>NC_067222.1:35967758-36662758 GCF_019924925.1 Ctenopharyngodon idella | reverse complement strand
GGGCCCAGCATCGAAGCAGAGGATGAGCAAGTGGGTGGTCGAGGCCATCTCACTTGCATACGAAGCGGCCGGACAGCCTTCCCCACTGAATGTCCGTGCCCATTCTACTAGGGGTATGGCGGCATCAAAAGCCTTGATGTCTGGAATTTCCATTGATGACATATGTGATGCAGCTGGATGGTCATGCCAGCACACATTTATTAGGTTTTACAACCTGGATGTCGGCTCCACTCCGGGGTCTTCTATATTGTCAAGCTAACATTGGCAAGTACGTGAAGTTACGGCACAGCTGGATTGCGTTCCCAATGCGTTATACGCAGCGTCGACAGTTCCCACGAAAGGGAACGTCTCAGGTTACAGATGTAACCCTGGTTCCCTGAGTAGGGAACGAGACGCTGCGTCTCCTGCCGTACCCCCAGCATACTTGCGAGTGCTTGCTTCAGACTTATCCCAGAAGCTGGCGATCTCTGCATCCGGGTATGCTTTATAGTTTCCTGGTCCGTGACGTCACCCGCCTCTGACGTCTCGCTACGCGATTGGTTAGATACATGAGTGCTTCAATGACGCAAACACGCAGAAGGTTCCCAATGCGTTATACGCAGCGTCTCGTTCCCTACTCAGGGAACCAGGGTTACATCTGTAACCTGAGACGTTTCTAAACCAAGATTTTTTGGCTAAGCAAGGAAAGCAGAACCTCTTTTTTTTGTCAGAAAATGACTGAAAATACTGAAATAAAGCAAAATAAATATGAGAGTTAATATTCTATGGCCTGGTTTCACAGACAGGGTTTAGATTAAGCCAGGATTAGGCCTTAGTTTAATTAGGACATTTAAGTAGCTTTTATAAACGCTCCTTAAAAAAAAAATAACATTACTGGTGTGCATCTTGAGACACTGACATATTTTAAGATATGCCAGTGCAAGTTGCTTTAAGTTAAAACAGCTCAAACATGCATTCTAGTCTGGGACTAGCTTAAACCTTGTCTGTGAAACCGGGGATAAATGTAGTAGGCATCTATTGTTGTGTTCTCATACATGGCATATGAGAGGAGGCAGTGCCTTCAAATTGATTGGATTATTAACCCGTGGTTTATCATGTGGTCCAAACAATGGTCATGCTGGTGGTAATGGGATGAAATAATTACCAAGTTATCAACTCACCCCATCAGACAACATTTCTATCGTTTATTATGTCCAATATGAAATGAGCTTCAAATGACTTGAAATGAAGCTTTTTGAGTGAGCTACCATTATTTTATATGGCTTACAGTGTTTAGCAAGGAATTGATTACTAATGTTCTGAAAAAAGATCACTATTAAAACTATCAGCATGAAAGATATAAGAAATACACATCATTGTAGTTAATTTTGAATAAATATACAATAACTACCAGAACAGCACCATTTCCAAGATGGTGGCAACTAAAGCAAAGTTTCATTGGTTATTTTCAAGTGGGGGAAAAAAATGAATGAAATTAATAATTGTATTCAACAAGAATGCATTCAACTGATCAAAAGTGACAGTAAAAGTGACAGTATTTATTCTATTTCAAATAAATACTGTTTTTGTTCAAGTTTCTATTCATCAAAGAATCCTAAAAAATTTAGTCCTAACACTGTTTGCACAAAAATATTAAGCAGCACAACTGTTTTCAACATTGATAATAATATGTAATAAGTTTCTTGAGCAGCAAATCATCATATTAGAATGATTTCTGAAGGATCATGTGACACTGAAGACTGGAGTAATGATGCTGAAAATTCCGATTTGACATCACAAGAATAAATTACAGTTTTAAATATATAAAATAGACATTTTAAATTGTAATAATATCTCACAATATTAATGTTTTTACTGCATTTTATCAAAATAAGAGATTTCTTTCAAAAACATATATCGACCGCAAACTTTTGAACGGTAGTATTATTACTATATATATACCATATATTTAATTTTCTAAAAATCTGCTTTAACATCCTTTCTCTTTTAAAATATCCCATTTTACTATTCAAAAACTATTCCAAATATATATATAAGAATGCTCCATTTAATCAAAGTTGTACTCTTCGCACATTTCAGTGCAAAAAAGCTTGTGATTCCTCAGAACATCAGCAGCTTCCTGCACTTACAGCATGCCTGCATCAATTAAACAGTTTGTCAAAAGTTGACAAGTGCTCTGATCTGCCACCACAATGCTAAACGATGGTCAGCCTTAACAGTAATAATCTTTTACATGCACTACTAAAGCTGAGAAAACTTTGTCGTCTTTATTACACTTTTTCACTCTCTACATTTCTTAGAGCAGTAGGCCTATTTTAAGCAATCTTTTTGCTCGACTGCACAGACTGCTAATGGATTAATTGAAAAGCGTAGTAACAGAGTGCTGCGACTTTCTTTCTCGAACACCAGCGAGGAGCACAATGAGCGGGAACATTAGCCGAATGAACAAACAACAGGACAGCCGTGTCCACTGGGCTCTTAATGTGCTCCAAAACATTGTTTCCCACCCTCGTAACGACCTAGACGAGCTGGCACTTCACAGGAAAAAAATCTCAGCCTCACTCGCTCTGAATTTACATCTGAAAAGTCCTACATTAATGATCATGAGAATGTGTTTTTACTCCTACAGCTGGTCAAGAAAGGTTAGCCAAAAAGACCCCATTAGAGGCCTGTAACCCCCCACAGAGTGTGTTCTCTATCAGAGTGGCCCACTGGCAGGTTAATGCAGTGCGAGCGTCACCAGGATGGTCATAATTAAGAAACTTTGCTTTAAATGTGCCACATTGTCCCCTCTATGGCAGCCAAAAGAAGCTTGATTATATTTTCTCGGACACCCTGCAGGATGAACATCTGCAGCCTGCTGATACAACACTCATCATTACAAAGCTAGACTTCCAGTGGCCTGCGACACGATTCTCAAGCTCTGAGCCAGGCCATCATCAAGACGGCTGATGATAATGCTTTCTCTCTGAAGCCTACGGATGCTCACGGAGGAGATAAATTCATGCCAGGACTCCGATGTCAAAGAAACGGAGCCATTCATCCATGCAAGTACCATTTGTACTTCTCAAACTATCGGAAGCAAAATGTAATTTAAAAAAGGGAAGGGGAAAAAATGCAAAAGAAAACCCAATAAAAAATTATCCCCAGTGGCATATCAGTGATACTGCCATAAGTGTTTGTGCTGCGCCTGCTACCCTGATCGACAGATGGTCTGACAAAGGCACGTCCACTGGACGGCGGAAATAATCACACCTAATAGCATTGTGCAGTGAAGCAAAGGAATTCACATGAAATTCTAATGCAGCCTTTTGCTTTTTCACGCCTTCGCTGCTCCATATTGTGGCCCTAGAGTCAACACGGTCCAAAGGGGAAGGGAGCCAGGACAAAGAAGGATAAAAAAGGATGTATTGGCCATATCCTTATCTGAGAAAAGCTACTGACAGGAATGAAGGGGGACCGCACATATTTGCCAGTATCCTGACTCAAGGGACCGAGGGTGGCTGAAGGACAGATACGTTATTCCAGAATGCTAAACAATGAACGTGGCTTTGGTGCCGAGCTCGACCAAAGCCCCCGAAGTCGAATCATCGTACTGGGAGAACGGCACGGGAGCCAGAAAAAAAAAAAAACAGCATTTGAGCAGAGGTTCAAGGGTTAAGACTTATTCTGACATTTGTTTCGGAGGTCATTCCATCCCTGCACGGATCAATGTTCTCCCTCCCTTCAATTTCACATGAGCCGGAGCCAAAAGCAAACACAGCCGGAGGGTTATTACTTTGCTCTGCCTGGATCAGTTGGTAACAGGTCTCTGGACACCACAGCAGAGTGCACAGGGAAATTATTCCCCTATTTCTCTCCAAATACCCTTGGGAAACTCCTAGCCATTCACGATGGCTTGAGCTGCGCTCCAAAAGCAATTAGTCTGCATCGTGCATGGTTGTCATAACCGAGAACCATCATAAAAACCAATGCTCATCATGGTGCTGGTGGACGTGACCTAAAGGACCCTTAAAGATAAGGTTATGGCTCCTCTTGTGTTTTTTTCCACATCAATTGTCCAAGTAAATCAAAGGAAAACATCTCTTTATATATTAACAACTTCTAAATGAAGTCATTACTCTTGCTGACGTTATGGTTATTGGATGGGTGTTGTATGGCATGCTGCTTTGGTGCACTGAGACAATGGAAATTGCACTGTGCTCGATAAGTGCAGTGTTTGGGATAATATAGCTGTAAGTTGATGCTTTAATTGCGAATTTAGTCACCAAGGAATGACGTTTTTATTCATTTAAAAAAGAAGAACTGTCTACATGTAGGTAATTGCTTTACCCCCAAAAAAAAAAAAAACCTAATTAAATGAATATAAAAATGAATAGATGAAACTCATTTAAGATAGCAATTATCTGACAAACTTTCTCGGCTTGTATCATGGTCATACAATCAAAGTTTTGTTAGACTTTATTAGGCTCATTACTTGTCCATAACCTCAACTCATATTGATCAAAATGTTCTTGTATCATGACTTTGTTACACATATAATAATAATCTTGCTTAGAAGTGCCGTGAGGAGAGTCTGGAAGCGCATTTTCATATTCAGGTAAAGTTTAGGAAATCAAACGTTTGAGAATCTGAATGGGGGAATTGGTTTTGTTTGAACTCTATAGTGAAATGTAGGAGTACAAAACAGTAGATGCTAATAATGGTACATCTTTTACACCACTAAGTGCACTACGGCTGCTATTTGGTATAAAACTCTTTACGAGCCTTTGGATATTTGGCACAAAGTACTGTCTTTGTTTGTTTTTGTTTTTTCAGAAAACTGAGAACTGAAAGTAACTATGGCCAGGTCCACAGTGGGAAAATGTACAACTGCATTTAAATACAGAATTCCCTACATTATCATGACGTTTGACATAGATAATCATAGATATCTCAAACAAATATGAGTGCCTACAGTTTGGTGTTTGATCATAGTGAACAGCAGCATGTATTGTTGAACATGGTTGTCACACTCGTAAAGCCAAATAAATGTGTATATTTGCAGTGTATGTGTTGTCACCAATGTGAATAAAATTATACTATATTACTACTTTGTCCCTACATGAATTACAAGGTAGTTGTTGTAGTGTTTAAGTTTAATTATGGGGTAGGATTTAGGGATGTAGAATATAGTCATGCAGAATAAGACATTAATATGTGCTTAATAAGTACTAATAAAAAGCCAATATGGAAGCTAATAAGAAACTAGTTAAAAGTGAGAATTGTTACCATTACCATTTAAATATTCCTTAAAATGCGTCACCCTGAGAAACACTTTGGAGATTGCTCAATTCAATTCATGAGGATGAAATTGTCATTTATCTTGTGTTATTAATTATAATGCCATTCTGTTCATTCCAGATGCTTTTGTGGAGTTTTGCCAAACCATTAATGAAGATTGATTACAGAAACAGAAACAAAAGAGGGGTTAATGACACACTGTTGAAAATATGTTCTTCCGCTCCATTAAATTTCTGATCAACAACCTAATAATCTCCATAATATGTTTTCACCATCACTCGGTAACCACCAAATCCCTCTGAAGAGAGACTGTACAGTGTTTAATACAAGTCTCATGATCTCCATTACCTTAAACATGTCTGATCTGATCTACAGAAACAGCTTGTCAAACCGTGTAATACAGACAGAAAAGTCAGCTTGGGAATCTGCAACACTGATGGTTTGAATTTAAGCACGCTCAGAAAGGAACAAACGTCTGTAATGCTGGAGGGGACTGAATTCAGCTCAGCCTGCTGCCAAACAACCACAGAAAAAACCCCTGACCCTAAAGTAATCTCGAGCTATGACAGAATGCCTTCGGTTCCAGTTGTTTGGTGTATCTGTGTTCTTTAGCAGAGCCAAGGTGATGCAACATTTACAAAGTTGTTGTTTTTTTCTGCTTTGAAGATAACAAAATGGAACTGGACAAATGTGGATATAAAAAAAGTCTTTCAAAGAAGAGGTCAGATTTTCATACGATACAATACAAAAATAATGTCAAACAGGATTATAGCTGCATTTAAAGGGGAATTAGAGAAAGAGAGAGAGAGAGAGAGAGAGCATCCAAAAAATTCTTCTGTGTAAAAAAAGATGATGTTAGCCTGGATGTTCATGTTGCCTTAAGTTTATAGAGAACAGAATTGGTCAAGCTCAAAGCTGGCAAAAATAAAATAAAATTAAATAAATTAAATTAAAATAAAAAAGTGCCATAAAGTGCCAAAGATATGTCGAAGAATGTCGGAAATCAAACAGTTGATGGACCCGATTGATGGACTTTCATTTTTCAATACTATAGAAGGCAATGGGGTCCATCAACTATTTGCTCACCCATATTCTTCTAAATATATATTTTTTTGTGTTTGTGTTCATACATGTTCATAGATTCATACATGTATGGAACAACTTGAGGGTGAGTAAATGATGACAGAATTTTCAGTTTTGGGTGAACTATCCCTTTAAATTGGCTTGGAATGTGTCACACATGCAAACATGTTCAGATGTTTGTATGTGTAAGTTTTATGGTGACATTAAAGATATTTATAATGTTCAACTTTCAACTTCGAGTAAATGCTGTTCTTTTGAACTTTCTATTCATATTCATCTTGGGGTGGGGGATCACAAAAATATTAAACAACACAACAGTTTTCAACATTAATAATAATAAGAAGAAATGTTTCTTGAGCATCAAATCATCATATTATAATTATTTCTGAAGGATCACATGACACTGAAGACTGGCGTAACAACAGAAAACAGTTATGTTAAATAGTAAAAATATTTCACAATATCACTTTTACTGTATTTTTATTAAATAAATGCAGTCTTGGTGAGCACAAGAGACTTCTTTCAAAAACATTAAAAAATGTTACAGAGTCCAAACTTTTCAACGGTGTATACTATACATAGTATAGTATATAGTATAGTATAGTACATAATATTTATTCACAGACATTACATATCTTCATGCGAAGACATTATTCACAAAAAAGGGGCTTTTTTTAGACAAACTCTGAACATGGAAATAACAATACTGAAACCAACACCTGAGAAGCAGACAGATGGGACAAACATGTCAAGCGCACGTTATCGAAGGTAAAGAGGGAATAACGAGAAATTGAGAAGGAGTGTCAGGTCACAATCATTCTGAACGATACCTCTGCAATTTCAGCCAGCGGGAATTCCAGCAGTCTTCAGTATTAGGGCAGCTCAGTAACAGTCACACTGCACCGCACTTCATCATGGTTAGGGCACCAATTTGCCTGCCCATCTACGGATGATCAGTTCTCAAGGCACTAACGCATTTAGGCTCAGCTAGCCTCACATTAACAACTTAAATCCAAATACGCTTTTGGTCTCAGCTCAGTGAGTGATGAAAGAGAAAAAGTGCTGGAAAAACACAGCGCACGTTTGCTCAGGCATGCCAGCTCTTAGAGGGACAGTGCAGTAAATCTCAGGTTAGAAGTTTGCTAGATGAGAGGCTACGGTTAATGCTCCCTGATTACCAACACAAAACTTTCACGAAACCTCTAAAGCCATTAAATCTCAGCACACGCACATTTAGAAGATTTAGGAAAATCTGAGTGCCTCGTGTTGCTTTCCAAATGTGAATTCAAGGACTGTTTGTCCTGATCGATTGGCCTCAATTTTCTGATTGAAGCCACTGAAGTTATCAAAAAAGAGGTTGATTAGCAAGCCCACACAAGGTGATGACACAGCACAATCAATTTGCCTTGATAAATGAATCTCTATTCTTTTAATCTAAATGAGAAGTTTGGTATCTCCTATTTGCAATTCAGAAGTGAAATGAGATTTCAATTCAGTTCATAGATTTGAATTGAGGTAGCAAACATGAAGCAGAATTGTAATTGGAAATTTTAGAAAGTAAATGTACATTTATAAAATGCAGTTAATTTTACATTCCATTATTTTGTATTATGTAATTTTGTAATTTAATTTATATTTACTTTATACTTCATAAAACAAATTCAAATAAATAAATGTACTTTAAGTTTATGGTTTATTTTATTTTATAGAATGTTATATTATATGTGACCCTGGACCACAAAACCAGTCATAAGGGTCAATTTTTTGAAATTGAGATTTATACATCATCTGAAAGCTGAATAAATACACTTTCCATTGATGTATGGTTTGTTAGGATATGACAATATTTGGCCGAGATACACTATTTGAAAATCTGAAATCTGAGGGTGCAAAAAATCAAAATACTTAGAAAATCGCCTTTAAATTTAAATTGTCCAAATGAAGTCCTTAGCAATGCATATCCACTCACAAAAATACATTTTTTATATATTTACAGTAGGAAATTTACAAAATATCTTCATGGAACATGATCTTTACTTAATATCTTAATGATTTCTGGTATGAAAGAAAAAAGAAGGACTTATGACTGGTTTTGTGGTCCAGGGTCACATATTATATTATATTATAAAATTAACAATAAAATAAGACATTTATTAAGTATAAAGAATGTTCAATAAATATTTGAACTTAGTTTAGTGAAATTTGTCTAAAAAAATTAAATTCAAATTTAACAGCTCATGAATTGTAAAGGAGGCAGTTCATAATTTTTTAATCGTCCAACCCTCTCCTAAACACAGAATGCTTAACAACCGAGAGCACGGCTACAGCATCAAAGAACTGCTGTCTTGTAGACAATTTCCAAACGAGTTTGAGAGCTTTCAAATGAATAAGCAATGTTCTTCATTAATAGTAAACAACAGCAATTATCTAACATCAAATAACAGATTCTAGGCTTATGCTGCATACAACTCTTTCAGAGCACCTCTCATCATACAGCGTTGTGCAATTCTTTTCTTTATGACTTTCAAACAGAGGAAGAATGGCTCAGGCTGGCCGGCAGCGGTCCATGGCCATAGGTTTACTGCCATGCCACGGTTCATTTAGAGCTGAAAATCAGTGACCTCAGAAAGCAGACCAATCAAACACTGATACGCCCTCGTAAACTGTCAAACTGGGGCTTGTCACCCATGCAGCCTTCGGCCTAGCGGATTTATTTCTACTTTATACAAACACATTCCTCACTGAACCTGTATTGTTTTAAAAATAGAAACAGAAAGGAAAGGTAGGTCTGCATGGCTTGCAGTTGTAAGTTTCCTGTGACCGTCTTTATGTCAGTGTCTATTAGGTGAGCGGGTGATGGGGGGGCTAAAGGGAGGAAATGTCAGAGCCTGGCAGGGATGAGCCGAACTGCTGGGAGGTGTGAGGAGATGATTAACCACTTCCCTGCTCTGTCCTTAATATGCTTTCAAAGCTCTGGGAATACTGAATGCAAAAAAAAAAAAAAAAAAAAAATCCTATTCTAAACACCATTCTCTTGCTGCATAGGCTTTGGCCTCAAATTCCCCACCTGTCACTATTTGAAGTGGTGCGTAGGCCAAAGAGGCAATTACTGAGCCCACCAGAGGTTAAGTGGGTCCTGCCATAAGATGAATTGGTGTTCTACTGCAGTACGAATTCGTACAGCAAAGGATGATTCATATATTTGCAACATATGGAAACACATAACCTTCCCCATGTTGGTCTCACTAGCATATCCATATTAATAGCTTAAAGGGTCAGTTTAACAAAAATGAACAATCTTAAATTATTTAGTCACCGTCATGTAGGGGTGTGCAATATTTATCATCTACAATAATATCGTAATTGTTGTTTTAACAGTGTGGAAGCTGATATTATAGAGCATGTCACTCACTGGCTTCAGAGTGCACACTTTCACTGCATGATTTAGCACAGAATGCAGTTAGAATGATCCCAAAATTCAAAATATGGGGGCAAAAAAATGCCCCTGTAAGAGTTTTTGTCTTATATTTCTATATAAGCAATATCACACAAGCATGCTGTTTTTCCCGAATATCAGCAAATAATTCGATTTCAAATGTGATATATTTTTATACAAAAGTTCAATAAATGAATGTTGTCACAATACCAAAATGATTATAATGGGATTTTGGCAATATTGCAATTAAACTTTACCTCATGTAAATACAATACTTCGATTAAAGTGTGTTGTTCACACAACTTCATGAATGAACTCCGTGACATTATTCTGAAGTTTTCTCTTCACCAAATTGCAAAACTCTGTCAACACAACTCGCTGTGCATTCTCTGCTCTGTATCTTCATCCAGACGGCGAAGAACTAAACGGAAGCATAGGCAAACCCGGCATTGTGTTGTATAATGTCTAGTATGTCCATAAAAATGAATTTTGAATTTGATATGAGTAGATTAAAACAATCAGTGCATATGCACTGTCATAATGCAATTATTATGGGATTTTGGCAATATTGCGTTTAAACTTTACCTCATGTAAATGCAATACTTTGATTAAAGTAATGCGAGTAAGCTCATAATCGTAGTAAGCATAATTGCATTAAACTAGGTGGTGTACGCCAATTTTAATCGCAATATACATGTAAACACCTTAATTGACTACGTTTACAGGTGCACCAATAATGCGATTATTTCTCAAAATCAGAGTAAGGTCTTAATCGCAGTAAGACGTTTACGTGACACAAGGAGAACTCTTCACTCCAGTTTACATGCAATTTTCATTACTCTGATTATTTGCTAATAAATATGGTTATACCACACTCAGATAGGCATACAGTATGTATGTTAATGGCCATTGTTTCAATGTACTCACATCAAATTCAAAATACATTTTTATGGACGTAGATATTATACGGCGCTGTGATGAACATCGCAATGCCGGGTTTGCCTACACTGCCGTCGAGTTCTTCGCCGTCTGGATGAATATGCGGAGCAGACACTGCACAGTGAGTTGTGTTGACAGAGTTTAGCGATTTGGTGAAGAGAAAACTTCAGAATAATGTCACGAAGTTCATTCATTAAGTTGTGTGAACAACACACGGCATTCATGTATGTCCGTTTTCTGTGATGGGCGTGTGTTAATGTGACCAAACGTGTGTATGTGCGTGTGCATGCAAGAGTAACTTTTATATTGCTATTGATATGATTTGTTATTAATTTACTAAATTTAAAGGGGTCCTTAATTATGTTTTCACTTTTTTTAAACTTTAGTTAGTGTGTAATGTTGCTGTTAGAGCATAAACAACATCTGCAAAGTTACGATGCTCAAAGTTCAAAGCAAAGGGAGAGATTTTCTTTTACAGAAATCGCTTTTTAAGGACTACAACAAACGGCTGGTAGGGACTACAACAAGCTTCTTCCTGGGTTGGTGACATCACAAACCCCGAAATTTACATAAACCCTGCCCCCGAGAACAGGCAACAAAGGGGTGATGCCATTGTTGGGCTGCTTTAGAGAAGAGGAAGTGTTGTGTTAGTAGAGTGTTGTTGCCATGCCGTCATTTTATGTCTGACTGCTTCACAAATGAGGATCAATTCAACGGTGGATTTGCACAAGAGATTAACATGACGGCACATGCTAGTCGATGAGTTGAATCAACTCCACAGTAACTAAATAATATTATCCACTAACCCTTCAGAAATGTCCAGATGCATTCTATAAGTTATAACTTTTTCCTGAGTCTCTCCATCAGTGTCCGACTCCGGTTTGAACAATGTAAGGCTGAACACTGTTACTGACAATCCTCATTTTGGCTGTGTGAGATTCTCCAGCTTTGTTGTTGTTGAGCAACCGAAGCACGAGCTGTTAAAATGATAATAGAATTTTTGGATGAACTGTTCCTGTCAAACTATTTCATAAGTAATCTTATAATATGAGCAGTCCAAATGCACCCAATTGTGCACCAACTGTGTCGGAATTCATTTGGTATCGGAGGGCAAACACACATATTCCTGTTTTGTTTTCCTTCCATTCAGAACCAGCAGAGTATAGGACACTGCGATTTAAAAGTGCCAACAGGGTGCATTCAAGAGAACAGGCATTTAAATATGAAAATGAAATGCGGAGCCGTGTGGCCGTGTCCCCTGTAGATAAAGTCTCATACTTACAGCCAAGAGCATACTGATGGAAAATGGCCCGGGGTTAATGAATATTGACACGGAATAATCTTTCCAGCCAGGTCGCAGGTGTGCTCTCCCAGTCACATTTAACTTTCTGGATCTGACAAGCACAGATCAAAGGCACACTCGGGCTCAAAGACCGATCAAAAACTGATGTAACACAGACGCTTAAGGATTCAATCCAGACTGAGGCATGTTACAGCCAACTGTCTTGCCAAGAGGAAAATTGAACCCCAAAAAGTTATTTGCTTTTCGTTTCTTGTTTGTTTTCTATAAAATGAAATTCCTCAACAAAGAAAAGCTACACAAATCTGACAGAACATGCTGGGAAAATTACTCAATTAAGAACTGCAAAAATCTGAAATCACAATTGCATATTACCACTATTTCTGCCTTATATTTTTATTATATAGTAGTATGTTTCCCATAGGGATTTATTATGTTTTCTTCTTCTTCTTCTTCTTTTTTTTTAAGTTATATTTTTGGGCAGTTTTGCCTTTATTGGTTAGGACAGACGAGACAGGAAGCGATAAGGGAGGATTGTGAAAAGACCACAAGCCGGGACTTGAACTCATGTCGCCCGAAGCATTGTTGCGCTATATGTCAGAGTACTGACTACAAGGCTATGGCTTAGACAATAGGGATTTTATAAAAGCCTTTGTTAAAGAGTTATAAGCCATGAACCAAATACAAACCAGCTACAATCGTGAACCACAACATTAAAGTTTGATTTTAATAAAAAAAAAGTATTGGAAATCAGAAAAAACAAAAAACAAAAAAAAAAACAAAGGTACAAGCCTGTAATTAACAGCTTAAAGGAGAGAAATAACTACAATCTCATGAAGCACTGCCCATGATAGGCCCAAGCCGTTTTAACGCACCTAAACACTACTCAGGCCGATTTTGGGCCCAATTCTCCCCTTCTAACAATCCTAGGTAAAGTCCAGACTATCTTGATGGTTCTACAGTTTATCTTTTCAGATTTTCCTGTGGTGTGAGATATGATAAGAGTGATTGAATCTGCTCGGAAGAACGTCAGGGCCGCACCAATCTCAAATTGTAAATATTCATCATGTTGAATATTTACGATCAGAAATACTGTTGTGTGAGTGGAATTCCGAGGAAAAACGCACACATTCCAGGGCTTTTCACACTGGGCTTAACACCGGGTTATCGATGTTCTAAATACAGCTTTAACCCCGGGTAAAGGAACGTTTCACACTCGTAAATTAGAAGCGGGTTATGAAACCCAGATCTGGAATGTTACAAATGTTGTTTTTGTTTTTTAGACGCTTAGCAACGGATAACCAATAGCGTGGCTCATATTCAGTAGACAGTCAAAGAAACCCTGCGCATTATATATAAACAGTAAATTAAAAAAAAAATGCTGACAGAAAATGCGACAATTTGAGTGAAGAAGAGACCGTTTAATTCTTACCTTTACAGTCCAAAATGTCCATTCAGTATAAACTCAATGGTAGTCTGCAATGCTAGCTATGTAAACAGTTCGTGTGCTGCGTTTATCCAATCAATGACACTGACATCGCGAATATGCAAATATGAACGTTAAACCCAGTGAAACGTCCGATTAATTGTCAGCCCTGGGTAAATTATAAGCAGTCTGAAATGTAAAGCAAGATGACCCAGGATTCCATTTTCCCGGGGTTTAACTATTTAAAGTGTGAAAAGCTGTACTCTGTAGATTGTCACGTCCTACTCCACTAGGTCTGCCTATAGGCATATAGCTACGTTTTAATCCCCTGGATCACGCTACAAACATAATGATCTTAACTTTATTAGGCCTAATTATTAATTTAATATTAATAGTAAATATGTAAAGTTGCATAAAATGGAAATACTTAATAAAGTAGGCTAACTACCTTACCTCAGATGTGTAATGGTTGGAACTGATCACATAAAACATATATAGGTTAAGACAATACAACATTTACTGTAGGTGTCATAAAATTTACTGAGTTTGAGAAATTTTCTATTGCGTTTCTGATTTGGTTGTGAGATTCGCCGATTTTGGGTGCGTAAAATGTGATGGATTCTATTGTCCAGTTGGCATTTTCACCCCAAAATGGCTGCCGCGCTACAGAAGCACCTCCTCGTGGCTGTTACCCAAAAAGCATCAGAGTTTCGCCTCTTGGGTTCTATACTCTTTGCTTCATCCCAGATAGCAAAATACACTCTGCCCATTTCCCGTTAGATTCTCGCCTGCCGGAGACTTACCAATCGGCCCGCTTCTTTCTGCAGCGATCCCGCCCTACATGTCCGATTCCGGCCCGAATCAATCGTGCCAGATATGGCAGCCGTTACCTTGCAGACAATGCCGCAATCAAGCCGGTATCGGGCCGTCACTAATGTGCACAGCGCGCCAGACACGGCCCAGCCCCCTTATATATCTACTGTACTGTTCATTAATTTTTTATTTAAATTTGATACCCAGCCAAAACGTTTACTTACATTTTAATTATATAAATTATAATACATAAATAACATTACTTAAATCTATACAAACATCACATGAAAGCAATTAGGCCTATATGTCCATTTGTAAAGAACTCACTTGATCTAGTTGGCATGAAGACATTTTATTTACAAAATTTGGATTCCAAACCTTTTTTTCCCCCGCAAATCCTCTGTAAAAAGCAGTCCAACAAAAACCCAAACATTTTTATTTATTTATTTATTTTTATTTATTTTTTGTTAGGATGACAAAAAAAAGTTTTAAAAGGCTGGTCTGCCTCAGCAGTCTAACAGCGCTCATCTCTGTCAGAATGAGTGAGGTGGCCAATCAAATCAAAGAAGACGGGGCTTACTGTTCACAGAAGACTACAGAGTGGTGCAGGTATGACGTCACTTTGTAGGCCAACCCGGAAGTTAGCGGCGCACGGGTTCCCTCGATCGAAAGCCTATGCATTTTTCTCATAGACTTTTGGAAAATCGCAAAAAATAAGCTCTGTGTTTGACAAAGGGTTATGATACTTACACGTTTTGTCCATCAAGATAATTTTCACAGATGAACATAACTTTTATGAAGTTTGAAGTCTAAATGCAGTCGCCAAAAGTAAAAGCTAAAGGTAGGCTATAAACGAACTACACCACGGTCGCTCGACTTCAACGTCACCATCACTAAGCTTCCGACAACTCTTTCAGTTTTTATCTAAAAACATTTTCCCAGCACGTTTGAGTTAAAATAGTTTATAAGAGTACAATTATGAGCATCATGAGGCTGTAAAAGCAGACCGAGCTTACCTTTTCGCTGTGATGACGTTTAATGTCCCTGACTGCCTGTGTAGTCCCATTTAGCCACTTGTTAGCAACTGCCTTTTTCAAGACACATAACAGCTTTAAAAAAAATCACAAGTGATGCATTTTATGTCGTAGACTAATATGTGAAACTTGCTTTCACCACAGACCTTATTTCAGCCATTTAACCAAAATCCCATTCAAAAAACCCATTGACTTCGGGGCGATGGAACCGGAAGTGCTAAAATGCTAACTTGCTTCCGCATTTTGGCCTACAAAGTGATGTCATACCTGCACCACTCTATTCCAATTCCGACACTTTCGTTTTAGCAGTGAAAGAGTACTTAGAGAGTAAGTAGCTAAACATTTAATATTTGACGACTGCTTTATGATTGAAATATTCAGCGACCAACATTAATATCCAGTGATGCAAACTACTCATTTATATGAGATTTAGTCGTTTGGAATTGAAAACATGCTATTATTTGACTAATATAATATGATTAATGCAATTCATAACTGAATGTGACGAGACACATGGGAACAAAGCTTTTAAATACATAATATTTTTTCGTCATGTTTGTGGTCTCTCGCATTTTGAAAATGTGAGAAGATTTTAAAAATCTTTTAGTGTGGGCCAGCATTTTCTCCGATATGCATCACAATAGAGAAGAAAAGACTATCACAACTTTTGTTTGTTTAAGCAATATCACACAAGCAGGAATGTGATTACAGCTAATATTAAAAAAATATGTTGAAATAATGTCGGCTGATAGCTTCAACGGAAGTACATACCATCAAATTAACAGCCTCACAGTAGTTCTACCAGAAAGACTCGGGAGGCAAGATAACGAAACAATGATATTTATTACCAATCAGCAAGCAAAATATCACAAGATAAGGTTCTTTGGCATAGGCCCTGTCCGTAGCTTACATCCTGAGGGTTGCAGACTTTGCGTTTCCTGCCTGAAGATGAAGGCAGGGGCGTAGCCGACC
Source organism: Ctenopharyngodon idella (assembly GCF_019924925.1). Taxonomy (NCBI): domain Eukaryota; kingdom Metazoa; phylum Chordata; class Actinopteri; order Cypriniformes; family Xenocyprididae; genus Ctenopharyngodon; species Ctenopharyngodon idella. The sequence goes on along the minus strand of NC_067222.1, from coordinate 36,646,472 downwards.
CCCGGGAAGTATGGACAGGGACCATCCTGGTGTTGGTGGTGGAGAGGATGGAGGCAAAGGTTTGCGTCAGCATCTGCGAACTCAGACATGTGTAAGTACCGATCTTTTATACTCCAAGTGTTAGATAATGATTGGTTAGATCTGAACTAATAGGTGACGTAACATTTGAGTCTTCCCAGAAGAACTTGCGCTAGAGCTTCATATCTGTCTATAATGGTTTATAAGTAACTGTTAAAAATTATTTCCCCTAGAAAATTAATAGAATTTTTACTTCCAGAACCCACCTGTTGCATTATTTTGGTTCAATGTCAGTGTTTCTGGACTTGTCAGGGCTAAAAGAAATATTAGCCACAGTTTTTTTTCTACAATATTTAGACACCTAACCCAACAAATGGCTTTCTGTAGTTGTCTCTGTATATTAAACTAGGCTAGGAAATTTAACTTAATATGCACTATGCTAAAATATTGTTTACCAAATCAGTAGACCACTTGCAATATGCACAGCAATCAATGTGAATTGCAGCAAACAAGACAAAGTGTGTAATCAATTCAGCCAACAAAACAACAGGCTCAAACAAGTCCATAATATTGGATGAAAAGATAGTGCCCTCATTAGATATGGCTAAATTTGTCCTCTTTGTATTGTTAATGTTCCCAGACACATCCACATATTGGTATACACGCTAATTAAACCAAAACACAGGCATAAATAAGCCAGAATAACTGCGAAAACTAGGCTGGGTGGCTGTAGAGAAGACCAATTCTAATGCTAGTCTTGTTGGAACACCATTCAGATGCAAACACTTCTGTGAATGAATGCAAAGGGGAATTTGCTAACAACAAGCTGCCTATCCTCTTATGCAAGTCTTAGACGATCTGTTCATCTGACCACGTAACTGCCTTTTGTTTTGACAAACCAAAGCGATCGACAGTAGTTAACAATACCCATGAGACACGTTCCCTTGCTCTGCTTTCACATGGAGTCGGGTCAAATTAACTAAAGCCCTCCAGACGGCACTGAGTACACAAATGCTACAAAGGCCATTAATTAAATCCAGGTACAATCTTTGCAAACTGATACAAATAGCTGAGATGTAGAGAGCACTCAAATGGTTACACATACAGCCGTGCAGTGACCGTATCCAAGGCTAAATCATTAGTTTCTATTAGACTTTTCATTAGCAGCACGAAGTGGACCCAAAGAGGGAGGCTGTATTTCATATCACTGGTTCCTTTGGTCCTTTGGGGGGGAACCAGACCACAGCTGCTTTATTACAAGAGCCAATCTGCTGGTGATTAATTAATTTCTTTCAAAAGAGGCACGGAGAATCTCTATGGTGTAAATTAAAGCCGAAAGCAGAGTGGTTGATGAGAAAGAAATCCCTGTCGATCATATTGTATCCGCAGGGGCAACATCACAGTGGTGCTGCAGATACCTGGCGCATTCAGCATATTTAAAGTCACCATGAAATCAAAATTGACAACTCTTATTTTTTATGGAATACTGCAGCATTTATTAATATATCCATGCACATCTTTAGGCCTATTATTTTTATTTTATTTTTTTATTCATGTGCCCTCATAATATCTAATCTAAATAACAAATCTTGACAACCTGTCACTCACATGACATAACAGCAATAGCAAACCACAACCATTCAATCAATTCCCGGCAGACAAAATCAATTCCCACCCTACATGTTGTTTTGTTTTGTTTTTGTTGAGGTTTTCAAAGCAATGCCATAGAACAGCGGTCCTCAACGGACCTTGAGATCCACTTTCCTGCAGAGTTTAGCTCCAACCTGATTAAACACACCTACCTGCAACTTTAGGGCAGGAACACACCAAGCCGACGCCGACGAGCTAGTGGCGAGGAAAGTGTTGGCTCACGTCGGCAGCGTTTGGGTCCAAAGTTGGCCTGACACGCCAAACCGACGCTCGACAGCTGACGGCCAAGTAGCACGTCCGTTCTGCCCCTGCGTAAGATGAAATGCCTTTCCGTACCAGCAGGTGGCAGTAGCTGAACAGCCAATTAGAATGATCAGATGGCCCGACGGACCGACGAGCTCCGACGCCGATTCAACATGTCGAATCGGCCGCTGACGAGGACCAACTTCAGTCGACGGTGCAGAACACACTGAGAAAACTCAGTCGGCCGACGAACAAAAACTGCCCGACGGCCGACTGTTGGCTTGGTGTGTTCCTGCCTTTAGTAATCCTGAAGACCTTGATTAGCTTGTTCAGGTCTGTTTGATTAGGGTTGGAGCTAAACTGTCAAGGAAAGTGGATCTCGAGGGCCAGAGTTGAGGACCTCTGCCATAGAAGAACCATTTTTGGTTCCACAAAGAACCTTTCAGTGAACAGTTCTTAAACAGTTCTTCTTTCTTAGTGCGAAGAACATTTAAATAATCAAAATAACCTTTTTCCACTATAAAGAATCTATGGTGCAATGCAAAAGATCCATGGATGTCCATGGAAATTCTTCATGGAGGGAAGAAAAGACTGGAATGTGATTGTTGGTACAGCTAATATTCAGACCAGCAACATGATTGATTGCGATTGTGATCTTGCTTTTACACAACACTTCCATAAGCATTAAGTTAATATTAAGTAACATACATTTCCGACACATTATGTTCCGCCCAAGAACATATTTCCAAACAAATGTGTATAGTTTTGTTCCACTAAGGAAAATATTTCCAAACAATTCTTCTTCTTCTTCTGAGGTTTTATTGGCAGTTGACAAACAACGAATTGGTGCATTACCGCCACATTTTCAAACAATAAACCAGAATCAACTCTTTCATCTCTGTGCAACACGCGTGATGGTTGTGTTTCTAAACGAATTTAGCGTTTTGAACAAATCAGTTAAGTGAATGATTCAATGAATCACTCATAAAAAGAGTCACTTGTTTTGTTATGAATAAGCATTTTGAACCAATCACTTGAAAGAATTATTCAGTCACTTGTCGCCACCTACTGGCATAGCGATGTAACCTTCAGAAAAATAATCGCAGGACAATCCACTAATACACAGACAGACAATCTGTTTGCTTTAAAAAAAATTAAACTAATTTTTAAATGTAAAGCACCCATTCAATTCATAAAGCTTACCATGCATGTAATATTTCCAAGTAAAACATTTAACGTATCCAAAGCAGTCACTAAGAGCCAAGTTGAAGGCACTTCCCTTTTGCATTAGAAGCATTGAAAACTATAACAAATGTCTTACCCACCAAATTTTGTTCAAAATGAGTCTTCAGCCTTATTTGGACATCTAAACTTACATAACAGCAGACCCTCGTATATGCTGTTGGAGCAGTAGTTCCAGACATGTCTCTGACCTTGAGCAAGAGCAGGTTGTGTCGAATCAATCTTTGATTCGCAGGGACAGGACAGGATGACCACTGTCTAATTAGACACAAGAAAGAGGCACAGACCAGAAAAAGGACATAAAAAATGATCACAGCACCTCTTTTCTGCCCTTGCTTGCAACCTTTGAGCTTCATTGCTATACCTTTCAGTATTACTTTGTGGTGTGCCAATGCCAAAACCAAAAAAACATTTAAGGTCAAACATCGTAGAGCAGCTGCAGGCATTCTTCCCATCCAATATAGCAAGCCTTGATTCATCTGCCAATGGAACAAAATAAGGCTGCTGGCTATAGCTTGTGTGACTTTTTTGTAGGTTTTGTAGGACTGTTAAAAATCAAGACACATCTGTGGTTTGCTATAAGCACTGGGGAAAGTGTTTTGTATTTCCAAGTTTTGCTGAAGGGGTTGGAAAACACAGCAAAAAGATAAAGGCAGTGAAACAAGTGCATTATGTGTTAAAATTGAGATGGTGATCATTTTGACCCGTTGAAAGGATTTACACTCTATAGCCTTGGCAAAGAGACACCAGACAGTGAATAGTTAAGTGAGTAGACAGTCTCTTCACCAGAATCTGGCCAGAAATATTGTAAACTTCACCCTTCTGTAACTCTTCTACAGGTTCATACTGTAACAACTGTTCATCCAGCCACTGGAGGGAGCCATCTCCTGAATTGTAGTTCACACACTTCTTCATGCCTCATTTCCTGTCTGTCCACCATATAAGCCATGCCATTGTGAAATAGTATTGCCAGTTTATGGCCATTACTGAGTGGCTTCATTGGCTGACCATTGCTTCATGCGTATGACATCTTTTCCTGCTTTTGGATTACTGCCCTGTTTGCTGATTGGATTGTTTCATTGTTTGACCCTGTGCCTGGATTTTGACCATGTTAACTATGTTTTGGCTTTGGTCTGCTGTGTTTAACATAAATAAACCCCGCAAATGGATTCCTCGACGGTGATGCAAAGTCCGATTAATTTCCTCAAACTGGTTCTTTTCGGACAGCTCAATGAACCTGTTCAAAAAGCCGATTCATAGGTTCCTGACCTCATCATGCATTTCTTTTCTAACAACTCAGTGTCATGTTATATCAATGAAACATTTAAATAAAGTCATTTGTGTCAACAAATATTGAAACATTCAAATAAAAAGTTATTTGTGTGGATGCATATTGCTGATTATTGCCTTTAATTCACTTTCATTCACATTCACACAAGTTTGTGGTCACAGTTTCATTGTATCGCGGATCCTTTATGTCGGATATGACTGACCAATATTGATTAGCCTACATCTTGGATAAGATTCGCAACTACAAAACACATATTTATGCACAAACACACATATGTGTAGAAAGTATAGAAAGGATAAACTCATTGATTTCACTTAACAACTTAAAATATAATCTGCATTTATGATAAACCATAGTAAAATTTATTTACATCTCTCGACAAAAAGGTTTTTGCAGGTTTTAAAAAAAAAGGTATTTAATAACAGTAGTCATAATAAGCATATTTCCAGTACGTGCCTCAGGCTTGCATGATATCGTCAACTCACTCATCAGACTCCACAGTGATCCTCGGCAAACTTCGACAGTTGGTTGAACCAGCTCATTCGGTTATTTTTGAGTCGGACGTGCTACTTTGGCTTGTGCGTCTTGCATCACCAACCCGGAACTAAAGTTCGATTCAGTTCGATTAGTGAACCGGTTACTTCCTATGAACCGGTTTTAACCGGCTCAAAAGAACGATTTGTTCAAGAACCGAACATCACTATTCCTCAACACTGCCTCATGTGAGTCTGACACATACACATATGCTGGGTTATTAGAGTTTGTAAGTCAGATAATAACATTTACTAAGCACACATGATTGGACAGATTCTGGTTAACTCAGTCTATAAAAATATATACGCAGCTTTGGGAAAAACATATCTTTTATATTATAAATATAGTTGCATAGTTACAATTTACTATCAGCCTATAGACATCTATCCATAGACATCATATGAGTCATAGTGAGTTCAGAAGTGACAGAAATGACATTTGCAGAAGCCTCAAGGGCAGCTATGGGCAGACAAGCACAAATCAAGTCACAGCATTCTGTACATAAAGACAAGAGAGGTCTGATTATTAGCTTATACATTACACTTGCTCTCTTTGACACTACTGGTCTTTCTGAATGACTTAAGAATTCAGAATTGTCCTTCTTTGTTCTTTGATGTTGATCTGACCTTGTGACAGGCCAGGACTGGTCCAGATGTTCTCACTGATCATGTTCAGGTCATGGGTTGTGGGATAACCTCCGCACACCATTTCAAACAGGAGGATCCCTAGTGTCCACACTGTCACCGGCTTTGTGTGGTACTTGCCGTTGAATCTGAACTCTGGAGGACAGACTTTTAGTTTTCATTTTATTGAAATTTAAAAAAAAACGTCCCAACATTTCCAGAATTTCCAGGTTTTGTATATATATATATATATATATATATATATATATATATATATATACAGGTGCTGGTCATATAATTAGAATATCATCAAAAAGTTGATTTATTTCACTAATTCCATTCAAAAAGTGAAACTTGTATTATTATATTATTATTATTATATTCATTCATTACACACAGACTGATATATTTCAAATGTTTATTTCTTTTAATTTTGATGATTATAACTGACAACTAAGGAAAATCCAAAATTCAGTATCTCAGAAAATTAGAATATTGTGAAAAGGTTCAATATTGAAGACACCTGGTGCCACACTCTAATCAGCTAATTAACTCAAACCACCTGCAAAGGCCTTTAAATGGTCTCTCAGTCTAGTTCTGTAAGCTACACAATCATGGGGAAGACTGCTGACTTGACAGTTGTCCAAAAGACGACCATTGACACCTTGCACAAGGAGGGCAAGACACAAAAGGTCATTGCAAAAGAGGCTGGCTGTTCACAGAGCTCTGTGTCCAAGCACATTAATAGAGAGGCGAAGGGAAGGAAAAGATGTGGTAGAAAAAAGTGTACAAGCAATAGGGATAACCACACCCTGGAGAGGATTGTGAAACAAAACCCATTCAAAAATGTGGGGGAGATTCACAAAGAGTGGACTGCAGCTGGAGTCAGTGCTTCAAGAACCACTACGCACAGACGTATGCAAGACATGGGTTTCAGCTGTCGCATTCCTTGTGTCAAGCCGCTCTTGAACAACAGACAGCGTCAGAAGCATCTCGCCTGGGCTAAAGACAAAAAGGACTGGACTGCTGCTTGAGTGGTCCAAAGTTATGTTCTCTGATGAAAGTAAATTTTGCATTTCCTTTGGAAATCAGGGTCCCAGAGTCTGGAGGAAGAGAGGAGATGCACACAATCCACGTTGCTTGAGGTCCAGTGTAAAGTTTCCACAGTCAGTGATGGTTTGGGGTGCCATGTCATCTGCTGGTGTTGGTCCACTGTGTTTTCTGAGGTCCAAGGTCAACGCAGCCGTATACCAGGAAGTTTTAGAGCACTTCATGCTTCCTGCTGCTGACCAACTTTATGGAGATGCAGATTTCATTTTCCAACAGGACTTGGCACCTGCACACAGTGCCAAAGCTACCAGTACCTGGTTTAAGGACCATGGTATCCCTGTTCTTAATTGGCCAGCAAACTCGCCTGACCTTAACCCCATAGAAAATCTATGGGGTATTGTGAAGAGGAAGATGCGATATGCCAGACCCAGCAATGCAGAAGAGCTGAAGGCCACTATCAGAGCAACCTGGGCTCTTATAACACCTGAGCAGTGCCACAGACTGATCGACTCCATGCCACGCCGCATTGCTGCAGTAATTCAGGCAAAAGGAGCCCCAACTAAGTATTGAGTGCTGTACATGCTCATACTTTTCATGTTCATACTTTTCAGTTGGCCAAGATTTCTAAAAATCCTTTCTTTGTATTGGTCTTAAATAATATTTAAATTTTCTGAGATACTGAATTTGGGATTTTCCTTAGTTGTCAGTTATAATCATCAAAATTAAAAGAAATAAACATTTGAAATATATCAGTCTGTGTGTAATGAATGAATATAATATACAAGTTTCACTTTTTGAATGGAATTAGTGAAATAAATCAACTTTTTGATGATATTCTAATTATATAACCAGCACCTGTATATGTGTGTTTTTTTTTGTTTGTTTGTTTGATTGTTTTTTGTTTTTGTTTTTAAAGCTTTTTGCTAGGTGCTTTTTGAAAAAAATGTTACCAGGGTAGTCTGAAAAGTTGCTACAAGTAGAAAAAGGAAAAGAACACAAAATAAGAGACTACAAAACATCTGCCCCTGCGAGACAAGAAATAAAAATTGAAGAGTATTTCTCCCAGTAATTAATGTTCGCATCTTAGAGCACAATTAATGGAAATCATTATTTCTAATAAAATACTTAAGCTCCGTCCTGCTCTAGCCAAGGTTTCCCACATTAGAGAGAGCCCTTCAAGGTCATGAACGTGACACATTTCTCCACTGCTCCTCCGCTGGGACCATATTTAACAGCTAGAAACACCAGCAACACATGTGTAGGTGTGAGTGTGGACACATGAAGTTCAAAAGTTCACACTGAACTGAGACTCAAAGTCTAGTTTAAATCTAGAAATTAAGATGTTTTAGGTTTTTAAAAAAAAACAGTGCTGCTGTCATTACTGCAGAAGAGGGGCAAAACTAATATTAAGACATATTAAGACATTCTTCTCTAGTCCTAATGCTATTTCAGCAAGAACAAATTTGGAAATGTTCTAATGCTTTTAAAGGAAGTAAATTGACAGTAAATAAATACTTCAGTGAGTAAAACATCAGCTAATTGAGGATGTTGCGATGGTTTGATGCCAATATTAGGTTGCCGTGAGCATCCTTTATTGGTGGACTTTAAAGAAGTGTCAGCGAAGGTCGTCTTCCTCAGTCAGCAAAGGTTGGTTAATATGTCAGTACAGAAATCATTAGTCTGGAGAAGCCCTGAACTTCTTAACCCCTTTTTCCCACATGGTTTTTCATTTGGTGTAGAAGAGCTTGGAGGTCATAGTGAAATGATATCAGTTAATTATAAGAGCTAGAAATAAAATCTAAAGCAAATGCGCAACAAACTCAAGCTTTTCTAAGCTTTGACAACATTTTCATGGCCTGAGCAGTTTTTATTACTCTTGGGGCAGTGAAAAAGTGAGAAGAATTAAGAGTTTTTAACTTTCCACACAAATATGCAAACCAACATTATAATAAAGAACTGCAGACATATCATCATCCCCTTGAGGCTTTTAAAATTACTGCAGTGATCAATACCAATAAACATAAACGATAAATAATGTCAGCAAAATGAAGTTGTGAAAGTATAGGCGATTCCCAGTGCTGATTTCATTTCCGTCTCCCTGTCATTTTGTCGACACTTCATTAAGACGCTGTTGTTTAAATGGACTGTCTCAAGTCTGATTTATACAGTCCACACAGATACTTGAGACATTTTCCAAGGGATCATAATGTCTTGTTCTTTATTTATTAGCAACATAAACACTGTAATCGCTGCAGCTTCTACAACAATTGCAGATTCTACATTATACATCCGAGACTGATTATCTAAAAGGCTTAACAGTATCATAGTGCAATGCATTTTCCTGTACGGTATTATAATAAAGCATCCAATCACAGAGCAGTGCTGCAGTCAGGTGTAGGAAATGTGGATTAACTGAAGATGTGGGGGATAAGGTGCAGATCTCTGGAATGATAGTGATATTGGCTAGGCATATGTGAAGATAACATTTGAAAGATAACAAATGCACAGCAATATGAGTTAACATAGTGTTACAAGTTCAATGATGTGGGGAAAAAATGACTTCACAACATAACAGACTTTGTTATGCAACATTTACAGAAAGTAACAAAGCTTTTGGTAAGCCGTCGCTACTTCTGTTAGAAAATAGATTTCCGTGACACAGCGTTCTCAGTGTAAACAAACAGGTGCTTTCCAACAAACGTTCGAGCGACTCTGTTATATTGAAGAGCTGCAGAATTCATTGGTGAGACAAGCCAGGACAAATATTACAGCTTGTAAAGTCCAAAATCATTATCATAGTTGGCTCATTTACATAGTGGAAAAGCAGCACTGTGGGTTTATTGTTCAAATACCTTCCAAATAAAATGTCAACATTACTTACAAACAATGGAGACACAGTGACATTGCAATTAGTCATGTAAATGTGGTTTTAGAATGTGAAGGCTTTGGTGATGAATATAAAAATTATGAAAAGTTGGCAGTCATCCGCTGAAAGTTATCTTTGAAAAGACTTTCTTAAAAATTGTTTCTTAATTTATGCTCTACAGAACTGCATTTGCACTTATGAAATGGAGAAGAATGAAAGCCTACAGAAAGCCTAAGTAGGGTTGGGTATCATTTGAATTTTAGCAATTCAGTTTCTGAATTCCCATTTTCAATTCCAAAAAGGGGGAAAAAGTAAATAGTTCACCTAAAAATGAAAATTCTGTCATCATTTACTCTCCTTCAAGTTGTTCCAAACCTGTATGAAATTTTTTCTTCTGCTGAACACAAAGGAAGATATTTTGGAAGAATGTCAGTAACCAAAAAGATCTCCCCATTTACTACCATAGTAGGAAAAATAAATACTATGGTAGTCAATAGGGGTATTATATATTCCAAATATCTTCCTTTGTGTTCAGCAGAACCAAGAAATTCATACAGGTTTGGAACAACTTGAGGGTGAGTAAATGATGACAAAAATTTCAATTTTTGGGTGAGCTATCCCTTTAAGTCAAACATTTAGATATCAAACATTTAATATGTGTCTTTTACAAAACATTCTGTTGCAGCTGAATACCATGAACAAAAATCAGCAGCCTAAAGAACACTTAGACAAGAAAGTTTTGTCTATGGTTTTAACAAAAATACCACAGCAAAAACCACTAGACTAACTAATATGAATTTCAAACAATATTGAAAACAAGTAAACAGTCAATAATAAAATAAGAACAAATAAACAAATTACCAATAGCACAAATAAATAAAACAAAAGTTCAGGACAGGTACAGAAATCAAAATGTAAAATGTGAAAATGAAATCACTGCATAGTTTTCTTTTTATAAATAAAATTAGAGATTAATCCTTATTAAAGTTACAAAAGTTATTCAGTCAGTGGAAGATCAGTGAGTGATTTTCTTTGCCTTTTATTCTTTGATTTACATTAAAGGGTTAGTTCACTCAAAAATGAAAATTCTGTCATTAATTACTCACCCTCATGCCGTTTTACACCCGTAAGACCTTCATTCATCTTCAGAACACAAATTGAGATATTTTTGTTTAAATCCGATGGCTCTCTGAGGCCTACATAGAGAGCAATGATATTTCCTCTCTCATGATCCATAAAGGTACTAAAAACATATTTAAATCAGTTCATGTGAATACAGTGGTTCAATATTAATATTATAAAGCGACGAGAATATTTTTGGTGCGCCAAAAAAAACAAAATAATGACTTATTTAGTGATGGCCGATTTCAAAACACTGCTTCAGGAAGATTCGGAGCACAATGAATCAGCGTGTCGAATCATGATTCGGATCGCGTGTCAAACTGCCAAACTGCTGAAATCACGTGACTTTGGCGCTCCGAACTGCGGATTCGATACGCTGATTCATTATGCTCCGAATCTTCCTGAAGCAGTGTTTTGAAATCGACCATCACTAAATAATTCGTTATTTTGGTTTTTTTTGGTGCACCAAAAATATTCTCGTCGCTTTATAATATTAATATTGAACCACTGTACTCACATGAACTGATTTAAATATGTTTTTAGTACCTTTATGGATCTTGAGAGAGGAAATGTCATTGCTCCCTACGTAGTCCTCACGGAGCCTTCGGATTTAAACAAAAACATCTCAATTTGCGTTCCGAAGATGAACGAAGGTCTTACGGGTGTAAAACGGCATGAGGGTGAGTAATTAATGGCAGAATTTTCATTTTTGGGTGAACTAACCCTTTAAGGACACAGACAACAGCAGGTATATTAGGCTGCTGTCACTTTAAGAATACAGACTGTGTTTATTTTGACATAACATTGTGTGTATTTGTCCGTTCAAGTGCATTCAAGAAGCGAAAGAGAACTCTATTCAGTATTCGTGCACTATATGAGAGAGGTTTGAATTTTGAAGAATTTCGTGTGTGTCTTATCAAATCCACTGTTTTGGAAATTTGGAACCGGTTCTCGATACACAAGTCTAAGTCAGGCTTAAAAAAAGAGGATTCATGGTGAATTTTGACATCTCAATGGCAGTTGCTCTGCTGATGCAGGACCTCTGGGGAGAATCTTTGCTCATGGAACCCACAGAACATTCTGAGCCAATGACCTGAGCTGTAAATATCATGTGACTATCAGCTGACATGAGAGACAGCATTATTAAAAAAATAAATAAAAATAAATAAAACAATCAGCATTGATAATAAGAAGAAAAGTTTAATGAGCATCAAATCAGCATGGAATGATTTCTGAAGGATCATGTGACACTGAAGACTGGAGTAATGATGCTGAATATTCAGCGTTGCCAATTTAATATTTAATAAATTTAGAATTGTCCATTTTGTTTGATTTCATGGGGACTTTAAAACCAATCAACCAATAATTGCCCAAAGCAAAAGAGATGATTCATTACAGACTGCTGAAAACTGTACAAAGCATACCCATATGTTTTGTTTGCCTGATTAGCCTTTAGGCCACATAGTGACTTTTAACCAAAATATTACACATTTTGTGAGATGCCACTTTAGCCCACAGCAGTTCATGCAGCATTGACAATGCATTGATTTCAAAGAAGACATGAAACTCCAACTCATTTGCATTAGGAAGGTTATATGTCATACAACTAGAGAAAGAACCAACTGTTTAACACATAACCTTCACAATGAAGAGCTCTGGGAGAACTTGATGTGTTTATACGTTCTTAACATGCCTTTGAGAAAGTTTGCTTTTCATACTAAAAATTCTTTACTTACCACGCCATGCTTGTTATCTTTTCTCATGCTTTCTTTCATGTACTTTTCTTTTACTGAAATGCTGAAACTGACACAGGGACCTATGGGATCATGGGAGTGTCAGAATGTGCTTTCTCCTGGAGCTCAGAGAAGACATCAGAACCCAGTCGGCTTCCTAATTAGACCTCTCAAGCATACGCTGAACTCAGAGTATTTTTGGTGTTACTGCATTCCAATTCATTTTAATCATCTTTTTAGTTTGGTTCAAACAAAATAATGTCCTTATTAAAGAAAATAATCTATTATCTGTTGCAGAGTGGAACATGTCAAAGAAATCAACAGTTTCCTTGCACAATCTACTATGCATAATGGCATTAGAAATGCTTTGTAATAAAAATTCAACATTTCTCTCAACATGTTCCAGAGAAGCATTTTCTGCAAGAAGAAAACTTTGTGATCCATAAGAATTTTGACTATGATGGCAAGACTTGCTGAGAGCCAAATTTGAACAAAGCACCAGACTAGTTATTATTCTCACAGGCTAACAGAGAACTGTGTTGTGCTAGTTTGCATTTTTACATTTGAACAGACAAAGGAAGGACGTTCTTATTTTGCAGATCTAAACTGGCTGTTTTCATTGTGTTCACCAAATTTGAATAACTACAAGAGGGCTGTTTTAAATGGCCGTGCCTTTGTGAATCATGACTGAAACAATGTTAGGTGTCCTTCATGAGGCCGCTATAAAATTTTCAGAAAAGCTTCCATAATCAATTCAAATGGCATTTTGTTCACGTTATAACAGACACTTAAATGTATTACTGAAGCTTTTTGCACAGTAGATTTAACATTAAAGCCACCTGGAAGGCTTGCAAAATGAACTGCTCTGAAAATCACCCTATTTACTGCATATTGGGCCATTTGAAAGAAGCCACAGACACTTTTGTGCATTTATTTTCCCAGTTTTTGGCATGAATTAACTGGTTGCCATGTCAAGAATACATGGTCCGGACTATAATACTATTTGAATGGATGGACTAGATCGTTTAAGCAGCAAAAGCTAAAGCTAAGATAAATACTAATGCAGTTTTATTCAGTATAATCAATATGAAACTATTGAAGCATTTATTGCAGCATTGCTAATGAAATTTGTTTTGTTCTGTTTGAGTCTTGTTTGGCTTATCGCTTTGTTTCATTTATTCATTACGTTGTTCAGTGTGTTGAGGGTAATTTTTCTGTACAGTTTTATTCCTCATTTGGTTCAATAAAATAATAAACACAGAGGTAGTCAAGAGAGCAGCTCAAAGTACAATGAAATGTTTAGCCTCAATTTGTTCTCAAAGACCAAGAACAAATTCATAATCATTGTTTAATCAGCTTTGTTCAAGTCAAATTTCTTGTTAACTTCTGCAGGCAATTCGTCCCCTTGGAATTATAAGGTTCTATCTGACATTTTTGTCAAAATTGAGTTATTCTGTGACAATTTATTTACATTTTGTTATGTTTTTTTGTTTTTTTTTAATGTTGTGTACATTTTAGGACTTTTTAATTAGAAAACAAAAAGGTTCTATCTACACAGTTGAATGGAATGCAAAAACTTTGAAGCTCAATATCTCAAAACTACTCGGAATGCAGATAGAACCTTATAATTCCAAGGGACGAATTCAGAACCATTTATCTATCTGTCTGTCTGTTTGTCTGTCTATCTATCTATCTATCTATCTTTGATTTAAAATTCAGCATTCTTGGAACGTTGATTTGTAACATTCCAAGAACATAAAAATGTCCAGTTTCCTTGATGTTAGTAGAATGTTATTTAAAGGTAAGTATGATGTTCCTGAAACATTTTTTCAGCCACAGTTGAAGCACAAACAGCATTACCAGCTTCACTTATTACTAACCAGAAGTTCTTGTCTACAGAAGTTCTTGTTGAGAATTAACAGAGGTTTAGATGTTGATGTCTTATTGAAAATGAGGTCACCATCATTGAGTTCAGTGTTTGCTTTGGTTAAGCTCTTGATCCTTGACTTTTGTTGAATTGCTGTTTTATGAGCAATTGTAGATGTTTTTCAAAAATGGATTTCGACAGTTGTATATTTGCCATCGGATTCTGTTTTCCGATTCAGATTTCACATCTGATAGAGAGGTGTATGCTCGTTTTCTGTGTGTAAGTTCATTCTATGAATCCCATGTACGCACATCTGAGAAATGATCATAAGATCATGATTTGCCATCAGATTCTGTTATGTGAGAAAGACAAACTCAAACAGTGTGATAAAAAAAAAACATTTGTAACACTGAAATGATTTGTGTAAGACTATCCAAAACTATTTAAAAGTTAAAAACGACACACTTAGACATCAGCACTCATCATACAAACCTCAACAATGGTGACAATAAAAAAAAAAAAAATCATCTGCATAATTTATTCATGCCACAATGCATGCTGGGAACCATGAATGTGTTTTGTATGCTGGTATGAAGCATGTTACCATTGTTGTGTTTCATATGCTGAATGCTGATGTCTGTGATACAAAACGTGTTTTAAACAAAAAAGTTAACAATGACAGTTTATTTATACACTCAAAGACAGCAACTTTCATCATCTGAAACACAACAACGGTTACAAATTATTTATTTTCACATTGGTTGAGTTTGATATTTTTCATTTCAAATCGTTAAGTCAGCAATTACAGAAAAAAAGTGTTTTAAACTACTTTAGTCATTGTTCTGTTATTAAAACAGACATGTCGATCTGCTTTATCAACACAGAAACATTTTCTGAAAATACCTGCAATTGCTGAAAAAGAAGCAACTCAACAAAAGTCAAGGGTCAAGAGCTTAACTAAAGCAAACACTGATTCCCATGATGGTGACCTCAAACGAAATCTTTTCAATAAGACATCAACATCTGGTTAGTAATAAGTGAAGCTGGTAATGCTGTTTGTGGAGTTGTTTAGCTGTGGCTGAAGAAAGTAATTTGTGTTCTTATTTCTCTTTCTTTCAGTGCTTGCTCACTGCGGGTGTTTGAATGTTTGAAAGAATGTTTCAGGAACATCATACTAACCTTTAAATAACATTCTACTAACATTAAGGAAACTGGACATTTTTATGTTCTTGGAATGTTACAAATCAACATTCCTAGAATGCTGAATTTTAAATAAAAATTAAGTTGAAAGAACATTTGAGGAATATTATACCTTATAAAAATGTTCCTCTAACATCAAGAAAACTGGACTTTTTTATGTTCCCAGAACCAACACTGAACATTTAGAGAACATTCTTATAGCAAAATTATGTTAGCTGGGTATCTATCTATCTATCTATCTATCTATCTATCTATCTATCTATCTATCTATCTGTCTATCTATCTATCTATCTGTCTATCTATCTATCTATCTATCTATCTATCTATCTGTCTGTCTGTCTGTCTGTCTGTCTGTCCATCTGTCCGTCCATCTAAAAACACATCCAAATAAATGTTACCTAGTACACAGTAAAAAAATCCTTTCTCATGTAACATTTCAATTAACTAGCATCCAAGTCAAAAGTAGTGTTTAAGATGACCGAATCAACCAAACTATATTAGGTCACACTAACGTGAGTCATTTTTTTAAGGCTTAGATAGAGTTAAAATAACTATTAAAGGTAACAACTGCATATTTTTATTTTTATAGTGTGCATGATACATTGTCTGTGAAGCATTTTACAGCATATCAGAAAGCATGTGAAAGACCCATAAAAGCTTGTACTTAAGATATATACTGAGCCAAAGTGACTCAATTATGTAAGAATGCAGACAAAATCTAGCATGCTGAGTCACTTTATTTATGTATTCCCTCCAATGCTACTGTTATGACTTCAGGTATTTGGAAGTTCCTATCGGCATCATTTTGTATTAATATGCAGGTGCTTGATGGGTTTATGGGCCTCGCCTCCTGTTGACCAGAACTATTTCATACTGAAAGAAATTGATCTGTACGAAGACATGACTGCTCTGCCCTAAACTTCAAATCATTTTGAAGGGCACATCATTCATATTGCCTGCAGGGTGAAAATTGTAGATGGTTCAATTTATTTATCACTGCAGAACTTTGTTGCTGTGGAATAAACAAATTAGAATGAAATGAAACAGACCGTTTTCTTATAAACAGAGAAATGAAACAGAAGAAAAATAATGATGTTTCTAGTTTCTAGGATAATGTCCTTTTCCCATGAGAGCACTGACATTTAGGGTAGGAGTTACGTTATGTAACATGGTTTTATAGTTTGAGAGTTAAACTTGAAAATCTTAGCATCATCTACAAAATTATGCATGCCACAAATTTAGATGCATACATACTATGTTCTTACTGTAACAATGGGTCGTAACCACCATAGACATTGAAAGGAACAAGTCCCCCCCAATAATTAGAAATGGCCAAAATGAGTGAGCTAGCCAATCAAATCAAAGAAGGCGGGGCTTACTGTTCACAGAAGACGAGTGCGAATTCCAATACGACACTTTCGTTTTAGCAGTAAAAAAGTATGTGGTGGGTAAATAGCTAAACATCTAATATTTGTCAACTGTTTTATGGTTGAAATATTCAGCGACTGACAGTAATATCCAGTGATGCAAACTACTCAACATTTTTATGAAATTTCACCGTGTTTGAATTGAAAAGATGCTATTATTTGAATTAATATATGATTAATGTAATTCATAACTGAATGTGAATAGGATTCCAACACCCCCACACCCCCCACTCCCAGGGAAAAAAATCATGGTCAAGACATGGTTATGGCCTTGCTGTAACATGTCACATACCTGTATGTTTTGAGCATTGCTCGAGGAGTGGAGGGACAGTGAGCTGCTGAACACAAGTCATGTGACTCACAGAGATAATTATGCCCGCTCTGAACAATCTGGAAAATTGCAGTAGTTTTGCCAAGATGACTGATTACAGTGCTGAAGTATGTCCGTGGGGTGCCTCAAAATAAGCCAAGCAGATGTTCCTGGTACATTTTGTCTGAGTCGGGATGGTTGTTTTAAGAACAATAGCAGCTATGTGCAGTCGTCATGTTTTTAAGTCTTCTTGTAATACTTCCCTTTTCTGTCTATTGTGGAACTTCAGCATCCAAAAACCTGACCTTTTAAAAGGGCAAAAAAAGGTTAAAAGCATAGGACTAAATAGGTAATATTCAATTACAAAAAGACTTTTCATATACAATGTTGAATTCTTTGACGAATAGAAAGTTCAAACATAGAAATAGAAATAGAAAACAGTGTAAAAAGTTTACTGTCAGTTTTGATCAATTTAATGTATCCTTGCTGAATACAATTTTTTAAAATTTATTTTTAAAAATAATACTCTTATTGACCCCATATGTCTTTGGGTAGTGTATATATTAAAAAATAATATTTTCCTGGTGGTCAGCAATTAAGATAAAATGATCACAGCCTAATGTATTATCATTGTTCTTGCATTATGAAGTAACAGGACATTTTGTACTATGTGTCACACTGTTAAATAAAGGGTATCTAGATGACAGATGAAGGAGAAGCTTGTTATATGCAAATTTTCACAATTTATCATGCTTTGAGAACAGTAATGGCCTGTTGACAAGCAGAGGCCTGATGTTATAAAATATTGCATTTAATTATTATTATTATTATTATTATTGTTATTATTATTATTTGTCATTACACTTGATACATACAGTATGTTATTTTAAGGAAGGGCTTTTATGGTGCACTTAGCCATATGCGTCTTAATTTGAACCGGGGCTCTCAGCACCCTTAATAGTAACAAACAATCTGAGTATGTTCCTGAAGTCCCTTGAGACCCTCCTTGAACTAATCTATAAAGTTCAGGCTGACAGTGAGGCTCATTAAAACTGGGGAGTCCATCACCTGTGATATTAATAAGGCACTTAGCTTCCCAAAGCTGCACACACAGCGGCCACCCTACTGTGCATCCAAAAGCCAAAGACCATGAATTATTAAATCAGTAAAACAATGAATGCAGGTAGTTCAATCACTGCATAATTCATCGCAAATGTCACCAAAAACAAATCACATACTGCCGTAAACATAGTAATTATTTTTTTAATCTATCGATTGAAATGGAATTTTTGCTAGCGTCCAATAATTTATGCCTCAGGAGACATATGTCATTTATTAAAACAAGACTTTCAAAAAATTAAACGCAGCTACACACTGGAAAACAGACACATAAACACAAACTATAGGACCTCTACAAATTGAATCATAAATATCAGTCTTAGTGCTTAGCTCTTAGATGTTTAATCTTCTATTCATTTCTGGCTAATTCAACAATGGTTCTTTGCCAAAGCAGGGCAACAGACCCATTGATAAGGACACCCAGTACCCATTATAGATTACCATTATTAAGGAAGTGAGTTGTTGTTAAAATCCTAGAAAAATCATAAGAAAAACTGCATTTTTACATCTATAGATTTAGTGTTTGAAGATTTATTTATTAAAAAGAAAAAAAAAAAAGAGCAGAAAACCACAATCAATAACAATAACCAAAAACAGTAACTTTAATGACAAACACAGATATGAGCAATCAGCGTATGAATCTCAACAATGGTGACAACAAAATATTCAGACAATCAGATCAACTCTGGACATCACAAAAAGCTAATAAAAACCACATATATAGATAAAAAGCTAGATAAAAACCACAGCAAAAAAATAAAAGCAAATAGTTAGAATTAAAGAAAATAATAGGACAATTCAGCTGTATAATTTATTTATGCTGTGATGCATGCTGGGAGTTTTGTACTATTGTTCCCAGCATGCATTGTGGCATGACACTTTTGCTTGTCACCTTTGTTGAGATTCAAGTGCTGATTCTTGATGTCTTTGTGTGTCAGCTTAGAATAATTTTTGTGTGTTTTTGTGTGTTTTTACTCTTAATTTGTGTAAACACTTTGTTTTGAATTCGAAAGCCATAGGGAGAGGGTGCCATTTTCTTTGAACTTGAATTTTGCTTATGTTTATGTTAGACAGGGAGTGAGGTAAGACTTTGTTGTTTATTTGTTTTCTTTTGTAATGGTTATTTAATGCTATCCTTGTCAGTTAGAAAGTTTTGTTTGTTATGTTGGCCTGGCCCTCTCCTGAAGCTTTGCTTTCTTTCTTTCTTTCTTTATTTAAAACAAATCCAACTGTCCTTTGCAAGATTTCAAAGATGGTCTGTTTTGTTCCATTACAGGATTTATATGACAGTTGGTTTTCATTGTCAGTCAGTTTTGTTTCGTTATGAAATTTCAATGATGGTCTTTTTTGTTCTGTTACGAGATTTCAAAGACGGTTTTGTTTCGTTACGAGATTTCAATGATGGTCAGTTTTTTTCCATTAAGAAATTTCAATAGCGGTCAGTTTTGCTGGGTTACAAAATCTCAATGACGATAGGTTTTCAGTGTCAGTCGGTTTTGTTCCTTTATTCTTTTATGAGATTTCAAAGATAGTTGGTTTTGTTTCGTTACGAGATTTCAATAACGGTTGGTTTTGCTGGGTTACGAAATTTCAATGATGGCCGTTTTTTTTCTGTTAAGAAATTTCAATAGCGGGTCAGTTTTGCTGGGTTACAAAATCTCAATAACGGTAGGTTTTCAATGTCAGTTGGTTTTGTTCCTTTATTCTTTTACGAGATTTCAAAGACAGTCGGTTTTGTTTCATTACGAGAATTCAACGATGGTTGTTTTTCTTCCGTTATGAGATTTCAATGACAGTCGAGTTTGAAATGATTCAAACTGTGGGTTTTGTTTCGTGACAAGATGTCAACGTGGGTTTTGCTGGGTCATACGATTTCAATGATGGTCGGTTTTGTTTTGCTAAGAGATTTCAATGAAGATCGGTTTTATTCGGTTACGAGATTTCAATGACAGTCGGTTTTGCTGAGCTATGACATTTCAATGATAGTTGGTTTTGTTCAGTTAAAAAATTTCAATAACGGTCGTTTTGCTGGGTCATGGGGTCTCAATGACGGTAGGTTTTCAGTGTCAGTCAGTTTTGTTCTGTTATGAGATTTCAAAGACAGTTGTTTTTTTTTGTTTTTTTTTGTTCTTTTACGAGATTTCAAAGACAGTTGGTTTTGTTTTGTTACGAGATCTCAATGATGGTCAGTTTTGTACGGTTAAGAGATTTTAATAACGGTCGGTTTTGCTGGTTTACGAGATCTTAATGACGGTAGGTTTTCAGTGTCAGTCGGTTTTGTTCTGTTATGAGATTTCAAAGATGGTTGGTTTTGTTCCTTTGTTCTTTTACGAGATTTCAAAGACAAGTTTTTTTTTGGTTTCATTACGAGATTTCAATGATGGTCGGTTTTGTTCTGTTAAGAGATTTCAATAACGGTCGGTTTTGCTGGGTTACGAGATCTCAATGACGGTAGGTTTTCAGTGTCAGTCGGTTTTGTTCTGTTATGAGATTTCAAAGACGGTTGGTTTTGTTCGATTAATAGATTTCAATGATGGTCGGTTTTGTTCTGTTAAGAGATTTCAATAGCAGTCAGTTTTGCTGGGTTACAAGATCTCATTGACGGAAAGTTTTTAGGGTCAGTTGATTTTGTTCCTTTATTCTTTTACGAGATTTCAAAGACAGTTGGTTTTGTTTCTCATAACAATCATTGTGAAAACCTACCGTCATTGAGATCTTGTAACCTAGCAAAACCGATCGTCATTGAAATCTCTTAACGGAACAAAACCTATCGTCATTGAGATCTCGTAACCCAGCAAAACCGACTGTCATTGAAATCTCATAATAGAACAAAACTGACACTGAAAACGGACTGTCATTGACATCTCGTCACAAAACAAAACCCACAGTTTGAATCGTTTCGAACTCAACTGTCATTGAAATCTCTTAACCGAACAAAACTGACCATCACTGAAATCTTGTTACAAAACAAAACCAACTGTCTTTGAAATCTTGTAAAGGAACAAAGGAACAAAACCAACCGTCTTTGAAATCACATAGAACAAAACCGACTGACACTGAAAACCTACCGTCATTGAGATCTCGTCACATTGAGATGTGCGTTCAACTGTAAAAAAAACAAAAAAACAAAGTATACCAAGGGGTTTAGTCTCCTTGTTAGTGTGCCCGCTTCCTATGCCGGCAGCCTGGGTTCAGGTCCCACCCAGAGGGGGTGTGAGTAGAACCCAGAGGGTTTATACTTATAACAGAGCAAATGCTAATCTCTGAACATATTTTTGTAAAGTTTGTTGTGAAAATGAAATGCGAATATATATCTCCATTTTGTTCAGATACCAAATATTTTGACAATCAAATACACATATACACTTCTGGTGATGCATGGATTAGTGTTTTATTATTATGATTTATCTATTTATACATTTCTATTTTATTTTATTATTTTTTGTAAAAAGTGTTTTCATGCATGTTTGGCAAGAGCTTTTGTTACATTTAAGCTGTTCTGACCAGCAGTGTGTGGTGTTTCAAATGCTTCAAAACAGTGAACCATTTTGCAAAGCAATTGGTTCAATTGTTCTGAAGCTTTGAAAAGCTTAGTTTCTCCCATCACAAGTATAATGTATTAAAAAAAAAAACTTTTTTTTTCCCAACATGTGGAAGTGCTATCAACAATTCACCCTTTTCTGGGAGTTGGATTGACAACAATCTGACCAGTCATAATGCTCAATGTGCCATTTGTTCGACAAATTAAACAAACTGTAGAGTTAGTTGGTAGACTTGTAACTGAGACCAGCTAGTGAGAACTGTGCAGGTAAACTTGCACTAGAAACTGTGGTCTTTGGTGTTCTTGTTAGTGGGTCCGCCTCCTATGCCAGTGACCCAGGTTCGAGTCCCGCTTAGAGCGGTTCAGACTGCATAGATTACAGACATACATTTAAAACATGGTGTGTATTGAAATCTTTCTGCAGTTAGATATATTTTGTAACAATATATAATCTTTCCAAAATATAAACATTTTGTAACAATATACACTACTGTTCAAAAGTTTGGGGTCAGTCATTTTTTTCTTTCTTTTTTGAAAGTTTCACAGGTTCCAAAAAATAATAAGCAGCACAACTGTTTCAAACACTGATAAAAAATCAGCATATTAGAATGATTTCTGAAGGATCATGTGACACTGAAGACTGGAGTAATGGCTGATTAAAATTAAGTTTTGCATCACAGAAATAAATAATATTTTAAAGTATATTAAAATAGAAAACCATTATTTTAAATTGTAATAATATTTCACAATATTACTGTTTTTCTGTATTTTTGATCAAATAAATGCAAGCTTGATGAGCATATGAGACTTCTTTCAAAAACATTAAAAATAGTAATGAAAAAAAAAAGTGCTTCCATGTAAGTTGTAAGAACTAATTAAAATATTATATAATTTGTGATGTAAAACTAACTAACTAACTACCTGCATGGTATGTGATGTAATGTAGGGATTATTTTTGCCCCAGGTTTACACCCTTTATTCAGTACAGTTTATAGTGACTGTACTGGGGCGTTGGGTGGTATGTGACGTATGGATTATTTTACACCAGAATTATACAATACAGCTTTTTGCAGCTGTACTGGGGTGTTAGGACCCAATCAGGCCACAGGTTGATCAGACCCACTGGCCTCCCTAACACCTCTTCCTGCAGCTACCCAGTCTCTTAGGTGGTCTCCCATTCAGAAATAGACTGAGCTCAACTCTGCTTAGCTTCAGTGGGTATGCAGGTGAAAGCTCCAGGTTGACCGCTGCAGGGCTTTTAAAGCATATTTCCAACCATAGACCCTCTTACGTAGAAATAAATCTCAACAATGGCGACATGCTTCATGCCGCAATGTATTCTATAACAGACTATTATTGAGTTGAAATTAACTGCATTACATCTATATGATAAAAAAAAAAAAAACTTTTTTTGTCTGTTTGGGGGAAAAAAAAGAAACAAGATTATTTTTCTTACCCCATCGGCAGATAATTTTATTTGTTTTAAGGAAAAACTCACTACATTTTGTTTTTGCTTTGTTTTTTCACCAAAAAACAAAACAAAAAAAAATCTTACATCATTTTACTTATCTAGTAAAATTATCTGGACTTAAGAATGTTTTAATATTCAGACTGGAAAAAAGACAAAACCACTAAACAAGAAAAGCATTTTTGCAGTGTAATACAAACTCTATTATTGCTACATAATATGATGCTTTATGGCAGAAATCAGTTAGAAAATTAAAAAAAGAAAAAAAAAAGAAAAAAAAAAGGTAATACAAAGATGACAAACACAAAGACATCAAGAATCAAAACATGAATCTCAACAATGGTGACAATCAAAAGTTTCATGCCGCTATGCATGCTGGGAACAATAGTACAAAACTCCCAGCATGCATCACAGCATGAATGAATTATGCAGCCGAATTGTCCTATTATTTTCTTTAATTCTAACTATTTGCTTTTATTTTTTGCTGTGGTTTTTGTTCTGTCTTTTATTAGCTTTTTGTGATATCCAGAGTTGATCTGATTGTCTGAATATTTTGTTGTCACGATTGTTGAGATTCATACGCTGATTGCTCATATCTGTGTTTGTCAGTGTAGTCTATTAATTTCTGCTCATGTTTTTTTTTTTTTTTTTAGTTTTCTAATTGATTTCTGCAATACAGAGTGATCTCATGTTGCAGTAAAACAGGGATCATAATTGAATTGTGTTAAAGGAAAGACACAATTATTATGATTCAGTCCATTTCACAACTATTATAAAACCATCAATAGCCAAGAATCATAATTTGATCTCATTTCAGCTTTTTTGCTACTGCAAATGTGTTTGACAAACACACTGTCACATCAGCCAGAGAAGACAAATGTATTATAAGAGTTAAGAGCCCAACTAATGGAAACACCAATCACCATTATGGTGACTTCAAATGAAACAAACATGAGTGTTAAACTTCTGTTAATTTTCAATAAGAACTTCCGTAGATGAATGACAGAAATAAAGTCAATCTGGTTAGTTATATGTGAAGCTGTAATGCTGTTTGTGGAGTTGTTTAATCCTCCTCTGGAGAGATTTAATGCCTTCTTTATCTTCAGTTGATTTGATCTAAGGCTGTGGCTGAAGTCAGTTGTAGTAAACAAATAGAATTATACAATACAGTTTTTTGCAACTGTACTGGGGTGTTAGGGCCCAATCAGGCCACAGGTTGATCAGACCCACTGGCCTCCCTAACACCTCTTCAGTTGTAGCTCTTGTGTTTCTGTTTGTCTCTTTTTTCTGTTCTATTTTTCCTTCAGTGATTCTGTTTAACAAACTTGTTAATGCTAAGATGATTCTATAAATAATATATAAAGATTTTGTGGCTCAGATAAGGTCCAGTTCTGGTTTATTTATTTGCTCTTGGCTGACATGTGGCATTGCTAAGTGCCATCATTCCACGCCAGATCATCATACCACTCGTTGCAGATGTGGGCCGGATTTGGTCCGACATAAAGTTGCTATCTGGAAAGTGTCATTTGGAACTCATTTATAGAGTTAATTTGATTAAAAATATATGTTGATATATCTCGCCGATGACCACACCACCCCCCTTGAATTTTTTTTTTTACAATTTGACCTCTGCATGTACCACCTACCTAAGCATTGTTGCAGACCAGCAAAAGGGGGACTAACACAATATTAGGAAGGTGGTCATAATGTTATGCCTGATCGGTGTAAATAAAAGGTTAATGAAAGTAATAATAATAAAACAACAACAAAAGAACATAAGAAAAATGCTAAAATTCATCCTAAATCTAAAATGAAAATATAAATAAATATAAAAACAAACGCTAATTCAAAATATAATACGTATTATAATAGTATATAAATAATACAAAAATAACATTGAATGTGTTGTCATATCAACAGCCTATTAAAGAGTCACTTTGGTTCCAACTTTCTCCATAATGTATCTTATTATTGTCAGTAAGGACGATTTGCACCCGCTAAACCCCACAGTTGTTCTTGTCAAGTGTTTGTCATCATTATAAACAGATATAGAACAAAATCACACTATTTAAATAGAGATTTGTGGCGACACCACCTACTAACATATGGAGTTGCCTTTCCC
The DNA here is from genome assembly GCF_019924925.1 of Ctenopharyngodon idella. NCBI lineage: Eukaryota > Metazoa > Chordata > Actinopteri > Cypriniformes > Xenocyprididae > Ctenopharyngodon > Ctenopharyngodon idella. The sequence continues at coordinate 36,621,046 of NC_067222.1, read as the reverse complement.
TTTCTTTTTCTGCTTCATGTCTCATGTTGCCTATATTGTCTCTTGTTGCACTCCAATTTTTCATTCCAACCCCCAAATCAACACCCACCCACCCACCCACCCTCAACCATCCTCCACCCACCTTTTTATAACTTTCTCATTTGCAGTATTCCAATAATAATGCTAGAGAGGTGACAAAATAACATTATAATGTAATAAAAAAAAGCAAACAGCATAAAAAAAAGCATACTTCACAGATTCCAGGTCCTTCTTATAAAACATTACATAAACTTAACTGATTTTATTTTCTTCTTTTGAGAAAAGAAAAGAAAAGAAAAGAAAAGAAAAGAAAAAAAGAAAAAGAAAAAGAAAAAACCTGTTCCTGGAGTTCTACCTACCCGCAGAGTTCAGATACAACCCTGATCCAGCATACATGTCATGTAATTCTCAAGTGCTCCCATGGATCTTAGTTAGCTGGTTCAATTTTGTTTGATCACGGTTGGAGCTGATCTTTGCAGGAAGGTATATTAGGTAAAGTATATCAGGACTCAGTAGTCTGCTGGATCCTCCACATTCTACAAAAAATCGGCCTACAAAGTGAGGAATTATGTCTTGCGTATTGCAAGCAGCAGTTTGCACAGCATGTGCAAATAAACGACACTATCAGCAGGTAAAATTCATTATTAGTGAATTTCCCCCTTCAAATCTCTTTTGCTTAGCTAAAAGTGGGGCGCAAGACTGTTTTGAGTGAGTCACAGAGTGTGTAGTCAAGAAACAATATTTAAAAATAAGTCATTCTAAATGTTTTTCTGATGCCGTCTTTTTTTTTTTTTTTTTTTTTTTGAAAGACGTGCGTGAAAGCTGTTGACTACGGTGGCCCAGTAATGCACAACACAATGAAATTAAAAAAGCAAACATAAGTTCACAACACAACGAAATCGAGCCACAACACAACGAAATCCAGCCGCAACGGAAATGCCCAAGACCACAAGGGGGTTCTTAGAGGCCGGTAAAGTTAGTTCCCTTTCGATACTACACTCATACTGTGTCGTTCGTCTTATTATTCATAAGACAAGATGCATACGGGGAAAACTCCTTTTTTTCCGATTTCTGAAGCCTTTTTCAATCACGCAGTGAAAATGACAGCCATTGGTTTGTGGAGTTAAAGTAAATAAACCAATGAGGGCGCGGCAGAGCCGTGCGAGCCAATGGTGCGCGAGCCCGCCAAAAGGGGCAGTGTATTGGGCTATATAAGTTGCCGTCTCACCTTGGCAAATCGATTTATTATCCTTCAGCAATGCAGATCTCATCTCTTCGCTTGATCCTACGAGACTTGAAGCCACCTTCAACTGCAAGCAGCTGGAATTCGCCGCTGATCAGCTCGCCGCTCTGCAGCAGTTTGATCAGCTAGCCCCTCCTCTGCTCGCCGCTCTCAAGCAGCTCGCCGCCCACGAGCAGCCTGCAGCTCTGATAAGCTCGCCGCTCTGCCAGCCCGCCGCTCTCGTGCAGCTCTGATCAGCGCGCTGCTTCTTCAGCAGCCAGATCAGTTCACCACTCTCAAGCAGCTCTGTTCTCCATGCCGCTCTCAAGCAGCCTGGTCAGCGCTTCGCTCACAAGCCGCCTGCAGGGCCGAGCCCGTGCATTCTGGTGTTTCCTTCTGCAAGCGCAGTTAGAATATAAAAGAGCTAATTTTCTAAATAGCAAATTTCTGTGACGTTGTCGCAAATGTCGCACCACAGCTGTGGCACGTGCAGAGCCCCTCTGCACGCTGATGACGGGCACAGTGAGTGCGTGCGATGTCTGGGGAAATCCCACGCAGAAGCCACGCTCACTGAGATGACCTGGTCTCACTGTGAGAGTATGGCCTCTTTGCTCTTGCGGATCGCTTTCTTTTCAGAGGAACCCAGGAACCTGTGAGGAAAAAACAGAGGGGCAGAGGATTTCAGCACTCGGATGAGAGTGAGCTCACGCCGGCTCAGGTCCCGCGTGCCTCACTTTCTCCACAAAGAGAGGTTTCCCCCTTCCGTTTCTCCTCCCCAGACCAGCGCCCCTCTGCAGCTGGGCTTGCTTCGCATGTGCTCACTGCAGTTCTGGCTGAAGCCGCAGGTCTCGCCCCAAGCCTGGCAACATGATCGCTGCTCGCTCAAGGTGAACAAGAGGAAGGTCGTCTTCACAGATGCCTCCAAAATGGGTTGGTCAGTGAAAATGACAGCCATTGGTTTGTGGAGTTAAAGTAAATAAACCAATGAGGGCGCGGCAGAGCCGTGCGAGCCAATGGTGCGCGAGCCCGCCAAAAGGGGCAGTGTATTGGGCTATATAAGTTGCCGTCTCACCTTGGCAAATCGATTTATTATCCTTCAGCAATGCAGATCTCATCTCTTCGCTTGATCCTACGAGACTTGAAGCCACCTTCAACTGCAAGCAGCTGGAATTCGCCGCTGATCAGCTCGCCGCTCTGCAGCAGTTTGATCAGCTAGCCCCTCCTCTGCTCGCCGCTCTCAAGCAGCTCGCCGCCCACGAGCAGCCTGCAGCTCTGATAAGCTCGCCGCTCTGCCAGCCCGCCGCTCTCGTGCAGCTCTGATCAGCGCGCTGCTTCTTCAGCAGCCAGATCAGTTCACCACTCTCAAGCAGCTCTGTTCTCCATGCCGCTCTCAAGCAGCCTGGTCAGCGCTTCGCTCACAAGCCGCCTGCAGGGCCGAGCCCGTGCATTCTGGTGTTTCCTTCTGCAAGCGCAGTTAGAATATAAAAGAGCTAATTTTCTAAATAGCAAATTTCTGTGACGTTGTCGCAAATGTCGCACCACAGCTGTGGCACGTGCAGAGCCCCTCTGCACGCTGATGACGGGCACAGTGAGTGCGTGCGATGTCTGGGGAAATCCCACGCAGAAGCCACGCTCACTGAGATGACCTGGTCTCACTGTGAGAGTATGGCCTCTTTGCTCTTGCGGATCGCTTTCTTTTCAGAGGAACCCAGGAACCTGTGAGGAAAAAACAGAGGGGCAGAGGATTTCAGCACTCGGATGAGAGTGAGCTCACGCCGGCTCAGGTCCCGCGTGCCTCACTTTCTCCACAAAGAGAGGTTTCCCCCTTCCGTTTCTCCTCCCCAGACCAGCGCCCCTCTGCAGCTGGGCTTGCTTCGCATGTGCTCACTGCAGTTCTGGCTGAAGCCGCAGGTCTCGCCCCAAGCCTGGCAACATGATCGCTGCTCGCTCAAGGTGAACAAGAGGAAGGTCGTCTTCACAGATGCCTCCAAAATGGGTTGGGGAGCTCTGTGCGACAGCCATCCGGCCTTCGGCACTTGGAACGGCAAGGAAAGCGAGCTTCATATCAACCGTCTGGAAATGATGGTGGTATATCAAGCTCTCCAAACTTTCCTTCCTCTCCTGGTGGGGCACCATGTCTTAGTCAGATCAGACAGCATGACAGTGGGGTCCTTCATAAATCACCAGGGCGGGCTCTCTTCAAAGCCCCTCTTCACTCTAGCGAAAACCATCCTAGAGTGGGCCCAACGCAATCTGCTCTCACTGAGAGCAGCGCATATACAGGGCGTACTGAACATAGGGGTGGACATGTTGTCCCGGAACAACCTTCCCTCGAAAGAATGGTCGCTCCATTGATTTCTCAATGGGAGCCTGCAAACCTCCCTGGGAATGTAGTAAACACTATCTCACAAGCTAGAGCTCCGTCAACAAGACGTCTCTACTCCCTTAAATGGTCCGTCTTTGCTGCCTGGTGCACAACCCGGGGCGAGGATCCATTTACTTGTGACATATCACAGATATTGTCCTTCCTTCAAGACTTAATGGATAGAGGCCGTACTCCCTCTACCCTTAAGGTCTATGTCGCAGCTATAGCGGCCTCTCATGCTCCTATAGCAGGGCAGTCGAAAGGGAGAAACAACCTTGTTGTTTGCTTCCTACCTGGGACCTATCCTTGGTTCTTAGAGGCCTTAAAGGCCCTCCCTTTGAACCAATCCAGACTGCCGACTTACGTCCCTTGTCACTAAAAACAGCCTTACTGCTAGCTTTAGCATCGGTTAAGCATGTGGGAGATTTGCAGGCGCTCGCTGTGAGCCCCTCTTGTCTTGAATTCGGGCCTAACGACTCCAAAGTCGTCCTGAAACCAAGATATGGATACGTCCCGAAGGTCCTATCCACCCCCTTTAGGGCGCAGATGGTCATTCTCTCCGTTCTTCCTCCTTCTCAGGATGATCAGGAGTTGAACCTCCTCTATCCTGTTGTATATCGACATGAAATATTAATTCAAAATCACCTACGTGCACAATAGCTTCATATTTATACCTGTAAATGATTTGACTCGCTACCACGGCGCATGATGAAGGGAATGTCTGCCAGTTCCACCAAGTGGTTAAAACGAATGATTTGTATTCATTACAATGACTTTGTTTTAACATTTAAAAACAGATATGTTCAAATTCCAAAGCTTGATAGTTCCTGTTGGTAAGACTGACTTACTACAGGTGACATTTTGTCAATACCTCCCTTCATGTACTTACAATGAACAATTGTTTTCAGGAGAAAATCCCTGTAATTCACCAAAAGTTTTTTTTTTTTCCAAAGGTTGTAGTAGTGACCAGACTGACTTACTACAGGTGCCAATACCTTATGTACACTACACAATTTGTTTTTATAAAAAAAAAAAAAAAAATGTACAAAGTTTTTTCATGTTCCAAAGCTTGTAGTAGTTTCCTGTTGGTAGGACAGACTTACTACAGGTGAAATTATACCTCCCTGTATATATTGTCAAAATGTCACCCGTAGTAAATCAGTCTTACCAATAGAAACCCACTACAAGCTTTGGAATTTGAACATGTCTGTTTTTAAATGTTAAAAGTAATTTTAATGAACACAAATTATACATTTTAACCACTTGGTGGAATTGGCAGACGTTCCCTTCATCATGCGCCGTGGTAGCGCGTCAAATCATTCACTAGTATAAATATGAAGGTATTGTGCACGTACTGTAGGTGATTTTGAATTAATATTTCATGTTGATATACAGTGGTTACATACTGTTAAAGCTAATCGTGGTATTGATAACACTGCCGACTCTATAGAACATTGGCAAGGAAATCTAACTTTACCGAGCTCTGAGAGCCCCCTAGTGGTCGGGAGCATTTCCGTTGTGTTGTGGCTCGATTTCGTTGTGTTGTGTACTTATGTTTGCTTTTTATATTTTGTGTTGTGCACTACTGGGCCACCGTAGTTGACGCTTCTGTTAGACCCAGTTTAAGTAAAGAGTGCCTTAGAAAATTGCATTGTCCTGATTCAGTATGTCAGCTGTCAGATGAGTTGTGACAGTATCATTATTCTAACATTATTTTCGGATTTTTTTGTGAAATCACCTCAGAAAAACAAACTTTCCTGTCCTGTTATAGGCCTACTGTATTCATCAGTGTTAGTGATATAGAATTTATGGGTAACACTTTACAATAAGGTTCATTAGTTAAATGTTAGTTAATGTATTAACTAACATGGACTAACCATGAGCAATACATTTGTTACTGTATTTACTAATCTTCGTTAACGTTAGTTAATGAAAATACAGTTGTTCATTGTTTGTTCATGTTAGTTCACAGTGCATTAACTAATGTTAACAAGATTTTAATAATGTATTAGTAAATGTTGAAATTAATATTAACAAAGATTAATAAATGCTGTATAAGTGCAGTTCATTATTAGTTCAAGTTAACTAATGTAGTTAACTAATGTTAACTAATGAGCCTTATTGTAAAGTGTTACCAATTTATCTGTATGTTAAGTAAAGTGCTTGTGTGTGTGTCAACCATTTTTAAGAAATAAATTTGCTTGGTTAAAATTCCTAAATATTTGGGTTGCAGCTTAATGACCATTAAATGTGGGTCCCATAGACCCTATTCAGAGCAGCATCATGACATGAGTGATAGACTTGTCATGTTTTCAGTGGCATCCACTGTAAAAAGCTGTATAAAGCTCCTAGATCACTTATAATTTTCCACAGCCTAGTTGTCTGGAGGTTTTTGTCTACAGAAATATTATATTTTTAAAATATTTTTGCAGTGTTTCATCAGCAGAACAATAAAAAAACATTAAATAACAGTACAACCTGAAGAGATGTATGTCTATCCCTCAGCCTCGCTTTCATTCCTGTTAAAAATCAAAGATGGCACTGCTGTGAATGAGGTCTATGGCCAGACCAGTTGAGAACTAGAGCACATAAGAACACCTATTTGGCCTTCCTCCCATTAGCAGAAATATATAACTGCAGTTTGAAAGTGATTAAATCTACCTGATATTTATTAAGAATGAAGTATGCATCTTAATTTACAGCAATGCTTTTTCATCTTCCAATGTCATTAAAACAGTATATTTTAGTTTTACTTAGTCCAGCTCATCAAATTCACCAGCAGTGGTGCCCTGGATAAATAATTAAGCATCTGTGCACAGCAGAGATGACAGGTCAAAAACAAGCCCTTAAAGAGAAAACTATTTTATTCCTGGACTTTTCGCAGTTGCCGAGCACGCAACTGTATAAGTTGATTGTTCACCATATGTGCTTAAGTCTAGGGCAGTGGTGATAACCTCTTCAAATAATTGCTCTATTTCAGCTGTGATTGCAAACAATAATGCTGCTCTCCCCCTTTTCCCAAGATTAGAGCGATATGAATAAAATACAAACCTCCATTCAGCACAGAGGGTACCGCAAAGAATAAACCGCAACGATTCTAAAGTGCCATTTATTGTTTATTTTGTTTCATGGTAATTTAGATAAGGGTAATTGCCAACAAGTGCCCCCAGGGCTCTACCACTGGCATTTGCAGCAAGATGATGGCTATTGCTGTTTTCATTTTCCTCAGAGTTCAGGCTCAGCCATGCTGCCTGATACACACACATTATAGGTCTCAGACCTCTATGTTTCAAATAGTAAACCAACTGGGGCCGTTTCTCTTTGACTTCTCTCAGGTTGAAGTTTGTATTAAAAAGGTGTTGTTGTTCACAAACTGTCAGTTTCCAAGACATTCATTCAAGCTAAAATGCAGTATATGCACTCAGAAAGGGGTCTAAGATTGTGAGCTGAGACGAGCCATTTGTATTACAATAAATGAGAAAAACTGGAAGGCCCAATATGGCAGCTCTAATAAAGGAAATCCCGCCTGCTAAATAAAACAGCCAATCTGCAAATTTACTGCATGGTCTTTATGACAGTGTTTGGAGTGGCAATGAAACAGCTGTGAAGCAGTTTGTGTTGTGCAACTTGTGCTCAGCCTTTGCTCAACGATACACGTGTGTTGACTGGGCCAGCCTGAAATATACAGTTTTTAGCATTATCTGAGAGTAAGTGACTGTATTTATTATACAATTTATGTCCAATTTGATATATTTAATTAAAATTGTCACATTTGTCTGTTTTGTACGGAGCCCCACACATGACATGCAGACAAAATATATATATATATATCAGGACCACAAATTAACAATTCGTTCCCACGACTTACTAATACGTCAACACGTTCTACTAATTCGTTCCCTCAAGTAAATCATTTGCACAATATAATCATTATTTCCCTCAATTTACTAAATCATGACCACATTGTAATAATTCGTTCCCTTCATTTAGTTAAATCAAAACGAGGGTACAAATTAGTTCAACGTGGCCACAATTCTTCTAAAACGAGGGAATGAATTATTAATTTGTGGGAATGAATTCTTAATGTGTGGCCACAATATCTATTTTTTGTCCGCATGTCATGTGTGGGGCTCCATAGATTTGGATAAAATTGAACATGTTTTAAATGAAAGTGAAAGTGACACGTGAAGGCCAAGTATGGTAACCCATTTGTCCCTGCATTTAGTCCACCCAAGTTAGTGCACACACATTAGGAGCAGTGAGTAGTGAACACACAGACACACTGCAAACCATGGACACACAACCTTCAGTTACCAGTCTGACCCACTAACTGTGCCACTTTTAGTGCCACTAACTTGACATTTCACTTTGAAAGTGTTGTAAAACACTCAAATCAATCAATTATACCTTAAAAACCCAATTTCTCATGTCCAGTTTTGGTGTAATTACTGTTGCTGTGTCCAAAATCAAATTATTCCCTACTATATAGTACTACAGTATGCGAAGAACAGTATGCCAGTAGTATGAGTATTATGTCCTAATACATATTATTAAAAAAAACAGTAAGCAAAAAGTACAAAGTTGGGACATTTTTTAAATTTGAATAAAATGAAAACTAAAAGACTTTCAAATCACATGAGCCAATATTTTATTCACAATAGAACATAGATAACATAACAAATGTTTTAAACTGAGAAATTTTACAATTTTATGCACAAAATGAGCTTATTTCAAATTTGATGCCTGCTACAGGTCTCAAAAAAGTTGCCACGGGGGCAACAAATGGCTGAAAAAGCAATACATTTTAAAAAGATTTAACTGGGAGAACATCTAGCAACTAATTAAGTTCATTGATATCAGGTCTGTAACATGATTAGCTATAAAAGGGATGTCTTAGGCAGAGTCTCTCAGAAGTAAAGATGGGCAGAGCTGTGAAAGAGTGCGTAAAAAGATTGTGGAATACTTTAAAAACAATGTTCCTCAACGTCAAATTGCAAAGGCTTTGTAAATCTCATCATCTACAGTGCATAACATCATCAAAAGAGTCAGAGAAACTGGAGAAATGTGCGTAAGGGACAAGGCCGAAGACCTTTATCGGATGCCCGTGGTTTTCGGGCCCTCAGACGACATTGCATCACTCATCAGCATGATTGTGTCAATGACATTACTAAATGGGTCCAGGAATACTTCCAGAAATCGCTGTCAGTAAACACAATCCACCATGCCATCTGCAGATGCCAACTAAAGCTCTATCATTCTTGTTGGAAATCACGGACGCCGTGTCCTCCGGGCTAAAGAGGAGGGAGACCTTCCAGCATGTTATCAGCGTACAGTTCAAAAGCCAGCATCTCTGATGGTATGGGGGTGCATAAGTGCATACGGTATGGGCAGCTTGCATGTTTTGGAAGGCATTATATATGCTGAAAGGTATATAAAGGTTTTAGAGAAACATTAAATGAAAAATACGTCAAAGACAACCACAAACTCTTCAGCAGCTGGAAACCTATATCAGGCAAAAATGGGACCAAATTCCAACACCAAAACTCCAGAAACTCATAACCTCGATGCCCAGACGTCTTCAAACTGTTTTGAAAAGAAGAGGAGATGCTACACCATGGTAAACTTGCCCCCGTCCCAACTATTTTGAGACCTGTAGCAGGCATCAAATTTGAAATGAGCTCATTTTGTGCATAAAATTGTAAAATTTCTCAGTTTAAACATTTGTTATGTTATCTATGTTCTATTGTTAATAAAATATTGGCTCATGTGATTTGAAAGTCTTTTGGTTTTCATTTTATTCAAATTTAAAAAACGTCCCAACATTTCCGGAATTCGGGCTGTGCCTGGATGACCTACTACTTCCAACTTGAAATAAATTCAAATTCAAATGTAGTACCTACTCAGACAGTATGCGATTTTGGACACAGCGTGTGTTTTGATTTTGTAGGGTAGCAATAAAGCGTGATGTCTGACACAGACACTAAAATACCTTCAACTGGATACATAGGATGTTTCAAAACCTGGTAAAAAAACTGGTAATTACAATGCCCCAAAAATGCCATCTAGGCAGCTCACTAGGTTGTGAGAACAAACACAACTGACAAATCCTATCGATCAAGTGATTGTCAGGAGCCTGAAGCTAAAGCTGGCCTCCCATACTGAGAGCTATCCGTTCAGCCTTGACAACATGTCCTTCACGAACAACAGAACAATCAATGCAACAAAGTCTAAAAAAATGAAACAAAGTTGCGTTTCCCTTGCAGATCTGTCTTTGTAAGAGTTATAATGAGGGTCCAAGTTTCCTATTCTTTCATAATCAGCACTTTCATATACTAATCAAAAAAGCCTGTCTATCCATTAATGGCTTTCCAAAGATTCTTTGCTTCAATTAACTTTGAGCATCCAAAGATTTTGTGGAGTGTAATTGGTCTAGCTCAACTGCCTTTCAGCATTCATCAAATATAACAGCAAGATGAAAATCATTTATGGAAATCCGCAGCATGCCCTCGCTTTTAGCTGTCAAACCCAACTTCTCCTCCTTGTGCGTGTTTGGTAAGGGAAAATGTCACAGTACATCTTCCCAGATCATTTGAGCACTGCAGCCGAGCTCTCTGCGGAGAGGGAACTTTCAAACGTTATGTTTCCAGAGAGAGAGGCAGGTCCAGTTGTAGTCTGGAGATCTGGACGCTTTTGCAGAAGGACATCTCTGACAGACCGCCCGTGTCAGATAGCTGCTGAATGGCCGTGGCTGGCTCCCCAGGGGCTGTCACTCCTTCCCCGCTCCTCCGTGACACATTTCTCCTGTTCCTACGGGACGGCATGACCAGCAGCTCTGCAAGATTACAGAAACCACACAGCAGGATTAAACACACTGTATATTTTATCTCAGAGGCACTGAAATCCAACAAACGAGCTGTTTAAGTAGTGGTTATAGGTCCATTTCTCATGCCATTTAACTCGAATGAGATATTATGCCTTATAAGCATGTATACTGCAAATATTGCCAAGATTTTACACTATTTAACAGTGATTTCCTACAATAAAATATTTTTACTGGAAATCAATGCAGACTAAGTGGACAAATAAAGTTACATTGTGGGATAATAGTGTGAACTAATAGTGTAAACTGTGTCACTATTATGGTGTTTAGTGTTATGTTTCAGTGGGAAATTCATTGTCAAAAGTTAATACATACAGTAAAGACACTTAGGCAAACCATCCGAGGTGCAGGTCAAAGATAGCATGTCTTTATAGAAGAGATATGACCGCACACTCATTTGCAAATATTTTACCACAATAAAGTAAAATATTTGCGAGTGAGTGAGTCATATCTCTTCTAAAAAGGTAATACCATACAGTCACCATGAAATCAAAATGGACAATTCTTATTTATTTTTTTATCGAATATTGCAGTGCTTTTTTTTAATGATTTGTACATACAGGAATTAGCAAACTACAATGACCCAACTATCCAATCAATTCCTGATGGACAAAATCAATTCCAGCTTCTTCTTCTTCTTCTTCTTTTCTTATTCAGCAAGCATTTTCTCTCAGATATACTTTATATATTTAAAACAAATCGTTAAAACAGCCAAAAATGTATTCATGTCACAGTGCAAGTTGGGAACCCAAATACCTACAGTAAACAATAATGTGGCCATCAGATGGAGATTAATCTAAGGTACGATAAGTCATTTTTGTAATTCAAATAAAATTAATTTATTGGTTACTTATTATTATTAGTAGTAGTAGTAGTAGTGGGGTTTTTTTTTTCTTTTCTTTTTTTCTAGTGGTTTTACAGCAATACAGAATACGCTATCACACTAATAAGGAAGCTGTGTGGAAGATGTACTTAACTGATATGTTCAGTGAATGTTTACATTTGCTATGGCAACTTATTAAAGGTCTAAACATTTTAATGCTTTAATTAGCATTGTTAGTGCATGTGCAAGGACTCCACTCCAATCTCAAAGAAAACTGCTCTAGTGAGCCACAAAATTTGATTACTCAGAGCCGATCAGTCTATTTATAAAAAAAAAAAAAACATATTAAACTTGACAGCAAAAAGCAGTTGTAAGTGGACCAGCAATTCATCTTTAGGAGTAAGTATGAATCTTTTCTGGATGGAAATGGCCAATGTAGAGTAAAGCACCGAGTTTGTCCAGTCTCATGTGTCATTGGTGCTGGAATATAGGAGGGTGATGAAAGTCATGCTAGACTCATTGGTAGCTTTTTTTTCCCCCTCATTTTGTGCAAGACTAATAGAGCTCTCTCAAATCACCCAAGCACAATGAAAAGATTTCCGCGCAAAATGATCTTCCCCTCGCTTTGAAAAGAAGTCCTACCTTTAACAGCCGAGCACTGCTGTTAGCAAAATGGAGATAGACTGTTGTGGTAAATATCTTTCAAGTCAGGTATTAGAGACTGATTGAAGACTGACAGTACAAGCTCTTGAACAGTAATCCATTTTATTTTCAGTGACACTCTCCATCTGCACGCTAAAATGAAACGGGGTGGGAAGATAAGGGAAGCATGCTCCAGGTGGACTACTTTAAAAGGCCAGAAAGATAAATTAAACACGGGGTCAGTATTAGGTGTGCAATCCAATACTTGCCTGATGTTTGCAGAGCACAACAAAATGGTTCTGGAAATAAAGTCACATTGATGAAATTTTGATTTTCAAGAAATGTCATATTTTTTGTAAAATCTTTCAGACTTGTCATGAGCTCTGATATCAGATCATAAAAATATTTTTCTGTAGAAAAAAAAAAAAAAACACCTTCAACAATCCAAAAGTGAGATTTTTTTTCCCTGGATACAAGACTTCTACAGAAGTTATAAGTTTAGGGGGCAGTCGTGGCCTAATGGTTAGAGAGTCAGATAACCCGAAGGTTGCGGGTTCGATTCTCAATACCGGCAGGAAAATGACTGAGCAATGCCCTTGAGCAAGGCACCTAACCCCCAATCACTCTCCAGGCGCCACAGCAAAATGGCTGCTTACTGGTCCTCTGGGTGTGTGTGTCCATAGTTTATGTGTGTGTGTTGTGTCTGCTCCTAATGTGTGTGCACTAACTTGGATGGCTTAAATGCAGAGGACAAATTCCGAGCATGGGTTACCATACTTGGCCTTCACATGTTACTTTCACTTTTCTCATTACAGGGAAGAAAAGCCTAGCTAGATGATGTTAGCAAATGTTAAAGGAAAAGTTCACCCCAAAATATAAATTCTGTCACCATTTACTCACCTTACTTGGTTCAAAACCTGTATGATTTTTATTCTTCTGTGGAACACTAAAGAAGATATTTTGAGAAAGGTATTTTTTGAAAGTCAATGGTCACCAATTCGGTCACTGTTCGGTTACCAACATTCTTTAAAATAACTTCTTTTACGTTCCACAGAAGAAAGTAAGTCATACAGGTTTGGAATAATATGAGGGTGAGTAAATGATGACAGAATTTCCATTTTTGGTTGAACTATCCCTAACTAGATACCTGTGCTGCAACAAGAAGTCATTTCACAGGCTGTCCAATTACCAAAATCATTCCAGTGCACTGAAACATTCGCTCTCTTAAAATTCACCAAACATTTTCATGTTGTATTAAGCCTCTTGAGTGAATATGGTATAAGGTGGTTTAAGGTGGCAAAAATCTAATATCATACAACTTTTTACTTTTTAAAGAGGCCATATTATGCTCTTTTAGAACATCTTGATTTTGTTTTTGGGGTCTACTAGAATAAGTTTTCATGCGTGACTGTTTATTTTTCCACATATTTTACATTGTTGCAGCACCTCTCTTCTCAGTCTGTCAGTAACGCTCTGGGGTGCGTTTCCCAAAAGCATTGTTATCTAACTATGGTCACAAGTTTTGTTGAACTCGTTGGTAATGACAGAACTTGTGACCATAGTTGCTTTTGGGAAACGCACCCCTGTTTAGTTCCTATTTCTATGAAGCCCTCCTTCCGAAAAGCGCATTGTAATCTAATTGGTCGGCTGGACCAGTGTGTTGTGATTAATCAGTCGCTTTGAGCATCGTCCGGAAATGTCACGCCCCTTGCTAGAACCACGAGTTTCAACCAACACACTACTAACACAATTCAACCAATCCTCTGCCCTTTTTTGCATATGCCTTGGGGCGGGAATTATTTAAATGAGGAATATTGTGATGTGTACATTCCTGTAAGAAAACTACAATCAAGGTGTTTCAGGGAGTTCAGAAACAGTGCTTACTTAACTTTGCAGACCTTTTTTATGCTCAAACATTAAAGAAAGTTGAAAATGTAAAAAAAGCGTAACTCTTTAACATACAGATTCAGAACATACAAGTGGAAATAACGAGTGGAACACAGCATTAAAGGATTAGTTCACTTTCAAATAAAAATTAGCCCAAGCTTTACTCACCCTCAAGCCATCCTAGGTGTATATGACTTTCTTCTTCTGATAAACACAATCGCAGTTATATTAATAAATATCCTGACACATCCAAGCTTTATAATGGCAGTGAACGGAACCAACGAGTATGAAGCTCAAGAAAGTGCATCCATCCAAAGCAAAACGTACTCCACACTGTTCCGGGGGGTTAATAAAGGCCTTCTGAAGTGAAGCGATGTGTTTATGTAAGAAAAATATCCATATTTAACAAGTTATAAAGTAAAATATCTAGCGTCCACCAGACTGACTTACGTATTCAACATACAAAGAAAGCGTCAGTTACAGCTTTTTTCATAATTTGAATACGGAAGGCATAGGACGTAGCGTAAGCGTTTTGAACTGCGAGAGTTTTACACTTTCTTCATAAGTTGAATACAGTGGTGATTCTCTTTTATTTAATTTTTCAAAGACAAGCCTGTGGTAAAAAGAAATTAGAAAAATACAGGAAAACATAAGTGGACTATTCACATTGAAAAGACACAAGACAGCATAATTGTGTTCACAGCACTGAGAGAAACATATTCATCAGCACTCTGGATATGATTTCATAACACATTGTTTTTTAGGCCAATACTACAATGATTTCATTCTTTTATTTTTTTCCTCCAAAAAAAAAAAAAAAAGGACAGCAAGGTGATTGAAGACTCTAATTATCACTTCAACTTGATTTCCCTCAATTAAGGTGAAATAAACATCTCTCTTCCCTGTATTTTTGGCTTCATCAGCTCATGGCTTGATATGAGATGGGCACATTGTCACAGAGGGGGGCGGGAGCCCAAATCCTGCTGTTTTATCACATGGCCGCCATCCAACTCAAACAGAACACTAGTGTACAACAGAACATATTGCACAATATAGCAGATAAACACTCTGATGACATTTGGGAGCATTGGGTCTCTGTGCATCAGGTTGCAGAGCTAGATACGTAGATAACCCTGTATTCACAGGAGAGACAGGAAAGCATAGGCATCTTAACTGCCTGTTTAACAGAGATGAGGCTTGTGGTCGCTGTGATAGAATTTAATGGATAGGATTCACTTTTCTCTTTTATCTGTTGTGATGAGTTGTGTTTAAAGGGAGAGAGTGGGCAGAGAAAGCAAAGCTGTCTAGTCTGCGAGTTGGACGAGATCCACACAATGATTCATGCTCATTGTCCAGTCTAAATGTGTGAGACTCCCTAATTAAAGTGCTGCATATGCTTCCAAATCCGACAGGTCAACAGGCTCTCACATCTCTCTGGAGCAAATCAGAGACAAAACACTGTTTGAATTTACAGCTCTTCTTTATAGTGTGCAACAAGTTCAGAAACAAAGACTTGAAAAAAAATCAATTGTTTCACACATCACGAGTCGGCAGCACATAAGCGGTGCGTATCTTTCGGCACCCATATTAATAAGTTTACAATGTATAAGTAAGCATAGTGCCAAAAATGTCATTGATGTGTCATGATATTTGACTTGGGCTTACATACGCTGATTAATGATTCAATGTGATTTGAGAATATATAAGCACTTAAATTTTGCTCTGTTTAAAGTGATTGTATCACCTCAGAAGTCTTGGATTAAACCACTGAAGTTGTATGGATTAATTTCACGCCACCTTTATGTCCTTTTCGGAGCTTGAAACTTTTGGACCCCATTGACTTGCATTGTATAGACAAAACAGTTAAAACATTCTTCAAAATATCTTCTTTGGTGTTCTCCAGAAGAAAGTCAGTCACACGAGTTTGGAACAACATGAAGGCGAGTAAAGAGTGAGAAAGAAAGTTCTTTTTAGGGTAAACTATCCCTTCAAATCACTTTAATTCTGGGACATTTACTGAATGAAACATGTTTGTGTGAATTATGTAATTTGCTGAAATAAATATATGCTTTCATATGTGTGAAAGAGGCCAACACTTGTGATAAAGTGCTCTTAATTGTAATTAATGTGCACTTGTAGTGTACTTCAAAACTTAAAAGTAAACACTGTACTTAGAGATGCAATGTAATGTAATATTAATGAAATAAAAGGGCACTTAAGTGTACTTAAAGGGTTAGTTCACCCAAAAATGAAAATTATGTCGGTAACACTTTACAATAAGGTTCATTAGTTAACATTAGTTAACTCCATTAGTTAACATGAACTAATAATGAACTGCACTTATACAACATTTATTAATCTTTGTTGATGTTAATTTCAACATTTACTAATACATTATTAAAATCTTGTTAACATTAGTTAATGCACTGTGAACTAACATGAGCAAACAATGAACAACTGTATTTTCATTAACTAACGTTAACGAAGATTAGTAAATACAGTAACAAATGTATTGCTCATGGTTAGTCCATGTTAGTTAATGCATTAACTAATGTTTAACTAATGAACCTTATTGTAAAGTGTTACCATTCTGTCATTAATTACTCACCCTCATGTCGTTCCACACCCGTAAGTACTTTGTTCATCTTCAGAACACAAATTAAGATATTTTTGACAAAATCTGATGGCTCAGTGAGGACTGCATTGACAGCAAGTTAATTTTTCAATGCCCAGAAAGGATACTAAAAACATATTTATAACAGTTCATGTGAGTACAGTGGTTTAACCTTAATGTAATGAAGCAACAAGAATACTGTTTGTGCACCAAAAAAACAAAATAACAACTTTATTCAACAATATCTAGTGATGGGCGATTTCAAAACACTGCTTCATGAAGCTTCGAAGCTTTACAAATCTTTTGTTTCGAATCAGTGGTTCGGAGCGTGAAAGTCACTTGATTTCAGTTCAGATCATAAGTGTTTAGTGTTAATTTCAATGGTCCACATGACTTTGGCAGTTTGATACACGCTCCAAACCACTGATTCGAAACAAAAGATTCGTAAAGCTTTGAAGCATTACAAATGTGCAATTACAAATATATTTAAATACATGACATACAAGTTTCAATAGAAATTACATTAAAGTATAATTTAGTTTTCCATAAATGCTTGTCGGTACACTTCAATCATATTTCAAATTCAATAAAATTAAAACTAAGTAGTCCCATCCCATAAATTACATATAAAGATGCATTTTGGTCCTGCTTAAGTGGTTCTAAAGAAGCACTCTAATGTTTAGCCAATTGCATTTAATATAAATTTAATACATTTTCATGTAATTACAATTAACATGCAATTAAATGTCCAAAACAAGAACACTCAGTTCGCAATTAAGTAAAATATATTTGTAATAAGTACTCAATTTAAAAGTATGCTGAGGTTCTTTTTCACAAGGGTAATTATACTGAATCGAGATCATTTCAGCAGATTATAGCTGCACAAGTTCATCTAAATTAACATTTGTTTGTAAATGTCCTCCTCATGTAAATATTTTTTTTCTTTTTTTTCGCATTTGTCTGCTATCCAAGGAACTACTGAATGAAACCATAAAGCGGCAGAAACGCTGTGAAAACATTTACTGATGTTGCAGCTATACTGCTTTTTTGTATTCGTGTACAGATGCAGGATGCGTGAAACAGGCCAAAGACATGACAAGTGAGCTACTAATTTAAAGAACTGTCATGAAAACTATGAGACTGTAATGGACATGACTATCAGCCCCTCAGTGAGGGTCCAATTAAAGGAGGTTTAGTAACAGAAATCTCTAAATCTCCTGCCTGTCGATTGTTGAGTGTCACTTACACTGTCTCTGACATCATTTTAAAATAGATTCCATGTCACATTAAGGTGAAAACAAAGTATAGATCACACTAACAATACTCCATCAAATAGTGTGAAGGAACAATTTTCCCAGAGCTCAGATAGTACACAGAAAGTTCACAACCAAATTAATTGCAGTCACAGCCAGGAGTAATAATCCATATATCCAGCTCAGCTTTAGAAGATTTTTCCCTATTATTTTAACAAGCCCAACAATGTATTGTTCCTTAAAAAAGATTTTATTTGGTTCTCTTTAGCTTTCTTAACCAGCCCATCATCTTGATGAACAGTAAATGTTTATGAAAGTGTCATATGAATTTTGTTCTATATGGTTGTCTAACATACCTGTAACTGCATTCTTCCCATGTTTGCGTCTTTATTCCTCTCAACATTCAAATTCCTTTAACTTCGTTCATGTGCAGAAGATACAAATCGTTAAGCATGAAGGATCAACTGCATGTTTGCTGAGTGAAATTCTGCTGATTAGTGACTTAAAACTATATAAGAACTCAATAGAAAATTGATTCACACTTAAATAAATAGTTGAGATTAAGTTGATATAAAATTGATATCCTTAAATCCAGCTATAATCAATATGCATATGAAACTGTGATACTGTGACACTAAATATGCAGAACACAAATCAACAGGGTGTCAATTTTTTCTCTGTTTGAATGAATGCTCTGGTTTATTACGGGTTGGCTGCCCACATCTGCTCCCCCTGGTCAAAGCTCAGAGCCCTCACTGTCTGAGCAGGTTCTCCGGTGAAGTACACATTTCACAGTGAACAAAGCGACTCTTGCTGTTTTATCGCCTACAGAAACCAGTTAACAAAACACATGCACAAAGGAAACTCGGGACACAATCTGAGCCATCAGAAAGTCATTTGTTCCCAGACCTGTTGTCAACACAATAGAGCTTTTTTCTATTCTCCTACCACAGAATCACTGTTTCTGATTTAAAAAAGAAAAAAAAGTTGGAAGATCAATTTTCTGTGACTCATACACATGCTGGTTTCAGTGACCCTTTCACTAAATTAGATTCAAGCCATTAAATGAACAATTATCATCTTATTAAGCTTTCAAAGTCACTTTCTCTATGAATTAAACTGTATGACATTAATGATCGACAAATGCATACGTGGCTTCTCAAGCAGATAAGTGTCGGCTAAAGGGTTTTTTTTTTTTTTTATTTGTTCAGTCAAATTTAATATAGTTTTTGTTCTAACAGCATTTGCCAGCTGCCCAGAATTATGTGTTTTTAATGAAGATTTTAGACAAGAACAGTGAACAGAGCTGCTTATTTTCTAATACTGTAATTAGGACATTTCTAGTGCAATGTAATTTTAGCAGTATGCAAAGATTAAAATAACAACTTTATTGTTAGCTTTTAAGCTACAGCTCTGATTACAGATCTCAAGCAACAAATAAATTCTCTGAGATTATCTTCTTATTAAGCTCAGAAAAATGGGTTCTTCTCAGCATGAAACAAAAATTAATATTAGAAATGGCTAAATAAATTAAAACAAGTTTAAGTTAAAAAAAATAAAAATACATTGAAGCTAAATAGAAACATTAAAAAAATCACTAAAAATGACAAAAGAACACAATAAAATTACTAAAGCTTAAACTAAAATTAAAATATTAATAAATATTATAATAGTAAAATAGCACTGGTTTGATCTTACCCTGGACTACTACTAAATGCTGTATGACGTCCCTGACAACAAATGTGTAAGCTTCATTAGGACTGAAGGGCAAGCTATAGAGACTTGTGTACATTAATCAAAATCTCAACTCATCTGAAGTGTAAAGACAGCGTCACTCCGGAGAGGTCCTTTCAACAGCTCCCAATTAAATAACATAACGTCCCAGAACACTGCGCTTCTACATCCTTCAACACAGCCATCCATTTTTAACACTTTATCTATAAACATTACATCATATGACAGCAGTTCTTAGATTGTGTAACAGATGCTAGCTGTTGGCAGATCTAATCCTCAAAGTTGCTTTGTTTCCACAGCAAGTTAAAGAGATAGTTCACCCCAAATGTACCATTCCTGCTATTACTCATCCTCATGTCATACAAACGTTAAGCCAAATAGGTTCTACATAAGGAGAAATGTCTTAAATGATTGCATAATACTTTCATGTTTAAAGGGTTAGTTCACCCAAAAATGTAAATTCTGTCATTAATTACTCACCCTTAT
This sequence comes from Ctenopharyngodon idella, assembly GCF_019924925.1. Taxonomy (NCBI): domain Eukaryota; kingdom Metazoa; phylum Chordata; class Actinopteri; order Cypriniformes; family Xenocyprididae; genus Ctenopharyngodon; species Ctenopharyngodon idella. The sequence goes on along the minus strand of NC_067222.1, from coordinate 36,601,122 downwards.
GTCGTTCTACACCTGTAAGACCTTCATTCATCTTCGAAACACAAATTAAGATATTTTTGATTAAATCTGATGGCTCAGTGAGGCCTGCATTGCCAGCAAGATAATTAACACTTTCAGATACCCAGAAAGCTCCTAAAGACATATTTAAAACAGTTCATGTGAGTTCAGTGGTTCTACCTTAATATTATAAAGCGACAAGAATATTTTTGTGCGCCAACGAAGCTTTACGAATCGAATCAGTGACTCGGATCTCCTATCAAGCGGCTAAACTGCTGAAATCACGTGACTTTGGCGCTCCGAGTCACTGATTCGATTCGTAAAGCTCCAAAGCAGTGTTTTGAAATTGGCCCATCACTATATTGTTGAAAAGTCGTTATTTTGTTTTTTTGGCGCACAAAAAGTATTCTCGTCACTTTATAACATTAAGGTAGAACTACTGAACTCGCATGAACTGTTTTAAATATGTTTTTAGTACCTTTATGGATCTTGAGAGAGGAAATGTCATTGCTTTGAATGCAGGCCTTGCTGAGCCATCGGATTTAATTAAAAATATCTTAATTTGTGTTCCGAAGATGAACGAAGGCCTTACGGGTGTAGAATGACATGAGGGTGAGTAATAAATGACATTATTTTCATTTTTGGGTGAACTAACCATTTAACAAGTTATTTCAGTTTTGTTGTAGAGATAAAATATGTTTACCATGATGGGAACCCCTAAAAGGTTCTATGAAGTGCCTGACAGAACCCTTTAAGGTTCTTTATAGAACTTTAAGTGTCCAAAAGTGTCCAAATACTTTTTGGGGCCACTGTATATCAGACCAACTGTGATATCTACACTGGTATGCAAATGATTAATGATTATGTTGAACTGTTTATTATTACAGATACTCAGTTGAGCCTATAAAGCAGATGGGCAAGAGTCAACCAGTGATGTGTTATCTGGCTCATATAAAACCACATCAACTTGAGCTGTTTGAAATGTGCTATGTGGTTATAATGTGGGAATATTTCATTGCCTTTGTTTACGGTGACAATGATGATCATCTGGTCTCCAGCTGCGTATCTAAACACAACATATGAGTAATAGCGCCATCATTACCTAAACAATGAGCGAGAATGGGCCCAGTCATGCATGTCTTTACAGCCACGCTCTGATAAATATGGATCTGTGCCCGCTGCTCTCAAACGGGTTATTGAAGTGCCTGCCGACCTCTTTGTTAACTTGATGTCACCTTTTAACAATAACAGATTTTCAGCTGTTGGTCTTGCCATTGTGCTCATGCAGGAACGTGCTTACCTGGTTTGATCGAACAACACCTGCCTGAGATCTCAGAGGAGGGTGAACAGAGAGGCGTTTGACACATGAGCAATTTGCCGGCATTGAAGTCAATTGAAAAATTATGACGTGCTGGCTTCTGCGGTGAGTACATATGCTGTCAACATCCAAGTTCCATCATGGCAGCTGGTATGAGGACACCTTGCCCTCCACTGTCTTTCAACCATCTGAAAAGTGAGGGGACACATTATGAACCTTATCAGTGTGGCTTATGAATATTAATTAGGTAGCATACTCTTAACAAATTTGATGAAAAGCAGGTAAGTAGGCACCAGCCATTTTAGGAGCTCTTCACACATGCTCTGTTTCAGTTGTGGTTATTGTGGTTTATTGTTTATCCTCTGTTTTCAAAGTTTTTAAAATGTTCAAGAAGTTTTAATTTTTAAATGATTTCATTGTTTTAAATTGAAAACTTAAGATACCTGCTTATTAAGTGCTTTAGAACACAGGATTACTTGTGGTCTGTTTATTTGTTCACTGTTCATTTGCTTTGTATTCCCACCACAGCCAAGTAAAACAAATCTCTTAAATGCACTATGTAACTTTTTTATTGTTCAAAATTAACAAAATTTAGCCAATACATCCTTCTTCCGAAACGTGTTTTTGTCTTACCCTGATTCACTATAGTAAGCCTATTATAAGTGTTTATATTTTAGTGCGTGTCTCGTGATATCTGTAAATAAAGAAAAGTTGCTCCAGCTACTTTGACGCGTGTATGGTGTGGGAGTGACAGGTTAGTTGTTACAACGAGTGAGAAAGGTTGACATGGAGGATGCGAAATCTCGAACCTAAAGGGAATCACCCATTTCAAAAAATGCCGAACAGAGGAGAGTCTGCTGGCAAAAAGAGAATGTGACAGAGCTCGTAATAAAACATGAATCAACATTGGCGACGCAGAGATGGTGTTTTTTAAGGACCAAAAGTTACATAAGCAGAACGGTTCTCATTGCGCAAGCTGTTCCATTCCAATCCAGGCCAGCTGGTACGGGTACGGTTTCATTTTCCACTGTGGGGCTGATAACGGCCACTCTTTGGAATGTAATACAAAAGCATCAGTCATTGCATTGGTAACACAACAGTTTACTGATGATTTAAGATGTAAATAACGATCGTGTTATGGAGGAATGCTTGATCCTATTCTATCAGATTTTTATTTTCATTTTTTTATTAATTTGTGTTTATGTCGCTCAAATAGAGGGCTTAGCCAGCTACAGAGAAACAGGTAGCCAGGCAACAGACAAGTGACCAATCCTGAGTGGCTAAGTGACTTCAAGGATTCTACCAGCATGATTGAGCACAGTTAGACAACCATGCCGAGAATTCCGGGCCGAGAACGGTTTGTACCAGGCTCAAGTGGAAACACAACTGGAACCGTTCCTCACCATTCTAAGAACCGTTAGAACCAGCCCTGACAGGGAAAAAGTGGTTATAGTGTACTATTAAAATAACTGAAAAAGTTCTTTTCAGGGGTGCGTTTGTCAGAAGCATCGTTAGCCGTACGTTTGCAAGTTCTGTCGTTACAAACATAGTTCATTGGTTCGGTATTTTCCCGAAACCACAGTTCCAACAAACATTCGCAAATAGCAACTTCTATGGTTGGAAATACAACTCACGACCTGCGGTTGGAAGTAGGTTCTTGTTAGCATGACAGGTGGGCTTGAGCTAATTAAGCAAGCTAACATGCAGTACAATAATTCATTCCATACACTAATCATAGGGGAACCACTTTAAGTGCTGTATAGCACCAAATCTTGGTGCTTCAGTGGTTCTTCAGCGGTTCTTTGAAATGACTGAGGTGCTATATAGCACCGCTACCGTATACAGAACCTGTTAAGCCCCTGTATGGTTCTTCAGTGGTTCTTTGGGGTGGTTAAGGTGCTATATAGCACCACTGCTGTACAAAGAACCTGTTAAGCCCCTTTTAAGGTTCTTTACAAGCCAAAGAACCATTGTTGGTGCTGTTTAGCACCATTTTTGTTGAAGAAATAAAATGCGATATGGCACCTCTTATGGGTTCTACATAGCACTATTGGACAAAGGTGTTGGGGAGCACCTTTAAAGATATGGTGCTACATAGCACCAAAAGTGGTTCCCCTATGATTACGAGCCAAGAACCACTTTTAGTGCTATAAAGCACTTTTCTTTCTTTTTTTAGAGTGTATATATGCACAAATTTCATTCTACATCTTTTAGTTTGTCAAGAGAATGAAAGCAACGTGTTGGAAAAGTGTGTATGTGCGAATATGCTCTAGCACACCAAGGGCGCCACCGGAGTTTGATCTAAGAGGGAACCTGTGATTGAATCAAACATCTGGAAAACAACAGAAAAAGCAACAACAGAGAAAAAATACATAGCGAAAAGCGAAGTAGTCCTCATATGGCTTGTTCATTATTTACAACAATAATCTGACATTAATTCAATCTCGAACCAAATAACTGGCAGAAGTTTTTACTCCACCACCTGCATGATGTCATTAACGACAGTTCACTGTGGTTGTACTGGTTAAGTAGTGAGTTACGCTGTTGTACGGGAAATGCACTCAGATGCAGTTCTTATATTGCATGTGATGACCTCATGTACGGGGTTAATCTGGTTAATCTACATTTGCCCATAGCTGAGGGGGAGGTGGCAAATAAACCCAGCCCCAAGTGACCTTGCAACAGGCATAGCTCACCTGAGAGAGGTCAGCACAGAAAGACCAGTCTTCACTCTCCACATGGCTTTCAAAGTGGATTTGGACCTGGAACAGCAGACTCAAATAGACATGAAAACAAGTGCAGGCCTGGGGTGATCCTGCTGTCTACTGCATTGTTCCGGCAGGAGAGTGAATGCACTTGTATGCTTGCATGTTAGAGGGCAATCGTTAATATTCATGGTAAATGTCAACAATACCCAGAACCGCTTCTGTCCTCAAGTCTGTCTGAATACACCTGGCAAGTTTTAAAGAATTTAAACACGATTTCAGTGTTTCCTCAGAAACCTCTGGCCTTGTTTTCATGACAAAAAGACAATAGAAAAACACTTTGAAAGGGTAAAGTTTCACCACAAACTGAGAATTCTGTCATCATTTACTCGCATTTATGTCCTTCCAAACCCGTATGACTTACTTTCTTCTGTGGAACACAAAAGAAAATACAGTATTTTGAAAAAATGTCTCTCTTTTATTGTTCATTCTTTATTTCAAAAAATCTTTTGTGTTCCACCGAAGAAAGTCAGATGGGTTTGGAGTGACATGAGGGTGAGTAAATGATGACAGAATTTCAGAATTTATACTTGTGGTTAAACTATTCCCTTAACACTAGAGCCTGTATCATCCTCTCTGGAGGTTTCTTCAGGATCAACAAAGATCAGAATTGATATCATGAATGAGAAGTGATGAAGTTTGAATTGAGTTATTGGATACTGGCATGATTACAACATAATTACATGCACAATCACGACCGCCAAGGATTAGATTAACTAACCAAAGGCTTAGCAATCAACGATCCCTGTCAATTGTGTACATTATTGTCCATGCTTCATTTAATATGAAATTAATTTAGCACAAAGGTTGAGAGCAGCTTATCGTCTGGTGTTATGATTGCTAGTTAACTTCACTCTAGATGTGTAATTTATTGTATCAATGTCCATCTGCTCACAAAATGAGCAGCTTCTGAGGGGGCACGTGTCCTCTGTATGAATGGGTACAATGCCTTTGCTAACTTATACATTATTAGAAGTTGGAATGGAATGGATTGTGGACCAAATTTGTTCAGCTTAAGCTACAGTAAAGAAGAACAACTGTATATGGGTCAATGACAAATGATAACATATACGTAGGTCTAAAATAAAGAAAAGAAAAAATCTTTTTTTAAATCTAGTTTAAAGAGCCAAGTTCTGAAACGCACTCTTTGTATTCATATTAAATTCAATAAAATGACTCTAAAATGTCATGTGGTGTAACCATCAAGTAAAAACTAGTAACATATTTCCATATACCTTGAAAACATGTGAGTGTACACATCTTAATCACAATTTTCAATAATAATATTAAGCATTGATTTTTTTGAGGTTGTATCAAATGACATTTTGTGACCTGAACTAACCTTAATGAGTGAAAAAAAAGTAAAAATTTCCTAATATTTTAAGAAATTTATTGACCTGAAAATCTGAAAAAGACAGTTTTCACTCTCATTTAAAACCAAATTGTGTGGATGTAGCCATATTTGTATAGTTGTTTTGTACCAGCACATCTTCATATTACAATTGTTCCCCATTTCCTGCTATCAGCGTATAGTCTATTGCTGTAATGAACCAAATCGATTGATTTTAAGGCTCTGTATCGTTCTGCAAAAAGAGAGCATGTCTGTCTTCTGACAACACGGGGAGTCCAAAAACAGAAATGCTGTAATCATGAGTGGAGTCATTTACATCCCAGGGCTCTGAATCTATCAAGCATTCTAGCACATGATTGCTATTGTGTTTATGCATTGCGGGCTTTGATAATCTGCTGTGCTGCCTGCAGGAAGGAAGAAGCAGCACAAATTAGTTGATTAGGAAAACCTCTGCACTGCTTTTCCAAGCGCGCCTCATCTCGGGATGGAAACAGGTCTATCCAGGATGACATGCTCCATTAGGGTTGTCATTTAAACTGCATCAAATCAACACAAACCGTTCTTCAGATACACAGCAATGCTTGCAGACTCTTGGAGGTTTATCTGAGATAAAACTCAGTGCCATACAGAAAATTGGCATTTGCTTATTATTTTCTTGGTCTCTTTGCATCCCTATTGGATTTACCAGGGGTCAAATTTTGGTTAACATGGCCCCATTAGCCCCTGCTGGTAGATATTGTAACTACACCATCTACCTGCAAAAAACTGACAGCCATTCAAATGTATCGGTGTATTCTCTGCAAGAAACATAAAAAGTGCAAAACAATTACTTATAATATAGTAGGTGTTCACCTAATGCCTGATCCTTTTTAGATGTTCTCATGATTTTATTTGTTAACAATAAATTTTTTATCAAGTCTTATGATATCGAACGCAGAACCTGATTCCACCAAGTACAACATTCCAATCAACCAATCAGATTTGAGAGACAAGTTTACAGTTGATGTCAAGTTTAGGCTTACAACCAGGATTAGGTGCTTCTACATCAGTGTTATTCACCTATCATTTCCCTCTGATTTTAGTAATAATTTATGGGTAGGGTTAGGTTTAGGGGTAGGGATATGTTTAAGATCAAATTTTCAGATATTGTACACATAATTTCATAGCAAATAAAAAAAAAAAAAAAAAAAAGTTTGTTAAGGTGCAGAATTTCTGTGAAATTTCAAGGGCAAAAAAATAATAAAAAATGTCTATTGTCAATATAGTGACAATTCCAGTTTTAGTACAAACGTTGGGACGTTTTTTTAAATTTTAATAAAATGAAAACTAAAAGACTTTCAAATAGCATGAGCCAATATTTTATTCACAATAGAACATAGATAATATAACAAATGTTTAAACTGAGAAATTTTACACTTTTATCCACTAAATGAGCTCATTTCAAATTTGATGCCTGCTACAGGTTTAAAAAAAAGCTGGCACGGGGGTAACAAATGGCTGAAAAAGCAAGAAATTTTGAAAAGATTCAGCTGGGAGAACATCTAGCAACTAATTAAGTTTTTGATATCAGGTCTGTAACATGATTAGCTATAAAAGGGATGTCTTAGAGAGGCAGAGTCTCTCAGAAGTAAAGATGTGCAGAGCTGTGAAAGAGTGCGTAAAAAGATTGTGGAATACTTTAAAAACAATGTTCCTCAACGTCAAATTGCAAAGGCTTTGTAAATCTCATCATCTACAGTGCATAACATCATCAAAAGATTCAGAGAAACTGGAGAAATCTCTGTGCATAAGGGACAAGGCTGAAGACCTTTATTGGATGCCCGTGGTCTTCGGGCCCTCAGACAACACTGCATCACTCATCGGCATGATTGTGTCAATGACATTACTAAATGGGCCCAGGAATACTTCCAGAAACCACTGTCGGTAAACACAATCCGCCGTGCCATCTGCAGATGCCAACTGAAGCTTTATCATGCAAAAAGGAAGCCATATGCGATTATGGTCCAGAAGCGCCGTCGTGTCCTGTGGGCCAAGGCTCATTTAAAATGGACTGTTTCAAAGTGGAAAAGTGTTCTATGGTCAGACGAGTCCAAATTTGACATTCTTGTTGGAAAACACGGACGCCGTGTTCTCCAGGCTAAAGAGGAGGGAAACCTTCCAGCGTGTTATCAGTGTTCAGTTCAAAAGCCAGCATCTCTGATGGTATGGGGGTGCACAAGTGCATACGGCATGGGCAGCTTGCATGTTTTGGAAGGCACTATATATGCTGAAAGGTATATAAAGGTTTTAGAGAAACATTAAATGAAAAATACGTCAAAGACGACCACAAACTCTTCAGCAGCTGGAAACCTATATCAGGCATGAATGGGACCAAATTCCAACACCAAAACTCCAGAAACTCATAACCTCGATCCCCAGACGTCTTCACACTGTTTTGAAAAGAAGAGGAGATGCTACACCATGGTAAACATGCCCCCGTCCCAACTATTTTGAGACCTGTAGCATCTGAAATGATCTGAAATGAGCTCATTTTGTGCATAAAATTGTAAAATTTCTCACTTTAAACATGTGTTATGTTATCTATGTTCTATTGTGAACAAAATATTGGCTCATGTGATTTGAAAGTCTTTTGGTTTACTTTTTATTCAAATTTTAAAAACTTTCCAACTTTTCCGGAATTCAGGTTGTAAATGTCCAACCATTATCCTAGTTAGATGTGCCCATTTTGAAACACATGAACAACTACAAATGTCTAACAGTCCCAGATAACTTCAAGGAAAAAAAAAGCTTTCTTTCATGCTGAGGTATTCCAACAGAAGAATTTGCATCAGCATTGTAATCGGAACATATAGTGACTACAGCAACAATGGCAACAAGCCCCGATAATGGTTTTACACTCCCAAACCAGAGTAGTTATGGGTGAAAGTGCTGTGCTGGCAGCAAAGGAAAACATAAAAGCAGTGTTGATGGAACAAAACCATTTTGTGCAAGCAACATCTAAAAATCATTATAGCACAGTGGATATTTTACCAGTGCCCGATTTACTTTTGGATGGTTATTAAAAGCGAGAAACGGCTAATCAGTGTTGTCATGATGTAATTTTCCTGCCTCTCTAGAGTAATTAAAAGCTCAGGTGATTGGCTCAAAAAGTTCTGTGGTTTCATAAGCAAATATAGCAGATTTCAAATTGTGTACTGCCATTCGAGATGAATGGGAATGCCATCATGGTATTATAGACCTCCATGTTCAGAGAACATGAGCACAGACAGAATACAAAATGCCGGTAGACTGACGCATTCTCCCATCGGTCAGCTTGCTTAAAAGCACATTTGCGCTGTATGTCTCAAGCACTGACAAATATCGAACGGGAGGAAATCCATTGGGAAACATCACGCCCTGGCTCAAAGCTGATATCAAAAGACATCAATGTCGTTCGACATTTCTGTGGTTTTCTATCAGCTCAAAGTCATACAGAGAATTTCATAGCATTTCCGATTACTTCACGTGGGTGGTGCAGATAGGTCTGCAGTGCAGCACAATGAGGAAACCTGGCAGGGCTAGAGCTCTCCACAGCACTCAATGATTTAGTGCTGTTTCAAACCCATCAGGCACTGCTGCCATGATGTACGACCCTCTATTCACGTACCACCACGTGCCACTCAGAAAAACCTCGGCTTTTGCAATCCACGCGGAGGCCCTTCTCGCAGCCGGGGTGAATGAATTACGCTGTGAAATGCGTTAATAGCCCCTCCGCATGATGTATGCGTTCCAAAACTATCACCGGGTTGTTTTAGGGAACTTGAGGCAAAGCTGTAAACTATACTATTCTGAATTAATCTATTAGCCTCCACATATTTCTGTCTGTCTGCACTTTCCCCGAGCTCATTAAGTGCGGGAAGCTCTTCATAACGGCAAGTTTCTTAAAGACAGCTAAACCGCCTTAACTATACGAAAGAGTGGCAACATTAAAAGACATCTCAGACAAAACACTTCCATTTAATGTCATGCTCTCAGGGCTTCGACGAATCCCCGGCCCAGACTAAGAGCCTCATCATTTTGTCCTCACACAGATGGTTTAACAGCCTTGTGGCATGCAGGATCAATAGTTAAAAAGTAGATATCTAGCCATTCAAGCACCCTTCTCCCAACGCTCTGTATCCATCTAACAAACCTGGCGCTACATACTTGTTAATGCATTAGCCTGCCAACAACAATAACATGTAAGGTGCGAAAGCTATCCCAGGCCGATTGCCGAGGCGTTCTGTGCCGACAAGCTGTCTTTTAGCACTGGGTAAGTGAATGATGGATGCTTCCTGAATAGCAAGATTTGAATAGTACTTTAATGCACTTTGCCTTTTTTTCACTTCCTAACAAAAAGAGTAACATATGCGATGATGTATGTGCTGAGACTCATCCATATGACTACATTCCAAAAATAAAATCGTAAATGTTCTTATAGTGTATAAGTGTGAGATCATCTCAGATGTTCCTCCTTCAGATGTTCCCTACTTGCTAATAAAGAGGATATGTGACAATGTAAACAACCTAGCAAAAGAACCTGCCTTTGAAGGAGTTTTGACAGTTTTGTTGGAATTTAGCAGAAGTGAAGTACAGTTCAGAACAGTGTGGGGGAAAATGTTGTTTTTGGTTTGAGGTTTGCATGTCTTTGTAGACTGTTGTTAAACAAGAAGCTATTTTATACAAGGAAATCATACGCACGCTAAGCAAGCCACTCAGTTTGCACACATATTCCTACTCTGACAGGAACTTCTCTGTCTCTGTGAATTTCATTTGTAGATCCGTCTACAGTATCTCTGCATTTGTGCCTCAATATTGTATTGCAGGTTCAATACAAGTTATGCTCAAACAACAGCAACAACAATTTGCGGATGCCGATTATTACAAGTACACATACCTGTATTTACATCTTTAATAAAATAAAAAAAAAATAAAAAAAACACTGCTTCATTAAGCTTCAAAGCTTTACGAATCTTTTGTTTCACATCAGTGGTTTGGAGCGTGACACTTTCGAAACACTTATGATGTAACGAAGCCTCGTTTACTGAAATCACGTGACTTTGGCAGTTTGATACACACTCCGAACCACTGATTCGAAACAAAAGATCTGTAAAGCTTCAAAGCTTCATGAAGCAGTGTTTTGAAATCGCCCATGACTAGATATTGTTGAATAAAGTTATTTTGTTTTTTTGGCACACAAAAAGTATTCTCGTCGCTTCATAACATTAAGGTTGAACCACTGTACTCACATGAACTGTTTTAAATATGTCTTTAGTAGCTTTCTGGGCATTGAAATTGTTAATTATCTTGGCAATAGAGGTCTCACTGAGCCATCGGATTTTATCAAAAATATCTTAATTTGTGTTCTGAAGATGAACGAAGGTCTTACAGGTGTGGAACGACATGAGGGTGAGTAATTAATGACAGAATTTTCATTTTTGGGTGAACTAACCCTTTAACATGCATATTGTTTATGTCATGGCTGTACTATCAAACCAGTAAGTACTTTTACATTAAGGACATTTTACATTTAGCCTAAAGAAAAGGAGAGAGAAGTCAAAATTATTTTTTAATCAACATTATGCCACAAGTGCTGTCAATTGATCTTAATTTTGATTGAACCCAGAGTATTCCTTTAAAAATAAAATGTAGCATTTTTCTGTTAAAATGCTTTGTACTCACCAAAAGGCGTAAAATTAAAGTATAAAAAGTCTATCAAAACATTTCTTGCTTTATTTCAGCACCCATACATTTACTGAGACAAATCTGGGAGAACCTGTTTGAAAACAATTATTCTGCAATTCACTTTGGTGATGCTAATAGCTCAGAAATTACATGTTTTCCCCTTAAAGACTAAATGGCATTGCTAAAGGTCAACTCAGCATAAGCTTAATTAGAGTTATTTGCCAAATCATTAGAGGATAAATCAATTGGAAATCATTTGACAAATCACATGCAAAAGTACAATTTTGGATATTATAGTAAAGATGTCCTGTCACTGTTTATCTGTTGTTATAATATTTATAGGAAATTTACTGTAATATTTATAACTTGTGTATTGCTTTATGCAACAGCGATTAATCTACTTTAAGGAGGAATAGATTTACCTGTCCACAATGTTGTTGGTATGCAGAACAGCTTAAACAGACATCTCTTGCAATTTGCTAATGAGGCTTTAGTTGCAGACAAATACTTTAGAAGCATTTCTCGCCAGGTTCATCACTTCATTGAAATCTGTGAACGTAATCCCTGAAGGATTAATTCGGTTACACTTTATTTTTCAGTGCCGTAGTTACAATGTAATTACTCAAATAAGTACTGAGTGCTATTAATTAACTACATGTACTTACTATAGAGTTACAGTTAGGTTAGGGTTTGGTTTATGGGTTAGTTACTTGGAATTATGCATAATTTACTGTTATTACTACAGTAAGTACACGTAGTAACATGTAACTAAATAAAGTGTTACCATTAATTCTAATATTTTAAGATTTTCAAAACATCATCAATCAGAATGTTGAAGAGATCAAGACTTAGAGTAGCAAGTAATGCAGTATGACCCATAAGTATGACCCAGTATGACCCATTTTAGACAATTATTTATGATATTATGGTACCAGAAGTTCCATAGCTTTAGTAAATGGCCAATGTCAAATTTTAGTAGCTGTATTTTGAAACACAGAAGCCACAATGTACAAAAAATCTCCAGGAAAAAAAACAAAAAACAAAAAAAAAACTCTTTCATGCTGAAAGTCGATTGGTATTGCAACAGAGTGAGGACAGCAGAATTTGCATCAGCATTGTAATGGGAACATATAGTGACTACAGCAACAATGGCGTCAAGCCCCTATAATGGGTTTGCACTCCCAAACCAGAGTAGTTATGGGTGAAAGTGCTGTGCTGGCAGCAAAGGAAAACATAAAATCAGTGTTGATGGAACAAACCAGTGGAAGAAAGCTGACATGTACAAAGAAGTTTGTGGTGGGTGTACTAAAATCCACACTCCAGACTTAGCTCAATGGGAGCAACAGATGGCCGAATACATTTTACATGAGGGAAGTGAGAGAGAAGTGGAGTGCTTTGGGGCACATTATCCAAAGCACAAATGGACTCTCAACCAGATGTCAACTTCCTCAAATATTTACAACAGAGATTATGTTTAATAACTTTCATTATAAACTATGATTGGTCTGGATATTTCTGTGCTTAATACCACCCCGTGTGGGTAAAGTTCATTTTTCCTGAAGAATGAGACATATTCCCTTTGTAATAGGTACAATCAAATCTTCATGACTATTAAAATCAGTGTCGACCAATGTGGATATTAATATATATGGAAATTAACTGACAGATAAAATATACGGTATATTCTTGGTTGGATGGGTGGAATGGACCTAAAAGTCTTCATCTTTCTTTTGCAAGTTCTTTTTTCATAACCAGGCCTAGACAGATATTTTTTTAATCTATTTCAGTGATTTTATGGGGGGAAAAATGGAGAATGGAACATGATAAAGTGTGTTACACAGAGTCGAGTACTGCACCTATATTGAAGATGGAACACATGATCAAATTATCCAAAATATTTTATAAATGGACATGCAAGGAGTAGAGCTTTGTGAATGAGGGGTTCAAAAAAAAAGCAGACAATTGTCAAAAAACATTGTCATCTGAAGTAATGTCTCCGAATATCCAATCAAAAATGGAAGCTCTCACACCACAGATGGCAACAAAGCATTTCCATCATGAAATATAGTAATAATAGTATAGTAATAATTACATGAGGAAAAGCTGTATTTACAAAATGTTTCAACCTGAGGTGCTAAAGAGTGTTGAGAAACAGATTTTCTATGTTTTGGCATGAAAAATTGTCATGATTGCCAAAAACATTGAGAAAATGTATATTATGTGTGCTGTTACATCCTTTACAAGTCTCTCACATGAGACACATGAAGTGCTGAAAAAAGATATATAGAATATACATTGGTACTAAACAGGCTAATATTCACCAGACTTAGTACAAGCACAACCATTACAAACTTTAGACATGTTGCCCGATGGGCACAAACCTAATTACAATCTCATTTAGTGAACTAGACTAGACATTAAGCAAATTTAAGTTTTTGTTGTGATGAACTACAACATGGTTTCAAATGTTTAATGTACAGCTTTCAATTCCAACTTGCATTCTAAACCTAATTCAACCTGTAACGATACCCTCACAATGCCACACACAACAATAAAAAGATAAAGGACTTAAACATCCTTTGAAACCCTTGCCTCATGGGCATTTCTCCCTAGTCATGTGTATGACCTTTATTGAAATTGCTTTTCACTGGAATAGGTCACCAGATTCAAAGGCACGGAATGGACGAAATAATAGGTTGGTCTCTGTTCAGCACACATTGAATACAGCAGGTTGAGCTTTTACTTGGCTTTTGTAAAGCTTTAGGGCCATTTGCAAAGGCCAGCTGCAGGAGTCTTTCTGTGGTTTGCCTGGAAAGAAGCAGGAAGAGAAAATGGTGAAATGGGGATAAAAATAAAACAAAGAAGTAGAAAGAAATTGAAGTAAAAAAGTGTATATTAACCTTTAGGCAAACTTTATGCATGTACATTAATTGAGGCATTGCTACAATAGCATGAAACTCATCATGAAATTAAAATCATCTTTTTTATGGAATGTCGCATTATTTATTATAAATGATTTAACCGTGCACATAATTACCCAGAGAGCAGCCAGGACGATGGCTCATGGCAGAGTCGAGGGAGGAGCCATGGTGGAGACGTGGCTGACGACACCAGGGGTGCGACTGACAGAAACCAGAAACAAAGCCAATGGAGGTGGAGACCTAGGCAGAGCCGAAGAGCCAATGAGCCCAAGCGACATCAATGGCTCTGGAGACTTAGGCAGAGCATCAATCAGAGCATCCGAGGTGGAGCCAGGATACCGGAGGACTGAGGTGAAGCCATAGTGTACTACAAGTGGTAACTAAATACATTTTTTGAATACAGAGATAGTATGTTAAAAGCAGATTTTAGTTCATATTTAATGGTGTCTCAAAATAGCACAGTTGAGTACACTTAGATGTTCTTAAAGGGGGGATCTAATGCTATTTCTTGCATTCTGACTTATTTACACTGTTAAAGAGTTGCATTCTCATGCTAAGCATGGCTAAAGTTTCAAAACATGAGTTGGACGTATGACAGAGTATTTCTGTGCCAAATATACAACTTCCGGTTGTGGACATGTTTTGCCCCCAATTTTTTTCTAGTATGGCCCTTTATCACGTAATAAAGGGCAGAATTCCTTGTATAGACACTTCTCCCTGATAAGCGTGCACACACACATCACCCAGAGCAAGAGCACACCCATCAACGTGCTTCGTTCGGGATACGGAAGCCGAGAGATTTTTCAACAATGGCTGTGTCCCAATTCAGGGGCTGCACCCTTCGAAGGCTGCATACATCATCGAGGCAGTCTCATTTAAGAAAAATAACCGTTAGATTGCAAAGTAAGAAAGAAATAACAGTATTTTACATCTCACAATGAATATCAGTCAATTTTATTACATTTACTTTTCTTAAATAAGACATCCTTAATGACGTATGCAGCCTTCAAATGCGACCTCCTGTCACCAAAGGAGTGTGTATTTGGTTGTGAGGGAAAGATTACATTTTTCAGCTTCCCAAAGAACCCAGCATTAAGGGAACAGTAGTTGAAGTTTGTTTTTCCGGGGCAGCAACGGAGTTGTGCACATATGTTTGTTTGTTCCCGGAATTTCGGTGATGAATGCTTTGTAAACAAGTCCCAGTTCGGCGCTGGATTTGCAGATAAAACTGCATCAGATGTCTGTGTTTGTCAACACAAACGTTTTTGTTCCCTTTTTATTTATAATGATGTCGCAGCTTGCAGACGATCGCTACACAAAAGCTGCGCATACTCGTGACTCTTTAGCTCTGTCCACAGCAGGCACGCCTCCAGGAACTCGGCTTTTTTTGGAAAGACTCGGTACAGCGTATGTATCTTTTATAAATATGATAAAACTAAAGACTTTTCGGATATATGAAGGATGCAATACTACTCTATAGGTACTCAATGTTTATCTGCTTACCCCCAGGGCATCCAAGATGTAGGTGACTTTGTTTCTTCAGTAGAACACAACTGATGATTTTTAACTCCAACTGTTGCGGTCTGTCAGTCATACAATGCATGTCAATGGGAACACCATCTATAAGAGTCAAAAAAAACATGCACAGACAAATCCAAATTAAACCCTGCGGCTCGTGACGACACATTGATGTCCTAAGACACGAAACGATCGGTTTGTGCAAGAAACCGAACAGTATTTATATCATTTTTTACCTCTAATACACCACTATGTCCAACTGCCTTGAGCGCACGCACGGCATCCGGTGTGTGAGGTCTGAATGCACTCTGATGCCGAAAGTGATCGCTCGCACTCATTGAAGTATAAGCACGAGACATCACTTCCGTCATCAGAGCGTGTTTTTAGACCTCACCAACCGGATGCTCAAGGCAGCTGGACATAGTGGTGTATTAGAGGTAAAAAAAATTATATAAATACTGTTTGGTTTCTCGCACAAACCGATCGTTTCATGTCTTAGGACATCAATGTGTCATCACGAGCTGCAGGGTTTAATTTGGATTTGTCTGTGCATGTTTTTTTGACTCTTATAGATGGAGTTCCCATTGACAAGCATTATACGACTGACAGACCGCAACGGTTGGAGTTAAAAATCATAATTTGTGTTCTACTGAAGAAACAAAGTCACCTACATCTTGGATGCCCTGGGGGTAAGCAGATAAACATCAAATTTTCATTTTTGGGTGAACTATCCCTTTAAGTACAAACTTAGTGTGTGAAAATAGAGCACTTTAAGTACATTATAGAAGTGTACTTTTTTTCACCTGGGATCACAGCAATAGCAAACCACAACCAACCAATCAATTCCCCATGGACAAAATCAGGTCCCACCCTACATTTTTCCTTGTTCAACAAGCAGTTTCATTTGGATATACGTCACAATTTGGAAGAAAAGACTATCACAACTTCTGTTTGATGCCAACTTGAAAAAAGTAATGAGACACTGAAGTATACTGTCTTTGTGGTCCACATTCAAGAGACTCTTTCGAACAGTCTGCCAGTTATTTTTATGTAACTAGAATGGCAAGGGATTTTTGTACACAATGTGTGACATTGTTTTGTCTCACAGTGAACCCTATTGAATTTTTTTTTATTTTTTTTTAAATTGCATTTTCACAAAAAATAAATAAATAAATGTCTCCGGAAGTATAATAAGGGTGAGAAAACTAATACTGTACAGATAAGCACAAAAGCCCCATGTTTAATTCCATCACACCTCACTGCACAAAGGCAGTTCTCCTTGGATTGAAAAAATACTGTTTCATCACCTCCACGCGGTGAGTGATTGTTCCTGGGGGTCTAGGAAGCCCTTTTCAGTTAGCCACCCTTGGGTGGAACAGAGTTTCAAAGTGAGAGATTAAAGAGCCGTGCTAGGACACTCTGCCCTTCCTACCCAAAACTCTCTCTGGTTACAAGCCTGCAGAATCTTGCATACAGTACAATAACAGACTCCGCTAGATTTAATATAGAGCAACAAAGCACAGAAACACAATATGCATTATTCAGGAAGGACATTAATGAAGCCTCTCTGCTATTACTGACCTGCATACAAAAACATTGTTTTCTGAAGAGTTATCTTAGCATGTGGTGCTGCTTAAACTAGGGCCTCAGGTATTTTTCTCTTTTTTAAATGATTAAATAAACCTTAAGACCTAAACCTACATTTTAATTAATGATTTAAATTCGAAATTCAAAAGGTTTGGTTAATGCCATCAGACTGACATTTCTGACAAATATAGGAGCTCCTTCCTTATAAGGAGCTCCTTCCTTCTTTATATTATGTATAACCGCCATTAAAGCTAATTAACTGAAAGCTGTGAAAACACTATTAATCTTATTCATTAAAACTAATCTACAAGAGATGATTAAGAACCAGCTTGTATGTTTTAAATTCTGCATCAACAAGCAACAAAACCAAATCCTTTTACATCATGATTTCTTATTTTCCTAGAAAGATGCAAAATGTGCTGTATAATATATAAATGTGTACAGAAATGTTTCTATTCTATTCTCTTGGAGAAAACATAAGACTTTATCACTTTGAATCGATCAGATACCAACCAAAACATGTTTTGACAAGGGACCGAATGACAGAGAGATAATGTGTACCATACAAAAACATTTGATAAGCTCTTGACCAAAAAAACTGACACTTGATGGAATTGATTTTCATCCAAAATACAGAGATGTCAGTAATGATTGTTTATCATTTGCTGGCTGCCACTTTCAAAAGCCAAAGATGAGTGCACAGGCTTATTCTGATAAAAAAAAAAAAAAAATCTTTATGACCTGTGAGACTTTAAAAGAGAAATTATTTCACAGAAATGTTACATTTTTAGTAACGGCAGAAAGATATGCCTGTCTAAATCAGAAACAAAGCTGAGGAAATTGTGTTTCTATCCACAGATGAATTAGTTAGTGATTATAGAAACAAATCTCTCTGGATGCATTTATGTTTTTGAAAATAGCTATCCTGTATCACTGCTTCTGAGTCTGTCACGTTGTTATATGGCTGTTAAATGAGGCTGGTGTGGTAAGTCAAACTCATTATTTTCATTCACAAAAACAATCGCACAACTAAGTGGACAGAAACAATAGCCGTGTCATCCGCTATGCCCCTAGGAGACATAAACCAGAGAGTGGATGGCACATATGATTTCTACGATCATTCAAAAACACTTTCTCTGTGCCTGATGTCTTTTACGGCCAACATGAAAAACAATATCCAATTAACACCCAGACAGGCCTCACTCAGATAGAGTGCATATTGGCAGAAGTTCATTGAATGTTTGTCTCGTCACATTATTTCCTTTATTCTATTCAGTTTTGGCTTTCGTCTCAATCCAAGTAGAACTTAATAATGGGGTTTTACGGAAGGGATGTTAAATCAGCAGCCGTTGGGAGACTGGGGTCTGAAATATGATAACATTTAAGCAATGAAATTGGTTTACTGCTAAAGTAAACAGAACACTAATTCTTTTTTTCTTTTTTCTTTGTTTTTTTTTTTTTTTTGCCCTTTAATGTGAAAAGGGAAATTCACTTGATGTATTCAAAACATCTCAAAGTCTCTTCTGAAAATAAAGCATTGTAATGAAAATGATAGTTTTTACTAACTGGCTGAAACAGATTTGCGAACAACATCTCAGACAAGAGTGAAAGGAAATATGACATGTGACCTTCGCAGTATGCAAGTCATCAAGAAGACAAACATCTCTTTCATTGCTGTTACGGACAGGACCTACTCAGCTTTAGAAAGCTCAAGGGAACACAAGGCTGGATCTTTAGCCTCAAGTGCCACACTCCTAATACATATAGAAATTTTTTTAATATTCATTAGGAGAGTAGGATATGGCTGTATCCAAGTATGCATACTTCCCTATACTATAGGCGAAAAAAAAGTAGCAGCAAAGATTTTAGAGATGGTGCACTTATTCTTATGAATGGGAGAAAGTGTAACACACAATATGGTGAAATTAGCCCCGCCTTCTAAATAAAAGAGCCAATCACTATTTTAGGGCTCCACAATTCAAATACAAATATTTTAATCGTGATAATGATTTCTGCTCCTCTCAATTAATTAAAAATTTGAAAAAAATTAAGGAATTTCCATTATCTTGGATTGGACCTCTGTGCTACAATACAAAGTGTTTAACATAATTTGAAATTGGAATTAATATTAGGAATTTCACTTTTTCACGTTTTAGCTTTTGAGAAAAGCTACATAGCGGCCATCTGTTTGCAGTGTTTAGCCATTTCAAAGATGAAAATGGCTAAAAGAAAGAAGAAAAAAGGACAATGAGTATCTTTCTTTGCGGTCTGTGTGTACAACTTTGCATTTGTGCAGCAATCTTAATCTGTGGTTTGTTTCATTTGATTCTGAATTGCCTCATAAAATATCTAATGTGGTCTAATTTGATACGGAAAAGTAAGACTGACTGCCCCTTGACTAAGTGGGTCATACTAAATCTTAAGACACTGTTTTTAACATAACGGCTATGTTTATGCAACTGGCCCGTTTTGATTTCGGATGCCCAAAATAGCTGCCTTGAAAATATGTCCGCAAAGTGAGCAGACTTACCTAGAGATGCACTTTGGTAGTAGTATGTCTCTATTGTCTGCTGTAAAAATTGATCATTTTTTCGCAGATTTGAACTGAACTGAATCAACACTAACCTTTAACAGTAAGCAAAAAAATACCAGGATGATCTATTACTTCCTGCGAGATTCTGAAGTGCACATCCAATTGGATACTGTACTATCCCATGAGGCCACAGGACAGGAGTTGTGAATGGCAGTGAAGCGATGCAACTGAAGCCATAAATCACATGACAATGGCAACATACTGTAGCGAATGTAGTACATCCAGATTACATATTCTACCAAGAACATACTTTTTTTAACAGTTGTGCAGCAAGTACTTATTTAAAGAAGAGTATGTGATTTTGGAGGTAGCCTATGTGGGGTATATGGAGAATGACAAAAATTGTAAACCAGTAAAACGGTTATTAAAATAACTTGAGGGTTGCATCTTCAAGGGCCAGCAGTTAACATTGCAAATTATTATATGTATGCATTGCTTATATTGTGAAGTTTAGGACATAACAAATAAATAACAGACAGGCCAATGAAATGTTGGCAATCAAGGGTGGTATACATGGGGAATAGTCTACACTACTAATAGTTTTTCAAAGAATGAAAAAAAATCCTCATTCCTCATCTCTAAGCATGCAATGTCATGTTGGAGCGCTCTCCTCCTCTGCTCGCTCTCAGCATTAGTATGTAAATAGAAAGTGGATCCATGGATATGACAAGTAGGAACATCCCTTTAATTAACTCTAATCCGCTTTAGACCCGCTTGGCAATCTGTTCCCAGAGTCTGGTACATGCCGCTTCATTCATAACTCAAAGACACCTGCATATTTCCATCGTGCTAGATTAATTCATAAAGAAAAAATTTTTAAGTGGCATGTGCGTGCAATTCTGTCAAGATTTTATAATGAGTGTTGTTGTTTTTTCATCGAGCACAGGCCTGTACATGTGAATTAGACATTCTCTGAAATATTTTTTCTTGTTTTCCCATAATATATCTAATCATTCTTAAAACAAGATTTAAGTTTACTTAAATGTGCTTTAAAATATGCTTCAATTTAGAAGCAAAACTGATTTACCCCAAATAGTTCTATTTTTTAACCATATATTTTCTTTCTTTAAGCATAAATCTAACATTTCATGTTGAAACGAGGTAAAAAATATCACTGGGGGAAGAAAATTAACTTATTATAAGATATATTCTCTGAAAATCTATGAGGATGTTTAGATATGTTTACTGGAAAGCAAGACCCAAACACTGATTAAGAAAATGATCTGTTTTGCAACACATGATTAAGCTTAAAGTTGTTCCTTCTTCATCCCCTCAATTATACAATTAAAAGTGACCTTAAGTTTAATCTTTGCTGTTGTTGATTTCTAAAAGCTCATTTAAAATTCTGAAGCTCTGGCTCTCCAAGTCAATATGCGTAAACCAGGCTCTTGACTTCAAAGCGACAGGGATACAGCTTTTTCCCTAATTAACACCTTAGTTTGTAGCCAAAAAGATCTCAGACAGTTAGGTTGGACTGCACTTCATATCCAGGTTTTGTGGTTTCGCAATGCATTCATATAATCACGGGGTTAAGTCAGAGGTGAGGGAATTCATAAATGCCTTTCTCTTAATTATATCCTTTGACAACTCCTGGCACCTTGCTGACATTGGGTTATTTAACTGTGAGCAATAATTAGAATATAGCCGTTGCAATCAAGACTGCTGCTGAGGTCTGCCAGTGTGCAATTTGCTAAGAGAATTCATAAATTGATTCCCATGCCAAACATGTGATAGAGCAGGCTATCTTTAGTGAGCAAAATTAGTCTAGACTGATATCATCAGCATAATGTGCTGTTTAAAAATCACCAGCAAAACAAGCTACTTGCAAATTTATAACCTCATCACATTTAGGCAATAGGCTGTACAAACTGGCCAACTGAAGTCACAAAATCAAACCGATTAAGACTAATGAGATTCAGAATAAAATATTTCAGTGACCCGAATTCTTGAAAGCATGATAAGAAGGATAAACAACACCCACTAAAAGCACTTTATTTATGGCATGAGTGTTGTGCACAATCGACTGAATAGATATTGACTTGGAACAAACATACCTTGATTGAGCTAAGAAAGTGAAAATGAAACACCATGGCTCATGCTCAATTTGATCAAATCAAACCTGAAGACAGATAAAGCTTTTCAATGTTCAGACACATCAGCCTTGGCGTGGGCTATAAATAGGGAAGGCTGTAGCTAGTATGTGACAGATAATGACATCTTGGTTCAAAATATTTTTAAGATGTTATATCTCAGAAACAGCTGCTTGGGTAAAGATAACTGATATTAACCCTGTGGAGGATTAATACAGTTAGTGTTACTACAGAAATCCATGGTAAAACTTTGCGGTTTTGCCTACTCAAACAGCCATACTGTATTTCGAATACTATGGCTGTTTCTCAGTTCAGTGCAGTACTGATACATCTGTTGCTGTTTATTATGTTATTAATATTAATTAAAGAATACTGACCAAAACAAAAACAAGATCAATCACTGTTCTTATTTTATGGATTTGTTCTGTAATATTGACTGTTTAATTGAATTAATTATGAGAAGCATAAAGCAATGTTTACTTAATTGAGAAATATTGCACTCTACATACTATTGTCTTACTTTAATTTAATATGTATATTAATAACTTATAAAGAACTGTGTGCAATAACATTTTATTTTTTGCTATATCTTCACACACACCTCATCCTTTTCTCTTATAGTTTGCTTAATGAGAAGTTTCTTGATGAACTTTCTTGATGAGTTCCAGTCTGCTGAGAATGCAGATTATTAGGAGATAACGCAGTTAGCGTAAGCACAGTTAATTTTTTTAATGATGTCTGTGTACCTGGCCCACAGTGATCACCACTACTTTATTGTGTCTGCTATAAATTAGGTGCTATTTTAAACACTTCTTGCTGACACACTGAAACAAAGAAAGCTCCATGTGCAGTCCTGCAACATGGATATTTTGATGATTGTAAACCTGTAGGTCAAAAAATAAGTTACTCGCTACTTATGCTGCCTTCACATGCTATCGGAATTATCGTAAATACGAGTTTCCTAGTTAAAAATTGGACATGGACAGTTGAGCTTGGGGATAATTTTGATACCCAAGTTCCCAAGTTGGGTGGGCTATAAACTTTAAACATGGCAGAGAGGAGAAGGATTAGATGTTAAAGGGTTAGTTCACCCAAAAATGAAATTTCTGTCATTTATTACTCACCCTCATGTCGTTCCAAACCTGTAAGACCTTCGTTCATCTTCAGAACACAAATTAAGATATTTTTGATGAAATCCGAGAGGTTTCTGAACCACCCATAGGCAGCAATGCCATTGCACCTTTCAAGGCCCAGAAAGAACCTTTAGTTTGGGTGAACTAACCCTTTAAAATGTGAAGCAAACAATCAATTCTCATAATCAGCGTGCTGGATTCAGGATAAATGTGCAGGAATAAAGATCTTAGTGATTTGACAAGGGCTAAATTGTTATGGCCAGGCGACTGGGTCAGAGTATCTCTGAAACAGCAAGACTTATGGGTTGCTCCCTGTCTGCAGTGGTGAGAATTTACCAACAGTGACCAGAGGAGGGACAAACCACAAACCAGTGACAGGGTGTTGGACGCCCAAGCTTATCGATGCTTGAGGGCAACGAAGGGTATCCCGCCTGGTCCGAGCCAAAAGAAGGTCTACTGGGGCACAAATCACACAAAATTTTAAAGATAGTTATGGGAAGAAATGTGTCACAACACACAGTGCATCCCACTCTGCTGCGTATGGTGCCTATGATGACCCCGTGTCCACATCGAAAGCATCCACAATGGGCGATTGGGCATGCGAGAATCGGAACTGGAGCAGTGGAAGAAGTCTGACGAGTCCCGTTTTTTTTACATCATGTGGATGGCCGTGTATGTGTGCGACATTTACATGGCACCAAGATGCACAACTGGATGATGACAAGCCGGTAGAAGGAGTGTGATGCTCTGGATAATGTTCTGCTGGGAAACCCATAGGTCTGGCCATTCATGTGGATGTAAATTGACACATGCTACCTACCTAAACTGTGATGCAGACCAAATACACCCCTATACGACCAGGGATGCAAACTCATCAGGGGTGAAAAAGGTGACAAAGATGTAAGACATCCCATATGAATGAAGATTTGTTTTGTCCAGAGTTTTTGAATGAATCTCTATCAAATACATTTTAACAATCACTGGTCACCACCTACTGGCATAACAATGTAATAGATACAATCTTTATTTGAAGCGTAACATTAGTTTCAAAGGCCATTTACTCATTTTGATCGCTACCGCAACATCATTGTTTATATCAGGCCAGGGTCTATTAAATTGGCAGTTTCACTTTATTTTGATGGTCCCTTTAACACATTATGTTGACTATAAAATGTTGCACCTACATGTCTACTAACTCTCATTAGAGTGCTAGGCTGAATCCTAAATTGCACCCTAAACCCTCACAGTCTTCCTCTGAGTCCGCACTTTGTGCCGCTTTGACTGCCGGGTAAATTCCTCTGCGTAGCTCGCAGACATGCGGGCTCAGCTGAAGTGCACATCGAGGGAGCATAGCAGCCGCAAAGGGGGCCCACGTGAGCACCCTTCTGAAGCCTAAAATGATGAATGGGACAGCCTACGGTCTTGTGGACTTAACGGACATGCGCACACCGCAGCCATTGTAAGTCCACAAGACCTAAAATGCATTGAAGTGTGCCATTTGGGATTCAGCCTTAGTAGAGTATTAGTAGACTGGTAGGGTTAGAGTTAGCATAAGTTGACATACTTGGAAAGTCAGTAGAATGTCTGTTGGGTGACAATCACAATAAAGAGTTAGCAGATAGTCTACAAATACTTAGGTGACATGTAGTTGCAAAGTTACTTTTAGTCAAGTGTTACCAAATTTGCAAATGTACTTCATCGTTGCTAGGTGGTTATTTCCTTTTTACATTGGGGTTATTTCTCCCACATTATTTTGTTTCTTGGGTCTGCGCTATTCCCTTCAAAGCAAACAAACCACCCAAACACTCTCGTAGGTGATCTATTTTGATCTGAAAAAGGTGAGGAGTTTGCATCTATGCATGACAATGGAGTTCCCTGGTGGAAGTGACCTCTTGCACCCTGCCACGCTGCTCACATTGTTTAGGAATGGTTTAAGGAACATGATGAAGAGTTCAAGGTGTTGCCCTGGCCTCCAAATTCCCCAGATCTCAATCCAATTGAGCATCCATGGGATGTGCTGGACCAACACGTTCGATCCACGGTGGCTCCACCTAGTAACCTACAGGACTTAAAGGATCTGCTGCTAACATCTTGGTGCCAGATACCACAGACCACCTTCAGAGCTCTTGTAGAGTCCATGACTCAGTGGGTCGCCACTGTTTTGGCAGCACACAGAGGACCAACAGCATATTAGGCAGGTGGTCATTTTGTTTTGGCTCATATATATATAAAGGTGGCCATTTTTTGTAGCTTGATTAACAAATAGATTGACAAAATGATACACACTTATGAAATAGGTTCAGTAGCGAGAAACTTATTTTTTGACTAACATGTTTTACAATCATCAAAACCTCATAACTGCGTCCCACTCTTCAAAACTGTTAAATACTTTATTATCTGTGGTGTTCATAGCATAATGAATGCTAAATTTGTTTATATTCATTGATTGGACATTACAAATGGTACATTAATTTTTAAAAACCTTCAAACGGTGAGTATCCCCTTACATGGATCTTAAACCCCTGATGATTTCAAGTAGGCAACAAACACCATCTTAATGTTTTTTATGTCCTCCACTAACAACAAGCACAGATGGTGCTTTCCAAGACACGTTGAGAGACATGCAGTTTGTGTACTAGGACTAAATGACTTCTCCATCTTTACATTTTCAATCATATCATGGTTGAGACAAGCCTCCAAAAACACCTGTGAGCTTCGCAGTAGCACCGTGAAACGTATTTGTGCAGCCTACTTTCCACCAGCATCCTAATGATTTGCTCTTTATCAATTTTGCACTGGGATTGCGCATTCTGTGCTGTGATGTAGGCTGAGCTCATTTCAATTTTGTCACGGATAATGCTGCTTCATTTTCTGCTGTAAAATTCCAAACAAAACATCCATCAAACTCCCCCCTACGATATTGTACTTGACAAGGCATTTAAAAACAAAAACACTTTACAATCTGAAGTGGGGGACCACTGGCACAGTGGTGGAGCTCTTGTGGCTGTGCTAGCCAGCAGGCTGCTAAACCACTTTCTGCATGTGCTGTTCTCCATATTAATGCATTTCTATCATAATCCAAGATCATGCTGATCACTGTTGACATTTCATTCCGTTTTTTTAGATGACTGTCAATTTGCAGTGTTGCAGCTGAAATAAGCAACTGTGCAAATTACACCAACAATGAGGATCTATTTTTGGCACAGCCATGTTAACATGCCAAAGTCATAGGATAATATTTACTCATCAGCTTCAACTTCTATTATTCATCCAGTAACAAGCAGTTCATACTGATATGTATTTGTGATTGAGGAGATTTTCAGAGGGATTTTATCAATACATGTGCAAATGCAAAAGTTTGAGCAGATTGTGACTACTCCAAGTTTGAGTGAATTAGACCCAGTAATCCATTCAC
This sequence comes from Ctenopharyngodon idella, assembly GCF_019924925.1. Taxonomy (NCBI): domain Eukaryota; kingdom Metazoa; phylum Chordata; class Actinopteri; order Cypriniformes; family Xenocyprididae; genus Ctenopharyngodon; species Ctenopharyngodon idella. Next base: position 36,574,731 of record NC_067222.1, on the reverse strand, counting down.
CACAGACTGGAGCAGTAATGGAATGGAAGGAGGGCACCGCTGAGCATGTTTCGTGAACTGACACTAATGGATTCTCTGTTTGCATTTAACAAACGCTGCTTGAAATATGAATGAACCCCATTCCAAACATTTTGCAGAATTAAGACAAATAATTACAAGCTATGGTTTTCTAAAACACAATAACAGGTGTACAATTCTGATAAGGCATTCTAAGCAAGTCGACAACTTCAGCATATTGTCATTGTGTTATTTATCTTTAATTTGTTGACAGGCGGTGAAAAATGAATTTGTAAGTACACGGTAAGGCCTAATCTAGACGGACATGGATTTGCTGTGACTTTCCACAATGAGATAAAGCGTTCAATAGTTATCATTGTAGGAAAGCTGTTAGTTGGTTTTGACTTAGCCCAGTTTTCTCGCCTTGGCAAATGAACTTGTCTCCTCTGGTTCTTGCTCTCCATCAAAATCACAAACTCTCTAAAACAGGCAAAAACACTTTAGATAGATCTTAGTCCTAAAGCTTCCTACAGCAGTTGTTTAGGTCTCTCACAAAAACAGTGTAAATCTCATCCGCTCCGAACCAAATAAGAAGATTTTAATGCTGAAGCAAAAGAAACAAACAGTTTTAACCCTTAAATGCATGAACGTTTCCCCAACATGAGCCCATTCGCGATCTCAAACATATTCTTAAAACTATCATTTTCAACATCTTCAAAATGAATATTTTGATCGCTGACAGCTTCACCAGATCCATCATCAAGTGACAGTGACAGTCATATTTGATTGCATTCAGTACTTGCTCTGCAGTAAATCACTGAGCCATTTCAAGCCTATCCTTTCGTTTTCTGTCTGAATGAAATGTCACTTCATCATTGTGTATCAGATATTGCCACTTTGTGGAATAAAGGTGATTTGCACTTACTCCGTCATCAAAGATTCAATTACTGTTGTACAGAAAAAAAATATACGTAGCCTTCAATGATACACACCTCGGGTCGTTAGCGACCCTATACAATTTTTACAAAAAATTGAATGGGAAAACAGGCGTTTCTTATATATATATATATATATATATATATATATATTCTTGTTATATTGTTTATAATGAATTGATTGAGGAATACTAAAAAGATTGATGTCTAAAATGAATGAGGAGGGTAGTGAATGACGTCCCGGGTCGATAAAGACCCGAGGTATGCATTTAAGGGTTAAAAAAGGTTTAAGGTCAAAGCATGGCAAGATATGTTAAACTCTGTAAAGCAAGTCAACATACTGTAAACCGACTGAAAAACTGATAGTGTTGTGAAAAGCTCACTGTTTCTTTAAAGTTCAAAGGCCACTGTGATCACAGCGATGAATATGGAAGAGACTTGCTCTAATTAAAAATATTCTGCTTTTGATTTATAGCGCATCGATAATATGGACAATGTGTCTGTGCCCTCTGATAAACTCACTTCATTTCACTCCATTTCTCATGGGTTTGCTCTCCAGCATGGACTTTATCATTATAGAAATGAGGCTTTTCTGTAGCATCACCAGACATTATAATCTAAAGATTTTTCTGCATATTTTTTTCTTGTTTGATGTGCTTTATTGGTGAACTACTCCAGGGAGAATAACAACAATTGTGATATATTAGAAATATTTTTTCATCTTTAAAAAAAGCCTTTTTAAGTTCCATACTGTTTAAACAAGAGTTTAGAGCCGACTGTTTAATCTTTGGGTTCTCCACTACTGTACGCTGGTGTGTAAAAGAGGAGAGATGGCATCCCACTGAAGCTAGAGCGTTCCTTAGAAACTAGAAATTCAGTCTATTTCTGGACTCCATCATTTCTGACGCATCATTGACGTATAAATGTCCTGTGCTGCGTTTTTCAAAAGCATTGTGAGCTGAGTTGATCGTTGAGACCATTGATGCCAATGGTTCAGTGATCTACTTAGGCTTACGATGCTTTTGAGAAATGCAGTGTTACAACGCGATGTAACAAAGCCAAAAACACATGATAATTTGAATAAAATCATAAAACAAAGCAGTGTCTAAAACAGCAGTCAGAGTTCAGACAGGAGTAGGTACACGGTCTAATTAATTCAACAAAAGCGAACAAAACAAAAGTGAAAATTATGAGGAAAAATCCATAAAACATGAATATGAACACTCAGAATTGCAGACAGCTGAAAAGTGTGTGAGTATAACTCATATCATATAATAAAACAGGAAACAGAAACCAGGTGGATGCAATAAACAGTTGAATGAATATCTTTAGTGACTAATTCTATTGAGGGCTCCTTGTGTTGGGCAGGTGGGTGGGCCGTAGGCTCAGATGGTACAGTCAGGAGGTCACGGTTTGGCTGGTTTGCCTGGCACTGTTAGTCCCTGGTGGTAGATGCCATAACTACACCATCTGGACACATTGATGGCCATTCAAAAGTATTCTAATCAACATATAAATCATACAGTAATTGCTTATATTATACTGTATAAAAAGTTGTACCAGTGCTAGCTGCTGTTTTGAAGGGCTCTTAAAGACCTTCATTGAAAATACAAGACTTATAATTTTCAAGACGTATCATTTTATTCCATGTTGACAGAAACGTATAGATCAAAACATGACCTCGCTTAGTAAAACATATGCAGCCAATGGCATTGTGTCAGTAAGATTTTTCAGTGTTTTTGAAAGAGGTCTCATGTTCACCAAGGCTTTTTTTTATTTATACAGTAAAATCAATAATATTTTGAATTATTATTATTACAATTTAAAATAACTGTTTTCTATTTTAATATATTTAAAACTGTAATTTATTCATGTGATGGTAAAGCTGAATTTTCAGCATCATTACTTTTTATCAATTTAGTTTGCTCTTGTTGAATAAAAGTATTAATTTATTTCAAAAGCTATAAATGCATGTATTTTGCCATTAAAATTTCTTTATGGTGCCTTAAATAAGGACATCAATATGTGATTGCCAAAACATGCATGCATGTAATTAAATTAAAGTTTAATTTGTTCAAAAGTAGGAATGATAATCTTGACAGTGTAGATTATTAATATTTCACTGCGATTAATGGCAATGATGACTTCCAAAAAAGAACATATACAATAAATTTGTATATATCATTTTTCCTATTCAGATATGCACGGTATTTTATCGCATCAAAAGTTAATTCAAATCTGTGTAAAAAGCAAACTGAAAAAAAAAAAACTTGAATTCTTCATAACACACATCAAAAACCGAAGCCAAAAAAAAAAAAAAAAATCCAATTAAAAGAGAAATTAAGCCAAGGTTTGCTTTACATCTTGTTTGAATGTTCTACAAAGAAATCCCATTTCCTTTTGTGGCACCCAAAAATGAGTTACCGATTCGTTGTATTCAAAGAGGGTTGCCTCTGTCGATAAAAGGTCAGGTCCTTTAACGCAAGATAGGCTAATTACTTCAAAACATTCTCATCGTTAACGGGCCTATACCTGAGACAAATGAGCGCCCACTTTATTGATTTCCCTCAGACAGCTGTTCATTTGGCAGTCTGAGCATGAAAGAGCAGAAAGCCGTGTCAATATTGTTTTTATGCAGAATACTTTCTTACTTCTCTCCAAGTGTTTGCCCACTCCTTGTTTAACTTTATCACGTTTATTCCAGACACTGGCACTAATTATCTTTTACTTTCATGCTTCAACAGGGAGAGAGCCTTTGAATTACTTGCTCAACTCTTGTCTGGCTTGGCCTATCAAGAGGCAACAGCATACATAATTCATTTGCACAGATTTCCCTGCAATGTCTCTGAGCCATCATCAGCCGTTCCCCAGTAAATGCAAAAATTACAGATAGAGCTGTGTGGCGGATTATAACATTGATCTGAAATACATCACAGTTGAAAATCCATAACCCAGGTGATTATCTGCCACTGTCAGTGTCATCAACCTCCATATCAAAAGAGAAGTAATAATCTTTCCTGCTTTAATAGATACAGAGTAATTGGGAAATGAAATCCAGGTCCTTGAATGCAAAGTCCAAATATACATATATATACAAATATATATTCATGCTATAACAAAACAGAGATCCTATTCAATTCAAATAAAAAGTTTTAATAATCATTTTATTTCTATGAAAATAGCTAAATCTACTCTCAACTCTTAATTTACTGCTTATTAGTTAGTAAGGTAGCTGTTGTAGCGTTTAAGTTTATGTATGGGGTAGGATTTAGGAATGTAGAATAAGGTTATGCAGAATAAGGCATTAATATGTGCTTTATAAGTACTAATAAACAGCCAATATGCAATAAGCAACTAGTTAAAGTGAGATTTGTTCCCCATAGTAAAGTGTTACCGCTATATTGACATGGTGAACATGATTTCACCAAGAACAACTTGTTCCTGGATCAACATCTTTGTTAATCCTGGAACAACATTCTAATCAACCAATCAGATTTAAGGGGGACAAGTTTACAGTTATTGTCAAGTTTAGGCTTACAACCAGGGTTAGGTTCTTCTACATCAGTGTTATTCACATATCATTTCCCTCTGACTTTAGGGATAAGTTAATGGATGGGTTAGGCTTAGGGATATGGTTAGGACTAAATATTCGGACAGGAATATTGTTCCATGATCAACAAAATATGTTAGAACATGTCTTACTTGGCAAAACCACTGTGAACATAATGACACAGAGAAATTATATAGTTGAGATCACTTTCAGAACAATATTTTCCAGCTAATGAACGATAAAAACATTGACAGCCAATCAGAATCCACCTAGTCTCAGCCTCAGAAAAAGAGCTGTGATTGATTGCTTTATATGTCAGTCAGACGGCCTCTTGGGAGGTCCTTGGCCAATGAAAGCTGCTGGAGGGATGATATCAAAACCCGAAAGATTAATTCTGGTTCCCTCAAGATTTCCCTATGGGGTTTAAAAAAGGGTTTTTCAATTTATGAGTAAAATAAAGCCTGTGGTAAACATAACAACATACTTTGATGTTTTGTTCTGCAGCGTAAAAATATTTTGAACGCGATACATAATCTGAACTTGAATCATAATCACACCGACTGAGCCTGGTTTCTCCCAAGGGTTTTTTTTTTTTTTTCTCCATTCTGACACCTGATGGAGTTTGGGTTCCTTGCCACTGTCACCTCTGGCTTGCTTAGATGGGGACACTTAATATTCAATATCATTGATTTGACTGCAGTGACACTACTGGATGAGAACTGAACTGAGCTGGAAGATGGCATCACTGTTTTCTGCAGAGCTGCTTTATAGCTGAATTGAAATCATTTCATTATTGATGTACTCTACACAGTTACTGAACCGAAATAAATCAACACTAAACTGGTTTCAACTGAACAATGACTGCTTATTATTGTCTTTAGAGCTGCTTTACAGCAGAACTGAATTCTGTTTGCATCATTGAATCACTATTTTCATGTTTATCCCTGTAAAGCTGTTTTGAAACAATCTGTATTGTATAAAGCACTTTATAAAACGGTTATTTCCTGTCCTTGATTCTTATTGGTCAATAGCTGTGTTTTATTCACGATAAAACACAGCTATGGCCGCTTCACCCAACGGTTCTGTGTATCACTACACAACACCCTTAGCAACCACTGTATGTAAACTGTTTGTTCTCAGTTGATATTTTTCATTGAAGCTTACTGTATTATGTAGAAGAGTGTTGTGAGAAAGAGATCGAGTGAACGAGTTTATTACCTGCATTCAGATTTAGCATTTTCCTTCAGGTCAGTCCTATGTTCATAATAAAAAATCTGTTTAAATGTCAGATGTATTATCTTGTCCTTTTAACAGTTAAGGGGTTTTCCCGTGACTGACAGCGCTAGTCAAAGCATTTGTCAGTTGTGTCTTCAATTCAATTCAGTCTTTTCAATGTAAAAGTCTTTGCTACTGACTGACACACTCATAAAGACAGTCTTTGCTGCCTTTTAATGACATAATAATGTAACTTCTGTTGCTGTTCACGGTCAGGAACTATTTTTTCCGGCAGAAGGAAGGCTTGTAGTAAGAGTTTACTTCATGAAAGTTGCACTGATACATATTTTTGGCTTTAATATTTGTATTGTGTGGTAACCGTAAGCAACCGTAATCGTGAGTAAGTCATGGCTTCGCGTCGTGCCTAACAACGCCCTTCAGCCGTGACTTATTTACAATACAGCATTAGCCTCTCGTACCTTATTGCTTACTTATAAATAAAGGTGACTCGACTTTTATGAATTCAGACATAGCATACTACTGTTTTTCACCAACTATATAGTAGGTAAATATTCATATTCAGATGCAGCCAAGGCGTTTATGAATGAGAAGTGGACTGATTTGTTCAAAAACACAGAATCCTTCAGGAAAGAAACACCACTGTTATGTGTTGCAAAGGTTTACCGCAACTTATTGCGGCAAAAACATATTGTGTCTAAAATGTAAGTTACTCAATATTAACTTTTTTGATTGTTTATTGAACAGCTGCATACAAGCAATCTCGATCATGCTTTAGATCTGAATATCAGCTTTAGAAACAACAGCACTTTTGCTCCCGTGATATTGCTCAAATAATCTATCCATTCATTTATTCGTTTCTCTAAGGCTATTTTTAATGACACATGGCAATGACAATCTCATGAAAATGAAGTTGTTTTGATTTTCTTCAGAAAAACACATGTAAGTGTTTTCCTATTGCTCTTTAAGTCATTCCTTGAATTGTTGATGTACTTACTGAGTGATTCATGTGCCATTACAATTGCAATCAAAGACTAGTAGTTGGAGGGTCTGCATCTTCTCAGGCTCTCCCTTGTTTGTATAATTGGTGTTTTTCTATTTTCCTAGAAATCCAAAAAGAATTCAATGAAAATGTTAAAAACTGTCAAATCAATCAGGCCAAATAAAAATCTGTGACATCTGCGCCAAAGGCTCTATCCTATGAGAAATAATGCATTTCAGATGTATTTCCTTATTTTTGCACTCAATTAAGGCTAATTAGCAAACTGCATATTCATGAAGACATACACAGAATCACCAAGGGACTGCAATCTGGAGACCATCACAGATCCATGCACAGTATCTGAAAGAACACATTTTCCCAGATCAATACCTCGTTGGGTAAATAAGGCCATATACAGCTGGTGGCTTGACTTAGATGATAGCTTGCCAAGGCCACACAAAATCTATCGTAATTGGATTTAATTATTTAGCTTATGAGAAACGGATTATCATGGATGTACAAAACAAGACATATGATTGGCTCACAATATACAATATTCTTAGTCCCAGACTGATTGTCTTTGTGGTTTTGCTCAAGGTAATTATCTGTAGATTTTTAAGGTTTTGTAATCCAAACAAATGCAACAGAATAGCATGTCTGAGGATGAGTTATCCATCAATTTTAGGATATAATTTCTCACATTTTGGAAAAGGAAATTGCATTTAGTTATCTACATTAAGCCATACACCTTACTTTCACTCTCTCATTGCACAAGGCACAAATCTCATTTTTCAAATCTCCAAACACAGACACATTTAGAACAGATGTCAACACTAATATCTTTTTCTCTTCGTAGTCATTAGGTATATTCTTTCTCATGGCCATTGTATGTTTTTATTTGTACATCTTCCTTCTCGGATATCAACAAGGAACTGCATTTTCAGCAGATGGCTGATAGGATTTTCAAATAATCAGACTGTTTTTGTTGCTGCAGAAAATTATCTTAGAGGCAAACAGTTCCATCTTTTTTGTTATTCTACATTAATCAGTGGTTTGGTTTGTAAAGTAATGTACAGATACACAGGGGCCAAAACTCACACATTGCAAATACAGGATTAAAAAAGAAAAATCTGAATCTGGAATACTTTAGGATTTTTTTATTACCTAAAACAATTCAAATTGATTATTGCTTAAAATTGTTATAATTAAAATTATTATATAAAAATATATTTAATTGTATAATTTATCATTTATATAAATGTGATGAAAATTTGATTAATGCCAAATAAGAGCATTTTCACTAATGGTCTCAGACTTGTTGACCCTACTGCATGTTGCGCTGTCAGTTATACACTTTAAATTGTTGGTTCAACTGCAACTGCAACTACAAAGAAAATCTGTTGGTTCAAAAAGCTGTCTTTAAGTGCTACAATTTTCCACTAGTGAAGTTTCTTTCTCAAAAGTCTAATTGGTGTGCTAAACCCAAACCTGCCTTGATCACTCATCCACATATATTGAGCCAAACGTGGTCTCTAAACAGTGCCAGTCAAGCTAGACCCTCACTTCCTCTGGGGGGCTCGTGAATGACATCCCTACCAGTGTAGAAAACAAAGCTAAAGCTGCCTGGCAAGAGAATATAGATAGTAATTGTGCCCCCTGGGCTTTAAGAAACCCTGAATCTATATATAGCCAACTGCACTGAATTATGAAAGGCTTTAAACGCAGAATCCCTCCTGCAGAAAGACAAGAGCAAGGCTTAAGGATGGAAAATTAGTGTTTATGTGTTTTAAGTGATCAGATATTGTAAATCAGGCTATTTGTTTTAAAGTACTGATCTCAGTTATCCTATAAGGTTTCAGGTGGTTTGTGTTGTCCTTTATGTCATATTGATGGCACATGACATTTGACCTTTCCTACTTAACTAGCTGAAAAGCCAGTATGAATCCGCCTGGGCACAATTTGCCAAGAAAATGTCTATGACTTCTCAGCTCCAAACTCCCTGTGCTCTGTTGCAGCACATTGATTGACAAGCTTTCAATATCACAGTTAACAGCTGTTTTAGTGTGTTGCCTGCGGGGAAACACTGTAGGCCCCACATCCTAGAAAAGTGTAGTGACTTCAACCAAGCACTCATTCAATTTCATTCAACCAAGATAATACTCTTTGACTGCTGAATATGAAACCAGACCCATGAGGGACTTCTGAAACATTTAGGGTGATGATTTCATCAAAATCTGTTGCCCACCCACAACAAAATGTGTTTCAGTTCCTAGGAATCAATTTATGTGAAACAGGCTACTACTTTAAACCAAGTATGGAAAGAAGCAGAGGTGTAAAAAGTACTGAGAAATCAAACTTAAATACTATACAAATACTATGTCAAAAATGTTACTCAATTAAAAGTCTTGAATACGAAGCCAAATAAATAAACAAATATTTGAATGAAAGTAAGAAAGTATCCACATTTAATTGTACTCAATTAACTAAAAGTAAAAAGAAAATTCTTCTTAGTTTTTTTAATTGACTTTTGAAAACAAGAAACAGTAGAGATTTTTTTCATTTTGGTGTTTTTGATGCAAAAACCCTGTCAAAAATCAAAATTTTTTCATTGTTCTGACTATGTAAGACACATTTACATGACGCCGTTTTCAACTAAAAATAATTTTATGTGTTTAGTTAGCCTGAAAATGCAACATTTTGAAATAGGCTTTCAATGTGCAAGTTTTTGAAAACGATACGTTATCTCTGTGTGAACTACAAAAACATGAATTTGTGAAAACGGTGACGTCATGCTCATGCGTATTACATGTTGAGTCTAATAGGCGTGTAGTGTTTGTTTACAAAGTGACCTCGCCAACTACTGGCCTGGCAGCATAATACAGCGTTTTTAGTCGATTTTAAAATCCATTCGAACGGGGACTGTTTTGACAACGTTGTTGTCTGTACGTGAAAAAAGCAAAGGAAAAACTTTTCAGTTTTTAGTGTAGTTGTTGTGTAAACGTACCATAAGACACAGCAGATGTTAAACCGAAAAAAAAATTTCTGAAACCTGTTACCTAAATATTTTGGTGTCTTATCAGTATTTACACTAAAATAAATTTAAATTGCCTTTTAAATAAAAGGAATGTTAAACTTATGTGAGAATAATTGATTGGCTTTTAAGTCACATTAGGATAAAGAACAAATACTTCATACCTTTGGAAACAAGGGCTCTTAAACTATATACTTGTGTGCAAATATACAAATAAAACCGTAATACACTGCCTAAGATATATATATATATATATATATATATACTGTTTCAGTTTATTTCCAATTTTTATTCTCAGCCTCTTCCTTGCTGTCCGAGATAATCTGTGTCTGTTCTCCCAAAGACAGACATTCTCAATACTGACATGTTCAATAGTTCAACCTAATCCTAATTGAAAAAAAAATGAATAGACAACATCTCAACATGATAAATGTCATTCAGTCTGATAAGCATGTCAGCAGTCTTCTCATGTTAAGAATAGCAATAGTTTTTCATTCATTTGCTTTTAAAAAAAAACTTTCATCCCTGAAAAAAAAAAAAATCACTTTCAGCACTTGCTCTGACCACATACTAATATATATCAAATGTGATTTATTAAATATAATGTGTTCATTAACTGAAATTGGAACCCTTTCTTTATGGTAAGATTTATTAATGTTTTTAAAAGAAGTCTCTTATGCTCACAATTTCACAAAGGTTGTATTTATTTAATATACAATACAGTAAAGCAGAAATACTGTGAAATATTATTACAATTAAAAAGTACAGTGTTTTCTGTTTGAATATATTGTAAAATGTAGCCTAATTTATTCCTGATGCAAAGCTGAATTTTCAGCATCATTACTCCAGTCTTCAGTGTCACATGATCCTTCAGAAATCATTCTAATATGATGATTTGCTGCTCAAGAAACATTTCGTATTATTATCAATGTTAAAACCAGTTGTCCTGCTTAAAGGTACACATGTAACTTTTGGCCCTCCTCAAAACAAAACTATGCATTTTGCGGAAGAACATTGTTTTGGTTGTGCTTCGGCTCTACGTGACTGTGTGGATGAATATGGTTAGCGGCACCTGTATTTAGATGGAAAGGATCTCAAGCTGACTAGCTAAAGAAGTAACTGAAAATAAATTCCAGCACAGCGCTACAACAACCATAATGAAATGTCCCTTCACAACAGATAATGCTTTACAATTAACTATATTAGAGAGCTACAGATGGTGAAATCTGTTCAACAAAATACCTTCCTCACCTGTTGAGTAATAAAACGCCATCTCCGCGTTGCTTTTACAATATTTCAAATCCCTCATTTCTCGTCATCTCCGTGAAGCCAAGCCAGTTATTGTTCTTGTTTTATTGCGAGCTCTGTCACGTTTTCTTTTTGTCAGCAGACTCTCCTCTGTTCGCCGTTTGTTTAAAACGTGATCCCCAGGAGTTTTGAGATTTAGCTGCTCCATGTCAACCTTTCTCGCTCGTTATGACAACTAACCTACCAGTGTCACTCACACACCATTCACGCGGAGAAACTTTTCTCTATTTGCGGATATGACGAGACACGCACGGGCGAGTAACGTATGTACGCAATTTCTCACGAAAACCACCCCGTCAGGTCTAAAATAGAAACACTTACTATAGGCTTACTACAGTGAATCAGGGTAAAACAAAAACACTTTTGGAAAAGGACTGATATAGGCTATTGACTCATTATTTATTTATTTAAATTCCGAACAAAGATAGTGTATCTTCTTTATTATTTACGTGGAAACGTTGATATCCTTTGATGAATAGAAAGTTCAAAAGAACAGCTCTGATTTGAAACGTCTCGGTTACGTATGTAACCCTCGTTCCCTGAAGGAGGGAACGGAGACGTACGTCAGTAGTGACCGACGAATTGGGATATCGCTAGAGAGCCCTATCAGCTTCGAGTGAACTACAACAGGCCAATGAAGTTGGCGTGCGATATTTGCATAATGCGCACCGCCCCCGCCAGGTGGTATAAATAGGGGAGCAGATGCAATCGCACTCTGTTTTTCGCTGAGGAGACAACCTAGTCTGCACTACAGCGAGGGTACAGCAACTGTGGCGACGGGACGTACGTCTCCGTTCCCTCCTTCAGGGAACGAGGGTTACATACGTAACCGAGACGTTCCCTTTCAGTCGGTCACGTTCGACGTACGTCAGTAGTGACCGACGAATTGGGATCCCAAATAAAGCGCCACAGTATGAACCCCTTCCAGTGCCCAGCGCAAGCTCTAGCCACCCGGCGCACCAGTGGGACGGGGAAGGGGGCGAGCTTACGCCGAGAGAGTCTACTGCTGTTCCGATATACCCACTAAGTAAACTAGACTACACTGGGGAAGCGAACCCGTAGGGGACGCTGCGGAGACCACTACCCACCTGTAGGGGAGGAATTTACGTGGAGAGTACACATATGGACTGGCCGTGGGCAGTACGCATATGGAGTCCCTGGGATGGCTCCACCTGGGTAGGGGGGAGACTCATCTGACAGGTGACAGCAGAGCTGGCTCTGCTAGGGAAAGACACGGGCTCGCCGTAGGGAGTTGACCGTGGACAAATACACACATGGGACCGCTCACGTGGAGGGGTCACGACATGTGGAACCCAGCCAAACGTCAACGTCGGTGACGGAGGTTTGGCCTGGCATCAGACACTCCGCAATGTCCGAGCCGAAGGGGGAGGCGGAGAAACTCGACAGGGTTCGCCAAGTGGGGAACTCGACTGGAGTAAAAAGGATGCACGTATCCGGCCCAGGGGGCGGGAGTGGCATTGCAAGCCGACACTAGAACGGGCTCTTCGCGTCTACCGGCTGGTGGAAGCGAGTACACGGGAAGATACCGGTTCTACACGAAGGCTATAGAATCTAGCGAACGTGTTAGGTGTCGCCCAGCCCGCAGCTCTACAGATATCTGTCAGCGAGGAGCCGTGCGCCAGCGCCCAGGAAGAGGCCACTCCTCTGGTGTAGTGGGCTCTCAACCTGAGCGGGCAAGGCACGCCCTGGGACTCATACGCCAGGGCGATGGCGTCCACTATCCAGTGGGCCATCCTCTGCTTGGAGACAGCCTTCCCCTTCTGCTGGCCTCCGTAACAGACAAAGAGCTGATCTGAGGTCCTAAAGCTTCGCGTTCTGTCCACGTACAGGCGCAGAGCGTGGACGGGAGAGAGCAAAGCTAGGGCTGGGTCTGCCTCCTCCGAAGGCAGCGCTTGCAGGTTCACTACCTGATCTTGAAAGGGAGTGGTAGGAACCTTGGGCACATATCCAGGCCGGGGTCTCAGGATAACGTGAGAGTCACCGGGCCCGAATTCCAGGCATGATTCGTCAACCGAAAATGCGTGCAGGTCCCCTACCCTCTTGAGCGAGGCCAATGCAACCAGGAGGACGGTCTTTAGGACAGTACTTTTAACTCGACTGATTGCAAAGGCTCGAAGGGACGACCCCGGAGAGATGTAAGAACCAGGGTCAGATCCCAAGAGGGTACAGAGGGGGGCCAGGGAGGATTAGTCTCCTCGCCCCCCTCAAGAACCTGACGATCAGATCGTGCTTCCCTAGCGATTTACCATCAACTGCATAGTGATGTGCGGCGACAGCGGCAACATACACCTTGAGGGTGGAGGGAGACAGCCTTCGCTCCAGGCCCTCTTGCAGAAAGGAAAGCACGGTTCTGACCGAACATGATCGGGGGTCCTCTCGCTCTGGTTGAGAGGAACACCATTCGACGAATAGGTTCCACTTCAGCGCATAGAGGTTCCTCGTAGAAGGAGCTCTAGCGGAAGTGATGGTGTCTGCGACCGCTTGCGGGAGATCACTCAGAACCTCCGCGTCCCGTCCAGGGACCACACATGGAGTTTCCACAGGTGGGGACGCGGGTGCCAGAGGGTGCCCCGTCTCTGAGTCAGGAGGTCCTTCCTCAGAGGAATGGGCCAGGGAGGTGCTGTCGCGAGGAGCGTAAGGTCCGAGAACCAGGTCCGAGTGGGCCAGTATGGAGCCACTAACAAGACCTGCTCCTCGTCCTCCCTGACTTTGCACAGGAGCTGTGCGAGAAGGCTCACTGGGGGAAAACGCATATTTGCGTAGGCCCCGGGGCCAGCTGATTGCCAGGGCATCCATGCCGAGCGTGCCGCCGGTCAGGGAATAGAACTGGCAGTGGGCAGTCTCCGGGAGGCGAACAGATCTATCTGTGCCTCGCCAAAGCGCTGCCAGATCAGCTGGACCACCTGGGGACGGAGTCGCCATTCGCCCGGAAGCGGAGGCTGCCGTGAGAGCTCGTCGGCTGCACGGTTGAGCACGCCTGGGGCGTGAATGGCACGAAGCGACCTCAGATGCTTCTGACTCCATAGCAAGAGATGGCGGGCGAGTTGCGACATACGGCGGGAGCGTAGACCACCCTGATGGTTGATGTACGCAACGGCCGCAGTGTTGTCCGAGCGGACCAGTACGTGCTTGTCTGTCAACAGCTCCTGGAAGCGGCCCAGTGCAAGACGTACTGCTAGCAACTCGAGGCAATTGATATGCCAATGCAGTTGGGGCCCCGTCCACAGACCCGATGCTGCATGCCCGTTGTACGTGGCCCCCCACACCGTGGCAGAGGCATCTGTGTGGACCACAGCATGCCTGGACACTTGTTCGAGGGGAACTCCAGCCCGCAGGAACGAAGAGTCTGACCACTTGGTGAGGGTGCGACAGCAGTTCGGTGTCACGGGGACACGGAACGTACCGCGCTGCCACGCCCATCTCGGGACCCGGCCGCGGAGCCAGTGTTGAAGCGGCCTCATATGAAGCAATCCGAGCGGCATGACTGCGGCTGCGGATGCCATATGCCCCAGGAGCCTCTGAAAGAGTTTCAGTGGGGCCGCCGTCCTGCGCTTGAGCGTACTCAGGCAGGTCAACACTGACTGGACGCGCTCCTCGGAGAGGCGCGCGGTCCAGGCGACCGAATCCAGTTCCCTACTGAGATAAGAGATCCTCTGCCCGGGGGAGAGTTTGCTCTTGTCCCAGTTGACCTGAAGACCCAACCGACTGAGGTGAGCTAACACCATGTCCCCGTGTTCGCACAACTGCTCCCACGAGCTGGCCAGGATGAGCCAGTCGTCGAGGCAGTTGAGATGCGAACGCCCTGTTCCTTGAGCGGAACAATGGCCGCCTCCGCAACCTTCGTAAAGACGCGGGGCGACAGGGCCAGCCCGAAGGGTAGGACTTTGTACTGATATGCCCGACCCTCGAACGCAAACCGTAGGAGTCTGCGACGAGGCAGAATCGAGACATGAAAGTACGCGTCCTTCAGGTCGATCGCTGCAAACCAATCCTGGGGACGGATGCATTTGAAAATGCACTTCTGCATAAGCATCTTGAACGGCAGCCTGAGAAGGGACCGATTCAGGACACGCAGATCCAGGATTGGCCGTAGCCCACCGCCCTTCTTGGGTACAATGAAGTAGGGGCTGGAGAACCCTGACTTCAAATCGGCTGGAGGGACCGGCTCGACTGCATCCTTCGCCAGGAGGACAGCAATCTCCGCCCAGAGAACAGGTGCATTGTCCAGGGACACACGAGTGTAATGGACACCCCTGAACACCGGGGGACGCCGGGCGAACTGAATCGCATAGCCGAGTCTGATGGTACAAATGAGCCAGCGGGACGGGCTGGAAAGCGCTAGCCAGGCTTCCAGACACCGAACCAGCGGGACCAAATGGACCACAGACGTACCGGGCGTGGGGCAGCGAGGTAGAGTGCTGGACCCGACTCGGACGGCATAGCGGCCCGTAGTGTGGTCAGACTCTGCAAGGTGGCAGTGTGAATGGGAGACGGCCTCAACCAACACACTGGGACCTGCTGGCGAAGTGAGAGGGGGCTGAGAGTGGCGAGGTGGGGCCTCGCGCACTGCCAGCCGCGCCCTCTTGGGACCTGGAGGGTCAGAAAACAGTTCTACTCCGTGGGCACCGCTGGTCTCCGGAGAGCCAGCGGCGGAACAAACCAAAATTCTCCACCCGGCCCTCCTCCGGGGAGGGAGCGATGCGGGCATCGTCTCCCGAAGAACTGTTTACCTCAGCTCCAGGTCACCAGTTTCTCCAGGACCGCTTCTCGCTAGCCAAGTGGCTTGGCTGCGGGCTGAGCGGGCTGGATTTTAGGCCAGCTTGTGAGATGAGAGCATCGAGAAAGCGTACTTAGACGATGACACACCTCTGCAAGGCTAGCCAGGGGTGTTTCCGGACCACCATGGTAGACATTGTCTGGCCAGGGGCCTGCGCTATGACTTGCATCATGCGTAGCTCAACCCCGACTCAGAACTACCCATATGCAATGAGTGCTTTGGCCTTCCACAGACTTGCCGGGGGCCAAGACCCATGCAGGGCAGAGGTGGTGTGCCCGTAGCACTGCCACCCCACCACAGAGGGTAGTGAGAGAGAAAAAACTTAATGCAGATATGACCCTTTTGGTGTTCCATATTTGGCACCAAGAAAGGCTTCTAAACTGCCAAGTTTTTCATGCACGTCCAGGCTAAGACAGGGGGCGGGGCAAGGCGAGTACGCGTCACACCACGCCCCCAGGGGCCCGGGAAAGCATGGTCGTTAACTCTGAATCTGATTCAGCATGAGCACATCACAACCGTGGGACGCTCAGCCTCATCTTCATGTCCAGAGCCCAACAACCCTCTCTCCAATGTAGCAGTCGACATCTGATCCTCTGCTGGAGCCCTGACTAAGATGCTAGGTCCCCCATGAGAAGGACCAGCAATCCACCCAGAAGCTACCAGCCATGTGAGAGAGTGAACGTGGTCGTCTAACTGAACGACACACGGCGCTGAGCGCCGACGTGGCCATGTTTTTACCAAACATAAACCACCCACGAACACAGTCACAGCATGTTTGCGATGCGCTAGAGGAGTGGGGGGCCCACGGAGATTGGCTCGGCAGGTAATGCCCCACTGTGATCCTCTGGTCACCCTGGCTTATTCACCAAAAGTAGTACTTTTCTGATTCAGAAAGAGAAACTAGATCGGGGAATAGGTGAGGGGACTCCACCTCATTTGAGGCACTCGAGTCTCGACCACGCATCTAGAGCGCCGAACAACGCGCTGGGTTGCCATGGCAACGCGCGCTGTCAGCCGGCAGCTCGACGGCACACGGCGCGCTGAGCGCTCAAGCCCTTACGAGAAAGGCAAGACGAACAACGCGCCGACGTGGGCATGCTCTTTTTTTACAAGAGAATATGAACCACCCACAAACACAGTCTCAGCACGCTAAGCAGACATGAGAGAAAGTGATTGTGGCCGTCAGTGAGGATAGGAAACGACCGCCTCCAGAAACGCACAGACAGAATGACGTCTTGAAAAAGACGCAGTGTCTGTCTGTGAAGCTCTTTTAGAAGCTCTTGTTCTTTGTGCCGAAGCACACAGGGAACAGCCGCGATGTGACTGCAGGTACACTTTTCACTCCCTGAGTCACACACACAGAGGAACCGGCCCAAATCGCAAACCAACGGGGCAAATAATGCTGTGAAAACAGCAGTTGAGAGCTGTATAACAGCTCGAGAAGCTCACTCTGGGAAGCTCGCGGCCTCGCTGTAAGGTGCCATAAAGCCAGCACTGTAGAACAAAAGCTCTTCAAAGGCTTGCGAAGTCACTCTCAGACTAACAGCAGGAACACACAGGTTGGCTCCGAAGCGAAAGACAGAGTGCGATTGCATCTGCTCCCCTATTTATACCACCTGGCGGGGGCGGTGCGCATTATGCAAATATCGCACGCCAACTTCATTGGCCTGTTGTAGTTCACTCGAAGCTGATAGGGCTCTCTAGCGATATCCCAATTCGTCGGTCACTACTGACGTACGTCGAACGTGACCGACTGAAAGGGAACAGAAACCTTTTGTAACCTTTTGTCTTTGTAGCTTATGATCAATTTAATGTCATTGCTCAATAAAAGTATTATTTTTTTTTTTTCAAAAAAAAGTACTGACCCCAGACTTTTGAACAGTATAGATTATGTAGCAAAAAATCTATCCTTGCATAAATGTCCATACTGCATGCATAGCCTATGGTAACGAGGCACCTGTGAAATTGTGTAAAACCACTCCATATAAACTCATGGAATAGTTTCTTTGCTTTTCAGATACTCCCAAGGTGAAAGTCATTATTAGTTCATGGTATTTGTTCAAGTAGCCTATAAATACATGGACAAGAATTGTACCAAGTCACTTCGATAAAGATGTCTTGGCGTTCAGGATCAGCAGATCCTGGGATTCGGGATTCCCTATGCTTCAAAAGCCACTGTGTCACGAAAGATAACTAATACATTTCCAAGTTAAACGTTTCATGAATTTAAATCAAAACATTTAACTGGAAGCTATTTTTCAGTAGCTAGATCAGTCATACTCCTTTTGTGTGTCTTTCCCGCTGTTATCCATCATGAAGGAAGTGTTAGACACTTTGCCAAAAGTCTTGTCTTTGGCCTCCTGCTGGCAGCTGAACACTCACTCCTTAGGTGAGACTGCACTTGTCATGAGAATGGCAGCAGCCGAGAGATTACTTTCCCGGAGATGTTGGAAGGCCTGCCGGTTATCTGAATAGACTGCCAGACCCTGTGAAGAGCAAGCGGGAGGTTTCATGGCCTCAATGTGTGACAAACCCAGCTCTCCCCTCTCTAGGACCCCCGTTGACCTGACTACAGCGATGTGTCAAACCATGCCTTCAGCATCTTTGGAAAGATTAATGACCATGTGCTCTAAAAAGACTCCCCAGCCTCCATCTGGGCTCCTTAAGCAACCCGGAGGGGTATTCAGCCAGAACTGGAAATGCTAAGTGGATGTGGACTCTATGGGGTTTGAATTCAGACATCATTTATTGAAATTATGAGCCAGCGTGTAGGTGATGAACTCTGATCTGCTTTAGTGAGATGTTAAAGAAAATCCTTAAAATGTAACCATACTTGTTCACCTGGGCCTCCAGGAATCCTGGGAATAACAGACTATTTACACTACATATGCTTATATGTTGGGTTTCCATGTTTTTTACAGACTTTCCATTGACATATTTTGAAGTGTAATTTATTCCTGTGATAGCAAAGCTGAACTTTCAGCATTATTACTCCAGTCTTGTTTGGTTATTAAAAACATTTTGTTCTTGTCTTATCCATAAGTCTAGATTATTTCCTTCTGTTTGACAGGTTTAGGTTAAATAAAGACATCCCAAAAATACTTTGTGTACCATATCTCAGTCTCCATTGTGTCCTATTTTCTAACTTCTCATTTCTCTGTTGCCCACCTAGAGACTGCTGATCACATGCACCAATCCACACCTGTCCCTGCACAGCTTGGATGGGATTAACCAGTGTTGGGGGTAACGCATTACAAGTAACACATTATGCAATCAGATTACTTTTTTCAAGTAACTAGTAAAAAAAAAAAAAAAATACAACAAAATATCTGAGTTACTTTTTCAAATAAGTAACTTTACTTTGTAAGTTACTTTGTTTTCCCATGTATTGACTGACAGCTCTCCTTTCCCCATGTTAAGAGAAATCATGAGTAAGTGTGCGCTGTGTGAACATGATGGTTATTGTAGTTCTAGACTAAATGTGAACATGCATTTACTCATCTCAACTGCACAAAAACAGATTCAGAGTATTCCTCAAAATTGATAATAAATTCAAATGAGTGATCAGTGATTTTAAGGGCAGGTTATGGATACACTCTAAAAAAAAAGATGGTTCTTTAAAGGTTCTTTACATGTAGTAACAGTTCTATTTAGAACCGTATGGTCCTGAAGAACCCTTTATATGCTGTAATAGTTCTTTGTGTTAGAGTTTAGGGTTCTTTATTCCCGCCTTTTTGTTTTTCAAATCTGTAACTGTCAAAGCCACCTCATTACTGATTTTTAGGAGCTCAACCATCAAACTACAAAGACTGTCAACACACTCTCAATAGGTACATTATTTCTTTCTTAAAATGTCTGTAAATTTTAACTTACAGACAATCATGTTTAACTTACTAATCATGTTTTTTTTCTTCAGAACACCTACATGTTCTGTTTTAGTTTAACAGAACATGTAGGTGTGACCAGCTCTGTTCAGTTAAGGATACTTCTCTCCTCTTCTCCACTAACAGAGATATTGAATTTATGATCCATATTGTTAGATCTTTTTATTACTAGGGTTTATGCATAAACATTCCCAGTAACAAACAAACAAACAAGCATTAAAGTTATCTCTTGACTTTATATTACTTTTCCTTTTAATATTGTAAGGGGCTCACATACTGTCACTTTTTGCTATTTTTGGCCTTCATAAACATAATTATTTTTACATAAACAAATGGAAGAGACAGACTGTGACTCTAAACTCACTTCTGTATTTCAGATGCTGTCACTCCCCACAACCTCATCATCTGCAGAGAGAAACTACCACTCAATTACACCAAAATGATGGACTTAAAGACATTATCGAAGATTGTGAAGATATTTCACTGGAACTTGGTCTTCATTAGGCATATTAGGTGTATCTATTTTATGTTTTTAATATGTGTTTTACTTCCTTGTGTATTTATTCATGTCCAGTGTCAATTGTTATTTATTAATGTATTCAGCTAATAACTGTTGTTAGAGCACTGTCACACATTTTTGCTACAATTTCACATGTAAATAAAAATAAAAGTACATTGACACAACATACTTTTTTTTATGTAAACCTATTAGAGGCTACAAGACATTATAAGACCAGGCCAATAACAAAATAATAATAAATAATAATATATAAAAAATAATATTAATGATACTAATATTAATAATATAAAGATAATAATATACTAATATTAATGAAAATAAACTATTATTAAAGAGGCTATATATAACACCAATAAGGTCCATATAGCACTTTCAAAGCATGGTTCTTTATGGAACCTTATAAAAAGGGTTCTATTTAGCACCAAAAAGGGTTCTGCTATTGTTACAAGCCAAAGAACCCTAATTTGGAACTGTTTAGAACCATTTTTCTTTAGAGTGTAGAATAGAAAATATGCATTATATCCTCACTTTCTCCTTTTTCTCCTCTGAAATTGTGTAGCTGTTTCTCATATGGAAAAGGATTGATGGATCATTTTACATAAAATTAATTTAAAGTTTTTGCACGTGTCCATATGCAATAAGGCCATTGAATTGTAATAGAGGTCACTGAGTCTATATGGTGTCGCAAATGTTCTAAAGGAGATTAGATCCAGACACACCTGATTATTTTGGACATGTGCAGCTGTAGGAATAAGCATTAATGCCTGCTGCACATTTGCAATCTTGGGAGTCAGGAGCTTTATCAAGAAAACCTCTTCGCAATTTAGAGGCTCTTCACAGACAGAGACCTTTCTTAACGCAACTATAGCAACCTAATGTCTGTGAAGCAATGAATATTCAAGCTCATGCTCCACTTCTCATTTTTTCTGACAGAAGGCCTTATAGCTTTGAGTTTGCAAAGCCATTCATTAGTGTCACGTAGCCAGACTTATAACCACCCACTTAGGTGGGAAAAGAACATATATCTAAACAACATATAAAGCAAACATAGCTATATGTTTTGCTTAGACTATAAGTTGAAGTTAACTGTCACAATTAGTCTGTTTTATTTTTGTTTTCAAAGCCTTTAGTCTGTTTCTCTTTGTTTCCTGTTTCCTTTGTTCATATGTTCCTGCTTTTCATTAGTTGTGGTTATACATTATGTTACTGTAACGCTGTACTCAGGTAGGAAGATGAAGACAGACGAATCGATACAAAATAATCCAAGTTTAATTACAACAGGCAGGGTGAAGACAACTTAACGCAATGTAGATTGGACAGAGACTGAAGGTGAAGGTACAACTTAAGTAGTGGACATGAGGATAATGATTAACACACAGCTGACACCTGAACTAATAACGATGGTAACCGGGGAGACAGATGAGTGGCGGGAAACAGAACAAAGGAACATGTGACAGATACAAACAAACTTAAAGTCCAGTCAAACTGAAACTAAACAGTACCAAAGACTATAGATATAGAAAAATGGTTCACTCTTATTAGTTATGAATGGGAGAGGCGCGACACGTGGGAGCTTTCAGAAAACTCTCAGCTTACAAACTGTAATTACGAGCTCTACGAGGACGTGAACGCTTTTTACGAGCCAGAATCTCATAGTTATAGTAATTATGATATTGCCTCACAAAACTTTTGCAGTCTCTCGAGAAACTTTGTTTCGCTTGAAATGAAGACAAAAGTTTTGCAAACGAATGCAAAGTTTCTTGGGGGAAAGCAAAAGTTTTGCGAGGAAACGTAAATGTTTTGCGAGAGAACACAAAGTTTCTCGGGGAAGCAAAACTTTTGCGTGTGAATGCAAAAGCACTGAAATATAATTTTTCTTCCCATCTACTTCTTTATATATTTTTTTTTACATCATGTCCCTTTAAGAACTCCATACTCCTGCCCATAAGATATTGCTGCATGCTTCCTCAACCATTTGAAACTTGTCATTCAATCACTCTAAATCCTGTCAAAATAATCTGTTTGACTCATTTTGCCATTCAATAGGCCTTCATGACAGACCTGTGAGAAGAAAACTCTCTGAGAAAACATTCTAATCTCTTTCCTGCAGACCCACAGAAAGCAGATTTGTGTTCATTCAGCACTGGAAGGTGCAAGTATCTGTTCATATCTGAGAGGTTCATTGTCAGCCTGTGCAGCTCACAGCTGCTGAAAATATCTAAGCCGGCACTCCATCAAATGTTTTTAAGCGTATCTTCATTTGTATATCACCAAACAAATCAAGTTTTCAGCAAGTTAACTTTATTTCCGCTGGGTTTGTTTGCATTCTTTGCCAGAAGCCGTAAGATTAAAAAGCTGATCTCATATTCTCATAATTACATTTTTGGAAGTATACATGGTCTCTGCATATAATTTCTCTTCTTTAATTGACTGATATTTACATACAAGCAACCAGCTGTCCTAACAAAAGTAAATTAACCTGACAGTGCACCATCCCCTTGGAACACGCTTGGAACAGATTCATTTAATATTGAAGAGTGCAATTTTCACCTGTGCAAAACAGCACGGCAACTGCCAGGGAATTGCTTGATTAAATACAAATATATTTTAGCATTTATTGCCATGGGAGTAGTATCAAATGTGATCAAAACATTAAAGAAGGGAATTAGTGGAGGGAAAAAAGTATTTAATTCTGCTTACGGTTATTACAATCGTCCCAGAATCAGAGACAGCTGTATTTCATTGGATCACTCTGACATTTGCTCGAACGACAACAATTCTCTGAATTCATAAATGCATGCAAATTCTATTATAAGGTTTACAAATTACACTGCATAGCTTAATCAGACTTCAAAACCCCCACATTTTGGGTTTAATCAGATTGCAACAAAGGATATTTACTATGTTAATTTGAAGGGCATTTATTCATGCAACATGTATTCACTGGGGCAGTGTGTTAATTGAATAAAACTACACAGTGAGAATTTTGGTTACAATCAAGGATGAACTACTATTATTAACCCTTTAAGCCCTGAAGGCATTTTAGAGTTGTTTTTTTCTGAGTGACACACACAAAACTAAAGACTCATAACTTTAGCAAGGAGAGTCAAAAGGTAGGTATCGTTTGATAGAAAACTTTTTACATTTTTAGAAGAAAATTTTTTTATTACATTTGGACATTCTTATGCTGAAAAACTGCTGATAAAATACAAATATATAAATATATTTATTATAATTTTACATATCTTTCTTATTTGACATGCAATAACCCAGGAAGGCAATAAGGTAGGAGGACAATTCTTTTGGTGTAGTTTCATATGTGTGAGCTGCATCTGGATCAAATTTTGTGGTGATAGCATATAGTAATCAAAAGGTAAAGCATTTTGAACTGAGGTAGCCTTTTTTCTTTAGCCCTTAACACCCCCTAATGGGCATTTTTAAAATGGTTCCTCCATGAGGAATATCTTGAGATCGACACTTTGGATTATGTTGATTTTGGACTCATTTTAATCGGGAGCATCCACTCTAAGTAATGACAGTTTCTACAATCTGTGCATGTTTCATTAAGTTATAAGCGAAAAACTTCATGTGAAAGCTACATTTGATTTTAGTTAGTGCCTGTGCACCTGTGGGGTGTTATTATAGTCTAACTTTGTGACGTGCCATTTTCCACAATCGGAGCATGTTTCATGAAGTTACAAGTGAAAACGTGACATAAATTCCACATCTGTATATATTATTTAGGCTACATATGGGTCTTGCGGGGCTTCACTTACAAAACCTTGCTCATGTTTAGTCAAACCCAAAACCATTATGCTTGTTGTATTCTACTCCGTGAGTCCTTTCAAATGACATGACTATCTGAGCTGTATTCTGTTTTTGACACATTGCAGTACAAAGTACAAAAAAGTATTTCATAAATTATGAAAACTTTTTTTTTTTTTTAATCAGCAAATATCTCTACTTAGGAGTTAATCAAATTGGCTACATTCATTGTAAAGCTCAGGCTCTAACCTTTCAAATGACATCTATTTTGTGTTGATCAAGGCAGTAGTTTTGAAAAATATGATTATTAATTTGTTCATATCTAGGTGGCACCAGCAGGCCATACACTCTGGTTTAGAGGGACTACTCAGCACTCGCGTCCTAATCAGACGCAACGCGACGCCGCGACATGTGATAAAAGGTATCTTTTCCATGTTAATCGGAGTCTTTGTCCTAACTAGCCGTGGCAATTTTATTTTAGAAACGGCTTCTATTTTTCTGCAACGTCGCGGCTAGAACAACAACACAAAGTATGGCAATGATTATCTCAGGTAGCTACTGTTTATGTGCTTTATTTAATGTTAAAAGTGTGAGTTTGAATATCATTTTGTTTGTCTTTTATAGCCGTGCTGAAAGGAACAATGGACAATTCACCTAAGAAATATTCAAAATAAATGAAAGGAAACAAGAAAGTTCAAACTGTCAACTCATTGTGAACAGACAAATGTATTCTATGACAAAAATTGTTTCAGTAACTCAGTATGAATTTTAGCCTAATAATGTTAAAATGGTGTAATATTCATGAATTTGATTATGTACTTATCCATTTCATTGCGAGTGCAGGTGTTGTTCTGAATTTCGACCCGCTGCCAAATTATTACCCCCTCATTGAAGTCGCTACCTGATTGCCTAATCTTAACCCCACCCCTAATCATAACCCCTCCCCCCACACCTACTCCTAAACCTACCAATACTAGGGGGGTAATAATATGGCAGGGGGTCGAAATTCGGCACAACACCGGGAGCTTGCAGAGAGAGCCCACCTATGTGCTCTTCTGATTGGCTGTGATTTTTGATTGACTTTATTACGTCTCATAGTCGCGTCTGGTGTGGACAGACTAGAATCTTAGCTAGAATCTTATCGCTTCGCGTCTGGTTAGGACACGGTGTTAGATGCATTAAAAAGCTGAGTTTCTAAGCTTTAAATGATACCTATGCCTATTTTGTGTTATTCCTGGCAGTGGTTGCTTAGTAATTTGATAATTTTTTACACAGGCGGTGGTACTGCAGGCGGTAGGCTACACTTAGGGCTAAAAGTGTTGATATATATACATATACATATATATATATATATATATATATATATATATATATATATATACACATATATATATATATATATCTATATATCAATCCTTTATACCTGAAGTGTAAACTAAACTATTTTAAATACTGTCTAAATAATTACCATCATTATGTTCACCACATTGTTTTGTGGTTCACACAAACCACTTTATCAAAATAAACAATTATATCAAAATTTAAATTTGTTGAATATATACAGTTTTTCTTTAATCAAAGGTCAGTGTTCTCAAAACAGTTAACAGCGTCATCCAAAAAGACTCTTAATTTAGCAGTTCAATTTCAGCGCATTGTTTTACTAATGAAGTACTGCATCCTTTTCAGGTAAAACATTTTTTTAAAGAAAATGCTGCCACCAGTAATACTAGATTGTTATCTGTTGGTTACATATAGACTAGGATGTCAAATAAGTCTACATGTTGCATATTCTAAAAAAAAAAAAAAAAAGTGAATATATATGAGGTCAACTTCAAAAAGCCCACAAATTGAATTACATATACATGAAGCCTCTACATCACACATATGTTTTTCAGATGGATCTAAGCAAAGAACTGCATGGATGTTGAATCCTGACACGCATATATAGTATCTTTGCAGGCCTCTGCATCGACTGATCACTGACATTCCCCTCTCTTCTTGTTGATGCTGAAGTCACAGTATCTGTTGACATTGAGCTGAACCTTCTGTCTAACCATGATTCATAAAATGGTCACTTAGAGTGACTCTCATCTCATTTTAAGACTCTTCTCTGCTCTCCTTCTCTTGCCATATCCTCTTGCTCTTTCCCCCACTGTATTTCTCCCTACTTGATCTATTCTCAGTGCCACACAACCTTCTTTTTCTTTCTCCAGGGTCCTCCATTGTTTCTTTACTCTGGGTTGTCACTTTTTATGGACAGAAAAGGTGTGATTGAACAATTTAGTAAATTGCACTTGTGCTGTATTACAGCAAAAATCAATACGACGGCATTTGACAACATGACGTGGATTCGGGAATATAGCTTTGCTTTAGTTTTTCTGTGTTACCTTTTGGACAGCATGAGCCTTGAATTGGAAATTGATGTAGTTTGTCAAGAAAACAGTGTAATTTGTATGAAATAAATGAAAACGAACAAACTGTTTAAGAAATTTATGAACAAGTTAGATGTCTGTGTTAATTATTTGAGAGCATTGGGAATTTATCTTAGTTTGGAGAAATGTGCAAAATCAGTTGAGAAATATTGTTATAATAAACATGTCTATCAAAAATCAATAGTCCATTAATTCTGTAATTAAAGGTACACCATGTAACTTTTGGCCCTCTAGCGGTTAATAAACAAAACTTCATGCATTTTGAGGAAGAACATTATTTTGTTTGTGCCTCGGCTCTGCGTGACTGTGCGAATGAATATGGTTTCTTTCTCATCACTAAAAAAATCGTGAAAGATTATTCTACTGCTCATTAAACATTCACTCCTAGGCTTGAGAGATATAACCAGTTTAGATGGAAAGGATCTCAAGCTGACTAGCTGAAGACATTACTGTAGCTGCACAGTACTTCTTTGTTGAAAATAAATTCAAGCACAGTACTACAACAACCATAATGAAATGACTCTTCACAATAGATAATACTTTACAATGAACTCTGTTAGAGAGCTACATATGGCAATTTATCTGTTCAATAAACTACCTTACTCACCTGTTGAGTAATAACAAGCGCCATCTCTCCGCATTGCTTTTACAACATTTCAAATCCCTCAGTTCTTAAAATCTCTGAACAACCAAGCCAATGTGATTCTTGTTTTATTACGAGCTCTCTTGCGTTTTTCCCCCCCAGCAGACTCTCCTCTGTTTGGCAGACTCTCGCTTGTTGTGACAACTAACCTACGCCACTCCCACACCATAAACAGTGGCGTAGCAAGTCAGCCCCAGGCCCATATGCAAAAAATTTTTTACAGGCCCCCCTCGTCTTATGCAAATGAGCCCCAGCACTTTAATATGAATAAGATACTATCACTAACATGCAGACAAAAATGGTAAAAAAAACATTTCTAGGAATGACAACAACAGCACTACAGTATATGCGCTCCTCCATCATTTTGACTTTGCATTGCGGATCTATTTCAAAAATGTCAAAAAACGGCTTTTCAACACAGTCTACGTTTGAATTTGATCGATTCGATTCTCAGAAGATCGATTCGACTCTCAGAAGGATCATAGCATTTTTTTATTCCTAATAAACTTACTCTAAGTTTCTTCTCTAAATATGTGAGAAGAAACTTAAGTGGTGACATGTGGCCAAGTATGGTGACCCATACTCTGAATTTGTGCTCTGCATTTAACCCATCCAAGTGCACACACACATATCAGTGAACACACACACCGTGAACAAACACCCAGAGTAATGGGCAGCCAATGCTGTGGTGCCCGGGGAGCACAGTGCCTTGCTCAAGGGTCTCACCTCAGTTGTGGTATTGAGGGTGGAGAGAGCGCTGGACATTCACTCCCCTCACCAACAATCCCTGCCGGACCTGAGACTCGAATCCATGACCTTTGGGTTACAAGTCCGACTCTCTATCCATTAGGCCACAACTGCCTAATGTGCATTTTATTTCATTGAATAAAGAGTATCCACCCCAGTGAGTACGAGTTACATTTATTCACATCTTGTGCAATATCTTAAAATGTGCAGACGTAGTCATTTTTTCAGAAAACCAATATGACTCATTTAAAATTCTGTGCTACTTACATTACTGCATGCATAAGTTTCAGAAACCCACTTTAAAAATGACAGAAAAGTGAATACTGATCAAATACAATAGATCATCGCTAAGACATGGCATGGACCATTTTATGGTCCATTTATTAATATTCTTAATGATTTTCAGTACATTTAACATAGATAGGCTATATCAAGTTATTGACCACATTATTTCTATTATACTTCATTTTTCTGAACATGTACACGGGTCCTGTCTCACGCACAGACGCGCGTGCGAGCCTTTGAAAGTATTTGGCTGCAGAAAGACGCGTTCAGGGGCAACTCTCGCAGGGGCTGTTGTACAGTACACACACTGTCCGTGCCATCACAAAAATTGGGCTGCACATGGACGGGGAGTGCGGACGTCCGCGAACCCTCCTAATGATGAAAATTTGGGGTTAAGCCCGTAATAGCGGACCCCCGATCCGCCCGGGCCCATATGCACATGCATACCTTGCATGCCCAGACGCTACGTCACTGACTATACATGCAGCAAAGTAGCCAGAAAAACTTTTCTCTATTTACAGATATGATGAGACACACACGGGTGAGTGACGTATGTACGCAATTTCCCACGAAAACCATCCCGTTGGGTCTAAAATATAAACACTTATAATAGGCTTACCATAATAAATCAGGGTATGATGATGTATTTTCTTATTCTTTAAAGGGTTAATTCACCCAAAAATGAAAATAATGTCATTTATTGCTCACCCTCATGTCGTTCTACACCTGTAGGACCTTCGTTCATCTTCGGAACACAAATTAAGATATTTTTGATTAAATCTGATGGCTCAGTGAGGCCTGCATAGACAGTAATGCCATTGAAAATCTCAAGATCCAGAAAGGTACTGAAACATATTTTAAAACAGTTCATGTGAGTTCAGTGGTTCTACCTTAATATTATAAAGCGATGAGTACTTTTTATGTGACAAAAAAACAAAATAACGACTTTTCAACAATATCTCGTGATGGCCGATTTCAAAACACTGCTTCATGATGCTTTACGATTCTTTTGTTTCGAATCAGTGATTCGGATCTCCTATCAAATGGCTAAACTGCTGAAATCACGTGACTTTGGCGCTCCGAACCACTGATTTAATTCTTAAAGCTCCGAAGCAGTGTTTTGAAGTCGGCCATCACTAGATATTGTTGAAATGTCGTTATTTTGGCGCACAAAAAGTATTCTCATCGCTTTATAATATTAAGGTTGAACCACTGAACTCACATGAACTGTTTTAAAATATGTTTTATGGATTAAAATACCTTTATGGATCTTGAGATTTTCAGTGGCATTGCTGTCTATGCAGGCCTCACTGAGCCATCGGATTTCATCAAAAATATCTTAATTTGTGTTCTGAAGATGAACGAAGGTCTTACAGGTGTGGAACGACATGAGGGTGAGTAATTAATGACATTATTTTCATTTTTGGGTGAACTAACCCTTTAAATGCAGTTAATTTTGAACAAAAAAAAGTATGGTTTACCTTGTGTAAGGGATAATCTGGGTTTGTTTCTGTTTTAGGTGGGTTTGGCACCTGTTATTCATTTCATTTATTTATTTGTTTGTTCTATTTAAGCCATGTGTTTCTTTCTGTTTATTGTCAGTTGTCGTTGTGTAAAGTTGGTTCATGCTTTAGATAGTTTTCTGAGCATTTTTGTTCATTTCTTTTAAAATAAAATACTGCATGTGAATAGATCCAGTCTTTATTTTTTGTCTGCACTTCAAAAAGCCATTAGTTTTTTTATGTACTTGTAAGCAATCCTAGATATAATATATAATATCAGCTCTGGAACGTAAATAAGAAAAAATAAATATGATAAATATGATAAATTGTCAACACATATGCGCTTGTCAAGGCAGAGCAAAGTCCTGAGGCTTAAATGTGCATTATGATTCATTCTAGGAAATGAAGTGTTCTTCTACCATGCTCCACAAAATGAAAATCCTTGATTAAGTATAATGAAATATAAATGGAAATTAATGTTCCTGGAAGTACCACATATGCTGTGCGTTTTATAACATACTTAAAATGATGTGAATTCCTTTGTATTTTATTTATTTAGAACTACCTCCTTAAATTTAAATTAGAATTACAACTTTTGTTTTCACTACCTAAATACCAATAAAATTCATGAGTGTGGAAGGATTTCACATAATTCTGAAGAGTGCACAAACCCTAATAAAAAGTTTAGCCAAAAGTTTTTGCTATCCAGTATTAAACTCTAGATTCAAGTCTGTCACAATAACAGACAGCACATATTACAGTCAACTCGGGTTCCTGAACTTTGACCTCTGAGAGAATTTGAGATGTTCCAAAAAACCTGAAGGGCGTGAGTTAACAGCAATGAACCATAAGGAAATAAAAAGAAAGAAAGAAAAAAAAAAAAACTTTTAAAATCAAGACGATAACTTTGGGGCCCAAAAATGCTATTACAAATTTAGCACGAGTACTTGTATTTCCATATCAGTCAGTGTGGCTGAACCCCTACCGACACTAGTCTCCACTTTTACAACCGTTAACAGGCGTATAAAACTAAGCTCTCAAATAAATTCCTTAATCTTCTATAATGAATTCTCCGGGCTCTTTTGACATGTCACTGACGCAGGAGTGGATTGTCCCCCGAACGTATGTTTTTGATATGTCAGAGCGATGATCAAAAACCACAGCATTCAAATTGACCAAAGCGGCACACATTAAACATATTGCTGACACAGACGCTCAGATTAAAGAGTGAGGTTGCAAGAATTTCCATACTGTATGGTACACGCTGCAGCTCAGTCGAATATGAAAGCGCCAGAGCTGCCGGCAGAATTCATTATAGGTATGTTCAAGTCTCTCAGCTGAAGATTCCCGAAGCTTGAGATTAGAGTAATCCAGAGTTGGACCTGACATTCTTTTTCTAGTGCTTTCAAATCAAGCCTGCAGCGTTCAGTTTGAGCTACTTAAAGTTTGAGGAGCTGAGCATTATCGGCAAGGAATGTATAACCATAAAACTCTGTGAGGTTTTAGTGATGAATGTACTCTGATCTAACCTCTATGAATCATTAAAACCCCTTGTATTATTTCTAACATTTCTACTTCACATATTAACAAATGTTAGGTCTAAACTCTCCATGTAAGTAGCACAAGCTGGATGTCATTCACAGCTGGACTGTAGAAAGCGAGTGTCTGAGATAATGTAGTGTCAGGCTAATATCTGTGAGACTGCACTGCTACAGGGACAAAGGATTCTCATTAGTCATACTGTCTATAAGACACTTATCCATCCTCTCTGCAGCTCCTCGACTTATAATGAGAGAATGATTGCATCTTTCTATGCGACTGGAAAAACTGTTTTTTTTTTTTCGATATTGCGCACACAATTTAGCTTTCCTGTTAGGGAAACACAAAATCTAAGTGTTGTCAAATAAGCCACACTTTATAAGTTTGCTAAGATGCAAATGACAATGCAGGATTTTTTACTCCTGAGCACTCGACTCTCAAACGGTTGGGAAAAACAGGGTTCCCAATAACAGCCGGTCCACGCCGCCTCTTCTTCTCACTGCAGGGGTGTTGTGAGGCTCTTGAGTATAACTATTATTTTGCTGCTTCCATGCTGGCAACTCAAGAGCACCATCTTCTGGCAAACTGAATATCATTCAATCCAGTGTTAGGTGGTGAACCAAGTCAAGAGTAAACCAAAAATTGTGGAGTATCCAGGTGTAAAGAGTACCTGTAAACCATACTTGAGTAAAAGTACAGATACCTGCAAGAAAAATGACTCCATTACAAGTTGCAAGTCGCCAATTCCAATACAACTTGAGTAAAAGTCTTAGAGTATCTGATTTTAAAGGATTAGTTCACTTCAGAATCAAAATTTCCTGATAATTTACTCACCCCTATGTCATCCAAGATGTTCATGACTTTCTTTCTACAGTCGAAAAGAAATGAAGGTTTTTGAGGAAAACATTCCAGGATTTTTTCCATATAGTGGAAAGGTTTCAACCGGGTTGAAGGTCCAAATTGCTGTTTCAATGCAGCTTCAAAGGGCTCTACACGACCCCAGACGAGGAATAAAAGTATTATCTAGTGAAATGATGGGTCATTTTCTAAAGAAAATTATATACTTTTTAACCACAAATGCTTGTCTTGCACTAGCTCTGCGATCCGCCATGCATTACGTAATCAAATTGGAAAGGTCACGCGTGATGTAGGCATAAGTACCGTGGTAGGGCGAAAAACTCCACCCATTTTCTCCTCCAACTTCAAAATCATCCGATATCGTTGTTTTACCTCTTTTTTAAAGGCTGTTTGATTTAGTCTTTGCACGTTCGGTTTGTAAACACTTGCTCGGTACTTCTTGAAATACTCTTGATACTCCCCAAACTTCCAGAATTCTACAATTTAATTGTTTTAATTTAAATTATGGACACTTCTCATTTATGTAAATTAAAATATGGACAGCAGCATAATTTTACCAGACTGCCATTTTGATCTTATTATCAGCTAATTTAACTAGACTGCTACTAATGAACCTAAATAATTTGGCTAAGAAGTCAGGCCGAACACTTGTGTACATTGACGCATAAATGTGAGGGACATTATTTAACAAAAGAAACACTTCGACATGTCCAGGGAATAACCAACTTCCTCAAAACAATTGTTTTTAGGGTTTAGGCTACATGTGTACAAAATTCATATCCTAAAAATGAATCATGAAATAAATTTTTGTAGATTCATTGTGCCAGTCTGCTGTTTTGTTAAATACATTCCTACTTTTTTGCTAATAAAGGTTAGCTAGTAAAACCTAAATGAGCTGAGTTGAATCAGTTTTTCACCTTTAGTCAATTATAATTATTTGATTTATTTAGTTTCGTCATACAACTTTATGCATATACTTTACGGACTGCCATTTGAGAACCACTGATCTAATCCATCAAATAATATACAGTCAAACCAAAAATTATTCAGACATGTTTGATATATTTTTACTAGTGGGTGCAGGACACTATAGTTCATTTATGTAAGTGAGGATAGCAAAATAAAGTAAACTGTGACATATTATACCCAAAAATTCTTCATACAGTGGACTACCAGTAAAATTTATAAAAAAAAAAAAAAATTGGAACCAAAAATTATTCAGACACTTTGACCTAACCATGTTTTGCTGAAGTGTTATCTGACATAATTAAGATTATTTTTTTCTGACAGTTTAACTCTGAGATCTTGTTATATTTTATTACCATTTTTTAAACTACAGTGAATAAACTGTATTAATGAATGAAATGTTCAAGGTGTCTGAATAAATTTTGGTTTGACTGTATGTTGTATATATATGTGCTTCTGTAAGGATAAAATTATTATTAGGAGGAACGAAAAATACACTATAAATATGAAGTTACTCAGTAAAGAGCAATTTAGATGCATGCCAATCATGTCTTTATAAAATTATTTGAAAGAATGACACAGATAAACTGAAAATCATATGCAAATCTGACTTAATATATAAGGTTATGTTTATTTTGGATCTACTTATTCTGCCATAGCCTTTATATTCAGTATATGTATTAGGTTTCTAGTTTCTAATGCACTGATCTGGTTGCAGGCAGGCAATACGAACCAAACTACTTTCTTTTATTAAATATATTATTTATTTATATTTCATATATTAAAATTGCATTTGCATGAAAAAGACTTCATCCTATCTCATTTTAAACATCCGCGCCAGAAAGAAGAGCTCTGCCGACTCCTTCCTGCTTGCTTTTGGTTTTACAGTTCTTACATCTTGAAACACAAAGGAAAGTCTCTGCTGGAGCTTATGGGCCAGAGCTCCATCCCAGTATTTACAAATCAAAGAGCCCCCGGGACGCAAAACCTTGTCAGCTAAGTCCAGCACTGATAGACACATGGCGACCAGTCTTTCATGATCCAGTTCCCTGAGCCCACTGGCATTGGGGGCCATGTCACTGAGGATGACATCTGCTCGAGCTTCAGGGAGGAGCCTCTCCAGCGCCACGTGAGTCGAAGGAGCAGTGATGTCGTGATTGGACAGAAACTGAGCTCCATCCAAAGGGGCGATGCGTAATATGTCTATTCCAATTACACTTCCTTTTGGAAGATCTGCACCTGGAATAAGCAAAAGTATGGTGTTTATATCAGCTATGAAAAAATATTCTATAAACATTTAATAGTCTGAAGGCCCATTCATACTGTTTATTCTAAGCACGCTTATTGTTATAGTTGTGGTTTGGTCTCTGCTACTCTTATTTAGAACGATTTTTAGAACTATATTTTTACCCATGTAAAAATTTTGGGTTGGTAATATTTTTTTCTCTCTCTTCTGCTCACCAAGGCTGCATTTATTTGATCAGAATACAGTGAAAACAGTAACATTGGGAAATATTATTACAGCTTACAGTAACTGTTTTCTACTTGAATATATTTTAAAATGTAATTTATTCCTGTAATGGAATTTTCAGCATCAGTCTTCAGTGTCACATGATCCTTCTGAAATCATTCTAATATGATGATTTGATGCTCAAGAAGCATCTTGTTATTATCAATTTTGAAAATAGTTGTGCTTCTTAATATTTTTGTGGAAACCGCTCAGGATTTTTTTGATTAGGAAGTTCAAAAGAAGAGCATTTATTTGAAATATGTGTTTTTTAAAAATGTAAAAGACTTTACGGTCCTTTCTATATAAAAGTAGCCTATTGATTTCGTTTTTAAAAACATCTTACTGTCCCTTAACTAACTGTAGTGTTTGCCCCACAAGATGGACATATATGGAGATATTATATGATGTGATATTATATTAGTGAGTCATTTAATTCAGTTCATCAGCTGAGCTCACACTTACTTTCTGCTGTTGAATTGACTCTCTGAACGGCAACTTGACTCCATGCACCAGGCGCAGCACCGCAATCTATGACACTTAAACCAGGTTTCAGAAGTCTGTATTTATCATCTATCTCGATCAGTTTAAATGCGCTTCTACAGCGGTAATTCTGCAAGTGAGCAGCTTTAACGAAAGGGTCATTGAGCTGCCGCACCAGCCATCTCTGATCAGCAGCAGTCTTCCCCTTCATGTGCAGAGGCGTCTTCTTTAGAGAGGACGCTGACACGTGAATGCACGACCTTTGTATACATTTCCACATAATTTAAAAGAAGTGATCTGTAGAAGAGATTCATGAAGTACACGAAAACAAGGGGACACGTGCGTCTGTGCGTCAAGGTGTCCGCGTGATGTCAAAGATGCCCGAACTTTTGCGCAGAACCTTTCAAATCATTGAGTTATACATTATTGTGCTTTATTTGTGTTAAGGATAACTTATTAATAATTTAGATACAATGCATTAATGTTTATATCAGTTTGTGATCATTTTATGTAGATAGCCATCCTTGAATTTATCTAATCGTTTTTATTTTCAGTCGAGAATATTTGACTGTTGCACACTGCAATGTCCGATTCGTGAAGGATTCGTTCTTTTGAGTCGGATCTTTTCAATGAACTGCATGCAAATAATAGACTTTAATAGTCGCATAGCAGAAATGTTACAAATAAAACGTACTTGAAATGTTTTAACGGTTTGGCAAAAACATACAAAAAAAACCCGATGAATTTTAGATGGTTTTTAGTTAATTTAGTTCTGTTCGAAAGAACCGATTCACAGAAACGAGTCGGATTTCCGATCGAGAACATTTCACTGTTGCACACTCGATAATAAACCTTAGGTAGGTGGAGTTAAGATGTTTCGCAGATCTACAAATCATATGTTGGATTTGAACAATAACAATTTGAATGTGGACGTCAATCACTATTATGCCTAAATTCACTGTTGTCAATCTGAAGCCTCCATGTGATCGCGAGCAACACGCGGGAAACAAGCTCGATTCATTACTGAGCCTCAGATTTATATCCGTATTCACGCATCTGTGTTTATATGTTATTACATTTCTCCACTGGTTTCTTTGAACAAAGTAAGCAAATTTTTGGATAGAAGTAAGGGTGATGTGAACAGTTTTATGTAAATGCATAAACTTAAGAAACTACACAGTACTGATTTATATTGATTACTCTATATATTATCATTTGTCGCTTCATGTCGTTTATAAACTCTTAAGAAAAGCAATGCTGCAGTGCTAGTGTAAATAAAAGTAAGAACTTGATCTGTATAATGGAATATATTGTTCAAAATACAAATCCTCTATATTGCAGGAAATAAGTATTACAACATTGTCAAATAAATATTAGGCTATATAACATTATAATATATATGCAGACATATTATATTGCAGCATGTGTTGTATTATATGTATAGGGTGATGCTGACCTCTAAACTGCTGACCCTGGTGCTGGTAGTGCAGCCCGGCCGGGTGTTACTGGGCATGAAGAAAAGAGGCTTTGGAGCGGGCAAATGGAATGGGTTTGGAGGGAAAGTCCAGACAGGAGAGACCATAGAGCAGGCTGCCAGAAGGTGAGTGAGTCTAACACGCGTCCACTGATGTGTTATTTTGCAGCAACACCACACAAGACTTCAGAAAGGGGAGAAAAGATGTTAATTTCAGTGTAATTTCAGTATCATTGACATGCTATTGTAGATTTTGTTAATATTTTGAATTAGAGTTTTGTAATTGTGTTGCGTTTGAGTAATTTATATTAGTTTTTATGATCTTTTTTTTAAATATATGTGTATATAGTTTTTATTAAAGGGGTGGTTGATTAAGATTTCACTTTTTTAATATAAGTTAGTGTGTAATGTTGCTGTTAAACAACATCTGCAAAGTTTTGATGCTCAAAGTTCAATGTAAAGGGAGATATTTTCTTTTAAAGAATTCTCTGTTTAAGGACGACAACAAATGGCTGGTAGGGACTACAATGAGCTTCCCTAAAACCCTAACCCTAAAATTTACATAAACCCTGCCCCCGAGAACACGCAACAAAGGGGGTGAGGGTCAATTCAACACTGGATTTGCAGATTAAGATTAACATGACGACACATGCTAGTCGATGAGTTGAATCAACTCCACAGCAACTACATAAATTTATCCACAAACCATTCAGAAACGTCCAGACGAATTCTAAAAGTTGTAACTTCTTTCCGACTCTCTCCAACAGTGTCCAACTCCGGTTTGAACAATGTAAGGCTGAACACCGTTACTGACAATCATCATTTTGTCTGCGTGAGATTCTCCAGCTTTGTTGTTGTTCAGCAACCGAAGCACGAGCTGTTAAAGCTCCACCCTCTTCTGGAAAGGGGGCTGGAAGCAGCAGCTCATTTGCATTTAAAGGGACACACACAAAAATAGTGTGTTTTTGCTCACACCCAAATAGGGGCAAATTTGACAAGCTACAATAAATGATCTGTGGGGTATTTTGAGCTGAAACTTCACAGACACATTCTGGAGACACCAGAGACTTATTACATCTTGTAAAAGGAATATTATAAGTCCCCTTTAATAATTTTAGTACTTCAGTTTAAACAAAAATTAGAAATGTTGCTTTGGTAACTTGCTTTTTTTTTTAAAGTGATAAATTATTTTTTTATGATTTTAGTTTAGTTAATGATAATAACACTGGTTACTATAACATGGCCAGATTTCTGAAATGGGATCCATGGACATTTCCTAGTTCAGTGGTTAAAATATTAAGGTCTAATATTTTTTGTGGGTTCCATATACTGTTATTATAATCAGTATTGGGGAAAGTTACTTTTAAAAGTAATGTGTTACAATATTGTGTTACTCCCTAAAATGTAACTATTTGCATTAGTTACTTTTTATGGAAAGTAATTGCTTTTTCTCACCTGGGTTGGGCTTGCTTTTTAATGACAAAAAAAGTTCTATTTTTGGCAAAGAGATTGGTTAATAAAGTGAGAGTAAACACAAAGTATATATTTTTTATTCATTTTGAGGGATACTGAATCAGTTTTTGTGCAAGTAAGATGAGTAAATGCATGCTCACATTTAGTCTAGAACTACAATAACCATCATGTTCACACACAACGCCTCTGCATCCAAAAAAACATCCCTGGAAAATGGTTGCCCATTAATATAGTTGCGTTACAGTTCCAATACTGAGCCATAGCTGTTTTTTTCAGGTGTAAAAGCATTAAGAATAGTCTTCTTTCTGTTGCCAAAAGTCTGTAGGTGTACCATGTTTCACTTTAGAAAAGCCATTATTTTCAGTGTCTGTTTTCACTTCCTTGAAACTACAGTTAAACAGTTTAAACCTTGCAATGCTGTGAATGTTTGATATTATTTACTTCTCTGTAGAACTTAACAATGGTGTCAGCGATTGGTCATGTTCAATCTTCCCTGCTTTTATTGGTTTCCAGCTGAAACAAAATGCCATTTAATTTGACAGGGAGCTGCTAGAGGAAAGTGGCCTCACTGTTGACAGCCTCCACAAGATTGGAAATATCAAATTTGAGTTTATTGGGGAAACAGAACTGCTGGATGTCCACATTTTCAGAGCCGACACCTATAAAGGAGAGCCAACCGAATCAGACGGTAATACAGCTCCACATCACTTTATGATCCAGTTTGTGAGACACATACTGAGACAGAAGGTCTAATAACGTGCCACTAAAGCGGTTTGTTTTGTCTTTCAGAGATGAGGCCACAGTGGTTTGACATAGATAAAATACCTTTCAGCCAGATGTGGGCAGATGACGTCCTGTGGTTCCCGCTGATGCTTCAGAAAAAGAAGTTCTTGGGATATTTCAAATTCCACGGTCATGATGTGATAGTGGAGCATAAACTGGACGAGGTGGATGATGTTTGATTGGAGTTTTAATACCATTGATGGACATTGTCACTGTATCAGTGGAAATTATCCAGCAAAATCTGATGTTCACACTACTGAATACGTCTTCATGGAGCACGACATGCATAAGAAAATAACGTTATCCATTAGTTTGATGTTCCATTTATATTTTGGTTGAATCCTCAGATGCATCATGATCTGTATTCTGATATGTTTTGTTTTTACCTGTTTCTTTGTTCCTCATTCCTACAACTGATTTTCCATCAGTATACACACACAAAATAAACTTTAATAAAGTTCTTTCATCTTCAAATACCTGTCATCTAAATAACCCAGGGAAAAAAACAGAAGTTTAACTTCTCTGTGCATGCTTCAATGATTTCAAATAATGTATGATAGATACAGTATATCCTATTAGTACATATTTTTGGGCATAATTTCAAAATTGGCTGCATAATATGAACCAGTTCACAGTGCTCAAGAAACATATATGTTGATGTTAATGTTTTTTTGTGTAAACAGTACTTTTTCAGTATTCTTTGAATAAAATTTTTATTTGAAATAGAGATCTTTTTATACATTACAAACGTTACTGCCACTTTTGATCAAACTTCTCAAACTTGCATTTATCCTCTGTGCCAGCAGATGGCAGAATTGAATATGCATTCGAGTACAAAAACAATTTCCATTTCTGTCTGCTTTCCTTAACCGAAGAATCAAACATTAACAACTGCTAAGGGGTTTACTAGAATATTAAACAATTAAGACAAAAATATGCATGATACATGCATTATCAACCAACAGCACTGTGTCAATCTATACAGCATTATGAAAAATTGGCAGACATATTTCAAAGCAAAGTTCACGTAACAGCTTACTAGCAGTCTGAGAATTTCAGACCTTCGTGATTTATCAAATGAATGAAAACAGGTCTTTGGTGTATAGAGCAGTTAGCGACTAATAATTTCATGCTTATTGTAGTTATAGATTCATTTCAAGACCCTTTCGAGGCTCAGGCTTAGTTACAGAAAATACATTTTACATTTTACAGAACTGTCAAACAACTAGTAAAAAAATGTTTCACTTATATACACTACCGTTCAAGGATCGCTCACGGTAATGTTTTTGAAAGTCTTTTATTCTCACCAAGGCTGCATTTACTTGAACAAAAATTTAAAATAGCATTTCTATTTTAAAATAATATGAATTTGTATCAATGTTGTAAACAGTCGTGTTGCTTAATGTATTTATTTCAGGATTCTTTGATTGAGATTAAGTTCCTATACATTTGAAACAGAAATCTCATGTCTTTACAGTCGCTTTTGATCGATTTAATGCATCCTTGCTGAATAATTACGAAATAAATAAAATAAATGAAATGAATAAAATACTAACCCCTTTTGAATGGTAGTGTATATATTACTTAAAATGTTGAAATGTGAAAATTAAACAAAGCTGGAAGCACATGGAGTGCAAGCCTGAAGATTACAAAATAGACGACAGATATCAGACTGGCAGTTGGATCCACAAACTAATAATAATACAGTGCCCTTGCAACTAACAGCATAATCTTTACATATGTTTTCTATGTATATTCAACTGAACACTGCAATCTCTAGCTCTCTGGCTATTAGCTTCTCAGCTCATTTCTTTATATTGCACCTAAGATAGCATCTTGTAGTAAAATTTCTAGTAAAAAGTAAAATATCTTCTCTTTCAGATTAGCTTACATTTCAAAACAGCAACATCATCTTTGCATAAATGTCGATTAAAAACCTTAATACAGTGTCTTCCTAAAATTATTCTCAACAACAACAATAGCCATTCATTTTAGGCGTCCATTTGTTCAAACTGTAAGTAATCAAGGGGCCCTCTTTACCTCAGATTTTAAGATCTGCCACATGAACATTTAGACAGATGCAGTTTCCCATAATTCTTTGTAGGGTCTCTAATTCCTGAAGAGATCCTGCTATTCACAACAGGCTTGAGTTCATTTTCTTCTTGTGATTCAGAAAGCACAGAAGGAAGGCTATTTTGGGCTGAGAGGCGGAGACCGTCCGTTACCGTCCCCAAAAAGACTTTTGAGCTTGAAATGAAGATCTTGCCACACCTCACCCATCTAGATCAGAGCAAAATAAGACACATCAACAAATATTATAGTAATAAAGCTAATAAAGTAATATCAAAGTAATAAAGTGTTGGCACTTCTTGGAAGGAATAACACAAACAAACAAACTTAGATACTAGATAAAGGATAAGCTTACCTCTTTATGTCCCTGCACCTGTGAGTCTACAAATGCCCCCAGGATATGAGACGTAATGGGCAGGTATGTGAATATGAGCTGGCTCTCCTGGTGCAGGCAGAACAGGGAGAAGTAGTTGCGCAGCTCCATGGCCTGAATGGCGTTTTCTTGCTGCAGTGAGTCAGAGATCAGAGTGCGGTCACATCATCCCACCCTAACCGCCATCATCATGATCATCATCCCTGTGGTGTCTACTGCTACTTGCTCACGACGAGCAATCCAGCAGTTAAAAACCACTGGATCATGATATGTTATTTGAAGGTTAAACAGATACTGTATGTGCCTCACATGACTTGGCATTGCATCGACATCAATCAAGTATGAGT
This sequence comes from Ctenopharyngodon idella, assembly GCF_019924925.1. Lineage (NCBI taxonomy): Eukaryota > Metazoa > Chordata > Actinopteri > Cypriniformes > Xenocyprididae > Ctenopharyngodon > Ctenopharyngodon idella. Next base: position 36,533,246 of record NC_067222.1, on the reverse strand, counting down.
GATACTTTTTCTCACCTCCAGCTGGCCAGGTTTTTAGCATAAAAAATAGAGCAGGCCTTTATAAAAGTTTATAAAAAATTAAATTGATAAATCTTTAAAATAAATCGTTAAATGGTCAAATAAAGTAACAGCGTAAAATGGCTGCTCAAATGATCATTTAAATGCTTAAATGGAAATCTGGCCAGACTTACTTGGAATTACTTGGTGGCTTATACAATATTTTGAGGGCTCTTAATGCAATGAAATTACATTGTTTATTAGAATAGTGTTTTTTTTTTGTTTTTTTTTTCAGTTTGGTCCAATTTTACATCAAAGAACTACAGTATTTCCTATTTTAATATGTTTTAAAACACAATTCATTCCTTTATTTATTTCAGCATCATTACTCCAGTCTTCAGTGTCACATGATCCTTCAGAAATCATTGTAATATGCTGATTTGCTGCTCAAAAAAACATTTCTTACATTTTTAGGATTCTTTAAAGAATAGAAAATTCAAAAGAACAGCATTTATTTGAAATAGAAAACTTTTATAACATTATTAATAATGTATTTACTGTCACTTTTGATCAATTTAATGTGTACTTGCTGGATGAATTTAATAAACAAAAAAACATTTTACTGACCCCAAACTTTTGAACATTTTTGAATATCTTAAAAGGGTTTAGTTCACCCAAAAATGAAAATTCTGTCATAAATTACTAACCCTCCTGTCATTCCACACCCGTAAGACCCGTCATCTTCAGAACACAAATTAAGATATTTTTGATGAAATCCGAGAGGTATATGTCTCGTCCAACGCTTTCTAGGCCCAGAAAGGTACTGAAGACATTGTTTAAGAAGTCGACGTGACTGCAGTGGTTCAACCTTAATTTTATAAAGAGACGGGAATACATTGTGTGTGCAAAAACAAAACAGAAATAACGACTTTATTCAACAATATCTTCTCTTCTGTGTCATTTTCATACGTAGTTTTCGTCCAGCACTTCCAGGTTCTACGTCAGAACGTTCTACATCTTACAGGTGTGGAATGACATGAGGGTGAGTATTTTCATTTCATTTTTGGGTGAACTAACCCTATCCCTAAAAAAACATCTTCTAATTTATATATTTTACAACTCAAATCTTTCACAGGCCTCCTTGCATCCTTTTGCGGCCCCTCTGGACCCCAGTTTGAAAACCCCTTGCCTAAACAAGATGAAAAAAGAAGCCTCCTGCTACCTCTCTGAAGAGGCAGAGGTCTTTGTTCAGAATCCTGCAGCATTTTTGAGGATACAGGATTAAGGATTTTGAGGATACAAATCTTGCTCTAGGGGTTTAGTTTCAAGTCCTTCAGATCAATTTCACCTACTAAATTAAAGGGATGTATCAGCGCCCCTCAAGCTACTGGTCCCCACATTTCTCCACTGTTATTCTACTTCACAAGCTGCTATAGCTCTTTGTAGTGTGTGTGTGTGTGTGTGTGTGTGTGTGTGTGTGTGTGTGTGTGAGGGCTGACCTGGACGATGCGGGACTCCAGCTGCTCTACAGAAACCTGTTCTTTAGGCTGCACGGTGGCACTCATCATTTGTCTCTTCATGACACTGTACTTCTGCAGCGCTCGCTGATGTTCATGCAAGACCCCTTTCTCGTGCCGTTCACACAAGTCCTGTATGACAACACACATACACGATCATTAAAAAGAACCTGCTGTGGCTTGGCTTATAGGTTAACTTATATGTACACTGAGCTTTGGTGCTCATGTGGGTGACATGGGTTTGAATCCAGCTTGCAACGCATGCCAATTCTGTTACTCATTCCCATTATTTCCTGTCCTATCTCTCATTATAATATGCTGATTTGCTGCTCAGTTATTATTGATGCTCAATTATTAATAATGATTTTTATTATCTCAATGTTGAAAATGTTTTTGAGTTTTTCAGGATTCTTTGATGAATAGAAAGTTCAAAAGAACTGCATTTATTTGAAACAATTTGTTTTTGTAACATTATGAATGTCTTTACGGTCACTTTTGATCAATTTAATGCATCCTTGCTGAATAAAATGTTCTTTAAATCTTACTTGCTCCAGACTTTTAAAATGGTAGTATATTACGGTTTCCACAGAAATATTAAGCAGCACAGCTTATAATTGATAATAATAAGAAACATTTCTTCAGCAGCAAATCATCATATTAGGATTATGGGATTATGTGATACTGAAGATGATAATGAAGCTAAAATAAATAAAGGAATAAATTACATTTTAAAATATATTAAAATAATATTTGTAATATTTCACACTATTTCTGTTTTTACTATATTTTTGATCAAATAAATAAATAAGTTTGTGAACATAAGAGGCTTCTTTCAAAAAAACAAAAAAATTAATTATTCCTAACTTTTAACCGGTAGTGTATAAATAATCTTTTAATAGCCTCACAAAAATGTTTCAGTTTATTTCCTCTAAATGGACCAAAAAAAAAAAAAAAAAGTCTACTTAGGAAAAAAAGAAAGAAAAACTTCTCGGCTGAGACTAAATGTCAAAATACATCAGTACTCACCCTGTACGACTGCAGCAAGTCCAGAAACAGATTTAGTTTTTCCACCACATCATCCTCCTCTCTTCTGCCCTGTATTAAGTAAACAAATTAAATTTCTCTGTAGCAGCGTTCGACTGAGTCACATGGAATATGTGGGCAGCACAGTACCTGCTGGGCAGCTTTTTCAGACAGAAGTGAGAACTCAACAGAAAGCCCTTTGACAGAGTGCTTGAGAGCAGCCCAGGGACTCTTGCAGGATGCCAGGAGAGGCACAGGTGACTCATCTGATCCCAAAGAACTGGAGCGGAGAGAGACCAAAGCTTAAATCTATGGCCAGTAGTCACAAACATCTGACAATCAAGTTCTCTCAAAACCCTGCAATAATATATATTCCAATTTTTTTCCAACTGTTCAAACAGTTAATGTTACATGTACCATTGTGTGTATTAAGAGATAATGCACATTCAAATAGTCACCATCATAAAAGAAACCCCTGCAGGGTGATTAGTAGACTTATATCAATCTATAGCTTTAATCTGTAGGTGTCGCTAAACCCTTTTTACGAGCACAAGTAAAGTTTTGCTATGGCCCAGTGAAACTGTTTGATCAGGTAGGTTACAGTAGATAGATACGTCTGAAAATAGGCTTTCCTATTCATTGAATGTTATCATTTATATAATCTGAATGATATAAAACTTGAAGGTTGATTGTAACACCAGCTGAAGCAAAAATTTCCTGCGCATCCTCTCCAATCACATGCTCTCCAATCGCCATGAAATCCCCGACTTGTCTTGCAGTCAGTCAGATGATTATTCATAATACAATGTTGTAGCTCAGGAGAGGTAACTACCAGGCTAACACTTATCGCTGTGATAATGAGTAGTATGTAAATTTGTATTATTTAGTTAAATAAGGACATCCAGTTTTCCAGATCTAATTCATTTATTACAGATTTGATCAATAATGTAAGCTTGATGTTTCTGTTTTCTTTTCCTGTGTTTAGTTCCTGTCTGCCTTTGTCTGTGGCTACGCACCCACGAACTTCCCTAAGTACTTCCCCTCAGGGGAATCCCTGCTACCATTTTGAAGTGCGCTCCACTTTGTGACGTGGACGAGAGAAGCTTATATGAACAGACCCTCACTCCCTCGATTTTGACAGAGGGAGCGAGTCTACTTCATATGTACATAATGCAAAGCGATTGTGACGTCACCACATATCACATTTAATTTACCCCACCACAAATAATTCTATGATATATAAATTTTTTTTTTTTAAATATCTAAAACAACCCAAACACACCTATATACACATAGAATTCTGCATTAAACAGTTTCGTAAGGAAAAAAACTCCATAGCAGATTCCAAGTGATCAAGGGCTTAGGACGTTCCAATTCAGCCCATTTCACATTTTCCGCCAGTAGTGGGCACTCATGCAACGTAAGCAATGACGTACGTCCGATTCAACATGACTGAGGGAAGTTAGCGAGGGAAGGGCATAGAAAAATGCCCCCTATACCCTTAAATAGTGCACTATTTGAGGGGACAGTCATTTGTAGTGGTGTCCGAAACCATAGTGGACGTTATCGAGTGCAACGCACTCATTTAATCCCATAATGCACCGCAATAGTGAGTGTAAGACGTACACTCAACTCATACTCGTGCCACATTAATTCCTGCATCTCGCCAGAATATGGCGCCCGCAGCTGAATCATCTATCCATCCGTTTTCCAAACCGCCGGTCCAATGTGGGTTCAGCGTAATATCATATATAAATTTCTTTTTAATTGATTATTAAATCGTTTAATTAAGGTTTACACATGCTAGTTTCCATGACAGAGTTCAAGATAAATCTTTTCATTACTGCTGGAGCTACCAGTTTGCTAAGTTTCAAATGATTATTAAACAACAAGCACAAGCTATGCAAAAGTGGAAGCCCTTCCTGCGCACTCATTGTCCGATTTCGCTAACTCGTTTTCATTAACTCCTTCTAGTGGACTATATTAGTGGACTAATAGGGAATAGTAAATGAGGGTAAAGAGGGCGATTTCAAACACAGCTTTTGTTTCCTTAGTTACCCTTGTTAGTCAACACAGCGTTTAAATCGGTTTCACCTGTGCCTTGTTATCCTCTTGTTTGTTTGAGTATTTTTTGACGGTTGTTGTCTTTACGTCTCTGTTGTAGGGCCGTTGCGTCTCCTGTTTTCCAATGTGGATTTTGTTTTTGTGTTTGTTGAATAAATATGGTTTGATTATAAATCCTTGCCTCATCTGTTCCATGCTGCACGTGACACAACTAGACAATTTTATCCCTTTAAAGTTAATTCAAATGTAAAATTGAACTAATGAAATGATCCGCAGCTCATACTTTAATGTTTTGATGCTGTTTTTGCAAACCAGAGACACTGTAAAGATTTAGGCACAGCACTCAGGATGAGTACGTACCTGATCTCCTTCCCAAACATCAGCAGATCTGTGGCGTTCTCCTTCGAGCGCTCGGCCATCCTCTCTGCCCTGTCTCGTAACTTCTGAAAACTGCTATGGATATTTCTGATGAGCTCCCTGCTGGATGAAAACTGACTTTGGATATCTGCTGGGAGGTAATCCTGGAGGAGAAATCACAATACAGACCTTGCTGATTAATAAGTATTGCACAAATATTTAACATATGATGGATGTGAAGTAAAATAAAGCTGAATCAAACCTTAGCCTGTGTTGCATATTTGCAGGTCATGAACTCATCCCCCAATTTTTTGCAAGCATCTCTAAGCTTAGGTTGGACATCCTGTGGGACATAAATATGGGAAGTCACAACCTGATGAATGTACAGTATCTCACAAAAGTGAGTACACCCCTCACATTTCAGCAACCATTTTATTATATATTCTCAAGGGACAATACTATAGAAATGAAAATTGGATATACTTTAGAGTAGACAATGTGCTGCTTGTATAGCAGTATAGATTTACTGTCCTCTAAAAATAACTCAACATACAGCCATTATTGTCTAAATAACTGGCAACAAAAGTGAGTACACCCTGAGTGAACATGTCAAAACTGTGTCCAAAGTGTCAATATTTTGTTTGAGCATCATTGTTATCCAGCACTGCCTTAATCCTTCTGGGCATGGAATTCACCAGAGCTGCACAGGTTGTTGCTGGGATCCTCTTCCACTTCTCCATAATGACATCACGGAGCTGCTGGATGTTAGACACATGGCGCTTCTCCACCTTCCGCTTGAGGATGCCCCACAGGTGCTCAATAGGGTTCAGGTCTGGAGACATACTTGGCCACTCCATCACCTTCAGCTTCCTCAGCAAGGCAGTTGTCATCTTGGGGGTGTGTTTGGGCTCATTATCATGCTATTCAGCCCAGTTTCTGAAGGGAGGGCAACATGTTCTGCTTCAGAATGTCACAGTACATGTTGGAATCCATGTTTCCCTCAATGAAGCAGAGCTCCCCAGTCCCAGCAGCACTCATGCAGCCCCAGATCATGAGGCTACCACCACCATGCTTGACTGTAGGCAAGACACAATTTTCTTGGTACTCCTCACCTGGGCGTCGCCACATATGCTAAACACCATCTGAGCCAAACAAGTTTTTCTTAGTCTCATCAGACCACAGGACATGGTTCCAGTAATTCATGCTCTTGGACTGGTTGTCTTCAGCAAACTGTTTGCGGGCTTTCTTGTGAGCCAGCTTCAGAAAAGGCTTCCTTCTGGATGATGGCCATGCAAACCGACTTGTTGCAGTGTACGGCGTATGGTCTGAGCACTGACAAGCTGACCTCCTGCTTCTGCAACCTCTAAAGCAATGCTGGCAGCACTCATGCATCTGTTTTTTGAAGCCAGCTTCTGCAACTGATGCACAGCACGAGGACTCAACTTCTTTGATCAACCCTTGCGAGGCCTGTTCTGAGTGGAACCCGTCTTGGAAAACCTCTCTCTGTGACCCTGGCCACTGTACTGTAACTCAGTTTCAGGGTGTTACCGATCTTCTTATAGCCTAGGCCAACTTTGTGGAGAGCAACAATTCTAATTCTCAAATCCTCAGAGAGTTCTTTGTCATGAGGTGCCATGTTGAACATCTAGTGGTCAGTATGAGAGAATTGTACATAAAGCACCAAATTTTAACTGCTCTAATACAAGATACACAAATTTGTATGGTCCTGTCAAGCAGACAAAAACATGAACATGATGAATAGGACATGTAGCTTTGCATGGTTAAACAACATACAACTGTTATCACTTAGGGTGTACTCACTTTTGTTGCCAGCTATTTTGACAATAATGGCTGTATGTTGAGTTATTTTCAGAGGACAGTAAATCTATACTGCTATATAATCAGCACATTGACTACTCTAAAATATATCCAAGTTTCATTTCTATAGTATTGTCCCTTGAGAAGATATACTAAAATGGTTGCTGAAATGTGAGGGGTGTACTCACTTTTGTGAGATACTGTATAAGATATTATAAAATTCAAGCCTGTTTATCTAGTACTTTGAATCAAGTTGGTGTTCTGGTTTGGCAAAAAATTCATACCGAACCACTGAAGGTCAGGAATATTTTCACGAGCTCATCTTCGGAAAAGACAGGGTGTCGTGCCACAAGATTTAGGAACCTGCCCAGAGCTCGTCTCCGCCCTTCAATGAACTCTCGCTCTGACATGGAGGTGAGGACTGCAGCGGGGCCAAAGAACAGAGAAAAGATTAAACTTTTCCAGAAACAACAAAACATAGTCCTTCCATTAATACAACACAGCAAGGAACTTTCTGGTACTCAGTTACTATGGAAGTACAACTTGCTGAAGTCAGCAGAAAAGCAGAACAAGTTTACTTTTTGGCAGAGCTACGATTGTTTGTCTGGTGCATTCCCAGAAAGCATTGAATGTCACAGTCACCTAAGTGAGAGGTGCAAAAGGCTATAATCTACAGGTTTGATTACAAACCCTTCACAGGCTGATATTTTACAGTCAATAAAACAATGGCCTACCTCCTTTCAGCGCCCTTTTGGGAGGAAGCGCCGGCACGGCTCTGTAAGCATATCTCTGAAGCAGGAGCTCATGGAAGACATCAAAATCGCTGTATCGCCGATAGACTGATACTGTAAAACGCTGAAAAGGGCACACAGCACATGTAAATAATATAAATGTAACTAAATGTAACTGTTGCAATGACTCAGTAGCATGACTGAATGTCTTTTTGAAAGGTTTTAATTGAAGGGGTCATACTTTCATTTTTAATTATTTATACTGTCTCACTTCTGTGAAAGAAGGAAAATAATACATGTTTATATCTGGTTGAGTTTATAATTAAAAAATAAAAGAATTAAATATTTAAAAAAAATATATATAAAATAAAATAAAATAATAAAATAAAATAAAATATTCTTTAATTGTTTTTCCCCCTCTCACCACTGGTCCCCCATGTTCCTTTTTAGACTGGAGATGATATGTTGATGTTAAAAGTTATAGCTTCCATAGCTCATCAAGCTATTTTATCTCAAACGATTAAGGAAATTGATTCTTCATTGTAGGAACCCTTTAAAGGGGACCTATTATGCCACTTTTCACAAGTAGTAACATAAGTCTCTGGTGTCCCCAGAATGTGTCTGAAGTTTCAGCTCAAAACACCCCACAGATCATTTATTGTAGCTTGTCAAATTTGCCCCTATTTGGGTGCGAGCAAAAACACGCCGTTTTTGTGTGTGTCCCTTTAAATGCAAATGAGCTGCTGCTCCCGGCAAGCTTTCCAGAAGAGGGCGGAGCTTTAACAGCTCACGCTTCGGTTGATCAACAACAACAACAAAGCTGGAGAGTCTCACGCAGACAAAATGAGGATTGTCAGTAACGGTGTTCAGCCTTACATTGTTCAAACCGAAGTCGGACACTGATGGAGAGACTTAGGAAGAAGTTACAACTTTTAGAATGCATCTGGAAGTTTCTGAATGTTTAGTGGATAAATTTATGCAGTTGCTGTGGAGTTGATTTTAACTCATCGACTAGCATGTGCCGTCATGTTAATCTTTTGTTCAAATCCAGCGTTGAATTGTCCCTCGCTTCTGAAGCAGTCCGGCGTAAAATGACGGCATGGCAACAACACTACAACTACTACAACAACTCTTCCTCTTCTCTTCCAACATGGCCTCTCCCACTTTGTTGCGTGTTCCCGGGGGCGGGGTTTATGGAAATTTTGGGGTTTGTGATGTCACCAACCCGGGAATAAGCACATTGTAGTCCCTACCAGCCATTTGTTGTAGTTTTTAAAAAGCGATTTCTGTAAAAAGAAAATATCTTCCTTTGCATTGAACTTTTTGTAATTTTGCAGATGGTGTTTATGATCAAACAGCAACATTACTTACTAACTACAGTTAAAAAAGTGAAATCATAATCAAGGACCCCTTTAAACATACTGCACTATGAAAATAAAGGTACTTTTTTGGCATTAATGGTTCCATAAAGAACATCTATGAATTCTTTCCATTTCACAAAAGGTTCTTTATATTACAAAAGGTTTGTTTAGATTATTAAAATGTTCTTCACAAAAAGAAAAACATGGTTCTTTTAAGAACTGTTCACTGAAAGGTTATTTGGGGAACCAAAAATGGTTCTTCTGCAAAAACCCCCTTTTGGAACTTTTATTTTTAAGAGTGTGATTACCAAAGAATTCCAAGGCCCACTGGTCTCTGTTTACACTTTTTTTTTTGGGCTGTCCCCTTTTAATGGCATCACCCAACACAAATGCTAAAGCAGAAGTGAGTCGTTTTTTTCAGCTTAATATAGAGAGAAGAAAATTTTAGGCTGATTTCCCCTACATTGTTTGTGCATCATACTAGCCTGACACAGCAACAATGACTAAACTAATGGTTTAGGGTTTAGAGTTGGACCAATCAATTTTGTCTGATTAATAAAATGTAAACTTGTAAACTGGGTATTTTAATGCCACCTCCAATCTCACTCACCTCACTGGTGACCTGATACTCCACATGTTTAAGAAACAGTCCCTTCTTCTCAGGAATGAGCTCAACTTTGATGGTGTCCTTCTTTAACAGCTCTGCCAGAGTCAAGGACAAGATCAGAGGACTCTCCTGAACTGACTGCATCTTCAGACTCTGAAGCTCCTTCGGCTCTCCTAGCTGAGGCTTTGGGAACTCTTAAAAAAACATGACATACAACACCATGTATTTAGAGAGGTGTGACAGCCAGATGTGTGACTAAACGTTACACGTGGGTGATCACAGTATCATAATTAATCACTTTCAAGAAAATAAAGAAGATGACTTTCTTCCCATCTCTGTTTCACGACAGTCTTATGACAGCACATAAATAACACAGCATTAAGGAAAGGTCACAAGTAACGAGAAGGAACAGGAGGAAAAACAACAAACAGTGTTGAGCTATGTGGCACACAATATTTTTTCCTGTAGATTTCTGTGGTTTGAGTGTCAATTTTAGAAACAAAAATCTGGAAAATGGGAAAAAACAACTTGACTCTGCATAACAAAAAGTCGTCTCAGCAGATTCAAACCAAGATCTTTGCTTTTGTTTGGTGGAATGCAAAGAAAAAAAAGAAAAAAAAAGTTTCTTGGCCATTCCATAGAGAGATACACATTTGGCATGCAATGGACGGGAAACTTGGTCTTGCTTAGAGGAGAAAACAGGAAACATCACTATTAAAATGCACAGTCAACTGTCATACTGGCAACACCTGAAATAACACAAGAGGCCAGTACTGAAAAGAAATTTAACCCTTCAGAACTGATGAAAAACCATTAAAACAAGCCATCGAACAACCAGCCCAACAGAACCGTAGACCTGAGGAATGTAAATCATACACACATGCTGTATAGGTGTATATGAGAACTCTTTTAGATTCAAAAGTGCTGAAATGTTGAAAGCAGCAATAAAAAAACTCCACATATTAAGCTTTGCTCTTGCGCAAATCACTGCAAACAGATGGTGACACTGAAATGCAGCTTGAATGTAATTCAGTTGGGACAGCATGTGAGAGGCAATACAATATCACATGATATGTTGAACACAAGACAGTTTTTATGGAGACAAACTGCCGTTACTGACTTTAAAATGACATCTGATTAAGATACATATTTACTACAGTCAGCTGAGGAATTGATCTTCGCTTGCTTACCTTGTATGAAATTCTCCAGCAGTTTGGGACTTGGTGGTTTTCCTTGTTGTGCAAGGGCAATGAGAGCCAAGCCTTTATACAGCGAGACTTTACTTAAGAATCCATCACCATTGTTTACATGTTCGGTTATCTAAAATGTAAATGAGATATCTTTCAGTCTGTGCAGAATAAGTCATGGTTCAACAAGAGAACCCAACAAAATTATGATATTTAACCTTATGCAGCTGTAAATAAGCTTGTGGGATATAATTTAGATAACTGTCAGCTACAGTCTTTCTAGCCAATAATAAGACATAATCCTGGTGCAAGTCTCACCTGGTTTTGAACAGAGATGGAGAGAGATGTTCTGCTGAGAACTCTCAGGAATACACTGATAGGCACTCGTTCATCATTTCTGGAACAGATGGCTTGATGCACTTCACGATAGTATGAAGGGACGGATCCTAGATTCAGAAGACTTTATATTAAAGGGATAGGAGTTCATCCAAAATGAAAATCCTGTCATCAATTACAAAGACTTTTGTTCATCTTCAGAGCACACGTGAAGATATTTTGAATAAAATCTGAGAGATTTCTGTCCCTCCATTGAAAGTCTATTTGCCCAAAACTCTGATGTTCATAAAGAGATTGTAAAAGAAATCCATAGGAATGGAGCGGTTTAGAGACACGATTGCTTTATATGATGAACAGATTTAATTAAAGGGATGGTTCACGCAAAAATGAAAATCCCATGATTTACTCAAGCCATCCTAGCTGTCAATGACTATCTTCTTTCAGATGAACACAATTGGAGTTCAATTGGAGTAAAATAAAAACATCCTGGTTCTTTCCAAGCTTTATAATGGTAGTGAATGGCACTCTAGATTCTGAAGCCCAAAAAAGCACATCCATCCATCATAAAAGTAATCCATACAGGTCTAGGGGGTTAATAAAGGCCTTCTAAAGCAAAGAAAAAAAATCCATATTTAAAACTTTTATAATCACTGGCTTCCGGTAACGGTCGTACATGAGTCGAGTTCTGGTGGATGAGTGACCTCTGACCCGACGTATGACATAGGATGTAGGAGTAAGGTAAGCTTAGGTGAGAGAAGACGGCAAACAAATAGGGCTGGGCAACAACTCAAGCTCCTCTTCTCTTATATCGAAATCCTTCGACATTTCTCTTTAAATAATTCTCGTTTTAGACTTCTAATTCGTGACCGGTGTTTTGTTTTGCTCTATCCTCTGCGATTCCGTGTTCATCAATACGTCATGAGTTGGGTCAGAGGTCACTCGCGTACGGCCATTGCCGAAAGCCAGTTATTATAGTTTATAAAGTTTTAAATATGAATATTTTTCTTACAAAAACCCATCGCTTCGCTTCAGAAGGCCTTTATTAACCCCCTGGAGTCGTATGGATTACTTGTATGATGGATGGATGCACTTTTTTGGCCTTAAAAATCTCAAGTGCCATTCACTACCATTATAAAGCTTGGAGGACTAAGGATATTTTATAATATAACTCTGATTGTGTTTGTCTGAAAGAAGATAGTCATAAACACCTTGGATGGCTTGATGGTGAGTAAATCATGGGATAATTTTCATTTTTGGGTGAACTATCCATTTAAGGCTTTATTTACATATAAACATTGATCAGCAGACATACATAGAGTACTCACATATGGTAAACGTAAGTTTAAGCATGGTTGAACCATCAGAGTATTGGGTGAATGGGAGTAAGTAATTGATGACAGAATTTTCATTTTTGGGTGAACTAACCCTTTAAGAAGCTTTGTGTTGAAATAACAAATCGACAGAAGAATTATAAACGACTGGGATCATTTCAGGTTTTTTTTTTTTTTGTTACTTTATGGCAAAGTGAACACATTAAAAATCTTTTTTTCAAACATGCTGATTTCAAACACGCAATAGCCTACATTTGTATTTTTATTGATTTTTTTTTTTTTTTTACTGAGTTCAGTAAGTTCTCAATATATTTGACACAAGCAGTGTAATACAAAAAGAACAAAACTAAATAAAAATAAACCGACATTAAATAAAATTAAAGGGTATCACAAACATTTAATTTAACATTAACTTTATTTAACAGAAACCGATTTTTTTTGGGACATTTTATAAAATTAATTTCAAGGGGTAAATAAATTTGGGTTTTTCCCATTCGAAATGTAAATATTCGCAGAGAAAATTATTTGATTGGCTTAAAAGCAGGTTCTCGCGGCAGCACTAACAGTCTCTATGGCAACATTCAGCCTAAAGCGATGGAAGTATATTCACTGCATGCATATTCACTGTAATAAACCATTCTTCCGTACCAGCTCGTGAACAAATCGATACAATGTTGTTATACAAAACTTTAAAATATCTATCAGTTTTCACCTTGAGTGGTCAATCTGGACAACTTCGCTGAACAAGTCACTAAACATGAGAAAATATAGTGAAACAACATGAAAACATCTACGCAAGATAACTCGTGTTAAAGTGACGCAAGTTTTCAGTCGCGATTTTTTAAAACATCCTCAGCGAAATCAAGAAAACAAATTCGCAGTCAACCGATAGTACAAAGGTTCGAATACATACATAAATCAGATAGCAAAACATTATCTAAAACTGTGCGATATTTAGCTGAAATGACCGTAATTTCCTTACCTTCATTGATGTCCGCTGCCATAGTTCAGATGTCATGTGAGAGCGATAGCACCTCCATGTGATTTCCTGCAGAAAAGAGCAGGAATGTCCTTCTCCTTAAAGTTGTAGTGATGTGGAAACACATGGTACAGTATGTGACAGAGCGGGTGGGTGGAGCTTCATCAGGTTCTACAGGCTCTATGAGGACAAACACATCTTTATAAGACATTACAGACTGGTTTTGTGTGGTTAGAATATCATGTCTTTTTTCAATATAGACATAGAAATATATTTCATTTTCACCTTCCTATTCTTTTTACTTAATTCAAGTGTTAAGAAGAAGGTAATTTACTCATGGGAAGTGAGAAAAGCTAAAATATATTCTTAAACAAAACACCCACATTAAACTCACAACATGTCGTGTTCACTGTAAAGAATGATATGATCAATAAGTTATGACGACATATGTTTTTACATTGCTTTAACTCAATTTTCAACTTTTTTTATAAGTTATACAAGACTCAACTGTATTTTTTTAAGTCAGTTTAATGTACTTTAAGTTTAAATGACTTAAACATCTAAGTTGATTGTACTTAAAAATTAAGGCAGCAACTTTTTTTTTTACATTTACCATCAAAAAAACATACACTAGTCTCTAATACTGAGATTTCTAAAGAAGAAAAATGTTATACATGAACAAGGACCATGAAACCTCTAATCTCTTTCCTATTTCACCGTTCCTCTTTCAGTCAAAATAATTTTTTAGTTGGAGACAAAACAAAACATCCTAAAGTAAATCCAACTTAAGTTTAAGGAACTGAAAATAATCGTCATGATGACTTCATTAGTCATAAATGATTGAGTTGAAAGCAAATGAAGTAGGCCTTTTCTCTAACTGAGAAAGGTTTTTAAGACATATTCAAATGCAACTAACTTACTGTTTTATCAGTGAATATGTGATTAAAAGTTTTTGAGGAAAGCATGAGGTCACATTAAAAGTTGATTTGTGAATTGATTAGGAGTCTTGGTGAATCATTCCTTGAGACCTAAATACTTTTTTATCTGTATTACGTCAACATTTCCAGTATTGTTGACTAATTATCATCATATAATTATACATGCTCTGTGACACTTAAATGCCAAAGCTCAATATGACTTTCACATCTTAGCTCCTCCGTAGTAGAAGTGAAAGTGGAAAGGCACTATTAGACCCAAGGCAGTATTCTAAACTGTTGCCTGCTACAGCACAAGTTATCCAGTATATACTGTTGTTTATTACCAAATTTAGTTAGACAGTTACCAGTAGTTTATGGATATAGCACTGAAATGACACAATTGTTGATTCACAAAGTATAGGGAAATAATTTCACTGCATCAGCTGCATTTGTAAGACAGCAAGACTTTTTCTTCTGCCAGATTTAAGACTTGTAAAACGGGTTTATACATCTTAAATCTCTATGTTCTTTAAGTTTGGTGTTTTTCTTTTCATCTAAAATCACTTTCATTTATATTTTTAAGATGCAGCTTTGAACTAGCAATATTATATTTTATATATTTCTTTATTTTTGCTCATTAGTAGTGATAGAGTCCTTAAACAGTCACATTCAGACAGACTTTAACAAACTTTCACACTATATTTCAGTGGCCAACAAGTTAATAATCACTTTGATGATATTGTATATTGACATCGACTCATTATCTTAAATTTAACAACAATTACATTTTGGGGTTTTCCATCGTGACATATATCTTTATGTTCAGAGATGTATTATTCTTTGGTGAATTGCATATTCTATTCAGTATAACAGCAGAAACCATCACACAATTTTAGGTTTAATTTAGGCTTGTTTTTGGTTTTCTGTCTTGCAGGCACAGAGACATATAATTCAGATATTCATTTATACTGCCACGAATGGGTAACAAACCAACAAACCGAATTTTGCTTACGTTTTAATTCCTTAAGCTTTTGGTCAAAGGTCATTTTTATGGTAGTTTCTTCCTGTGAGGATGTGCATTAAAGGGATAGTTCACCCATAAATGAAAATTCTGTCATCATTTACGCACCCTCTTTAGTTGTTACAAACCTATATGAGTTTCTTTCTTCTGTTGAACGGGTCATTGACAAATAGCTTAAAAAAAGTTTTTCAAAAACTGATGTAATGCGGATGTTTTAGTCATGAACAAAGTGTTTAAACAAGTTTCAGTTGTTAAATAACATTCCACTCTGCCACAAGAATCAGTTGGGGTCCACTGAATGATGCATTATCATGTTTACTGTTGTCAATTCATAATAACAGAGCCATGTTTGCAGTTGTGCCACCCTTGAGAATATACAAATTGCTGGACAAAAGTTTTTCAATTATCTTAACAGCTTTAAAACTATACTGATATTTATAAAAAAAATGTTTATATGAAAGGTTTCAAACCTAAAATGATAGGTTTGTAGTATTTCATAGTATTTAGTTTTTTTTGTTTTGTTTTTTTAAGACACCATTTTCAAGTTTTTTAAGTTTGTTCATTTGTCTGGAGTTGTACCACCTGACACGTGGGGGTTTAAGACAACAAAACATAAAATAAAATGTATTATTTAAATGTACTAAAAATGAATTCAAACTAAATAGGTTTTACAGAATAAAGTGATATATGTCATGAATTTATCAAATTATTTTAAAAGGAAATAATGCACAAAAATATATGCATGTCATGTCATTGACCCGTCCTGGCTTTCGTCAACTGTCTGGTTACCAACTGTAAACCTAATGCTCAAAATAATTAAATGGTTTGAGTAGGACAAGCTTAAATTAAACAAATTAGTTCAGTCAGATTCACTTTTATGAGTATTTAGCACTTTCTTTTTCTTTCGAGTTCACAGAACTGATTTATTTTAAGTAAACTGAACTGTTTTATTGTTTTGAGTTGTATGAACTAATTTCTTTTAATTTAGATGAACTTAAGTTTAACTGAAACTGGGCTGGGATTTCTGTTTCCCAGCATGCTTTGCCCATGGCACTCGAAAGGAAGAGTAAATGCTAAAATAAAATTAATATTTTTTTTTTGTTTGTTTGTTTTTTGTGCAAGATTAATGTTAAGTGTGAGATTTATAAGTTATTAATGTTTTGCTAATTTAGAAGAGTTTTTTGAAGTGCGTGCAGCTTTCAGCAAGTGCTATACCATGCTATTGCTAACATGTTAGCATATTAGCAAGTTTACCATTTTTTGTATTATCTATTTATAGCTAGCTAAGTTTCCACTAATAAAAATGTTTACGATGAGATTACGTGATAATTTTAAGTTAAATGTATGAATTAGTTTACTCAAATATTTCAATTTAAGAGCAATTAAAATGTTTGAGTAAAAAATAAAAATCTGCTAGTTCTGCTTACTTAAACTTTGAATTTCTTAACTTAAAAATTTTGATGTAATCGATTGCCTCAATCTTTTTTTATTTTTGCCAACTTATTCAGGTTTACAGTGAGAAGAAAGAAACTCATACAGGTTTGGAACAACTTGAGGGTGAGTAAATGATGACAGAATTTTCATTTTTGGGTGAACTATCCCTTTAAGGTAGTCAGGTTCAATTTTCTAACTTTGGCAGGACTTTTTACTTAAAAATATAAGGCTGCAATTAACTATATGGGTTGAAACATTTTAAAGTGGTGACATACAGATCAAATGGTATGAAATAAATGAATAAAAAATGCTGTGCTCAGACATGTTTTCTTCAGATAGCTAAGCACATCAATGTATAATTGTCAGCTGAAGCTGTGAATGCAATGTTTTAGCCATGATTTGTTTTCACCTTCTATATGCATTGGATACTATGCAAAAACCCTAACATTTTGTCTTATAAAATCTATACATTTCATGTAATTTCATTTTTATTATTCAATTTCATTTTATTTATAAATGCAATATTATAAAATAAATACATTTTATATGTTTTTTCAAGAAGAATCGCCAGCCTCCTCTTTCTAATAAACTTTTAAAAAATATTCATAAAAAGAAAATATTCCTAGTTTAATGCAACATAAGAGGTGCTATCCTAGTCTTTGAAGGAGGTTTCTCCAAATAACCCTTTTGTGTAGTATTGTGTCTGACCACTAGATGTCAGCATTCTCAACAGTTGTCTCATACCGTGATAAGCCTCCACTATCTCAACGTGAGTTTGTTGCGGTGGGCATCGGGATCGTTAGCTTGGTTATTCTTCACTCACTCACTCACACTGGATTAGAGATCATCTCACCGAGTTTTGTCGGCAGGGAGGAGTCGCGTGGCGTCTACTAACCCACACACGGACATTTCGACTTCATAAACACCTTCCCCGGTCATTTAGGGCTAATAAGGACAAAAGGACGGAGGAGTTCCACCGTGGGAATGACGGAGCCACCGACAAACGCTTGGCATTAATCTCGGCCAAAGCAGGGGATATACATTTCGTAACCGGCTGGTATTGAGAGCAACCTAAGTCTTGGATCTCGGAAGGTTTCAGCTCGAAATTAATGCATATCTTAGGGCTGGTGTGCATGCGTGTAGTTTTAATGAATCCAAACAATAGGCAGTTTGGAGAGGGGAAGTAAGAGTAATACACGCTTCCTTGTGTTTAGCAGTCAGCCGGCAGGCAGGCAAAGCTCAATTCCTGTTTTATACAGCTGGACGCTTCTGAACAGTGTAGATTTGACAAATAATTAGCTCTTTACCGTTGCATGTTGGTCAAACCCCTCGTTTTACTTAACAACCAGCTTTTGGTTTCTCTCCAGGGACCGCAGGCGCTTTAAACAACTAATCGCTTTTAGCTCCATATCACTATGGGTGAAGGACGATAGATGTATATTTTACAGGGAAGAGCAGATTTATGCGTCGCTTTGTAATCTTATGACATTGTTTAAACCCTGACAGAAGTTTTAAACTTCCTGCTTTAGTTTTTCTCGGCTCGGAGTGTTATTGTCATAAAGATTATGGCAGCCGTTGTGAATTACTCTCCTCCATGGTGGGTTAACCTACTGCACAGACTGCCTCACTTTAATCTGCAATTTGAACAAACCAGCAGTGATTTTCGCCCAGAGGACTCATCATACCAGCAGGTAAGTTCATGCATTACAGTAACCCTGCTGCTGTTTGATACTGCAACACCACGTGTTGATGAAATGCTGTTCGGTGATATGAAATGTTTTGTGTTGAAAAGGTACATAACAGCTAGTGTTGTTCATATTTAGTATAATTCTGCTATTATACTTGTTAATTAAGTGATTTGTGATTGGTTTGAGACATAAATTGGCTAGTTAGTTCCTATATTTCGCCTCTGTCTACTAAAATAGTTCCCAAAGAAGCCAAAGCATCAAGCTTTGCGTGTCACTGAGCAAAACAGGTGTTTGTACCGAATTCTGACCCCTGCCAGAATATTACTCCCCAGTATAGTCAGGTTTAGGATACTTCTGGAACATTTGGATCAGGAAACTAAAAGACAAAGTAAGTTACAATTCTATCAAACTCTAAAAAAAAAAAAAATCAAATTATGGATTGGAAGAATATCTCCAGAATATCAGAGACGCAAGTAGAGACACATCCTGTCCAAGTACAGGCTCAGTGAGCAGCACAGTCTATATAGCCATTGAGACCAGCAGACGCAGAAAGAGTTGGTTATCAAAAGAGAACAGACTTTTGGACATATCTGCCTCACTCTCACTGTAGGACAGGAGAGATTGAGGCAGATATGCACTTCCTCCTTCACTGTCACAAACTGAAATCAATAAGAGACCTCTACATAAACAAATTCATAAACATAATAAAGACCTTTACAGCCATGACTGAAGTAGGACAAAATTAAGATAATACTGATATGTGTAGATGTGCCACAGCCTGAGAGACAGCAGGTGAATGTGTGTTAAAGGGTTAGTTCACCCAAAAATGAAATTTCTGTCATTAATTACTCGCCCTCATGTCGTTCCACACCCGTAAGACCTTCGTTCATCTTCGGAACACAAATTAAGATATTTTTGATAAAATCCGAGGGTATCTGATCCACACATAGGCAGCATTGCACCTTTTGACGTCCAGTTGAAAACATGATTAAAAAAGTCAATGTGACTGCAGTGGTTCAACCTTAATGTTATGAAGCGACGAAAATACTTTTTGTGCGCAAAAACAAAACAAAAATAATGACTTTATTCAACAATTTGAACCGTTGTCTTACATAGTGAACTCAGTACAGGCCTCCTTGTTTACGTCCGAACGCCGGCTCATTATTGGCCGGATCCTGTGTCAGCATCACATGCATGCGTCGTGCTGCTCACGTGTTCAGCTTCGGCCAATACTGAGTTGGCGTTCGGACGTAAACAAGGAAGCCTCCACTACATATGTCATCGGTTCAAATTGTTGAATAAAGTCGTTATTTTTGTTTTGTTTTTGCGCACAAAAAGTATTCTTGTCGCTTCGTAACATTAAGGTTGAACCGCTGTAGTCACGTCGACTATTTTAACCATGTTTTTAACTACCTTTCTGGATGTCAAAAGATGCAATGACGTTGCTGCCTATGTGTGCTTCAGAAACCTTCAGATTTAATCAAAAATATCTTAATTTGTGTTCCGAAGATGAACGAAGGTCTTACGGGTTTGGAACGACATGAAGGTGAGTAATTAATGACAGAAATGTCATTTTTGGTCAAACTAACCCTTTAATGTGTCTGACCTTAATGTGTTACCCTACTGTCCACCGCAGTCACCCAAATGTGCTATCAAATGGACACGTTTCAATTTGGTAAACTGTTGTAGTATAGTTATAGTTATAGTATATAGTTACAGTTATAGTATTTTCTTCTATTATTTTGATATTAGTTTTTATTTATTTATTTATTTTACATATATTCCAAGCTTTGGCAATATTGTATTATTTAAAGTCATGCCAGTAAAGCAATTTTGAATTGAATTGTTTAGGTGTGGGGGTGGGGTTAACGGCTTCAGCAAGATGGGATAATAATTTTGGCAGGGAGTCAAAATTCGGCACAACACCTGTGTTCAAGTTATGTCTAAAAGATTGTTTTTACAGGGAAATTCTAAAATGTATAATGAAAAATGGTTAATGTGGCATAATGTACTATCTAAAACACTGACCAGGGAAAACCAATTTTGTCACATTTTAATACTCATTTACTACTAAGACAACGGCGCCGTAATCCAGGTGGAAAGACAATATTTTTACATTAGATGTCTTCTTCCCCTTAGAAAACCTATATAAAGAAATGCGTGGTGTACTAAGACATTGATATTAAAAAATTGAGTTCCATTTACTCCTCATTTTTGATGCACTCTGTATACAGGCAAACGTGAGCCAAGAATATGAATGCAATGTTGATGTGAAACTTTGTTGCGTTCACATTTTAAACTCCTCAGCTTGCCTATAAATAGAACGCATTTGTTTGGTCTATTAATATCACTGTCTTAGTACATTAAACCACGTTTTCTTAAACTG
This sequence comes from Ctenopharyngodon idella, assembly GCF_019924925.1. Classification (NCBI taxonomy): domain Eukaryota; kingdom Metazoa; phylum Chordata; class Actinopteri; order Cypriniformes; family Xenocyprididae; genus Ctenopharyngodon; species Ctenopharyngodon idella. The sequence goes on along the minus strand of NC_067222.1, from coordinate 36,512,492 downwards.
TTTTCTAATGCTTAACATAATATATTGTATTTGATTATAGTGCCATTGTCTTAGTAGTAGGTAGTGTTTAGGCAAGAGAATTGGTTCGGTTGTTGTTTAAGTACATTTTTCACTTTAAATGATTTATAATATCTTGTATTTATGAAATAAATGCCACCACATTGTCATAATTATGAGTGGGAAACATTTTTTTTTGTGCACAAAGTTTCTAAGTTCGGGGCGTGTCAGTGAAAAAACATGGTGGATGCAATGGATGTGTCTGTTGTTAATGGTAAACTTGTTGAAGTGTATGACTTTTAGGTTTATCTACATTTAATTAGTTGCGTGCATAAAATACAATAGTATTGCACAGTAGTAATGTAAATGTATGTACCAAGAAACCCTGTACTTTGGTGTGAAACATCTCTTTGCCTATCGCATTAGAGGACCAGAACAAACTGTTCATTTTAGAGTTAATGGGTAACTTATCTCTTAAAGAGATTACACATATTTTTTTATGTGCACATTTATTTGCCGATCATTCTTTGATGACTTCATAATTGTTATTGTTAATGCTTTCATCTCTCTAATGCTGAACACACCCAGGCATGGCTTTTCAAGGTAGACGGTAGACTTCTGAGCACTCTTTGAACTACTTGGCTGTAGGCTTTCATTATAGAGACAACAGATGGCCTACAGACAAGCCAGGAGTGCCATCAGCCATGGTGACAATACGCCTAATCAAAGCTCCTTAAATCAAGTTTGGCCTTCACTCTTGTTCGCTTTATATAGGGTTGGGTTAAACCAGTTGGAATACTAATGTAAAGAAGCCATGCCTGGTCATCACCATCAACCCAAACGCATGCAGAGAGCAACTTTTGAAGGACAAATTTAGTCATTTGAATGAAATTGAGAAGCCAGGTGGTACAATATATTGTCAAAACTATTGGCACATAATCATGATTTGTTGCACTTAAAACAGGTTATTCACGGTGAAATGTGTACAGTCACAATAGTTATCTGATGTCTTGTACTTAAATGGTCAGTTTAATGGTTCACGTTGATTTAGACATCTCTGATCACAAAATATGGTGTTTGCTCTTTTAATTTTTATATTTATATTATTATGCAGTAGGGTTGTCCCGGTACCAAAATTTCAGTACTCTGTACCAATACCAGTAAAATGTCACGGTTCTCGGTATCAATTTCGGTACTAGAGCAAAAACTGTTGAATTAAGTACTTTAAAAAATGTTGTCCCATTTTGTCTCGTCCATTGGTTATCGCTGTCAATCATCGCAATCATTGTCAATCCAGAAACTTTGCAGTGTACTTATCAGCATGAAAAACTAAACTTTTATTCAGATTGTGAATGAGTAATAAGCAAAAAGTAAGAGAAGAGCCTCTCCTTATAATCTAAGGCTGTCAATCTCTAAAGCACAAGTGAAAACTCCCGTTATAATAAAAAAAAAAAAGCTGTCTTAATTGTATAACGAATATGTCATTTACATTGTGTTTACACTTTGTAATGAAAGGAACAAAACAAAACCGTGCATCTCTGATAGGCTATTGCGTTCACAAGCTCAACAGATATGATTGTGTTTGGCTGCATTGCTCAACGCTTGTAAAAACATGCATTTCTGTGGGAACCAAATATACTACCCGGTGCTGCAGAAATGCTGGTACCATCAACACCTAAACAGTCATACAGGTGATCATTTGTTGGGGTGGTAATGACTGATTGGGTACTGTTAGTAATTTTGCTAATTGTTTTACCTACACATAATTTAGCCATAGTCAACATAGTTTTGACTTCATGATGCATACCATTCAAAAGTTTGGGGTTAGTACGATTTCTTTTTGTGTGTGTGTGTTTTTGAAAGAAGTCTCTTATGCTCACCAAGGCTGCATTTATTTGATCAAAGATAAGGTTATATCTGTAATATTATGAGATATTACAAATGTTTCCTATTTTAATATAATTCTAAATGTATAACGTGTTTACCTACACATTATTTAGGCATAGTCAACATAGTTTTTTACATCTTCTAATTATCACCTTGACACTGTTTGGTTAAAAGTAATTGCAAAAAAAAAAAAAAAACTGAAGTTAGTTAAAAGATGCCATTTGCTTTTATATTTGGTTATTTTAATGAATTGCAATGAAATTTATGAGTGTGACTTCTGTATCCACTGTCCAAATGTCTAGACACTGTCTTAAGGCCAGTGTATATGTTCACATGATGATGAGAATCACTTCTCTTTCAGCTGGAAAGGTAGAGGAACTAGAGCAAGGCAAAAACGAGTGGATTCATTTAGACACAGCAGTTGCAAGCTGACATAGCCAATATAATGCTTAGTTCCTGCTTGTCTTCTGGCTTTTTTTTTTTTTTTTTTTTTTTACTGAAAAGTCGGTCACAGATGTTAAAAGTCACTCAAGAAAGCAGCTGAGATGGAGAGCAGAGGTGAAGTCAGAGAATTCAGTGCTTCTGGGTCATAAAGCCCAGGATAGCCTGTCAGCTGTTTGAAAATATGTTTCACCGAGCCAACAGGATTGGAAGAATGTCTTAAAACAGCATGGCAGGAGCAGTCTTAAGCACAAGAGACTTAGATGAAGCAAAGATTTTCTGTTTTTACAGTTGTGCTAAGAGGTCTATCCCCCTCCTGTTAAATGCCATTGACATCAGATGCATACAGTGGGTACGGAAAGTATTCAGACCCCCTTAAATTTTTCACTCTTTGTTATATTGCAGCCATTTACTAAAATCATTTAAGTTCATTTTTTTTTTCCCTCATTAATGTACACACAGCACCCCATATTGACAGAAAAACACAGAATTGTTGACATTTTTGCAGATTTATTAAAAAAGAAAAACTGAAATATCACATGGTCCTAAGTATTCAGACCCTTTGCTGTGACACTCATATATTTACCTCAGGTGCTGTCCATTTCTTCTGATCATCCTTGAGATGGTTCTACACCTTCATTTGAGTCCAGCTGTGTTTGATTATACTGATTGGACTTGATTAGGAAAGCCACACATCTGTCTATATAAGACCTTACAGCTCACAGTGCATGTCAGAGAAAATGAGAATCATGAGGTCAAAGGAACTGCCTGAAGAGCTCAGAGACAGAATTGTGGCAAGGCACAGATCTGGCCGAGGTTACAAAAAATTTCTGCTGCACTTAAGGTTCCTAAGAGCACAGTGGCCTCCATAATTCTTAAATGGAAGATGTTTGGGACGACCAGAACCCTTCTTAGAGCTGGCCGTCCAGCCAAACTGAGCTATCGTGGGGGAAGAGCCTTGGTGAGAGAGATAGAGAAGAACCCAAAGATCATTGTAGCTGAGCTCCAGAGATGCAGTCGGGAGATGGGAGAAAGTTGTAGAAAGTCAACCATCACTGCAGCCCTCCACCAGTCGGGGTTTTATGGCAGAGTGGCCCGACGGAAGCCTCTCCTCAGTGCAAGACACATGAAAAAACACCTGAAGGACTCCAAGATGGTGAGAAATAAGATTCTCTGGTCTGATGAGACCAAGATAGAACTTTTTGGCCTTAATTCTAAGCGGTATGTGTGGAGAAAACCTGGCACTGCTCATCACCTGTCCAATACAGTCCCAACAGTGAAGCATGGTGGTGGCAGCATCATGCTGTGGGGGTGTTTTTCAGCAGCAGGGACAGGACGACTGGTTGCAATCGAGGGAAAGATGAATGCGGCCAAGTACAGGGATATCCTGGACGAAAACCTTCTCCAGAGTGCTCAGGACCTCAGACTGGGCCGAAGGCTTACCTTCCAACAAGACAATGACTCTAAGCACACAGCTAAAATAACGAAGGAGTGGCTTCACAACAACTCCATGACTGTTCTTGAATGGCCCCGTCAGAGCCCTGACTTAAACCCAATTGAGCATCTCTGGAGAGACCTAAAAATGGCTGTCCACCAACATTTACCATCCAACCTGACAGAACTGGAGAGGATCTGCAAGGAGGAATAGCAGAGCATCCCCAAATCCAGGTGTGAAAAACTTGTTGCATCTTTCCCAAAAAGACTCATGGCTGTATTAGATCAAAAGGGTGCTTCTACTAAATACTGAGCAAAGGGTCTGAATACTTAGGACCGTGTGATATTTCAGTTTTTCTTTTTTAATAAATCTGCAAAAATGTCAACAATTCTGTGTTTTTCTGTCAATATGGGGTGCTGTGTGTACATTAATGGGGGAAAAAATGAACTTAAATGATTTTAGCAAATGGCTGCAATATAACAAAGAGTGAAAAATTTAAGGGGGTCTGAATACTTTCCGTACCCACTGTATATAAAGATAACACATGAACAGTTTAGAAGCACATCTGCATGCATGAAGATAAAGGTCTGACTTCTAGCCACTAGATTTTATGTTATAATTTATGACAAGTGCCCTTTTGCAGCACCAATTAGTCCTGCATTCTTCATTTCTTTGTTAGCAATTCAATAATTTAAATGTTTTTTTGTTTTCCTTTTGTTAATATACAGGAAAATAACAGTCCAGATAAAAGTCTAAATTTTTATCAGCTAAAGAATATTATCAGCTTTCTTAGATTTGGAATAATAATAAATAAATAAAATATCTTTCATTTTTAGGCGCATTGACATTTGTTTTTGCTGATAATATTACAGTTTATGGCAGAAATATTGAAGAAAACAAATCTGAATTTCCACTAGGCATACAAAAATTGCATTTAAATTGTTTAATTGCAAAAAAAAAAAAAAAAACAACAACACACACACACAATTCTTTCACAAACCTTTTAATTTTACTGACAGGACCAACCATTAACTAATTTATTGACTGAAGAAAATCTTTCTGACTTAATCATACACGTTTAAAATTGACAAGACTCTCAAGAAGCTTGTACTAGCAGCCTGTTCTCTGTAACATTTGTCTTGGAGTTAAAGCACACAGTGAATGATAACAGACAGCACAGCTGAGGATGGGGGAGAGGGAGAGAGAGGACACCTGCTGCCCATTGAATGGCGCTTGTTCACAGGATTGAAATTAACTAAAGATGTCATCTTGTTTGGCCACTAGTTAGGGGTTAAGCTCACTCCTGATGTCCTAGTTAGGGTTTCTTTGATGCGCTTATTTGTGAACTTTGTCCTACTTTTAATTTCAGCTCAGTATTTTTACTTTTGATGGTCTGTTTCCATTAAAAAGAACAAAGGCAGACTCGCTTTTAGCACAAAATCATTATTTATTGATGCTGCTGCCTAAATATTCAGTTGTTGAGGACTGCTGGGCTTGTAGCGCTGGGTGAGATGACAGGTTATTAATGTTGCTCTGCAGACTGTGTCAAGAAATGTGAAGTTGCAAGCTAATGCAATAAATGCATGTACTGAAGATAGTTTGGGTAATGAGTTTTAGAAATAAACCTTTGGGAAAAACATTTCACTTAACTTTATTTTATAGCAATAACAACATACAGTAGTTGTGCTTTTTTAGTCATAAATTATTTTGAATTTTAAAATTTAATTTTATAAACCTTTAACCTTTATAGATAAGGAATGATTGTGTCTCATGCTTACCAAGGCTGCCTTCACAATACATAAATACAGTAAAACAGTAATATTGTGAAATATTATCATTTTTAAAAAAGCTGTTTTCTATTTGAATATATATATATATATATATAAATTGTATTAAAATGTAATTTATTCCTGTGATCAAAGCTGAATTTTCAGCATCATTACTCCAGTCTTCAGTCACATGATCCTTCAGAAATCATTCTAATATGATGATTTGATGCTCAAGAAACATTTATTATCAAAATTGAAAACAGTTGTGCAGCTTAATATTTTTGTGGAAACCGGGACAGTTTTTTTTTTTTTTTTCAGGATTCTAATGATGAATATAAAGTTTAAAAAACTTTTTTAAAAGCTACAAGTGAGTTTAGGCATCACAACATCATAACATACAGTATGAAAAATTAATATTCTGAAATTTGCTAAAGATTACATTTAACTGTTATCAAATTACTAGTATTACAGATTTATAACAAATTTAAAAAAAAAAAAAAAATGAATAGGCCCAATTAAATCTCAAGTATAATGACTGGTAAAGCTAAATTAAAAATATCTTTCGTATTGTTTCCCTATTTGTTTTGGGGCCACCATTCCGTTTGTGAACTCAAGTGGACTGAATCAATGTCTAATATTCTAGTTGAACCTCACCCTTTCCCATCCCCAAACAATTGTCATTGGCCATCAGTGGGTATTGCATTGAGAAAAGCATGTCTCGTATGTTTACAAAGGCCAGGACTGTGAGAGTTTGAGCAGTGCTTCTCACGAATTGTCATGGATGAAAGCCAAGCTGTGAAGAGGAGGTCCAGTCAGCTGGATGATGGATGAGACTGGAGCTCTGGGTTTGTTTGGGTGAGGACAGAACTGCCAGTGGATGAGAAGGGCACGCAAGGCTAACTTGAGTGTGCCGCCACTGGGTTGTCTGCCACAAGTTGATTAGCCTAAATTTAGTTTGGGAAATCTCGTATAGTGTAGGATTTCCATCTAGAGTTGGGGAATGAGTATGTGAACAAGTTAAGAGTAAACAGACTTGGTGTAATTTCATATCGACTTGTCAAAAGAGGTGGTATTTTCATATCTCTTCATCAAACCATGTTAAACCATGTGTTTACTTACAGCTTGGACTGTTACTAAGTGGATTTGCTGGAGTCTAAGTGTATTTGAATTGAAACAAACAACCCCAATATTGGAGTTTTAAAAGTAAACATTTAAATCCATAAACAAGGCTTGTTTTTTGGAACATATTTACTTGCAGCTTAAAGGAACACGCCACTATTTTTGAAAATAGGCTCATTTTCCAACTCCCCTAGAGTTAAACAGTTGAGTTTTACCGTTTTCGAATCCATTCAGCTGATCTCCGGGTGTGGTGGTAGCACTTTTAGCATAGCTTAGCATAGTTCATTGAATCTGATTAGACCGTTAGCATCTCACTCAAAAATGACCAAAGAGTTTCGACATTTTTCCTATTTAAAACTTAACAATTCTGTAGTTACATTGTGTAAAATGAGCCTATTTTCAAAAATAGTGGCGTGTTCCTTTAAGGCCAGATTATTAGCAAGTACCATGATTAGATTCATGATTGTATTCAGAGATTCTACTGGAAATTTGTTTAGCGTCATCCACCTAGATTCTACTCAGATCTGTAAGAAATTGGGTTTTATCCCGGCTGCATTGGGAGTGTCATGATAGCTGAACCTCACAAACGTTCTTCAAGCACCAGATTTAACAAACCGATCTTTACTTAATGAAATTGTTTGACAAGCGCAGTTTCATTCCTGTGTTTTTATTAAAATGTCAAGCTTAACCCTTGCCCTTTTCTTAAAATTGACTACAAGCTCGCTTTAAGATCTTCCTCCATCCATTTAACAACAAATGGACAGAAGTCCCTGTTCTAATTTTTCTTTTCTTTTTTTTTTTTTTTTTCTTTTTTTTGAATAATCCATTTCACAATTTGGAAGAAAATATCTGTTACTACTTCCATTTCATTGAAATTTTAAACTCTAGCCAGTTCATTTTCAAAAAAAAAATTGTTGGATGGGAAAGTAAAGAATGACTGTTTGCACAACTGAAGACACCAACAATCCATAATTTGTCTCTTAGTTGGAAGGAGATTAGTTAGGGGCTGTACTCACTATTGAACCTTATTTACCTTATTTAAAGGCTAAGTTTAATTCAGAATTAAAATTTCCTGATAATTTACTCACCCCCATGTCATCCAAGTTGTTTATGTCTGTTTGTCTTCAGTCAAAAGGAAATTATGTTTTTTGAAGAAAACATTCCAGGATTTTTTCCGCTTATTCCTCGTCTGGGATCATGTACAGCCCTTTGAAATTGCAGTTTAAATGCAGCTTGGACCTTCAACCCGTTGGTAGCAGTTGAAGTCCACTATATGGAGAAAAATCATGGAATGTTTTCCTCAAAAACCTTAATTTCTTTTCAACTGAAGAAAAAAAAGACAAACATCTTGGATGACATGGGGGTGAGTAAATTATCAGGAAATTTTAATTCTGAAGTGAACTAATCCTTTAAGAACATGTGTCCAATCCTGGTCCTGGAGGGCAGACATCCTACAGAGTTTAGCTCCAACTTGTCCCAAAATACCCACCTGGAAGATTCTAGTAATCCTGAAGACCTTGATTACCTTGGTTCAGGTGTGTTTAATTGAAGTTGAAGCCAAATTCTGCAGGACAGTGGCCTTCCAGGAGCAGGATTGAACACCTCTGCCCTAAAGGGTTCATATTAGTGCATAAAGTGTTCATATTTGTTCCTTAAAGTGTACACATTAGTACCTTAATGATACATATTAGAACCTTTTTGAAAGGGTGCCACTCCAGTGACACTTTTTTTTTTTTTCTTTTCCTTTTTTTTACTGAGTGTGTGAGCCAGAAGAGTCATTAATATTTTTGTCCAGTTTTGCCAGAAGAGAAAGATTGTAAAGTTTATGTGAATTTTAACTAGTGTTCTCCATTGAATTTGACTTCCAAGCTAACAGATGTAAACTAAAAGAATCACAGTTTTGATTTCAACAGTTTTAACCACTATTTTACTAAAAATATCATGGTTGATAATTTGCCTTGTAGTGGGAATGTGAGTTTGAGCACAGCTTGAAGTGAAAATTTGAAAAACAAAACCCCTACATGCTTTCCCACACCCACTCCCCAGGCTGGCGGTGGGGGAGGTTGAAGAAATTCGTGACTGGCCTCTTCATGTTGTTGGGGGAGCACTGGAAACATTTCCATTTTTGATAATTGTAGCACTGGTGTTTGTTGAATCATTTTATTCATTCTAGCGTGTCATACTCAGGGATGTCATTGTGCGCACAGGAAGCGAGAGCAGGGATGCTGCTAATCTGTTTTGTCAGCGTGTTTGCATAGTGCGACACAGACTGACGACGAGCCCGTCCTGTCGTCAGGCCAGGCAGGAAACACAAGCTGTCGCTCATTGTGGCTTACTGCCAACTAATTCATCACGTGGTTGGCTAGTTATGAAGATTTCTGAGGGAAGCCATTCATGGAACGATGTAAACACAATCCTATTTGAAATATTAATGTCTCTGCTTTGGTTTGACTCCAAATCTGATCTGCAGGGCTGTTTCTTTTACAGTGTACATTTGTGGTTAGGTGTTAACTACTGACTTCCTGTGCATGTGTGTGGGAAGGTTTATTGCCTCCAGTCTGCCTTCAAAAGCTGAAATGCTTTTAACATCCTTTCTGAAAGTGTTTCTAACTCCTCCCCAGATTACTCTTGGTTTCCCAAAGAAATCTCTGACCCAGATTTGGCCCCTTGCTGCTCCAACAGCAAATGAAAAGGGCCTAACTCTTTTCCATGACTATGTGGAAGGTATATTGCTCCCTGAGGAAAATTAAATCAGTAGAAAGTGATGCTTTGGGATATCATTGTACATTTTGGGGTTTAAGCACAACAAGATTTTACTTTTAGAGTGTAAAGATTTGCTTGAAAATGAAGTTAAACAGCTTTGCTTTTTCAGAAGGAACACATATCTCTGCCTATGAGATGCTAGTTTGTCATATATGTTTTAAATATGATTTCCTGAAATGGCAGCTATATAATTTCATGTATTAAAAACTCAAGCACATTTACTTTGTGTTGAATTTTAAGGCGTGTTAAGCTTTGTGCATATTTTTTTCTACTGTTAAATTTAGATATAAAAACCTTTCAAATATAAATGAGATTTGTACTTTATTTCTTACTATTTACAACTAGGGCTGTAAATAGAATAAAGTCACGAGTTTAGTCTTTTAGGCGCTGTTTACACCTGGTATTGAGATGCGTTTTGGTCAATCGGATCATAAGTAGATGAGGCAGACACATTCCTGTTTACACCTGGTGTTTTAATTCGTCTCTTTTGTCCACTTTCGACCACTTCTGTCTTGATTTCTTCGAGGGGAAGGTCTATGGGTGGGTAAATGTATTAGTTTTTCAGATCTTTCGATCTAATAGACAAAATAAGCTTGCACAATTTACATATGAACGCGTCCGGAGACGACAGAAAAACACGGAGAGCATCAGCTTTCCTTTCTGCTCTGACAGCCGCAAGACCACGACGAATGCGGTGAGCGAGTATTAGAAATCAGGAATGGTGAGAGAACATTGTGCTTGGTACATTTTTCATCTCCAAACCAAACTTGGGTCTTCAGCCTACAAAGTTTAAGCGTGCTTCCCATAATGTTTATGCATTAAGTTAGTAGGTGGAAAGTAGGCAGTCTTCTTTTGGCTGTTCGAACGCCTTCGACCACATGAGCGTCTACACTAGGAAAGCAATCTGGTCGAATGAATAAAATGTGCACAATGCGTGGTTTCTGTTACCCACATTTGTGCCACACCACCCACAAAGATGCCTTTTTTTGGAAACTACATGATATTTCAAACCTGTAGCTTAAGTTCCTATTTTGTTTGTGAAGCCACACATATTTATAAAAATGTGTCATTTCCTGTGACAGCTGTGACATTTTTCAGTGTCATTTCTTAATACATTCACTCAAAAGCTTAGAGCTGAACTATCCTAGACTCCTATCGTAGGTCTTGTGCTTCAGTCTCTGCCAGACTGAATGAAACTGTCTGTGTGTTTGACTGCTGTGCCACATTCATTCAAAGAACCACATCCACCGTCTCCTATAAGAGAATCAAGCCCTTTCATAGACAGCTCTGAAATGAAGATGAGGTCGATAAACGATTCAGTGTCACTTGATAAAGCCGGATTCTTTTTACTGATCTTCTGAATCACATCTCAGTGAGTGAGTGTTTATAGTGTCCCTTAGAGAAGAAAAGAGATGATGGACCTTATTCACAGACTGTGTTTCCACAGTTATTAACAATGTAAATCTAAGTGAATAGTCCTAAGTAAATATATGAAAAAAGTGTCTTTGCTTAGTAGAGCATAGTAAGATTCCATGTGAACAATTATTTTCTTTGAAACATGACAAGGTAAAGGGTGGTGCATATTTTGCAAATATCAGGAGGATGGCCTACAGCCAGGAGCACATTTCAGCACAGTGAACTTGTGTTTGAAATGCTGCTGTTGTTCTTGGGCAGTGGTATCGCTCAGCGGGGTCTTTAGCTGCGTTGTGTCCTGAATCAGCATATGGAAAGAGGAGATCCATTAAGATAATCTCCTGAAGATTACCGTCTGTTTAGAAAAGCTGAGTCTGGGTCTTTTCCTGTTAACAGCAAAAGGAGAAACGTGGCAGGATTGAAATCTCGGTAATTGCAGTGACCTCCTTGGCGCAAGTTCTCACAGGAAAACGCGTTTCAAACATCTAACCGGCGAGGAAGCCTCTCGAAAACACGTAGATTGTATTAAATTTGCATTTGGCAGATGCATTTATTTAAAGCAACTTGCATTTTATTCAATGTACACATCAATTTATGCATTTTCTGGGAATCAAACCCATGACCTTGATTTTTGCAAGTACCATCCTCTACTGTTTGAGTTACTTTTTTCTTATTTAATACTTGGTTTTCTTATTTGAAACCAATTTAGTAGATGGTAAATTGGCCTCCAAAGCTCATGTTTCTTCTACCATCTTGTACTAGTGCTGATTATTCAATGGCGTTGTATGTTTATATAAAGCCACAGCATTCTGCCAGTACGCGGAGATGATCTCATGGGCGCAGAGGCTGTTAATCACGTTCTCCAAACACATTGTCGGGGGTTGTCAGCTATGCCTTACTGGCAAGAGCTGTTATTCTTTGTAAATGAGAGTATTTAAGCACTGATTAATCATATCAAAAGTGCTTACTGGCCATTCTCCCAGATGGTGTTGGCACCAAGTCACAGATTTCCTCATCCTGTGTCGTCATATCACCCATCATCATCATCATTCACACCTCATTTGTCTCAAAAGAGTTCCTGTTTCATATTACCTATTGTTGTGTTGGTTGGTTTTGGGTTTGAGTCTGACAAAAGTGATGACAGTGAGTGATTAGTCTATGGCTGGTAGTTATGGTTGAACTGATTAATTTCAGCTTGAGAGTTGATGATTCAGATGATCCATTGAGAACTATATGTTTGAGACCCTGGTCGATCAGATCACAAGTTGAACAGATTTTGTTTACATATTTAGTGAAGGGTCACGATAATCAACTAATCATCAAACAACTATTTAGTCAGTTAGTGATTTTGACCAGGAAAGAGGTTCATGTGCCATTTGCTAAGAGATAGTCTTCAGTAAAGTTGTCTCGGTTGGTTCTTTATCCTAAATATGTGTCTGTTTGGTTATTCACCTGTTGGCTTAAAAAATAATCATAAACATAATGTCCACGTGTCTGTTACCAGTCGGCACAACCTTCACTGTCTGCTTTTAAACTCTTACTCAGTGAAAGATTCAGAGGGCCTCACAAAAGATTCAGTTTTCTTGAAGTGCCACTGTGAATAGTGGACATTGTGTTTTGTGGAAAAATGATTTTCAGTCTATTCAACACAAGGCTTAATTGTGCTTCTAAAATTAGATCAGGGTTTAGCAGTTGCCTGTTTTTTTGGAAATAATTTCCCATGTTTCTCAGTCACACATTGCTGTAAGTCAGGAATAAAGTAATATACACATTATCCAAAGTTAATCTAGAGGTCTTGACTTTAAACCCGTGCAAAACACAGGGGTATCGATATTTTTAACTTTCTGCAATATCCAAAGACCCATCAGCTGGTCGACCATCGTGACTGATCCTTGGTTTTGAGGGCAGATTGACTACTCTGAAGGGTGTGTTAACTGAGGTAACCTAATTACCATGGCTTATGTCTAGTAAAGAAGAGCTGTGAAAGCTTGTTATTCTGTTGCATTATCCTAACTCGAATTTTAACTGGAAAAGTGTTTTAATTGATATAATAGTGATATTTTTTTTATTTAATGGTGAGGCAGACGTTTATCAGTCTGGTGCACATTATACCATATCCTGGCTGGAAACAGTCCACTTATCTGGAAAAGACCGAATGACTGACATGTAAAATGACCAGCTAGTGTCCAGATGGAGCCGAGTTCAGTGATCCCACAATAATAGACCAGTGTGCAGTGTGGTAGCTCATTCAAGTAGCTGTCCATAGCAATGGCAAAACAGCAAATAGCAAACAGAAAATACACTACCATTCCAAAGTTTTGGGGTTGGTAAGATTTTTGAATGTTTTTGAAGGAAGTCTCTTATGCTCACCAATGCTGCATTTATTTTAAATATAAATTTTTGTAACATTATAAATGTCTTAACTGTCACTTTTGATCAATTTAATGAAGCCTTGCTGAATTTTCTTTCTAAAAAAAAAAAAAAAAAAAGATAAAAAAAGAAAAATAAATGTTAGACCCCAAATGTTTCAACGGTAGTGTGTGTGAACTTTGTGTTCAAAATATCCCTTCACCCAAAAGTACCAAATACTGCTATTTCACGGGCATAAAACAAAATTAAATAAATTTATATTCTTAGATATCTTGTTTACTTTTTAACAGCTGCCTCAAACAAAAGGGTTAGTTCACCCAAAAATGAGAATTCTGTCGTTAAATACTCAGCTTAATGTCGTTCTAAACCCGTAAGACTTTCGTTCATCTTCGGAAAACACACAAAGATATTTTTAATAAAATCTGAGTGATTTCTGTCCCTCCATAGACAGCTACATAACTACCACTTTCACGCTTCAAAAAGTTCATAAAGAAATCGTAAAACTAATCCATAAGTATAGAGCAGTTTAGTCCAATTTTTTTGAAGAGACATGATCGCTTTATAGACCTTATTTACCAGAGAAACAAGCGCACTGCCATCTTTAGAATATTGTCTTTGAACTTCCGTTTTTGCGGTAGCTTTGTATATTTCTATGGCATCGCTGTTGAAGAATAATTAGCTGGTGAAGTGGATTTACCTGTTGTAGAGTTAAAGTTATTGTGAGCATTGTAATGTTTAAAGCAGATGGCTTAACAAATGTCAGTAGACCGGGAAGATTTTAAAACGAGCAGTTCTTTCATAAATACATAAGATCGCTGTGGAAATACAAGCCGGAAGTCAAAAGACAATGAGCGCAGCGCTGAAAAGGGGCGGGGCTACACAAGGTCTATATGATGAACAGATTGAATTGAGGCTTTTATTCACGTAACTTTATTCAATTCACACATCAGTTGTGATAAACGGAAGCTATGCTTGATGTGCGAGAACCAACAAAGTTCATTCTCGTGTGTTACACAACACGTTTGCGCTTCTGCAAGAGGTTTGTTCTCACTCTTCAAGCAGTTTCGGTTGAGCTTCTATTTATGTTCGCCGATCAATGTTTATATGTGAATAAAAGCCTAAATTCAATCTTTTCATCATATAAAATGATCCAGTCTCTTCAGAAGATTTGAACTAAACCACTCAATTCATATGGATTAGTTTTCGATCTCTTAATGAACTTTTTAAAGCGTCAAAGTGGTAGTTGCTCTGATTTTATAAAAAAAAAAATCTTCATTTGTGTTCCAAAGATCTTACGGTTTTGGAACGACATGTGGGTGAGTAAATGATGACAGAATTTTCATTTTTGGGTGAACTAACCCTTTAATCCACAACTTCAAGTTCCAGCAACTAGTTGTTCCTCAGAAGGTGTCATTGTGGCAGTCTGGTACCATGTTAACACAACTGTTGGTGGTCTGATATAGCTGTGCACTCTGACCCAAAAACTCACCAGGCTCATCTGAGACTAATAAGCCCAAGGAATTACCTTGAGAAGAACAATCAGGCTTTGTGTTTTAAAGTAAATGCACTGAGCAACGATGCCCTTTTAGCATTACAGACTGTGCTTTTAAGACTTGCTTGCTTTTCCAGTCTGACTCGCTGGGCCCTTTTGAACCAACACAATAGTTTTCCCAGCTCTCCTGTGATCACACACTGTGAGCTTGATGGACAACTTGGCACAGGTTGAAAGCCGTATGGAAACTTCTTGATTTGGGAGATTTGAAGTGCTTACATGTGAGGAGGGGTTCAGTGAGTCCGTGCAGATTAACTGATTGGATACCAGGCCAAACCCATCATAGGTGTCTCCGTTTGACCGAGTCCCTCGGTAATCGGGCGCGACCAGAATTGGGTCAGTTTTTAAGGAATTTGAGTGCGGATGATCTTGAAGTGCTTAATCCCTGTGTGGTTGTCACAACAAGATTGTCAGAGTGAAGTGTGTGTCTTAACCGAGAATAGCTCTGACCTCATTATACACAAAACTTCCCCTGCAGGTTATTTGTCACGTGATTTGCAGCAGGAGACTCGGCTTAGAGCAACCCACACACCGTTTTCAGTGTTAATAAAAAGGGACATTTTTCAAGGTGCCAGTGATTTGTCTTACTCAAGAGTCATAAAACTGAGTCATAAAACTGAAACTGAAATGAACAGCAGAAAAGAAATCTAACACAAACTTGTTGGGGTGGGTTCAACAAATTAAGTCATTTATTTGTTGCAGCAAAGAGGTTTTTTTTTTTTTTTTTTTTTTTTTTTTACATTTATGAGCTAATATCAAGGCACACTATTTTCCTTTATTTTTACAAAATTGGATGTAGAATTGTTTTTTATATCTGTGAAAACTAAATTATAATAGTGATTGTATTCTCATTATTTCTTGTTTTATAAAGCATAATGTAGCATAAATATGTTTAACAGTTATGTAAATGTTAAAATTTTAAGCTTTTTAATTATTTGTTTTGGAGGCTAAAGCCCGAAGTATACTTCAGTTTGTTTCTTTTTTTTTTTTTTTTTTTCTTTATTGGATTTGTCTACACAGAATAATACCAAACCCATTCATCACAAGTTCAAATTCCGCAAAATGATTACCCTGACTAACAAAACAATATAATTTTAATTATTGTGCTGCCTTATGAATCAATAAAACAGTAAAACAAAATACCTAACAATAAAAAAAAAAAAATCAGAACAACATGATACATACATATAAATACATAATGTAAAAAGAAATTATTAAATAAATAGAAACATAAAATAAAAAAGCTGGTGGGGAAAAGGTGGTGCTCAGCTTAACTGTTTGTAGAGTCAGCCAGTACTTTATCCAAAAAGGAAGGCCATATCATAGTGATATATCAAGTGATATTTTTTTTTATTTATTTATTTATTTTTTTTAAAGCTTCATACAAGTAAATACCTCTTTAATACACATTAATTGTAGGGGGTGACACATGCTTTCACTTTAAAATAATGAGACATCTTGCCAATAAAGTTGCAAAGGCCAGAACCTTTTGCAGTGATGCTGGAAAGTACATTTCAGATGGTTCTTCAAAGATGGCTGACAGAGGATTTGGATCAAGGTTTATATACATCAGTTAAAGGGATAGTTCATCCAAAAATGAAAATATTGTCATCATTTACTCACCCTCAAATTGTTCCAAACCTGTATGAGTTTCTTTCTTCTGTTAAACACAAAAGAAGATATTTTGAAGAATGTTGGTAACCAGACAGTTGACACCATTGATTTCCACAGTAGTTTTTTTCCTACTATGGAAGTCAATGGCTACCGTCAAAAAATCTTCTTTTGTGTTCCACAGAAGAAAGAAAATCATACAGATTTGGAACAACTTGAAGGTGAGTGAATGATGACGCAATTTTCATTTTTGGGTGAACTATCCTTTTATGAACATTTACTGTACAGCCGAACATATAGTGAATCAAAGTATAGATAGTGTGGGCGAAAATAAGCAGTCAACACACGCGCGCTAGAATATTTCATCTTTGTCCGGTGTCTGCGTTGTTTGTCTCCAAAAGTTATGACCGAAAAAATGTTTTTGAATTTGTTTCAACTAGAGTTGCGGGGTATCTCTTAAATCCCTCACACAAGTGCTTGTCAACGCAAGGGTCTTTTGTTGTTGCGTCTCCAGTAGATTGTTGTTGTTCCATCTCTTCGGTTTCTTTTTCAACTGTAAAACAATGGCCCAGGCCAGTGTCGCCACCAAAAAAAATTCAAAGTGCATGCATGAGCTGAGCGTACAGATTATGCATGGCTAGAAAAATCTGGCTAAAAAATGTACTTTGCTGCTGAAGAAATTTGCATCATGCAAACTGTATGCATAGCTTAGCGTATGCATAAAAAAACAATGTTTACTTTGAGGTTAATGTTCCAAAATTGAAGGCTCATACTCAACAGTTGACGTTTGTAAAGAATTGCTCTTGTCTTGTATATTATGTATTCAGAATCTTATCATTCAGCCCCATCTTTAACACTGTCTTCTCTTCTCTTGCGCAGTCCATCCTGCTGTTGGGCAGTGTAGCTCTGGCCTGCTTGGCTTTGGACCTCCTGTTCCTCCTCATCTACTCCTGCTGGCTGTGTTGCCGCCGTAAGAAGAGCTCCGAGCAGCCGAATGCAGACTGCTGCTGTACTGCCTGGTGCGTCATCATCGCCACCCTCGTCTGCAGGTGAGTCTGAAAGCATTTTTCCCTCATATCCTCTCTGTCAGCATCTCATTCAGGCGGAAGATGACACTTGTAGTCTCTACTCGTGTAGTTTGGTCTCCAGTGAGATGCTTTTATCAAATGTTTCCCAGCTGTAAAAACCCATTCTGCTTGTTGGAGTGTAAAAGAAGTGTTGCATTATCTGAAGGGCTGCGGGGTTTAATTTCTGGAAGGGAAGTCATTTCTGCACTTATCTCTGTAGTTCATTTGGAGCTTTCCCTAGGCTGCTGTGCGGCTGTATTAACACCTCAGACGCCGCTAGCTGCAGGCGTTGATTTAATTTAGGGGTGCACCAATACTAAATTTCTCCACAGATATCCGATTATTCAGAATGATATCTTTCGATGCTGATTGTGGAGATAGTCTGATGCATATTGCACACAAAAATGGGCAGTTCAGGCTAGTGTTGTCTCAAGTACAGACTTCAATACCAAGTCAGTACTGAAATTTTAAAAATGTGATGCTTTGGGCTCTGTTGAGCGGATTTGTAAATACCTCTGATTGGCCATTTTGTTCACGTGCTCATCATGTATGTCTGTGATTGGCTACAGTGATCACACGGAAGTGTTTTAAAGCGTTTTGAGAGTGGGAGCATTTGAAAGCAGGCGTCTATCAGCAGACCGGTGATAGACGCCTACTTTCAAACGCTCCCGTGTGTAAGCTCTCAGTGAAGAGTGTCATTGATGACTATTTACAACATGTTTTTGAAGCAATTATCATTGTTGACATATATGTTGAGTGCATCAACACAATGGCCAATCAGAGGTGTGTACAAATCCGCTCAACAGCACTCAAAGCATCACATTTTTAAAATTTCAGTATCAACTTGGTATTGAAGTAGGTACTTTTGACAACACTAGTTCTGGCTGAAATCAGCAGTTGTAATCTGATTGGCTGGCTTCATGCAACTTAAGGGAGTAAAAACACACAGATTGTGTTGTTCAGTACATCTGGTAAAGAAGTTGTGTTATGAAGCAGGTAAAAGCTTGATATAGTTAGTGCTTTTGAAGAAGATCTAATCTCTGGATTTACTAAAGTTTGCCAGGTTAATGACATCAAAGTTTCAGTCGGAAGTCAACTACATAGCCATGAGCCAATAATTGTGTTATTCAGGTAGCTGAACTTGAACCAGCTTGCTTGGCAAGATTCTCTTCAGGCCGTTTCTCTGCTATGACAGTACTTTTGGTTGTTGCTTTGTTTTTTGACTTGTGTGGTTCCCAGGGTTTGAAAAAGACCAAAAAAGTCAGAATATGTTACCAACAATAAACAGTAGGGGTGCATTGAAATTTCTGCTACCCAAAAAAACAAAAATCAAAATTCAAAGTCAAAATTGTTCCAGGACAATAAAAATATAATAATACAGTTAAATGTAATTGTGAGTAAATCTCAAAATGAATATCCATTTTTCATTCTGTACATTATAATGTTGTGACATTATAATTTACCTGTAGAATTAATAACAATCAAGGTTTTATTTTTATTTTTTAATTATTTAGGCAAAATACTAGTATAGAATTTTAGGTTCCACATCATTTTAAGTTGCCCTTGTTACAGTGTAATTATACAGTTATGTGCTGAGTAATATCAATTAACAACATGTAGTTACTATAGGGTTTGGTTTAGGGTTAGTTGAATGCATGCATAATTTACAGTTATTACTATACTAACTGCATGTAAAATGTGAAACAAGGGCACTGTAAAATAGTGTTACCAAATTTTAATATTGGCCATTTGTTATTTTTTTTTTCAGTATTTGACATTTTAATATCAGTGCATACCTACGAATTATAGGTATTATAATTTTAATGTCGCTTTTTTTTTTTTTTTTTTTTTCAGCTTTCTGCCAATTTTAATGATTTGTAGGTGACTTTTCATGATCTTGTCATGGTCATTTGGATCTCATCGAAAGAGTAATTGCATTTTTAATGCAAATTGAGAAAAATGCACATCTGACTCCTTGAGAATCCCCTTTGGGTCCCTCCACACACAAGTGTTGGATTAATCACAGGATGTCTATTGATTGGTTGGGAAAATTTGCTGAGTTGATGGATTGACCATTTCATTGGCTATTCCTAGTGTATTGTGTCGCTGATGACAAAGTGCTGAGCTGCAGAATAAAGTGGGTTTGTACAAGAGAAATCATTACTTCAAATACAACCTTCTGTCTGGGGCTGTTGCTATAATGCATGCCACCACAAAGAGCGTTTCTGCTGTCCTTCACTCTATTTTTCCTTCGTCTTCTGAATCGACCACAGTGCTGTTTTTTCTTTCAAGTGCATTATAATCCATTAAAATTCAAGATGTCAAGACATTTCTCTGAGCGAATTCAAACCACTAGAAGGATTCATAAACAAACAGATTGCATTAGCAATGCTGGCTTTTGTTGTGATGATCTTTGAAAGTGAAATGGACGGAAAATGTGAATGAAAAGAATTTGGTGGGAAAGTTGAGGCTTGACTATTATCCGGCCTGTTGCTATGGCAGCGTCTTTCCCGGCAGTGCCTAACTTGTGGGTTCTGGCATTATAGCCATCAGCAGGGACTCACAAAAAAAGACCACCACCCTTTTCCTCCACCACCCCCCGTGTCTCATGACTGCTCCTCATGTTTTGTCCATGTTAACGTGCGCTCGCTCTTTAGGGAGTCCGCCTGTGATAGTGTCGGCATGAGAGAGGGCCTGCTGTGTCTCTCTCCTTCAGTTCATGTTCTTAGCTGAGCAGTCGGGCAAGATGACAGGTGAGAACTTTATAGTCACTATGAGTTACACACCAAGCAGTAAATCTTGTCTTCGGTACATGGTCTATTTTTTTCCCCAGCTCGGAAGTTATAAAGAGCTCAAAGACAAGGCAAAAACACACAAAGGAGTGTTGCTGTCTCTTCATATCTTCTTCAAAGCCATCATGGAAGCAAAATGGGCCCTAATACTTACTTACACAAATCCTGGTCTTATTTGGATTGATTTATGAGTGCACATTTAAAAAAATAAAATACACAACACAACGTTTTTGTCTGTTTTATTTTTTCTTCTTTGTTTTGTTTTTGGTTTGCTTGTTTTTTGGGGGGTTTTTTTCAGTTTGGTGGGTTTTTTTCTTTTTCTTTGTTTGTTTGGTGTTTTTTTTGTTCTTTCAGTTTGTTTGGTGTTTTTTGTTTTAGTTCGTTGATTTCAGTTTGGGTTTGTTTATTTATGTCTGTTTTGTTGTTTTTTGAAGGGGGAAATTATGTATTTCATGTGGGCCTAATTATTTCAACCATGAAGAGCTAGTCTCGCACATACACTCGCTCTCACACAGAGTATGTCTCGCTCTGTCAGTCAGTCACACATTCAATACATTCTCTATATCAGTTACTGAAACTCTTCTCTCTTTCTCTCTCATGCTTACTGCTGTGAGTGTGCATGTAGAGCAAGCATCTTGCCTTCTGTGAAAGTCTATCACTGCACATCTGGTCCTGTGTGGAAGTAGAAATACAGAGAACACTTTCTCTGTCGTCTTCACAGGCTCCCTGCTGATTTTTCCCCCACTGGGAGGAAGATGAGCTCGTTTTCAACACAAACACCATTAATAATCATCACACCTGCGAGGGACATGACTCAGGATTTCTCGTAATGTGATATTAATATTCTCATAATATAAGCCTGCAGTCAATAATGCTTTAGGCTGGCTTCATTCTCATTTTTAAGTGGTACACTTCAAGTATGGGAAGAAACGTTACTTTTAAGGCTACTCAAGTGAAGTTTTACCTGATATGTCTGCTGTTCTTCCCTCCGTTTACAGTCCTGAAGACGATGGATTGACTGTGTGTGATGCTAAGCTTTTGTGCGGATGCTTGCAGAACTCTGCCATACTGTCTGATCTAGACTAAACTGTCTTATCTTCTTGAACACCAACATAGTGAACTGGTAAACTGATCTGAGAATATCCTACTTTATTTTCTGATGTTCCAAGTCAGACTAGTGTTCTTGTTCATGATATTGATGTAGGTCAAGAGCCTGGCCATTAAACAGTTTCCTTGCAGAGTCAGTCCTGCTAAGCATGAAGTTATGAGAACTGAAGTTGAGTATTTACTCCAAAATGGTTTTGCAACACCTAGTGAAATTCCTTGGTGCTCACCTTGCTTATTAGTCCCAAAACCAGATTTAAACTTTTTGCTTTTGAACAGGCTATCGCAAAGTGAATAGCTGGGTTCTTTTCCATTGCCCCGCTTAGAAGTTTGTGTGGACAGAGTCTGTTTTGCTAAGTATGTGACCAAGCTTGATCTTTTGAAAGGCTACTAGCAAGTTTTTTAACACCTAAAGCTTCAGAAATTTCTGCCTTTGTATTGCCCTGTAACTTTCTGCAGTATTCTGTTCTCACCATTGGGATGCAAAATGCACCGACGACGTTCCCGAGGATGATGCATGAGGTACTGGCTAACATTCCAAATAGTGCAGCTTACTGGGATGACATAGTTATCTATTCTAATGAGTGGCAAGACCCAGTGCGTCCCAGTACGGAATTGTGTTGTGTATGCCTGTTTGTTTGTCTACTTTGTTTCCGCTCTCCTAAAATGAGTAGCGACAGTTGATGCTAATCAGCCCTCCTGACTGTCTCCCTCTTCTTTCATATTTTTGATGAAATCCAAGAGGTAAGTGACTCATCCATAGACAGCAATTTAACCAACACTTTCAAGGTCCAGAAAGGTACTAAAGATATTGTTAAAACAGTCAACGTGACTACAGTGGTTCAACCTTAATTTTATTGATGAGAATACTTTTTGTGCACAAAAACAAAACAAAAATAATGACTTTATTCAACAGTCTCTTCTCTTCCCTGTCATTATCCGTATGCAGTTAACGCAGTGAAGGCTTCTGTGTTTACGTCCGAATGCCGGCTCAGTATTGGCCAAAGCTGATCACATGACGCATGCATGTGATGTTGACGCAGGAGCCGGCCAATAACGAGTCGCCGTTCTGACGTAGAACCTGGAAGCGTTTAATGTAAACAGCGTATGAGAATGACACAGAAGAGAAGATACTGTTGAATAAAGTTATTTTTGTTTTGTTTTTGCGCACAAAAAGTATTCTCGTCGCTTCATAAAATTTAAGGTTGAACCACTGCAGTCATGTCGACTGTTTTAACAGTGTCTTTAGTACCTTTCTGGACCTTGAAAGTGTTGATTATATTGCTGTCTATGGACGAGTTATATAGCTCTTGGATTTCATCAAAAATATCTCAATTTGTGTTCTGAAGATGAACAAAGGTCTTACGGGTTTGGAACGACATGAGGGTGAGTAATTAATGACAGAATTGTAATTTACTAGGCTTAACCCTTTAATGATTTTCATTTAAATTTAAGGAAGCTGTAGGGAGGTGGGTGCCATACATTTAATTTATTTAGTTTCCTTAACTTTTATTTTACAACTGTTCCTCCTCCTCTTCCCTAGATAAGGAAGGGTATAACAGTGACATAATCGAACTGGTATTTCACATCAGTGCGCCCGCATGATAACGGCACCATCATAATTCCACTGAAAGATCTGCAGATTTCCATTTAATTTTTTTGTTTGTCATTCATACATGCATATCTCCTAACCCACCTCTTGCATATGAGTTTCAATTGAAATTTACCATATTTGAGTTTATTCTGCAAAACTATGCAGATATTCCTCCCCAAACAGCACATAAATGTGAAAAAGTGCAGATTCTGCATGGACTACTTATCACTTATGCATGAGGAGGAAACAAGCTCATGGCGTCCGTCCAGTGGACAGTTTTGCCTTAGACCCTGTGGATCTAGACAGTCTATAGGAACAGATTGTTTAGTAAGAAGCCCTTGTAGTATTTACCATCTGTATTCTCGATCTGAAGGCTAACTTATGCCGTGGGATGTAGTATTAAATATGTGTGCTAATTCCGTTACTATTGAAATAGAAATGTAGAGTTGTGCATTTTCTGGTCTTTCTTGGAAGTATGGTGAAATCTCCTGAGAATTGCTGATGAAGGCACATATTTTGAGAGCTTTACAAGAAATCTCAGTGGATGCATTTGAAGGAACACATGAGCGCTCAAATAGAAACCAGAAAGAAGAATGTTTTACAAAATGTGGTTAAGACATGCAATCCTCTGTCCTGCATCAATGATTCATGAGGACGCAGAGGAGTGATCATAAACAGCAGAATTTAAGTCACGTTTTTGTAGATTCATCTACCGTCCAATCAGTAATGTAGGTTAACACCTACTCTAAATGTTTCCTGTTTGTTGTGAGTAACATTTAGGGTCTGTGTTGGTATTTACTCCTACATAGGAGTGTTTCTTTGACGTCTATTTTGAGTTCTGTTGCACCACATGCATTATTTAGTCCAGCTGAAATCCCTTCAAATGCACACTGTTCAGTCAGAATTGATGTAGCGGAGGCTTGCAAGTCAAGACACATGAATTTGCTTTGTTTTCAATGATTAAAGTTTGATCCCCATTCCCCACCTCTGTCAGATAGTTTGAATGTAGTTGGTGTGAAACAGCCTGGAGGACTCATTCCGGATGCACAGCACCTAAGTTTCATGCTTGGACTTCTGAAATCTGTAGCTTCAGGCACATTTTAGCTGTAGCACTGCATAACTTAAGATTATGGAAATCCAGAGCAAGACTCTGAAACCTTTACAGCGTTTTTGCTAAGCAGCTCATGACTTGACATTGAAGCCACTTCAAAGGCTCTGATAGCATCACAGCAGCTAGTGTGCAGTTCATTTGGGAATTCTGAAAAGCCTGAGACTGGAATATATAAACTGTGTCCATCCAACATTTTTATGCTTTCAATATGATGGATCTGTCCAGCTCTACATCACTGTAAAATATACAAATTCCTTATTCAATTCTGATTGAAAAGCTCTTGATTCCAGTTTTGTTTCAATTCTGATTCATATGGGTATATTTCAGTTCCATTAGGTATATTTTCATGTCCATTTTTTCTTACATTGGAAAGAAAATCAGTCTCTGCTAATGCTGAAATTATATTGGACAGTAGGGCCAGTGTTGCCAATTGCTTTCAGCTGAAAGTAGCTAAAACGGTCGCTAAATGTCACTAGATGACATCATACTGGTGAGTCTACTGATCTGTATTAATTAAATCTCGATCAGTTGGCGAGTCACGGAATCTAGATAGTTTTTCCAAGAAGTTCCTAGATTTGTCACTAGGCTTTTGAAAAAATTCTCAAAAGGGATGGAGAAGTCACTAAATCTAGCAACAAAATAGCTAAATTGGCTAGGGCTGGGTGATGCATTGAATATCTATACCTTTGCTGACAATATAAAATTAGGGAAAATAGTGAATATCGTGATAATGTTAAGTTTAGCTTATGTGTGATCTGTGAAGACTGTCAAAGGTTTTTTTTTTTTTCGTTTTTGCAGCATTGTAGCCAATCAGACATGTCTGTTGAGCGCATGAATGCAGTGGCCAATCGTGTTTCAATACCCGCTCTAAGCGCTCAAGTTTGAATCCGCGTGCTTGCTTAGTGTTCTATGCTCACAAATCCTTTCATTAAAACTGCTAGTAACGCACTGCAATGTTTCTAGATTCACAAACATATTAAAATGCGGCTTTGACTCAGAAAATGTGGTGATTGACAGTGATAACCTCACAATAACTATAACTTCAAAAAACTCACTTTGTTGTTGTTCAACCACAACTTTTTGTTGGAATATTGCACTTTTTTTCTTTTTTTTTTATATTGGCACCTTTTATTAAATATGACTAGTGTTCATTTTGCAGTAAACAATTTGTATACTTTGAAACTATAGCTGTTCCATCCAGATCATGTCTTTTTCATGGGGGGCAAATTGAAAAATCACCTTTTTTTTTATTTATAGAGCAATTTATATACACTATATGGACAAAAGTATTGTACTTGGTGATGTGAGGCTTGCATGAACCTGGCCATGGAAACCCATTCCATGAAGCTCGCGCCCCACGTTTTTTTGTGCTAATATTAATGCCAGTGGAAGTTTGGAACTCTTCTGCTATGGAATCAGCAGAGCGTTGGCAACTTTTACGCACCATGTGCTTCGGCAATCAGTGGCCCTGCTCTGAAAAAAATTTGGAAAAGTATTGAGACAATTTTTTTGCCCTGCCCTATTGGACAGTGATTCAAACTGTTTTTAATTATTCATTAAATGAAATCTGCACATGAGAGTCTTTTGTTTTGGGAAGAACACCAAAGGCCACTCACTTTTCAGGCACATATTGACCAAACCTGTCTTGTCTTAACCGTGTGACACTCCACTTAGCCAAATCCCCACTGATTCAGGACGCTGTGCTTTAGGGGGGATGGGTGCACCAGGACGAGCATGAGAAATGAGATCGCTCTGCGTGATCTGCCCAGTCAATGGAGTGTTATTCTCTAAGGAACGCTTAACCCCATTCACATTGATCAACAATCACAGGTCATTACTTATTCTATATGTTATGCAACTAAAGTCTGCTTCTTAGCATCAGGGAGCCCTGGGATAGATTTCGATGAGTCATGTGGCTTATTTTTGTTATTTATTTGTTTGCAGTATGTCTGTATAGACCCGTGAGAGCTTAGGCTCAGAATAGAGACCGTCTTACAGACTGAGCTTTCGTTAATACAGCATAGCGGTGATATCGGCCCACCATAGGCCTCAGCTGTGGGACCATTGATTGATCTGTCCTCAGGTCACATCTTGTCTTAGAGCCCACAATCACTTCCCATCTCTCAGTATAACTATTGTCGGAGATGTCTCTTGTATGGTTGAATGTATCTGACCTTATAAACCTCACTGCTGCCCACTTTTGCCTTTATTTTCAAGTTTTATTGACGTTTCTACAATGGTAATACCATAGTATTCTTTGAAGTACCTTACAGTATCATTTAAATACCATGGTATATTATTATGATAATGAAACAGTAACATAGTATGTAGTAGCCAAAGTATATGTTGCTTTAAAAAATATATTGGTTTTGCATTTATATAGCAAAATATCAAACCAAGAGTCATTTATTTCAAAGAAAAATGCCAACAGTACAAAAGTCAAAATAAGTTTAATAGTTTAAGTTATAAAACAACAGATACAGTATCAAAAATGACACTTTCTGGTTGTCAAATTAGTCAAACTGTTCACTCCGACTGGACAACTTTCCTTGAGGAGACCTGACTTCATACATCTACTAAAATGACTTTAGACCAGTTAATTAAAAGTTTGTTCTGAGAAAAGCTCAAGCACTTATTTAAAGATGTCATTGGTTTGACATCTTGTTTCTAGCGCATTGAGATTCAGACGTAGTGTCCAAAATTGTCCAGATAATTTTTGGGGCCACTGATACCAGCATTGTACCACCACACTAATTTTTTGGATGGGTATTCCTTGATATTTGTCTCTTGAGCAGCTATGACTGAGCAAATATGAACCTCTGCTTCTTTTAAACAATTTCTTAGTGAACTCATTGCAGTTTTGTTTTTGTTTAAACGCACACGTAGCACTACAATTTGATGTAATGTGAAAAAACATGAGCAAATAAATGGCCCACATATCACTGTCTAGTCATTCATGACCTGCTATGAGAGATTAGACTGTGTATTTGTGTATTTAGTTAACTTTGCTCCTGCAGATTATCCACCAGATTTGCAGTGTAGTAGGAATGCTGGGAACTCCACTGAGACCTCTCTAATGGGTCACATGACCATAGCCTCCGGGGAAATGGCGAGGTGACATCTGCTTCCTGATCTGCACTTTCATGCCGCAACACGCCCCGGCTGAACACGACAACGCATGGAAACGCATAAAAACAACACACCATGCATCAGTTTAACACAAGTAACTGCTTGTTTAGAAAATACTGAGCTAGTTTAAGAAATTGTCACTCGATTCAACTCAAGTGACTTCCTTCCTGCGTAGTGCTTCAGCGACAATAGGTCCTTCACATCCACATGTTTTTGTGAAATCTTTATACTTAGACTTTGGCCCGTACATGAAGCAAACGATAAGACTGGCAAACGCATGGAATGCGTCTTAAATGTAAGCGAGCCTGCGGGCCTGTCCTGTGGTGAATAGCTCTTTGTTTAGCCGCAGAACCCCCTTAAATGGGGTGGCTGCTGATTGTAGCTGCCATTGAATGCCTTACAATGAGTTGGGTGACATACTTGAGCGAGAGAGGGTGGGGAATGGGAATGAGTGGGATTGAAAGCCCTGTCGGCAGGTTGTGCTGTTGTGCCACCTGGTGGTGAGGCAACACGTTTAAGTCCAATGTGTTGATGGTCATCTATATCTCTGGGTCAGATGGTGCAGATGGTCCGCTGCTGGGCGTACATTTCTGTGAATGGCCTCAGTGGGTTTGTGGGGCAGCGAGTGTTTGTGACCTGATTCTCTCGCCGGTCAAAGCTGTTAGCGCAATTGATTCGTTTTCATCTCTATTCTCCCAGCTCTGTTGTAGTAGCCCAACAGTCTGAGTCAGTGGCGTGTTGAGTTTCACAGAGTGATATCCAGCGTCTGACCACTTTGTGGATCTCTAATGTGCACAAAAGCCAGCATTTTGTTAGTTGTTAACTATACAAATGAATAAGTAAGCATGTAGTCATTTAAATTATGCTAACATTTAGGGATCTCCCCAAAGGGCTGTTTGTCTTATTCACAGGTTGGCCTTCATGAGGCTTAAACCAGCAACCTTCTGGTTATGAGCCATATAACGCAATAATGCTTGTAACTCATCGCCCTGAAATAGTATTACACTCTTTCCTATTTCCAACCCATAAAATGTCCATATTACTGATTTTGAAGCTATATATTTTTTTCGTTTACTTTGTTATATACACTACCATTCAAAAGTTTGGTGTCTGTAAGATTTTACCATTTTTAAAAGAAGTTTCTCACACTTTTTCTTACACTCACCAAGGCTGCATTTATTTGATCAAAAATACATTAAGAACGGTTATGTTGTGAAATATTATTACAATTTCAAAAACTGTTTTCTGTTTGAATATGTTTTAAGATGTAATTTATTTATTCCTGTGATGAATTTTCAGCATCATTACTCCAGTCTTCAGTGTGTCACATGATCCTTTAGAAATCATTCTAATATGCTGATTTTTTTCATCAGTGTTGGGGAAAAAAAAAGTTGTGCTGCTTAATATTTTTGTGGAAACCATGATTTTTCAGGATTCCTTGATAAATAGAAATAAAAAATCTTACTCTCCCCAAACTTTTGAATGGTGGTATTAAATATTTGTTGTATTTCCAGTAGCTGAATGACGGTTATGATTATGATGACTGAATTTTCCTTTTTTGACTCTTTCTCCAAGTGCCTCTAGTTGGGAATGACTGATGTATATCAGTTTCCTGAATGATCTGTGACTTATTCACTGTTATTTAATAGGTCATTTCATGTGTGTTCAGTTGTGTTATCTTCTTCCGGCTGTGTGCAGGGTTTGAGAAATTACTGACCTATTCCTCAGGGTTACCACGGCTCTACTGAAAGTCTCAATTCCCCTGTCCCCTCCTCCTTATGCTTCTCTTTCTTTGTATCCTTACAGCGCTGGCATTGCTGTTGGTTTCTACGGGAACGGTGAGACCTGTGACGGCGTGAATCGACTGACTTACTCACTCCGTCATGCCAACCGCACCGTGTCAGGAGTGCAGAGACTGGTGAGGCACTGATGCACACTGGGTTATGTTCACATGGTGCTCTATCCCTCCAAAACACACCAGAGCTTGACATTCTCACTGACATACTTACAGCTGTTACACTGTGTGATCCTTATCTCATGAGAAAAGAGCTTACAAAGCAAATGTGTTTGTGTGTCTGTAGGTGTCAGAAAGTACATCAGCTCAGAGCCAGACTGTGGACGAGAATCTTCAGCTACTAAAGGACCAGTATGCAAAGCATACAGACTACCTGTCCATCATACAGAAACTGCAGGATCAGCGGGCTGAGCTGGTTCGTCAGATGGCTGACATTCCTTTTTGGAACAACCTCAGCATCTCCTTGGAGGATCTGGCAACCCAGATTGAACTATATGACTGGTACAGGTACGTACATTCATATCTGTCACAGAAAGAGATCAGTGAAAGAAATATGTAGGCATGTCACACTTTCCAAACTAAAAATAATAATAAAAAAATACAGATTTCAGTACCTGAGTGCAAGTATTTATACATTGATTTCTTTTTGACAAAAATAGCACAAAATAAGACACTTACTAAAAAAGATTAAATATGTTATTTGTTTACCTGCATGTCATGTGACCATTAACCGGCATCAGAGAACTGTGAACATATGAATGTGGTGTTTTTGAAGTATTAACTTAAAATCTCAAATATTGACTTAAAATATTTTAAATATTAAAATTTTATTATATCAATATTAAAATAACTGAAATTTTGGTGTTGTGACAACCCTGAAACACATTATGAAGTGTACTTTTCATTTGTGTAAAACCTTTCTAACATCCAAAAAAAGAAAAAAGCTCTCAAAAGATTTCTGTCTCACAGAAGTTGTTAACAGTGCACTCTCAGAGAAAATAAAAATTAGTATTCTGTGCACTCGCTGCCTCTTTCCACCTTTTGTCGACCATTTACATTTCTCAGTGAAAGAAATTGCCATGGGGTCCGTTAGTTTGCCTAAAAACAGTCAAATAAGTTTCATTCCAGGCTTCCATAACAGGATAATCCCATGAAACCAAACATTTTTGGTATTGATTCACAAAATTTACATTTTCTGTATGTAAATGGAGCTTGCTTTTACAATAGCTTCCACCTTTATGCCATCTAGCAGCAACCCCTAACATCGTGATGGAAAGTTTGCACAAGTAATCTTCAAAACATGTAAAAATCTTATTCATTAGGGCATGTACATTTAAATAGAAATGTTATGAAACTTAGGCTATATTTTCAGGTATATATAAGCATATACTACTGTTCAAAAGTTTGGGGTCTGTCACCAAGGCTGTTAAACAATAAAATATCATTAGTTTAAAGTAATTGTTTTCTATTTATTTTAATGTCATTTGACAGAGCTGAATTTTCAGCATCATTACTCCAGTCTTCAGTGCCACATGATCCTTCAGAAATCATTCTAATATGATGATTTACAAGAAGCATTTCTTCTTATCAGTGTTGAAAACAGTTGCTGCTTAATATTTTTGTGGAAACAGTGATACATTTTTTAGGATTGTTTAATGAAAGTTCATTTATTTGAAATAGAAATCTATTGTAACATTATAAACAATAAATTTAATGCATCCTTGCTGAATGAAGGATGTGGTAGTGTATTTCGTATATTTAAATGTGCAAGAGACAGCTGATCTGTTAGTGTTAGTGACATGAACGCTGTAGAATTTGCTGCGGTTTAAATGTATTATGTTAATGTGTTGTCATCATTAGGTGGCTGGGCTACCTGGGTCTGCTGCTGTTTGATGTGCTTATTTGCCTGCTGGTGCTCTTCGGTCTCATCCGCAACTCCAAAGGAACTCTGATTGGGTAAGACGGTTCATATGGATGTGTCTTTGGGTCATGAGTTGGTACACCAGGGAAAATAAAGCCTCAGTGCTTATAGAAACTAGCAAATGGCCAGCAATATTTGATCCGCTCCAGTTTCTGACTCACAAAGGTTTTTAAACTGTCAGGAAGCCATCCACTCGATGACACTCCATGGGGCTGTGATGAATGATTTCTGACTCTCAGTTAAAGCAGTTACACCAGATTGATTTATGAAATGTTAGTTATTCTCTTATGTTTAGCTCCAACAAAGAAAGTATAATGTCTCTTTTGCTCTGATTTCCCCCCCTCTGGGAAGTTTAATTCCGAGACGCTGCAGAAAAACAGAAGAATGAGCAGCGTGACAATCTCAAACATAGCTCAAAACTGAGTCACTTTAGCTCTGTTTCAAAACCACTCTATATAAAGTACCTCGCCACACAACCTCATGTAAAGTGCTAAGAGACTTGACACACCAATAGAGTTTGATGTTAGCATGTTGCTAAGCTAACAACGTAATAGAGTGCAACACTGTCCACCCACTTTTTCAGCAGCCTTGGTTCCAGATGTATCTTTCCCATAGGGATAGATGCATAGTTAGATACACTTCGTTAAAGAGTTATAAGCCCTGAACCAAAGCAACCAGCTACGAGGTTAATCACAACATTGCAAACTATAATTTGAATCAATGTACTTGAAAATCAGACAAACTGTCTCATTAAGCATTGTGAATGACATACTTGATTAAAAATATGCATATACACAAAAAATTAAGTATTTTGAGTGCGTAGGGAGACTGACTCATTTGTCCCAGTGCTTCATGGGAGTTTTGCTGGATTTGCTTGTCCTGATAGGTGCAGATTTCTTTATTTTCTCACCAGGATTTCTGTTCTTAAAGGATTAGTTCACTTTAAAATGAAAATTACCTAATGATTTACTCACCCTCAACCATCCTAGGTGTGTATGACTTTCTTCTCTCTGATGAACACAATCGGAGAAATATTAATAAATATCCTGATGCATCCAAGCTTTATAATGGCAATAAACGAGTTTGAAGCATAAGAAAGTGCCTCCATCCATCCATCAAAAACGTACTCCACATGGCTCCGGCTAATAAAGGCAAAGCGATGCGTTTGTGTAAGAAAAATATCCATATTTAACAAGTTATAAAGTAAAATATCTAGCTTCCGCCAGACTGCCTTCCATATTTAACTTACGAAAAAAGTGTAACTGAAGCTAGTGATTTTACTTCATAACTTGTTAAATACGGATTTTTTTTTTTTTTTTTTTTTTTTTTTTACACAAAGGCAGGACAAAATTCAAAACACAAAATTAATTTCACTATGGAGGGAGGTAATGGGATTTTTAAATTTGGAACCCGGCTGTTGCATGCTATACTATACTATACTATAATATACTATAATATAAGACTCTCCATAACATACTGTGAACATTATAGAGAGTCTGTCTCTGGATGGACACTTTCTGTTGCATGTTTGGGTACACCGGAGTACCTCAGGTGCGTGTTGTGGGACCAATCATGTTCTGTCATTTAGTAGATTGTCTACAACTCTTCAACTAGCCCTGCCAAAAAACACGGATAGAGCCATTGTGTCTCTTTGTTCGTCGTTAACCTGCCGTGTCTTATAGGAGGGAGCAGTGCATTGTTTCCCCCGGGCTAGAGCTCACATTAAAGCCTGGCGTCTCTATCCTGTAGCTGGCTCACCGATTTCCTCTGGCTTGTCTTGCTCATATGTTCAGACATTTAACATTTTGCATTTACATTATATAGAAAAAAATCCGTTTGACTTGAGGCCGTGTCAGAAGGTAAATGTCAAGGTATTGATTTGCTCAGTAATAAGTTGCTACTGCTAAAATCTTCAGGTTGATCTAGTTCACTCCTGACTCAAGGCATTGCATGATACCGTGATGTTATCCTACGGTTTGATTTGGCCTTAGTTTAAAGGTACAGGTGGAGCCATAATGTTCATTAATGTACAGTAATAAAATCACAATCTATTTGATGTCTGTTTTTTTTTTTTTTCTAGAAGACAATTTTTATACTGCAAAAACTGTCATTTTTGTTCAAAATTCAGAACTTTTGTCTTGTTTTCCATTAAAATATATAAACATCCATAAGATAAATGTACTTGAAGCAAAATATTTTAACATGTTTTAGTTAAGTATTAAATAATTTTATTACAATAAAATAATAATAGTGTGTATGTGTGTATACTTTTTATTTAATTTTGTTAATATTATTTAATATTATTATTTAATTCTATAATATATTATTATTGTTATTATTTGCAGTCTTCAATTCTGCGATGTTGAATATGCTCAGATATGACTGTTAGATGTTTTGGTGAAGTTTGTTTTACACAAATATGATACTCATAATATAACAACATGCTATATGGATGATTGCAATAAATGTGTGCTTATTACTTGATGGTTTTTAATCCGACTGTTGCCTCTATCATTTTATCACCATTAAATTTGGAAAATTGTAGTGGGATATGAAGGGTTTTCCCCAGCAGAAACACCCCTTTGAGGGGTTTCCAACCATTTAAACGATCACGATATGTATAAACTGTATATGATGATGGTTTAGATAATCATTATCTTTGTTCTCTCAGGGTGTGTTTTCTGGGTGTGTTGGCGCTGGTAATCAGCTGGAGCTCACTGGGTCTGGAACTGACTGTCTCCTCGGTGAGTGTCTCCATGGCAACACTACTCCACACAGAGGCAGGGCAGTATTGTAGTGATGCTTCCTCTTATGATCTCTCCTGCACATGCTCGAGCTATATCTGTGGATTTACCTAAAGCAGCCAGTAATAGCTTATGTCTGTGATTAGCAGCCTGTTTAGCAAAGTTATACCTGCTTTAAAGGGGTGATATCATGCCATTTTTTTTTTTTTTGGTAGATGTACTCTAATACTCACAATGCAAATCTCTTTCCCCAGTCCACCTGGGACATTTATAGAAATTGCCGTGATTGTGAGTGACGTCAGAACCATGAGCACATCAACAACCGACCATGTTTACATTTCAACATATCATATTTATCATTAAGCAAATTAACAGGGAGAGTTCAGCAATTTCATGTGACTACTTTTACTAAATTCACACAAAAACATAAGAGGTCAGTTACATATTAGGATTGTACAAACCTCAAAATCAACTAGTCAGTGGGTTTCCTGCTACTGTTTGGCAAATCGTTTGTATGGAAGCCCCTGTATGATAGGGATGAGAGGTTTTCTTGCTGGTGCAAAATGCAATGAAACAGAATTTAGGGATCTCAAGGTTTGTTTATTTTATTTTTTTTAAAGTAAGACTATTTTTAACTTGGCATGCCATAATAAAAATGCAGCGATTGTCAACCAACTAAAGCACAGCAAGCTGTCAGGACGACAGTGATTTAATTAGCATTAAAAACACTACCATTCAAAAGTTTGAGGTCCGTAAAATGGTTTTGAATGTTTTTGAAAAGCCTCTTATGCTGCATTTGATCAAAAATACAGTAAAAACAGTAATATTGTGAAACTTTTTACAATTAAAAATAACCATTTTCTATTATAATATATTTTTGATTTTTCAGCATCATTACTTCAGTGTCACATGATCCTTCAGAATATGATGATTTGCTGCTCAAGAAATGTTTCTTATCAATATTTTTGTGGAAATCATGATACTTTTTTTTTTTTTTTCAGGAAAGTTTAAAAGAAAAATAGAAATCTGTCAGTTTTGATTAATTTAATGAATAAACTGTCTGTAGAGAATGCAATCAATGGTCCTGAAAAACTTTTCTGAACTTCAGGGAAAAATAAAATGCTATAAAGTGTAGAATATACTCTTTTAATGTTCATCGTTTGCTTTTCTCTCTCATTTTAGGGCTTCAGTGACTTCTGTGCGGCACCTGACATGTACATTAACGAGGTGTCAGAGCAGTACGCGCTTATCAAGAAAGGTATGTTTTATTTCACTCCTTTTCTTTGAAATCACACAGATATTACCATTTTCTCTTTCTTCCACCTCCTGCTGATTTGTGAGTAAGACACCCTGTGAATCACTTACGAGTCTGTCTGAATTTAGACTGTCCTACACCTCCTGACGGAGGAGTGTGTTCTCTGAGGAATGAACAGTCACGCAGGCTTTCATTTCCTGTTGGCTCAGAGAGGAAGCGTTCCATCTGACTTTCTCTTCCTCATTTAATCAGCATTACTCAACACAGCAGTTCCTCTTCAAAGTGACCTTATTATCCACAGGAGGCTGGATGCTCTCAGTAAATCAGAGGGCAGAAACAACTGTGTGGGTGTTATCCCCCCAGCCTGTGTTTGTTTTGCGCGCCCGAGCCTTCCTCTTTGGGTGGCCGGAGCAGGAACATACATTCTGGTCAAGCCTAATCGAGGTGAACTCAGGGTTCTTCCCATTGGAAAGTGGTCTTCCTATGACTTATTCCCTGAAAAGGAAGCATTTTCACTGGCTTGAACATGTGTGAATCCTATTTAAGAGGACCTGTTATGCTTCTTTATGTTTTCAACTTTCAGTTGATGAATGACCTCTTAGTTAATGACCCCCAGCATTGGTGTACTTCTGAATGCATGTGAAGCCCTATATGCTTTAGTGTAGCATAAGCAGGTTCAATATGTCAACTTTGGCCTAGGTTATGATTAATCAATTTGTTGGTCAGCTGTGAAGAGAAGACTTACAGCAAAGAGAACTTCTGGAGAACAGAATACAGGAGAGAGATAAGAGGAGAGGAAGAGAAAACTGCTGAAGGATGGGGATGATAAACCATGTGACTCTCAGCTTCACACACCCATGAAATTGTGTCTTCTGGGCTCTATTCTTATCTTTGTTCTTCCTATCTTCAGTCTTTCTCTCATTTGCTCTAAATAACTCCTTAAAGGGATAGTTCACCCAAAATTGAACATTGTGCCATTATTACTCACCCTAATATAATTTCAATTTGTTTTTTTTTTTTTTTTTTTTTGTTTTTTGTTTTTTTTGTTTTTTTGTCTGTGCAATTAAAAAGAATTAAGATTGTTTTACCCAGACTTTTTCTGTCTAACCCGGTTCATAGTGACCATGTGCAGTCAAGCTCCAAAAATGACAATAAATAAATAAATAAATTTAAAATCAAGTTTAAAAAGTTTTTTGAGGCAGTATTGTTGTAAATTAAAACTAAAACCATTAAAACATTTTTTTGTTAATTGAAATAAAGCTGAAAGAAAATTAGATAATTAGATAAATATTGGATAAAAAACGTAGATGAAACAAAGATTAGAATGTTTAATGGCAGCTAACTGAAATAATGTTTAAGTTGAGGTACTAAAATACTAGAACTAAAACTGAAATTAAATAAAATCAATTCTAAATAGAAATATTAAAAAAAATACAAAAGCACAAATTACAAATTAAAATGAAAACTGAAAATATAAAAATAAAAGCTAATGTAAAATATTAATACTATATTAGTATGTAAATAATACTAAAATAACTCGGTTCTTAAGTTACATAACTGTGTGAGGAAGAAAAAAGCTAAATTAAATTGTAACCACACCACTGAATCGGTAAGTTGAACTAGAAAGGCAGATCAGTCCGATCCGTGAACCGGATGAACTAGTTCATAAAGAACTTGCTCAAAAAATAAATAAATAAAAACTATTCAACTCAGTGACTCATTACTTGGTTTAACAGCTCACTGAAGGGGTACATTTTCATTGAAAATGACGGTAACACTTCAGTATGGGGAACACATATAAACTATTAACTACGACTTTTGCCTCAATAAACAACTCATTTACTGCTTATTAATAGTTAGTAAGGTAGTTGTTAAGTTTAGGTATTGGGTAGGATTAAGAATGTAGAATAAGGTCATGCAGAATAAGGCATTAATATGTGTTTAATAAGTACTAGTAAACAGCCAATATTCTATTAATATGCATGCTAATAAGCAACTAGTTAAAAGACCCTAAAATAAAGTGTTACCAAAATGACAAATTTTAATCTGTCCCTTAAACAAAACTATCATATGATTTCAGAAGACTTGGAATAGAGCAGACAAGTCATTTGGATACTTTTATGGTGGTTTTTAGAGCTTGTCAGACATGATCACCAATGACTATTGTGCAGAGAAAAAGACTTTAAAAAAAGAAAAAAAGATCAATGTCATGGTTCAAGGAGTCTAAGTTGGACAGTTGTGATAAAAGATTGGTGAATTATGATTCCTTCCTCAGAAAATCTATTTTGTGAGTGGGATTTCAGAATTTGTTGCACTACTCCAGAATAAAAATAGTCTTCAAATAACATTTGGAGCAGTGATTCAGCCGGAAGCATTAATAGATGGAAACTACAGAGAAAGTGATCAGTGAAGCTTTGAGTGTGTTGCTTCTGGCCATCGCTGTCCTAGACTCATGAGTCATCCTATTGCGATTCCCCAGAATAGAACCAAGACATCTCTGTATCTCTATACATCTCTGTACAAATAGCACGCATGTCCCTGTGCCATCATGTTTCTTCTGTGAGGAAAGCCTCAATATGTATTCCAGCATGTCTTCTGTGCTGTGGTGTTTAATACATGTCTAGTTGTTTAAAGAGGCCATATGGACCCTTTTTACAGACTGCTATGCATTTATGCAGTAATTAAAATCATAAATCTAGCAAACTTTTTAACATTTTAAGATTTTTATTATAGTCATATAACATTATACTTTTTATATTAGCCTGGCATTACCAAAAAAAAAAAAAAAAGGTAGTAAACTGCTGCGAATTTGCAATGTCATGAAAACACAATAGTGGGTGTTTTTTAACGTAGCGAAAATTTACATTTTGAAATGTGTAACAGGGTCCTTTTTTTTTTTTTTAATTTCCTTACAGCAAAAAACTTTTAAAATAAGGGTGGATTTACACGACAACAATGTACTAAAAACAGAAAAGTTTTTCCATTGCGTTTTCTTGCGTATATACAACAACGTTGTCAAAACAATCCCCGTTAACATTGATCTGCAAAAACGACTAAAAACGCTGTATTATTCACGCCATGGCAGTTATTGGCGATGTCACTTTGTAAAGAAACACTCCGCGCCTATAGACTGGACAGGTAATCGAATTGGTATCGTATTCAAAAACTTGCACTTTGAAACCCGTTTTCAAAAGTTTGCGTTTTCAGGCCCCTAAATGTTAATGAACGGCCAAAACCAATAAAAAGTTGTTTTTAGTGTCGTTTAAACCGCCCTTTAGACTGAATGCTTTTGCTACTTCAATATGTAAATCCTCATTATTATTATTATTGGCTAACCAACTAATCTTTCAGAAGGCCGTCACGTAGATGCGATGTTTATCCACATTGCATCTACGTGACAGTCACTCAATGTTGATTTCAAACCCAGAAGATGAAAAAAGTCCAAACATACCTCTACTTTTATTGGGGAAAGCATTTAATATAATCCTATAATTGTCTTGCGTTATGTACACCATTTACTCATCTGATAGCGTCTCAGAGGAATGTTAAATTTTATGATCGTCATTGAAGAAAAGCAGTAAAACCCTTCATAAATAAGATCTGTCAGTGTTTTGGCATGTTTCCTGCCTCGTGTGAATCAGGATCTTTTACAGCCTGCAGTCATCGCAGCGTGAGTGGGATTTAAATCTCAGCCTCCTCTCGGATCGTGTTTGGAAGTCGCTCCATTGTCTTTGTTTCATAAAGGCATCACCAGTCACCCAATATTGCATCCAATTACTGGAGGTCATTCACACATGACATGTAAGACTATGGGGCCCTGGCACTCAGACTGAATACTATTACAACCTATAAATCCAGCCATGAACTACACTACCACACTATAAACTTCAGACTTTTGTATACAGCCATCCATGGATATAATTGAGAGGCCACTTTATTCCCCTCATCATTGCCATAATTATACCATTTATATGGCAATCAGGGAGGCCGGTTGTATGGGACGGGAGAATTGGCTTGTTCATAAGCAAGTTTTACAGGCACCACTGCTGGCACTTATCCTTGTGACTGCTGCCATGTGCGTGTCCACGTGTGTGATGATAGTGATGAAAGCATCACTCCTCCTCCTCAACAAACCCACTGCTCTGACGCATGTATCTGTTTTTAATTCGCATCCACGCAACCTGCTGCAAGCTGCGCATGAAGATGGCCCAAGACTCCATCTGCGTTGGCGTGTGGAGGTTTGTGAGAGGACTGTGCGAATTAGTATTTCCTGTGCAGAAATAGAAAGTGGGTTTTTTAAAACCCTGCAGTCTGGATATTTATTGCATGTTCATTTTAATCAACACTACTGCTCATAAAATAAAATTAAGCAGCACAGCTGTTTTCAACATTTATCATTAGAAATATTTCGAATTAGCATACAGTTTCCATATTATGGGAATCAAAATCATGACCTTGACTACCGTCAAGCTGCATTGTTTGAGGTACTAACCCTAGCACTGCTTTTAAGGAGGTATTCAGGTCTTTTTTTTTTTTTTTTTTTTTTTCCTCTCCAGTCCTCCTAATAATGCACTCTTCAAACGTGATTATGTGATTTCTCTTCACGTTTGCTGAAAGTAGTAGCTGCATTAAGCTATGCTGTCCGCTGTTAAAAGCTTCACTCCTTTTTCTACCATCCCAACACTTTTCATTCTAGTGATATTATAAATGATAATATAAACTACAACCAAATATGGCACCCATACTGATACACATTTACTGGCAATTATATGCAATTATTAATGTCCAGTTATTGAGTGAGATTTGAACTTGCAGCCTCCTGCCCCTAAGGCAAGGGTTATTCCTGAGCACCCCTAAGACTGAAAGCCTTCAGTCTTATTCCTTTATTAAATATGTTGGCTATTGTTTTATTGTTTTCAGCTACCAATAAGCGTGTTCTCGTCTTA
Organism: Ctenopharyngodon idella; assembly: GCF_019924925.1. Classification (NCBI taxonomy): domain Eukaryota; kingdom Metazoa; phylum Chordata; class Actinopteri; order Cypriniformes; family Xenocyprididae; genus Ctenopharyngodon; species Ctenopharyngodon idella. The sequence continues at coordinate 36,472,677 of NC_067222.1, read as the reverse complement.
ATTTTAACACATTTTATCATGTCTAAATCCGTTCCACAGATTTTCCTCTGATATCGGTGCAAAAAAATCTGGTCTAGTCTAGGATTAGCTATTGATTAATTTGCATTGACAGGGGAAATTATCCTCTGTAGAAGAGAAATTCGATGTTAGGCTTATCTTGGGTGAGTGAGGCGGTCGTGGACTGAATCCTAAAGTAGCTCGTGGTTGGAAATATAGCTGTTCAGATACCTGACATGGCTGCTGTGGGCTCTCTGAGGTCAGCAAATGATAGTGTGTTAGTGTGAGAGTTCATCTGCTTAGGGCGGATGTGAAATGGAAAGAAACGTGAGAAGATTTTTAGCATGTTGCAGGTTTGTAATGACTTACAGTGCTTGTGGAATAAAAGTCACCATGAAATCAAAATTTACTATTCAAAAGGATCATTATTATAATTATTATTTTATTTTAAAATTCATGCCCTAATAATCTTTAATCAAAATAACTTCCCCTCCCTCTTGCAGCGACATCGCTTCTCTTCTTTGATGACATGTTTACTGGTGTGAGGGCGGGACAACCTGTCACTCACATGAGATCGACCAATAGCAAAACACAACAATCCAACCATCCAATCAGTTCCCCATGGACAAAATCGAATCCTGTCCTACTTTTTGTCTTGTTTGAAATGTTGTTTCAATCAGATATATAACACAATAGGGAAGTAAAAGACTATCACATCTTCCGTTTCATGTCAAATTTTAATAATAAATTTGTAGAGGGAAGCAATTGGAAAAACACGGCCATGAGTGTGACTTCATCTAGATGTTAAATGCTGATTTCTTTCATGTCATGGCTCCTGACCGAACACCTCTCTCTGTCTCTCTCTCTTTTCACAGATATCCTGCAGTATTACCTCACATGTAACGTGGGTCAGGTCAACCCCTTCCAACAGGTAACCCTAGCTTCCTATATCAGTTTAATTCTTTGATTCAGATTTTCTCTATTAACTAAATCTCTCACCTTCAAACCTCTGAGAGATGTCCTCAAAAATATTAAGTATATCGGCTCTGTTCCAAACCCTAGTGAGCTTCCTGACTAGACAAATTTGGCATATTAGGCACATTCCCAATGCAAAGGCTTTTGCGAAAAGTAAAATTAAACACCTTTATGGATTCCTCTTTTGGCTAAACTCTTAACAAAGCATTACATGTATGGTTCATGGAAAAGGTAATCCCAGAATGCATTTGCAATGAGGTTAGTGAAACTGTCAAAGATAGTGACAATTTCACTAACTGTGACAATTATTTTCTACAGTTTCAATAAAGTTTGATTTATTTTTTGGTTCAAATATTGAGCTGTTTAGCAACATGCTAACTTGCTTCTGTTATTTATCAATATTTTAAATTGGCTTTTATTTTATATTTTTCATATATTTTACAGTTTTCATTATAATTCTAGTTTTAGTTTAATGTGCTTTTGTCATTTTTTTTTTTTTTTTTTTTTGTTTAATTTATTTTTTATAAATATATCTATTTAACCAACTTATTTTTATGTCAGTTTTAGTAATTGGTAAAATTTTGTAAATTTTATGTTTTTCATCTGATATTTATATTTTAATTGATTTCAGCTTTAATTCAGTTACTGAAAATGGTTTTTAATAGTTTTAGTTTTAGATTTGAACAATCCCAACGCTGATGCTCTGGGAGAGTTAACTCAGTCCTGTGCACTTGAGGTGCGAGGGACCATTAATAATGTTGTTTCTGTAAAGAGTTTGATTTCATTGTGGTAAGGATGCTGCCGGAGAAGGTAGTTGCCTGTGTAAACAACAGACAGTGAGGCATCTCACTGGTCTTTGGAAGACAGCCAGTCTTCTCCCACCTCACACTCCATTATACAGGGGAAGTGCCGCCCCCTGCTTCATTTGTCCCTGTACATTAGCATTCTCCTCGTTGCGAGAGGCCCGATGGAAATGTGTGTTCCTTTGGCTTCCTGCCTCTCCCTTTAGTTAATGGAGTCCGTCTCCAAGTCTTTATTCGACTAATGCATGTGCATAATTCAAACAAATCACAGCTCTTAACTTATCATGATTGATGGATTATGTCAGTGACAGCTCCATTGTCTTGATGTCATTTAATTTGAATGAAGGGTAATACCCATATGGAGATTGAGCGCTGTACTTTGTCAGCTGATGCCCATGCAGCATACAGATGAACTCAGTCTGTTTCACATCTGAGAGAGCAAATAATTGAAATGGATATTGATTTTAGGCTTAAAGTGTCACCCAGGAACATTTAAAGAGGAATGTTGAGGATTCTGCAACAAATTTAATGCTTTATACTTCGAACATCAGAGCTACTTTTGCTATCTACTGTCAGGTACCTTCTAAGGGGCTGTTCACACAAGACCTGTTTGTGTGTTCAAAACAACTGGGGGTATTTTTGTGGGATTTTCTTAACCGTAAATGATATACACTACTGTTTACAGTCAGTAAGATTTTTTTTTAATGTTCTCTTATGCTTACCAATGCTGCATTTATTTGATCAAAAATACAGTTAAAAACAGTATTATTCTAAAATATAAACTAAAATATCTACTTTTTCTCTTTTAATATATTTTAAAACATAATTATTCTTGTGATAGCAAAGCTGAATTTTCTGAATCATTATTGAAACCATGATACGTTTTTCTGGATTTATTAGAAAGTTCAGAAGAACATAATTTATTTGAAATTATAAAGATGTATAATGTTACAAAAGATTTCTGTCACTTTTGATTTTGTCGTTGCTGAATAGAAATAGTAATTTCTGTTAAAGAAACCCAAACTTTTGAACTGTGATGTATACACTGCTGCCTTAGAATTTGACCAAAACAAAGTGTATCTTCTAAGGGAGCATGATTTTGAAACAATGTTGGAACAGCATTTGTGTGATATTGTTTTTCATAATTCCTGCTTGCAGCTTTGAGCTAGGGATGTCACAGGTGGGAAACTTTCACACGGGTAAATACACTTGCAACAACACTGGTATTACTGAAAACTGGGGGCGCACTCGCTTTTCACCTTCGCTTTTTGAATTTGCGATCACGTGTACTCTGTGTACCTATAATTTGCGGGCATCAGGGAGCCGCTATCAATATGGTACTGAAGTCGTTTTTGAATGTGCTCTCGCTTTTAACTTTCGCTTCCGAATTCGTTATCATACGTACTCTGTGTAAAGGGAGCGGCGGTACTGACTGCACACAAGATATTTGTCAATGATCAAATCCTCCACCATTGTCTTGTCAGTCATCTCTCCTTACTCTCGTCATGTGATGAGTGAAATCTGACTCCTGCTGCACTGTGCTGTGATTTTGCAGCTTGTGCTGTATAGAGCAGAGAAGATGCTTTCAATTTATAATTACAGCATTGTTTGTCTATCTGAACTAAATGGTTTTTATTTTTATAAAAAAGCAAAATGACAGTGGGGGCAGTGCGACGGTGGGCAAGTAATGTAATCGGTGTACAGCTGAACACTGTGAAACATTGTAACACCGACTACTGCAGCAAGCCTACTTAAAGCTTGTACTAGCTGCTGCCTGTTGTCTTCAGAAGTTAGTTTCTACCACTGTTGTCCGCAAGTAACACTGTATTCAGAGGTCTCCTGTGCGCTCTGTAAAGAAGGACATGTTGTACTTTCACTGCTTCTTTCTCAGTGAATGTCAGCAAATTTTCTAGCCTATGATTGTAGAACTGTTGACAGACAAAGCTGACACAGTGGCCATTTCGCATCTCAAATATTCATGTTTTCAAGACCTCTGCTCTTGAAATACTCTGTGACACACTTTAAAATGTCCTTAATGGCTGGGTACAACAGCCTGCACTGACTTTTGCGGCTGGGTGTAAATGCACTGTTGCATTATGCAAGCAGCTCTGATTCCTGCTGCAGTTCTAACAGTGAAGTGTGCATTTTTGAGGAAATACTTCTACACTGGGCAGGAAGTGGCAGTTGTGCAACCCAGTTTGTATTACCTCTCTAGCTCTTAACATAGTATTTTTTTGTGTCTTTCAGAAACAACTACGATCAAACAATAACGACGGCTGATTAATAATGTTATAGTTTCATTTATCATGCTTGAGAACTTGAAGTGGTCCAACAGACCTTTTCCAAAATAATTTGCATCACTTTTGTGGCACTTTTAAATTAACAGAAAGAAGAAAAAAAAACAAAAGAACAAAGGTTTGTAATCAGTAAGCTTTAAAAAAAAAAAAAAAAAAAAAAAAAAAAGTATTTGTGGAGCAAAGATGCCTTAAATTGATAAAAAATGACAGTAAAGAAATTTATATTGCAAAATATTTCTATTTTAAATAAATGCTTTTCTTTTGAACTTTCTAGACATCAGAGAATCCTGAAAAACAATCATATTCCACAAAAATATTAAGCAGCACAACTGTTTTCAATTGATAATAATAATATAATAATAAGAAACACTACTTTAATTTACAGTTAGCTTTTCAACCAATGTCTTTATTTTCAGTTTATTTTATATTTTTTATTTGTTTTACATTTGGGTTTAACAATTTTTTTTAGATGAGTGATATTTTGTTACTTTTAGTACTTTTAATAACCAGATTCCTATAATTTCTTTTCCTCTCGGTGCTCTTTAATCAAAAATTTATTAAACCTAAAAATGCAGAATGTAGATGTTGGGAAGAAAAAAAAAAAATGATATATAATATTTATATATATATAAATATTTTATATATATATAAATATATATATAATTTTTTTTTTTTTTATTACATTTTTTAAGGAGTAACAGCTTATCTATAAGATAACATTTCCACAGATCATATAACTGATTTCTTTTTTTGTCGTCTTGTAGAAGCTGTCAGGAAGTCACAAAGCACTGGTGGAAATGCAGGATGACGTGTCCGAACTACTGCGCTCTGCAGTCCGAGAATACCCCAAAACAAAGGTGAGCACATGCATGCAGTATGTATGGCCCATTTCCCATAATCCATGATGCACAAATGTCCCAATGTGTGTTTTCTCCCCATGGGCCTCTGTCATTGTGCAGCATCTGTGTGTGTTCTGGCACAAAGTGATGGCTGACATTCTGTACATGTGGGGAAAAAAAAAAAAAAAAAGCCGACCTCTCACTGAAACACAAGCGTTGAGAGAAAACGCTGAATCAATGGAAATATTTCACCCTTAGAACCAGCCAAAATCTGTTTAGCACTGCAGCTTTATACAACTTAGACCTCACACAACACTGCGCCTTTAAAAGAAAGAAAACAAGCTGTTCTTCTTTGACATCCTTCTGTGTGAATGTTTTTGTTTGTCATGTGCTGGTTTCATGAATAGAGTGTTAAAATTGTGAAATATATGAAATGTAGAAATTATGCTTCTTAATATAAAGTCTACAGTTCAAAAGTTTGGGGTCAGTAAATGTTTTTTTAAGAATTTTATACTTTTATTCAGCAAGGACACATTAAATTAATCAAATGAGACAGTAAAGACATTTATGTGTTACAAAAGATTTCTATTTCAAATAAATGCTGTTTTTTTTTACTTTCTATTCATCAAAGTTAACAATTTCTTTAGTAAGTAGCTCATCTGTTTTCAACATTGATAATAGGAAATGTTTCTTGAACATCACATTAGAACGATTTCTGAAGGATCATGTGACACTGAAGACTGGAGTAATGATGCTGATAATTCAGCTTTGACATCACAGGAATAAATTACATTTTAAAATGTATTAAAATAGAATACATTTACTTTAATATTTCAAAACATTACTGTTTTATCGTATTGTGATCAAATAAATGAGCAAGCTTTTGAACGGTAGTGTGCATATAATGAATATTTCTATCTAGATATTCTATCTAGTAACCATGTCATTTCCAACTATGTGTGCCTATTATTTTAGGAAAACCTTGAGCAGATTCAGGGGGGGTTGAACACCACTGAGGTTGGACTGCACCAGCTCACTGCCCTTGTGGACTGCCGCAGTTTGCACATGGTAAGAAATAGTGTTTTGTTTCAGTTAGGGCTGGACGATTATGGCCTAAAATCAAAACCTTGATTAATTGAACATTTTACCTCATTTACCTTCTTTGCCCTCATAGTTCACTGACAAGGTTTGTACTGTAAATATGCTTGACTGTTAAAGGTGGGATATTTTTTCCTATTGAAAGAGTGATCTGACATAACAGCTCACTTTCAGCAGTTATTTTATCTATGGTTTGTAACATTTCTTACAGATTTCTGCTCGTTGTAAATCAGATACAGATAAATTAGCACAGTACCAGTACGTGATGAGAGCGATTGCGTGTGTGAATTAGTCATATCGTCTCTCTATTAATTGTGAAGCTGTGGGTTGTAAATAGTTCCTTCAAAAGTAGAAAAATATATGCTATAATAAGTTTTGAGTTTCTAAGCTACTTTAGTGATAAATCACAGGACGGCTAGTTTCTGCTTCTCAGTGCGCGCGATCTTCAAGTTTTGCGCAGCTACTGTTTGTATGAGTGTTCGTGCCACAATGCAGCTGCGCGAGCACGGTAGCTCGATATAATACACATCCGATTGTCTAAAATCGCTTGAATGTCCAAACTGACAAACCTTAAAACACATACAACTGACAAGTTTAGTGAAGACGCAAGGTCTACGTGGCTACACACGTGGTAGTATGTTTTTAAGGGGGAAGTATTAACAGGATTAAAAAACCGAAATAACCGATATGGGAAAATTATGTCGGTTTGAGGTTCTGAATTTCGGTTTCGATTACTTTTCGATTAATCGTCCAGCCCTAGTTTCAGTGTATATGACCTCTTTGCACAACCGGTTCCACTCTGACTCAAAATAAAGCAAAGCTTGCCACCATTTTCACTGTAACCTCAACCTGTGGGCTTCTGTTGACATGAAAAACCAGGGGCTTGCAATCCACTCACAAACAAACACTCTCACACACACACATATATATACATACACACACACACACACACACACACACACACATATATATATGTGTTTCTATCTTCTATCTGCTTTAAACCTCACCAGCACTTACTGCTGCAGTCTGGAGCCTGTCCTCTTCTCCAAGATGATGGAGATATCTGACATTTCAGGATTCAGCATGACTAGAGTTCTTCTTCAGGGCTGAAAGACAGAGGCCTGCTGTGTGGGTGGTCCTGAAAGTGCATCTCCTTCCCCTGAGAAGTGAAAGTAACGGATAAAATATGGACTTTTGGAAATGTGTTATACATTATTAATGGTGTTTTCATACTGCAAAAGCAATAACACACTTCACAATCGTCCAAGCCGTACATCTGAGCTGTATGTGGGAGAGTTTGTGCTGGCGATGCAGAACAACGTTGACAGTAATTACAAATGGAGCAATTTTGCAGTTAATAATGACAGTAATTTGGAGGAAGGAGACGCTGCTATGTTTCTCTGATAGCAGCATGTGTAGGGCTGGTTGCAGTTCAGTCAGCATTTATTATTAAACAGCCCTGTTTCTCTGCAACATATGGTGCCATCCACTGCAGGAAGTTCTCAGTTAGAGCGTCTAGCACTGGATGTTGTCATTGTGTTTTCATATCTTCTGGTTTTATTATACACAAACCCAGCAGAGACGGCCTGGTTTCTGTATTGTTGTTTCATGCGAGCAGTGCTGGGTAGATTACTTACAAATTGTAGCCTGTTTCTGATTCTTCTTGAAATTACAAGAGAAAAATTGTGGTTAGTAATGTAATCCTTTACATTACTCATTTTAGGTAGTGTAATCAGACTACTTTTTGACTACTTTTGACCTAACTAGTTTATCACATTGATTTGAATGAGATAAGGCTGAGAAAACACTCCTTAAAAGTGAAATGATTTTTGTAAATTCAGTGGTCAAATGCTGTGTGGCCTCAATAAATCAATAAATTTATTGAATCAATAAATTATGAATGATTTACTGCCTTTGTACTGTAGTCTGATTTTGAGTATTTTAAAATGTAACATATTCTAATTACAAGTACTTAATGTTTGGGAATCTGATTACATAATCCAGATTACATAATCCAGATTACATGTAATCAGTTACTTTCCAGCACTGCGTACATTTAAAGCAACAGTTCACCCAGAAATATTCTTCTGTTATTGTTTTCTCACCCTCATGTCGTTCAAAAGCTGTATGCTACTTTTATGCTTCCAATGATAAAAGAAAGTCAATGATCACGGTGAGTTAATGATGACCGAATTTTCGCCTCTTTATTAAGAGGCAGTGTTTGCGTGCAGTGCTGTGATTGTGTGTTTAATGCTGCCTCTGTCTGTTTCTGTGCAGGATTATGTGCAGGCATTGACCGGCGTGTGTTATGATGGGCTGGAGGGTCTGATCTACCTGGTGCTGTTCTCATTCATCACAGCTCTCATGTTCACCTCTGTCGTCTGCAGCGTGCCGCACACATGGCATGGCAAAAGGTGAGATCTGGAAAAAAAAAAAAAAAAGGAAATAAGTGGCCCAAATAATATTTATAATATTTAACTATAATTTAATCTAATGTAATGATATAATAATAATAATTATATATTTACAGTTAGTAATCACTCCTTGTGAATAAGTAACTAAAGTTAATGTAATGTAAATGTAAATAAGGCTTTAAATCAGTTATTCTCAACCTTTTTGACTCCCTCATGTCCACAACAATATTCAAAGGGCCCAAGAATTTTCAAGTTGTTCGTGATTTACTAGAAAAAGATTGAGGAAAAGATTTTTACAAATATTTTTTACAATTTCTACCTGATAAAATATTATAGAGCTTGGCATACTTAAAAAATATTTATTCAAAAAATGTATAAAATAACCCATGGAGTAAGATTTATTCATTTACATGACTTTCCCGTGTCTAGAAATCGCACTTTTAAAATTAGGCTACCTCAGATAAGGTTTTCTAGACCATGGGAACCCTGATTCTTCAAAGAAAAAAAACAGTTGTTGATTGGATAAATTAAAATGTATTTATTTGTTTTGCTTGTTTTATAGTTTTGTTTTAATGTTTGTTTTGTCTCATTTTAATGTCTCATTTTAAATGTGAATGTCTTCTCAAAACCATTAGTTTAGTGGAAAAGAAATCAATCAACCAACTAATAAGCAGAGCTGGGTAGTAACTGATTACATGTAATCTGGATTACATAATCAGATTCCAAAAATTAAGTACTTGTAATTAGATTATATTATAAAGTACTCATAATCAGACTACAGTTACTTTTTATTGATTACTTGATTACGTTATTCTCACAATGGCAGTAATTTATCCATAATTCATTGATTCTCCCTATTACTATTTTCTACTATTACTATTTTTTTTTTTTTTTATCTTTTAATTTTTGGTACCACTTTAGTATAGGGAACACATAAACTATTAACTACGCCTTTTCCCTCAATAAACTCCTAATTTACTGCTTATTAATAGTTAGTAATGTAGTTGTTAAGTTTAGGTATTGGGTAGGATTAAGAATGTAGAATATGGTCATCCAGAATAAGCCATTAATATGTGCTTAATAAGTACTAATAAACAGCCAATACTCTAGTAATATGGATGTTAATAAGCAACTAGTTAAAAGACCCTAAAATAAAGTGTTACCAAATTTTTCCTTTCTAAAAAAGCCTGCTTATAAGTTCTGAAGCTCTTCCTGGTTTGTGGAATTGCACAAACCAGGAACCTTTTTTTTTTTTTTTTTTTTTTTTTTTTTTTTTTTTTATAAATTTAATTTGTTTTATTTGATCAATCTTGATAGCTTTTTATTAACCTCACAAACCCACTGCAGTTCCTTTGTGAACCCCAGTCTCGGAAACCCTGACATAATGTAATATTAAATGCACTTCATGTTGTTACATTTAACAAAAATTGGAATATATTTCATTTTTCTCTTTGTATTTTCATGTCAATATGGTACAAGATTATCCTGTTAAAGTCAATTCGATAAATGAGTTAGGTCAAAAGTAATTTAAAAGTAATCAGAAAATAGTCAGATTTTATTACTTTAAATGTTTAATGTAATGGATTATGTTACTAATTACAATGTTGTGTTGTAATTTGGAATCAGTAACTGACGACAATTTATAAGTAATCTACCCATCACTGCCAATAAGATATGAACTTGTGTGTAATGTGTCCAGAAGCGGTGTTGCAGTAGAACAAACAACTGTTGGTCTCATAGTAACAAACAAACAAGCGAAGTGAAATGAAAAGCAATTGCTGTAAAATTCAGGAATTTAGATTTACCTACCTACCTTAGTATTATACTTACCAACAGCTAAACTATCACTAACAGTATGCATCTGTTAATGACCTTGTACTATATATTTCTGTATTTGTATCACTATACCACTGCTTTAAAGCATTAAATAAGTATTATCCGGCTTGTATTTCGCTTTACAGTGAAAGGTGAAAGTTTTGTTATTTTCATAAAACTTATTGTTCTTTTCCCATGCATACTTTTGGTATGACTCATTCATTCGGTGGAACATCCTAACTTTAATGTTAAATACTCTTGAGGATTAAACCAAAGATAAAACAACAGTGGAAATGGTTAGTGGTATGTTTGTGTGTCCGTGGGCATTGTTGCAAAGACTATGGTCAGACACCTTATGCTCCCATCGCACTGTTTGGTCAAGAGCTAAACGGAAACAGCTGCCTCGCTCCATTATCTCCCCCATCCCTTCCCGTTCCTTCCTTCCAAGCGCTCTGTGTGGGAATCGCTTGCATCTTCCTCCCATAATTACATAAACTGTAATAATTCCCCGGCCTGTACCCATGTGGATGCTCTCACAGGACAGGCTTGCATCAGGCAAACAGGATTACACTGGAAGAGATAGAAATGACAAAGATGCCAGCTTAGGCATATTATGTAATTATCATCACACTCATAAGTGTGCATCTCATGGTACACAGCTATTCACACTACCTCTTCATTATAGATAATTAGCAGTTTCTGAATATGAGTTTGGGCAGGCAGTGGCAGGCAGTGCAGTGTTGAGGTAAACTGATTGTGTTTACTGTACAGAGTGTTGGAAATTTTTTTTTGCTATTTTAGTTAGGTGCATGCGTTTTTATATTCAAAGACCTTTTGGTTTGTGTTAAAGGTGCACTCAAGCATTTTTCCTGATTAAAAAGCTAATAGCCCTTTTTTTTTTTATATGTAGTCCAGTACGTATATATAGTGTGGTTCCAAGCTTCCCTCAAATGGTAATATGTCCTCCCTCTGAAATAGAGAAGAGCGGATTACATGCTGCTGTCTTGTTCCGTGTGGCTGAAACAAATCAGACTAAGGATGGCAAACACATGCCTCTGCATGAAATTAAAGGGATAGTTTACCCAAAAATGAAAATTTTGTCATTTACTTGCCCTCAAGTTGTTCCAAACCTGTATGAGTTTCTTTCTTCTGTTGAACACAAAAGAAGATATTTTAAAGCATGTTGGTAATAAAACAGTTGACGGTAGCCAGTGACTTCCATAATAGGAAAAAAAAAACCCTATGGAAGTCGATGGCTACCGTCAACTGTCTGCTTACCAACAATATCTTCTTTTGTGTTCAACACAAAGAAACTCATACAGGTTTGCAATAACATGAGGGTGAGTAAATGATGACGATTTTCATTTTTGGGTGAACCATCCCTTTAATGTGATCTTCCTGTTTGTCATCAGAAACACAGCTGAGATCGCCCTCTGCTGTTCATATCACAGTGTGACGCTTTGATAGTGAAGATCAGATAGAATTTATTAATGCACGGTTGGACAGATCTCTCAATATTCGAATGATTCATCATTTCTTCCCTATTCTTAGTGGATTTATCCATTTCTCTAAAATCTTTGTTGTGTTTTTTTGTTGTTGATATGTATACTTTGATATGCATGTTTATGCATGTTTTTTTTTTTTTTATGTTTTTGAAGGAAGTCTCTGATGTTCACCAATGCTGCATTTATTTTATTATACAGTAAAAACAGTAATATTGTGAAATATTATTACAATTTAAAATAATTTTTTATTTGAATATGTTTTAAAATGTAATTCATTCCTGTGATTTTCAGCATCATTACTCCAGTCTTCAGTGTCACATGATCCTTCAGAAATCATTCTGATATGATTTGATGCTCAAGAAACATTTCTGATTATTATCAATGTTAAAATTGGTGGTACTGCTTAAGCTGGTGCACTTGAATAGAGAGTTCAAAAGAACAGCATTTATTTGAAATCTAAACTTTGTAACATTATAAATGTCTGTCACTTTTGATTTGATTTGTACAACAAGCAAATTTAATGTGTACCCAAGTATTAATTTCTTTTTCTCCTTCTTCACCAAAAAAAAAAAAAAAAAAAAAAAAATATATATATATATATATATATATATATATATATATATATATATATATATATATGAATTGAAATGACCACAGTTTTTAATGCATGATCTTGTTCTTTAATGCATTATCACTGCTGTAATTTAAAGTTAATTTTAAGCATCAGGAAAACTTTATTTCTGATGACAAAGTCACTGTGTTTGTTAAAGGGGCTTTCACAAATCCCATTTCTGTTCTAGACATTGAGAACTTTATATGTCTCCTCTGCTTATCTGTAGAGACAGCATTGATCTGGCTGCTGCTAATGAACAGCGAGTATTTCGTTTGTATCAAGTGTTGCATACAGAAGACAACTTCCTCTAATGTCTTGAGGGGTCCCATATGAGTTTTGACACTGCTTGTCTGCTATCTGCAGTTTCTAACACTGCTAACTGGCGTTTTACTCCAATTCACACTCCCACGGCAATCATGGCTCGCACTATCAGTGAGGCGACTTCACAGCAATTCACAACTTGCATGACATTGGGCTGTGTTGAAAGACTAAACAACATGATGTAGGAAGTCTATGAATAATCACCAGTGAGCCCAACCCAGTTTGATCTGATGGATCTGTCCCTGTATTAAGTCACTTTGAATATAAAAGCAGTTAGTTGATGCGAGGCTTGTTCAAACTAACTGTAATTTGTATGTTGTGTGTGTTTGTGCGAACAGGCCTGATGAGGACGGTGAGGAGGAGTCCATGGCTCCTGGAGGCAGACAGAATCATGATAACCTGTACCGAGTGCACATGCCCAGCCTCTACAGCTGCGGCAGCAGCTACGGCAGCGAGACCAGCATCCCTGCAGGAGCGCACACCGTCAGCAACGCTCCCGTTACCGAGTACATGTGAGTTACATAACATCAACACCCCATACACAGTCTCTGAACACACACACATCACCTTTACCCTCCTGTGAAGGATCCACGGGGTATTTGTAGAAATAGACCGATACTTCTTACTGATATACCCCACATTTCCACTCAACCGTATTTTCATTCTTTCATGTTCCACCATTCATTTAGACATGAGAAAAAGTCATTTAAGCAAAACAATTAGTCATAAATTGTCAAAAAAAAAAAATATGAAAATGAATTTGCGACTTAGATCGCAAAACAACTTTGCATTATGATGCTGCTTAATAATAATAATAATAATAAAAGTGATGATGATATTATTTATTATTATTAGATATTATTGTTATGGTAATATAGTAGTAGTATACTAATAATTATATTGTATGATAAAAAAAAAATAATGTTACTGTTTTTATACTTCTACCACTTATTATTTATGATTGTTGTTGTTGTCCTTGTTATATTAATATAGTCATAGTATAGTATTATATAGTATAAATTATAATAATTATAACCAGTTATAGTATAATTATAATAATAATAATAATAATAAAAACCAATAATAATAATAAGAAGAAGAATAAGAATAAAAATTATTGTTATTATTATTATTATTATTATTGGTCATAATAGAAGTAGTAGTTGTATACAAAATTCTGATTTATAATATGTATTATTTATGAAAATAATGTTATTTATTATACTTATACCACATTATTGTTGTTGTTGTTGTTATTATTATTGTTATTATTATTATTATTATTATAGTTATGTAGTAGTAATATAATATTATTTAGGATAATTATTAATAATAATAATAATAAAATAATAATGACAATTATAATAATAATTAGAACCATATAGTTGTATTGCAATAATAATATTAATATTATAAAAATTATTATTATTTATTATTGTCATAATATAAGTATAGTTGTATAAAACAATTCTGATTTCTAATAACAAGTATTATTATATTTATAAAATGATGTTATTGTTAAGACAGTCATAATGGATCTTGTCTTTATTGCTAAAATAATGTTTTATTTTCTGTCAAATTCAGATACAAAACAATTAAGTTCTACATATTAGTTATCAGACACTGAAACAAACGTAATCAGTATTCATCCTAAAAAAAAAAATGTTGGCTGGTTTTTAGTGTTCTACCACCATCCCATTCAAGCTGATCACTGCCCTGCCTGTCTCTCTCACACCATATGTGCTGCACATAAGCTGGACTGAATGTTGTTGGTGCGTTAGGAGTCTGGTGGATGTTTTCAGCAGCTGGGCACTGTCATAGTCCACATGTGCGGTGTCTTAAACTGAGGATGAGGGATCCTCTGAGAGAACCTCAAACCTGCTGAAGTTAAACAGCTGCTTCTCTCCAGCTGTGTGTCTCTGGGAGGAAACAGACTGCTGGAGGAGTGATAGGGGAACAGGGTGTAGCAGGGGGCTCAGAGAGGGATATTGGGGGTACCTGTCAGAATGTCATGGGTGAAAAAGTGGCAAAAATCACCTAAAAACACAAGACAAGCAGTACTGTTCAGGAAGAGAGAAAATGTTATGTAATCTATAAAACCCCTTTATTTTCAATAAAAACTGATGTAACACAATAATGTGACATTTCTATTAAAAATAACATTCCCCAACACTAATATAGACACTACCTTTCAAAAGGAAGGTCAGTAATTTTTCTTTTATTAAAGAAATTAATGCTTTTTTATTTAGCTAGGATGCATTCATCAAAAGTGAGAGTAAATGCATTTATAATGTTACAAAAGATTTCTGTTTTAAATAAAAGCTGTTCTTTTGAACTTTTTATTCATCAAAGAATCCTAAAAAAAAGCATAAATATCACACAGTTTTCAACTTTGATTATAATAAGAAAGCACCAAATCATTTTAAAATATGTTGAAATGGATTTTAACTTGTAGTAATATTTCACAATATGACTAATGTATTTTTGATCAAATACATGCAGCCTTGGTAAACAAAAGATACTTATTTAAAAAACAAAACAACAAAAAACTTACTGACCCCAAACTTTTTAATGGTAGTGTAATTAAGCAAATACAATAAATTTGAAATAGATACATTAATGCAGGAGGATTTTGAATCTTTGTAAAGTGTGCGTTTCTCATTTCCAGGACCCAGAATGCAAACTTCCAGAACCCTCGCTGTGAGAACACTCCTCTGATCGGGAGAGAATCTCCTCCTCCATCTGTAAGTATCTGCACTCGTCCTCGGTGAATGACAACACACAAATCACAGAGTCATTTTGACAGCCTGAATGCTTAAATATTCACCATAAATGGCACATTCTTATAGTTTGCCTGTGTAAATCAATGATCTCCCCCACTGTAGTTTCATCACTGTACACAGCAAGTCATTACAAAGAGCCCTGAACTCAACTAAATGTCTTTGTGGATGATTGAGTAAGTGAGAACTGACCTCTCAAGCCAACTGCTGATGGACAAAAAAAGGTTTTAGGAACGAAGTTCCAGAGTGTGAACTTACAAAACTGGAGATTTATAGCCATAGATCGATGTCGCATTGATTTATTTTTTTTTTGTGTGTGTGTGTGTGTGAGGAAAAGAAGAGAGATTTTGAGCCAGCTGTCCACTTACCAACTTCCAACGGAAACAAGATGTCAAATCGGTCACCTGTTGTTGGTGAAATTGTGCTGTTGCACTGTTCGTTTAGAGATGAAAACATGGGGGATTGATTAAACAAGTGCCTCTGACATTTCACATAGACCTTTCATGTATTTTAATACCTTACTCTGGCAGCCGATCAATATGAAGCTTCCATATTAAGAACTGGAGCACAATGCAAATGTAAGAAAGCACCATGGACAGCACTCTTTCTGGACTATTTGTGATTTTCATTTTTTGCGCAGAAAGTAAAAACAGGATGTAGCTAAGAATTCAGACAGTATGTCTTGGCAGTTTCATTCTTGTCTGCAAGAATCCGGCGAACAAGAAACAAACTCGCCTGGGAGTTGATTTGGTGGGACTGTTAGACACTAAGAATGTGTGCACATAATTAACTAGTTGAGTAATTGTTTTGCACCACCTAGTCAACTAGAAAAAAAAAAAAAAAAAAAATAGATTTTTCTTTGCGTAACTGTCTGTTGTAAGTACCAAAATAAACATTCCCATAGAATACACTTAAATAACACACCATTATAAATGCACACATTAGGTGACATTGTGAATATGTGATGTTGAAGTCAGGATGATGACATGTATTTTTGTCACACTAAAAGTTACGAATCACCATGAATCACATAAATTATAGCCTATATTTTCAGCTAAAAATAGCAAAATTAAACAAAAGTTTATTAGTTTGCATCCCTTAATATTTCTGTCATTTAACATTTCTATTGTAAAACAGCTGACAAATATTAAATGTTGAGATTATCTCACACTTTGACCGTTTACTGAAGCATCGCGCTGGAATTTATGATTAGCATTCAGCAGCTCTGTGAACATTTGATTTGATTGGTCATCTCAAACATTTTGACATTAAGGAGCGGTGATTGACCGCTGAGGCAGCTCAGATGAGAAGGTCGGTAATCTTGACGTTGTGGAATATATCTGTGCAGCACCAAAGTAGAGTTAATATTAGGCAATTATTTCACAACCTTTATTATACACCTCAGAAAAATACAGAGGACCGGACCACGAGGACCTCAATGGTGGGTACAGCCCTGGTTACAATATTGCGTTACACCCAAAAAAAAAGTAACTAATTGCGTTACGTAGTTACTTTTTATGGAAAGTATTGCGTTATTTTTTTGTTTTTTTAACAAAAGGCCCTTTCACACCAAAAGTGAAATGAATAAGCCTCAGGCTGAAGAAAATGCAAATTCACACCTGTAGAGCACACAGCTCAAACAAACCTTTCAGCTGTGCTGCCATTCTGGATTACAGAAGAATAAGATGCAGGAAAAGAAGGTTCAACACTCTTACTTGCCTCTGCACTTTCTCCCGTTTTCTCTCAACATGGGAATAGGAGAGCTGTCAGTCAATACACGAGAAAACAAAGTAACTTGACAAAATAATATTTTGTTGTAAATCTAAAAGTAATGTTACTTTAATAGTTACTTGAAAAAGTAATCTGTTGTAATGCGTTACCCCCAACACTGTCCAATTATGATAATGGTTTGATTCTTAAAGCGTTACTTTTTTACTACTGTTCAGCAAATTTTCATGAGCGAAATCCAATCATTTCAAAAGGAATCCACGTGAGCTAGAATTTTAATGGTGAAAGATTTCCCCATGCGCATTTTGCAACCGGTTCAAGTTGGTGATGCAGATTTGCCATACTGACAAACAGAAAACTTCTTTGTTTGAAAGTGACTTCTTTGTGAGCTGTGCTTCATACATCGCTACACTATTCACAATAGAGAGTGGACCTTTTTTGTAAGCGACATTTTGCTGAAATTTCACTAATATAAACACACTTTTATTGGCATATTTGCTTCTTGTTAGTCATGCATCCCACTGGATGAAAATCCGCTTTTATGAGAAACACGATTCCATATGAGACTGTTATCAGATTGCTTATCAGATTGCTTATCAGATTGCTTATCAGATTGCTTATCAGATTATTCAAATATATTTTTATATAACTTCTGGGTGAGTGCCAATGTTTTTTTGTTTGTATTTTGCTAACAAAATATACATTTCGTGTACATATCATACTTACTTTGCAGTAGTGTAGGCGAGCTACAGATTATCTGGACTTGCTGATGTAAATGAATCCCACTCACACCGTGTACCTGTGTCCCCTCACACCTTTGTGTCTGGTCTTGTGTCCTCTAGACCCTGCGTGTTGGTTTGTGTGTGTTGGGAGTTCATGTTGTACGTGTTTCTTGAGCTGGAGTCAGTGGTGTCTATCTGCTCTACACTTTCTTTTCGTTTTCTTTTCTGCAAATCCACACAGTTGTATTTGACATCCACGGACAGTAACAGCCGTCACAGCTGGCAGTTAAAGCCATCGGAGAGTTCCCGCTCGTTTTGGTAACAGCCTCAGCTATTCCAACAGGTACTCAACTGCCCCACTCCCACTTATTTGGCCCACTTCCCTCCCTACAAAAACAAGAAAACAACAGCGTGATTCCTCCCCAAACCACCATCACCCTGACCCAAGCAAGCTGCCCTCGTCCCTGGTGTTTTTGTTGTGTGCTTTCCTGGTCTTGTCATCTGTGGGGCAGCATGTTCTCCCTCCACCAGCATTAACTCTTCACGTATCTGACATAAAATCCAATTTTCAAGAACACAGAGAGGGATAAATGCATTAACACAGACATTAAGGGAAAGAACAGCTTTTTAATTTAGTTTAGCTAATGATTAGCATCCGAAAGGTGCATTCACACTGACAGTTATTAAATCATTGGAGGTCACTGAGCCGCAGTGCTAATTGTTTCTAGTCTCATTTGAATAAAGTTGACCTCTGTCTGCTTTATATAATGGTCCCTGACAGTCATGTTGTTAGAAATGAGCACGGTTTAAAGTCAGCGTGAAACAGAAGTTGCCATAGCCTTTCTTTCATATTGTGACGTATATCTGAATGAAATGGCTTCTCGAACAAGATTAAATGTAGGGCGGGATTTACTTTTGTAAATGGGGAATTGATTGGATGGTTGTGGTTTGCTATTGTTTGATCTCATATGAATGACGGATTGTCACAATGATCAACTTCTTTTCGGTTTGTCATTGCAAATCTCTTTTGGTGTGAATGCCTGTTAAGTCTTGTAAACAAACGTAACTTCCTGTAGCTCGATAGATTGCAGCAGTAGGCACGTCATGCTTTGTGTAGCGGTTACCCCTTCATGTTTGATTGGTACTTTTTATCTTTAAAAAGTAAAGTTTAAGTAGTCTTATTAGGGATGCATTAATACTGTCTGGTATCAATATCGACCTCATGTCATATTTAAATTTTTAAGTTTTAACTAAGAGCTGTCAGCTCCAGTCACTGCATCTGTCACCATACACTGTTGATGGTCAGTGTATATTGGATTTGAATGTACAGATTGTGCAGGCTTTTTGTTCATTTAGTGGTGATTTCCAACTGAGGCAAAGTTGTAAACTCTATATTATGCCCTAAACTCTATATTAAACTCTATATAAGGTTTAAACAAGCCACTTTGCAAATATTATAGGTGGACAGAGTACATTCATGCCACATTTAAAGACTTTAGTGAGAATAAAATGAGCTCAAGGGAAACAAAAGAGGCTTTACATTAGTATTGGGTCATTTAGAAGTATAAGTATAATACTAGAAGTATAAAGTAATGTCTCTTCATTCTTATCAATCAAGTCACATTAGTTGTATGTTGTATTTAAGAAAAGTAGTAAACAGTATTTATAGTGTAGTTTGACTGCTTGCTGTTTTGTTAGAGTGAGCAGATTTTTGCAATTTAATTTACAAAGAATACTAACTACACTCGTGTGCTATATACAAACCCATTAATATTGCATCTACAAGGCTGTCTAAATGATTCTAGGTGTTCTGTGACAGTTTTATTATTATATGATTTTTTTAAATTAATTTTATTATTATATGATATATTATGATTTTTTTTATTTATTATTATTATTATTATTATTATTATTATTTAGGACTTTACACCTGTTATTAACAGCCACCATGGATGATTCACTTCAAGTTCAATTGTGAACTTGGCTAACACTGTCAGTGTGCCAAAACAAAGAGGGGGAGGGGGTTGGGGGGGTAATCAATCAAAACTTTTGGAAAACATCCATTATACATTAGAAATGCACAATATACTGTATTGGGACCATTTCTGTTATTAGCTGATATTACAGACTTTTTATAGTTTGTTGGCATCAACATTGGTTATTTAATTCTGTGTGCTAATGTCTTTTTTTTTTTTACATTTAGATTACCAGTCAATCTTTAAAATCACTAATAATTTAACACTGTTAAAGTCCCCCTGTAGTCAATAATTTTATCCCTTAAAACTCATCTTTAATCACCAAAATGACATATTAAACATTTTTTTCCTGTAAAAAAAAAAAAAAAAAATCTTCATGCCTTAAAATAGCTTGAATGTAACTCTACACCCTTGCCTCATTTAGTATATGTGGATCAATGAATTTGCAAATTAGCTCCGCCTCCACTAACATCGTACTAAACATCATACACCTTCTATATTGCTAAATCTACCAGATTTTTCATATCAACAGAAAAATATACCGTGATAGCCTGGCTTCTCTCGAGACTCCTCTGCTAGTTCACTGTTAATGATATGCTAAAGCCCGCCTGTTGACGTGATTGGTTACAAGGTAGTTTGTGATGTCACAGACACCATCAATTTTAAACCACTTTTTTTCCACTGCAGTTTTAAAGAGAAAATACTCAGCAATGGTGTTGACATGAATTTGCACATGGTTTGTCTTAAAGCATATTAAAAACACCACAAATACATATAAACAACATTAAAAACTTGATTTTCACCACAGGAGGGGTCTTTAAATGTAATTTTTAGCAAATCTCAAAAGGAAAATCCATTTTTCATTCTGCACATTATAACATTATAATGCCTAAATGCACTTCTGGCATTTAAAATGATTTTTTTGGTATTTGGCCACAATTTTAATATCCATGCATCCCTAATATACATGCATGAAATCCAAGACTGTCCTCTAGGTGTTAATAGCAGGTGTAAACAGCATATTACAGAGCCACTGTAACAGGCATGTTCACATGTACTTGCACTATATACAGCGTGTTCTTTGTGTTAAAGCCGTATTAAGTCTGAAATCTAAATTATTTTGTATGTTTTTTTTTTCTCTCTGTGTTTGTCTCCCTCCAGTACACATCCAGCATGAGGGCCAAGTACCTGGCAAACTCCCGACCCGACCCCAACAGCAGCAGCTCCGCAGCAAACTAGAGGAACACTGTCTCCTTTCCCTTCAGTGTAAAGCTACCCCTCATCCACGTCTTGTTCCCACAGCCCAGACAAGTTTCACCCCAGGCCTACCCATTTAGCCATGTTGATCTTTGATGCGCACTCTCCAACCCAGCTGATAAAGGACGTCCTTGCATCATGTAAATACTGCTGTCAGAGGAATGTTCCAGAGGCCTCTTGTGCTGTTTCCAGTTGGCCGGTTCAGTTCAGGCAGCTAGTTCAGCGTGGCGGCAGCAGAGGGTTACTCTCAGCCCTGAGTGTTTGTGTGTGTGCGTGAGCGTCTGTAATGAGTATGAACTGCATTATGTACAGATACTTTGAGTGACGTGTGTGTGTATGTGTGTGTTGATCCATGCTGCCCTTGCTCTATTGTGGTGCTCTTGCCAGAGGTTCAGAAAGGTCCAGAACTGAAGAACTGGACAGGGTTTAATGCCCATAACTCTAGAGTCCGGAATGGCCTCTGTCCTCTGGTCATTTGAAGTAATGTGACCTTCTCCATTTGCAGGACCTACTGCCACGTCCAGCTCTGCAGTTTACATCAGTGGCATCTACTGTAATATAACTAAACCAATCTAATCTTAATAGTGTGAGAAACTCTTGAGCATTGAGACGTTCCCTAGAACTCAGTAATTAAGTTCCTCTTGTTTTTGGGTTTGGATAGCAGCTTTTAAGTTGACAAATTGGGATGATAGCTATTCTAATGAAATGGTGTGAGAAATAAAGCCAGAAACATGCTCCACGCTAGTACAGAAATGCAGACGTGAACACCTAGTTAGTCTGTTGCAAATCTGTTGATGTGTTATATATAATCTGCATATGTCTATCTCCATACTCAAGGGGGCGATAGAGAACCAGATGTTTTTATTCAGGTAACTAGCTGAGCAAGCATGTTTCACTATTGATTGCTCCAATATAGTCAACTTGAAGGAGTGAATAAAAACGAGTGAGTGAATTTGGACACTTAGTTAATTAATTAATTAATTTGGCACGACGCTCTTGTGCTTTGGTATAGAGTGGTGGAACTGTGACGTCACTTTGTAGGCCAATCGGCAGATAGCATCACGATGGTTCCCTCGACAATAACCCAATAGGATTTTCCCAAAGGCTTTTGTATTATCACAAAAAGTAAGTTCTGTGATCAACAAAAGTTTATGATACTTACATGTTTTGTCCATCAAGATAATTTTCACAGATGAACACAACTACTTAAGTTGAACTACACCACGGTCACACAAGTTCAACATCACTACCAACGTAACCACTTGATAGCAACCGTCATTTTCAAGACATGTAACAGCTTAAAAGATCACGGGTAGGTTAATACTGTTGTTGTTTTTATGTCGTAGAATAAAACGTGAAAGTATCTTGAGCTTGAGTTAACCACAGACCTGATTTCAGCCGTTTAACCAAATCTATTAAAAAAAAAAAAAACATTAACTTTGGGACAATGGAACCGGAAGTGCTAAAATGCTACCTCGCTTCCGTGGTTTGGCCTACAAAAATGCGTCATAATTTCAGTACACTCGATAATGTCCAAATATTGCACTATGTAAGGCTATAGGGGTGATTTTGGACACAGCCCAAGTTTCTCTTCAAAAAGTTGCTTTGTCATGACAGTAATAGACCTTAAAGAAAACATTTGAAATAAGATAAAAGCTAATGCTCGCTTTGGCAAACTTTAGTTGCGTTACAAATTGCAGAATTATGTGTGAAATCATAGAATAGCTAGCTTTTGTGTTTCTGTACTTGTATAGTATGTTTCGGGCCTAAATCTGTAGCATACGCTGGTTGTAAGAAGAGTGGGTTCTTTCATCTCATTTACAGGCTTGAGTTTTTGGTGGGAAGTTACGGTTTGTAGGTGCTGTGTAACTATTGAAATCCTTGTAGGGTTTTTCTCAATACACATGGACTGCATTAAACAAACTACTCATTTAACTGGGCTATATCCACTGCCATTGCTGGAAAACCTGGAAAAACAGAGCCGGACAAACCAGCCTAACAAAGAGGAAATTGAGAAATCATCATCAGATTGTTGACCAAACCCTGATGATCTGGATTTTGACCAAACGATGATGATGATCTGGACAACCTCAAACTGGATTTGTATTCAAGTATTTTTAGCTCCATTCAATCTGAATTTAGCACGAGGCTAAAATTCCTTTGTCTAATGCTGGGACCTTATCTGAACATTACATTTGTCCTAATACTGTACAAGCATGGAGACGCTGGGACCAGCTCAGACGATTTATCATCGCTTATCAATTCTAAGCAAGAGGCTGGGAGGAGTTCATTGTACTGTACACAATGTAAACTGAACATTTTAACCTTAATTTTGCTGATCGGATGAGTCCTCAGGGAGGGGGACACCAATATGGCAGAAAGTGAAGTCATCAGTGGCCTGTCTTGTATTTTTTCCTCAAAGAAACAGAAAGAAGGCCGCAAGCTTCAGTACCTTGTGCTGTAATTCAGTGTGACTTTCAAAAGCCCACAATTTCCTGGGCTTGTTGCTTCTGTACCACAAATTGCTTTCATTCCCAGAGTTGAGGGGAAACTTGCCATCCCTGAAGAAGACATAAAAGTGATGTGCTGTCAAACAGAATATTTTCCTCTTGATGAGAGCACAGACA
Organism: Ctenopharyngodon idella; assembly: GCF_019924925.1. Taxonomy (NCBI): domain Eukaryota; kingdom Metazoa; phylum Chordata; class Actinopteri; order Cypriniformes; family Xenocyprididae; genus Ctenopharyngodon; species Ctenopharyngodon idella. The sequence goes on along the minus strand of NC_067222.1, from coordinate 36,448,910 downwards.
CACAGGAGACAATGCCAAGAGCTGGCATCTGATCAGGGTGAACTCCCTTTCTCCTCAAAAGACCCCTCTCTGATGTTATAGACTGAGACTCTGCATGTCTGGACCTCATATAAGGGTGCCAGTGTTCTCATACCATGGGCATCATCTGTCTCACCTTCACACACACCTCAGGACCACCTCCTTCCCTCATACTGCCAACATCAGAATTTCAGGGCATGTCATGTGCTTACCACATATTCAGGGCTCAACATTAAGAAGTTTTTATCAGGTTCACTTGCCCCACCAAAAACAGCTACATTTTTATCATGCACATGTGCCAGAATTTGTTTGGAATTTACTGTATGTATATGTAATGTATAATCTCTAACCTGACAGCTCTAAATTCATAATGATAAAGTCTCATGCTGACCACGGTCGAGTGGATCATTCTTATTGTTGAGCCCTGATTTTCCATCTCAGAGAGAGTTGTGTGGGGGCTGCATGCATGCATGCTTTGTAAATGCAGACGTGAGACTTAAAACAAATCCCAATGTGACAAAATTGCTCAGAGACTCCCAGACTTTTATGAAATCAAGCAAGAACTTCATGGTGAAGAGAATTAAAGGGATGCATTACAGCTATAAACAAACAGAGAGCCTTGAATTGTGTTATTCAGCTCATTATTTGACCATGTGAGGTTTTTTTTCCCTTTTTCTCAAAGCATGGTCATCCTATAGATGTGGAGTGGAACCATGATGTGTGCTACTGACGCTTGCATTGCTTTCTCGGTTGATGCTATTTTGATCGATGATGAGGTCTGTACAATCCTCGACTGTGCCAATAACCACCAGCTTTGTACCTTCCGTGAATCTCTAAATGTTTTTCATCCTTGAAATGGACTTTTTCTCTCACGAGCTCTGCGTGGCCCGAGCAAATGAGACACCTGTGAACATGAGCCTGACGTTGTGGGAGTATTTTTATTTTTCTCTGTAAATGAACACGTTTGTGATGATGCAATCTCTCTCTGTTTTCACATCACCATTTACTCCTTGGTAATGTCTTACTGCAAAGATAACAGTACATTAAACAAATGTCTGCAAGAAAATGGCCCATTAAGGACATGAAATTGTTATATCAGTACAAACAGATCATTTTTAATTATCTTTTTATTTGGAATTCTTAGTCTGGCATATTTTGATTATTAGCAAGCACAAAATATTTTGTCTCTTTCATGCGAATAAATGATTTTGGTCTTTTATCGAGATGTTTTTATATGACTTCACTGTAGGATGACCTTTTTCAGTTACTAAAATATTGTAAATGTTTTATTGAGCTTGAACTTTCAGATTAAACCTAACATTAACTGATAAATGTGTCTTATGTTTAACTATTATCTTATTGATCTGTCTGCGACAGAACTGTCATTTGAAACTATGGTGAGTATATTTACATGATTATAATGGCGATGATTCTGATTAATCCCACATTATGAGAAGAACGTTTAATTCTTGTATAATCTTTATCTTAGTTGTCATGAAACTGTTTTAATACTGTTATTGGGTTATATCGTTATAACACTTATTCAAGGATACTGTCTTCACGAAAGCTGTTTCTAACATTTAAGTTTTGAATATTTTTAGCCTATTGTGAGTGTATATTCACCATTTGAACTCAATCACTCCCCCTATGGGTTGTGGATAAAAGCGCACCGTTGACTCGGTTCTAACATATAAACACAGGAGGGCAGCATTGTGTCATTCAAGAGAAAGTACTTTCCTATGGTCACAAGTTCGGAAAGGGAATACCAGCTTACTACTTGTTGTATAGTCTACTACCTAGTATTTTTAAAAACAGTAAGTGAAACAGTATATTATTCCAATAACGTTTCAAACGCTATTTATTCTGTATTGTTGTCACGTGGCATCATTACGTAGAATGTTTACCTTCACTGTTTCCGGTGAGTCATCTAGTAATTTAAAACTTTTAATCAAACGTTGTGTAATAATGATAAAGACTTTTGTCAGTCTGATTAAGTAATGATGAGTCAAGAAAGAGATATGAATAAATGCTACAGATTCATCCAATATAGCGGAAATGGAAGGTCGAGTGAATTGCATTGTGGGGCGCATTTCTCCACATAAAAACGTCTATATATCTATAATACTGCTTATATATAATGTAGTACATCTATTCTATAGAGGAATTGTATGCTGTGTATACTTACTATATACCACTGAAGTCTATGAGTGTACTGTTTTGAATTTCAGCACATTGATAACAATGCATTTATTTCTGTCAGGAAAATAGAAATCACAGTGTTGTGTTTATGACCTTACTGGTGTGACATCAGTCATGGGGGTCAGTGTCACAAACAGGACAGACACCCACCATAGTGGCTTTCCTGTCAGCCGCCAGGCAGCTGCCGCCTCACTGGGCCTGTGTGTGCGTGAAGGGGAAGAGGGTGGACTTCTGGGAAAACAAAGCACATAATAAAGGGACCTCTACACAGAGCACACCCTGTTTGTCTCCTTCCATCGTCCATGGAAATGTAAAGCATTTATTTTTTGAGAACCAGACAGTCACACAAACTCAAAATGTGAACAGGCATCAAAGAAACAAATTAGCTTACCACTCCACACAAATTAAACGATTGTGTACGTGTTACGGAACCCCTTTTCACTCTAAAACAAAATGGCACAGGTTTATTCCGTAACTGGGATCGCAAATGGAATCCTGCACAGCCTAATTATGTTGGAAATTGAGTTAGGCCTCTATTGTTGAGCCGCAGGAATGCATTGCGAATGCAGTGGAGTGGTTAAGTGAATGGAAATGGGGGTGATGCCAGGCTCCTGTGAAACACCCCCCACAGCAGATTTTCTTTTATTAGTGTGGGCTTAATGCCAGCACATTTGGGTCTTTTCTGTTGTTATGACCTTTTTTTTGTGTGTGGACACATCAAAGTGTGATATATCTTCACGGGTTTTATCTGCATGAATAATGATTTCTGTTTGTCATGAAACTTTTGGGGGCTTTCCTAGTAGATATTTATTTTGTTATGCTTTCAATATGGGAGAAGATTCCACTGTTACTCAAAATTAAAGAGTTAGTTCACCCAAAAATGAAAATTCTGTCATTAATTACTCACCCTCATGTTGTTCCAAACCCGTAAGACTTTTGTTCATCTTCGGAACACAAATTAAGATATTTTTTGATGAAATCTAAGGGCTTTCTACAAGAGACTTGATCGCTTTATATGATGAACAGATTCAATTTAGGCTTTTATTCACATATTTTTATTTCAGTTTTAACATACTAATACTGAAATAAAAATAAATTAAAGCTAAATAGATATATTAAAAATAAGGAAATTACTAAAACAAAAATCAAAACTGAAACTGGAATTTTTGAAAAATTCAAAATATTAGTATTAATAAATATATAAATAATACTAAAATAACACTGAACGCATGACGTAGGCATCAGTTAACCAATGAAAAATTTGTAGGTTTGTCCAGATGTGTTTTTGGAAATCCAATTGACCCTTCCCTACATGCCGCTTATGATTCTGATCCTACCTTATTAACTAACATTAATAAAGGTTAATAAATGCTGTAAAAAATGTCGCTCATTGTTAGTTAATGTTAGTTAATGCATTAACTACTGTTAAAAAATGATATCTCAATGAAAAGTTTTCTGATATCAAAATTCAATTCAGCCCATGTAAGAATAAAGGGTGTAACAGCTAACAACAGTAACTGAGGAGGGCGGAGCTTAACGAAAGGTCAGTTCAGTTCTTTCCACACCCTCAAAATGCATCCTATCCATCAAATGCTGTCTTTAATGTGTAAATGCCTTTACACTCCATCTTGATGGACAAGGATTTGCGTCATAGTGACAGGGCAGGTTCCTCAGAGCCATACAGAGGGGCAGCTGTGTTCATACCCATTCCTCACACCCCACTGGCTCTTTTTAACCATCATTCTCCACCAGCAGGAAGGAGCAGGCCACTCTGAAAGACTCAATCCTGTTGTTCTCTCTCCTTTATTTAAGAGCAGTGTGCAGAAGCAGGCATTCCTCCAGTGCTGGTTTTGATTGTCAGTTAACTTCTCTCAAACTCCACCCATTGGTCTTCTCTAATACCCACACCATTCAGAAACATCTAAGGCTGCTTATTCTGAGCCTTACACCCTTTTATTACCCATTTTGTCAGCTTTATTCCCCCTCACTGTCGCGATTTATATACCTCCGTGTTCTTTCCCACCACAGCACAGGGACAAGGAAAAGTTAACAAGGTATAACCCACATTAGTGCACCACGTTGCCTCTGAATACCTCAGAATACCTCAAGAATGAACAACTGCAGGAAAACCGCCTCTACACCAAAACAGCATTGTGCTAAAGGGCAGGAGTGTTGAGCTCTCCGATTAAAGTCAACATGAGTAATTTCTTTTAAAGCAGTGTCGGTCTGTTGTGTCCGTTGAAGATGAAATGTCAAAACTGAAACCTTGAGGAGGGAAGCGGTTGGGTTTTTACTCATAACAGTTGGTTGTTGATATTTATTACGGTCCTGTCATGCAGCTTTGCAGGATGCTATCCAGTGGCTGATTGGCTCAACTGAAGGTGTCAGGGGGAATAAACATGTTTATCAGATAATAGCACAATCCTGTCCTGCCCTGAGAGAAATCTTTAAGTTTAACTGATTTTTTTGCTTATTTGCATCCTGCTTTGCATCAGAGAATTACCAAAAGATCACTTTCCCTTAGTAGTTTGTACACGCATTCCAGCTTTGGAAGAGCCAGATTTTCATGCCATTGGATGAACCTCATATGTTTTTAGTATAATATTTTTATATATCAGTGTATTTTTAGAAGTGTGTATGGGCTTATTTATTAGCTACTCTTTCATGCTCCTTGATTGTAGTTCAACTACTAATTTCAAGTAAAAGTTTAGATAAATAATGAAGTAATGAAGCTTCCTCATCAATAACCAATTTAAAATATAACAGAAGGAAATGTACTTATGATGTGTGAAGTAAAGCTTGGCTGTTGTGTGTATATATATATATATATATATATAAAAAGGATATGTCCCACCCAAACTTTGTTTCAATTGGAAATAGTCAAATGTTAATTTATGCACATGTATGCCAGACACTGATGAAATAAAGTTAAAAAGGCCCAAAGAAAGATCATATTTTCCAGAATGAGCCACTGGAAAGATCTGCTTGTAGCTAGCAATATGCAGATGGAAGGAAGTAGCTAAAGAAAGAGAATGAGATCACACATAACACTTAGCCTCACTATTGGCAGAACATCTAGTGGTGTTTTATTTCAAATGTATGCTGGTTTATAAAATGTGGAACAAAACCTTGAAATTAGTTGTCTGTTTTTTGTCATCCAGGTGAGAGTTCATCTAGACAGCTTTGCCGAAGAAGTCGGAAGAAAGTTACAGACAAATGAACTGCTGAATGAATGAATGTTCAATGCGTGGGACACCCAGGAGACATCTCTCAGCATGCTTGATAACCCTCCATGAGAATCCCTGAAACAGACATTTTTGCTCTGTGAGGTAAAGCCTCTATGGCCAAAGATATCTGATAGCTGGATTAGGAGATTGTCGCTCGGTTCCTTTGAGCACATGTTCATAGGGATTACAGATCCAGCCAGTGGCTGAGAGGCCTGGAGAACTGGTGTGGTGTGCAGGCGCCTGCTCGCTGCCTGTTAATTATATCCTCTCAAAAGAGTTGAGTGAGGACAATTACCGTTACGAGATCATGTGTGAACAAGACCTTTTAAAAAATACCAGTAAATCATTTCTGGCAATTTACCGGTATGAGAAATTGTAACTTTACCAGTAAATTACCAGTATGATGCTGTGTGTGAACAAAGAATGAAGATTACCGGCATGAGCATGTACGAGGTCCGAAGGCGCTTTGGGCCAATCATACAGTTCTTATGGAGATGACGTGATTACTGCATGACGCACCATTTACAACAAGCTCTGCTGCTTTTTAATAGTGTGTCTATGTAAATGTGTGATAGATTAACATCTTTTACCGTTGTGCCACATTTCGCAGCTTTTTCATCATGTTGCCTTTGTGACCCTGCTTTCTTTTCCGAGTGGTGCAGGTATGACGTCACTTTGTAGGCCAACCCGGAAGTTAGCGGCGCACGGGTTCCCTCGATCGAAAGCCTATGCATTTTTCCTATGCTCTGTGTTTAACACAGGGTTATGACACTTACACGTTTTGTCCATCAAGATAATTTTCACAGATGAACATAACTTTTATGAAGTTTGAAGCCTAAATGCAGTCGCCAGAAGTAAAAGCTAAAGGTAGGCTATAAACGAACTACACCACGGTCGCTCGACTTCAACGTCACCATCACTAAGCTTCCGACAACTCTTTCAGTTTTTATCTAAAAACATTTTCCCAGCAAGTTTGAGTTAAAATAGTTTATAAGAGTACAATTATGAGCATCATGAGGCTGTAAAAGGAGACCGAGCTTACCTTTTCGCTGTGATGACATTTAATGTCCCTGACTGCCTGTGTAGTCCCATTTAGCCACTTGTTAGCAACTGCCTTTTTTAAGACACATAACAGCTTAAAAAAATCACAAATGGGGTAATACTGATGCATTTTATGTTGTAGAATAAAACGTGAAACTGTCTTGAGCTTGCGTTCACCACAGACCTTATTTCAGCCATTTAACCAAAATCCCATTCAAAAAACCCATTGACTTCGCGGCGATGGAACTGGAAGTGCTAAAATGCTAACTCACTTCTGCATTTTAGCCTACAAAGTGATGTCATACCTGCACCACTCTATAGACCTTGTGTAGCCCCGCCCCTTTTCAGCGCTGCGCTCGTTGTCTTTTGTCTTCCGGTTTGTATTTCCACAGCGATCTTACGTATTTATGAATGAACTGCTCGTTTTAAAATCTTCCCGGTCTACTGACATTTGTTAAGACATCTGCTTTAAACATTACAGTGCTCACGATAACTTTTATTAACTCTACAACAAGTAAATCCACTTCACCAGCTAATTATCCTTTGACAGCGATGTCAGAGAAATTTTTAAGAGCAGAAACCAATCGTGCCACACGAGTCCTGAAAAGTGAAGACAAAGCGTCTCGATCGCCCCCAGGTGGCTGAATGCGGTATAGATCATAAACCCCGCCCTCTCCATGTAATGCAATAGAGTACCTCAGGGATGTCGTGTTTTTGTAGGCAAAACCCGGAAGCGAGTTAGCATTTTAGGACTTCTGGTTCCATCGCCCAAAAGTCTATGGGTTTTTTTGAATGGGTTTTTGCTAAATCGCCTGAAATAAGGTTTGTGGTAAACAAAGCCTCTAAATATTTTCACGTTTTGATCTATGATATAAAACACACCAGTTATAACCCACTTGTGTTTTTTTTTTAAACCTTTATTGTGTCTTAAAAACGGCAGTTGCTAACAAATTGCTAAAATGGACTACTTCCTTTGGCAGGGACTTTAGACGTCATCATGACAAACAGGACATTTGGACAGCATTTCTCATGAAAAAGTGGATAAGTATTCATACACAGCACAGATCATAATCAGTGATTATGTTTTAAATAAAGTTGTTTTCTAAATAAAGTTTGAGAAAGCTTGGTGGTGGTGACATTGATCCGTGACCATGGTGTGCTGTAGTCCATTTATAGCCTACTGTTAGCTTTTTATATCTGACGACTTTATTTAGGCTTCAAAATGTATAAATGTTGTGTTAACTTGTAAAGATGATCTTGACAGACAAAATGTGTAAGTGTCATAACCCTTTGTTAAACACAGAGCTTATTTTTTGCGATTTTCCAAAAGTCTATGGGAAAAATTCGATCGAGGGAACCCTTGCGCCGCTAACTTCCGGGTTGGCCTACAAAAACACGTCATCCCTGAGGTACTCTATAAAAACGCGGGTTTTGACGTCATGTTTGACAGCTGAGATTACAGCTTCTCTGAGCGAAGTTGTCACTGAAGCACCAACAGACTTTTCTCTGGACCTTCGGGAGGACATTGGAGCTTTAACTTTAATTTCTACATTTCCAGAACTGTTTATTTCACACCAACATAATGTGTTGTTCTGCAGTATTAACCGATTTTGCGGGAGTGTGGGCGGGACCTTGATATCAAGGCTCCACTTCGCGCTCACTACTGCGCAGTCTCGGCTCCAAGTTCACTATGCGCAGACTCGAGACTCAAGATGTTAGCGCCATACTGACACACTGGCGGCTTCAGTTACTACAATGGAAGAGAGTGAAGACGCGTGCGTCGTCCATCTTTTTTTACAGTCTATGGCAGAAACGCATTCTGTGTGATCATCCCTGTCCCTCAGAAGAAAAAAAATGTTGTCAAATTGAACAGATAGTGAAACTGAGGCGCTTTTCCTCTCCTCGGTGCTTAAAGATCATTTCCGAGTCATTTCCGATGACTAACATCACAGAATTTACCAGCATTTTTGTGCTGCTGATGTGTGAATCGTCTCTTAACGGTAAAAAGCCAGAACACCGTTGCTTGTGTGAACAGCATATTTGTGTATTTACCGGTAAAGTCATTCCAGTAATTTTACGGTTATTTACTGGGATTAGGCCTACTGTGTGAAAGGCGCTACTAACACTAACAGTGACTGAAAGTAAACATTTAAGATTACAGCAGTGACTAGCAGTGTTAATGCTAATCTTAAATGTTTACTTTCAAATTTAACATAAACGCAACCTTGCTATTGCTTGTTAAATATTCAACCTTTATCTAGATAATCGCAAAATACCTAATTTGAACAAGCCCCTAACTACTGAACTTTATTGTGCATCTCCACAAACTACATAAACAATAACAGTGCTCAAAACACCTCAACCACATAACAACACGTTAAAATGAAAACACCTTAGAAACCACACAACAACATTCTAAAAATGCTCAGTATGTCTTGGTAACCACATCAGATTTAAAGATGATAATGCTGGTGAAAGTAACATCTTTATGAGAAGAGTTATTTCTGTAGAGTCGGCAGGAAGCTTCTCTGATCGCTATCTAACAGAAGCTTTCACTATGAGTATGCAAGACCTTCTACCTCATTGAACACAGTTTTGTTACCTTTTTTAATCAGAGATGAAACATGCCACTGGATTTGAGTAAAAAACATTTCTGCTTAGAGACAGATAATATCAACTTCGATATGAATGTAGCTTGAACAAAAACGAAAATAAAAATACAAGGTGTTTATTGCTCAGTTTTGAGAGTTCAAAAGGTTTGAAAATGTAAGGATATGAGGACCTTAGGGCCCTCTGACTCATAAAAAAAAAAAGTTGCCATCTTCTTTCCAAGAAACCGTGCAACGGTTGCTTTGCTCAAGCAACCATTTATTTGTCTGGTGAACCACTATGTGGCTTGTGGCCTGATGTTTTTGCATTCAGTAAAACTCTTGTGTTTTGGTTGGGCTCTCTAGGGTGGAACTGGCATTGTGAGATACATCAAGGTCAAGCGTCAAAGAGTGCAATCGCTTGTGTTTTAATCCAAAACTTCATTATAGATCTTCTGATTTTTTTTTATTTTTTTTTTGTTTTTTTTTTAAACTTTAGAGTCATTTTCCAGTCTCTTTCGAACTCAGACATTGTGTGGTCTGACTGTATTTCACGCATCAGTGCAGAAGCAGTCAAAACAGACCTCAAGGTCTTAATTACAAATGTGAATTTGGCACGAGGATGAGAACGGAAATGGGTTCTTTTTCTAAAGCTCGGTTCTCGGTAATGTTTGTCATACCAACCAGCTAGCAGAACTCATTAATAAGCCCTTCAAGTTGATGAATGGCGTGGATGTTTGGGTGTAACTTACACATATATAACCCTCTCTACAATTCTGTGGTCATACGCAAGTAGTTTTGGTTATGGTACAGACATCTTTGTTTATATGCAACACTAAAGACGTAATGTTTTGTGTACGGATGGGTTTCTTTTAACTGATAACTACCTCTGTAGTATTTAGGCAGTTATCTTTCCTTCAGGCAGATTACTTTTCTCTGGCTGTCTGCCCTGCAAAGAGTGCTTTGCATAATTCAGTCTTGCTATCCACTTTAAGTGTGAATGTAGTATTTAGCCTAAACAAAATGATGTTGGGCTTCCTGGAATGCAGACTTCAAGATCAGTACCCATAATCATAGGTTTGGATTATTACAGTATAGTGGGAGCGAACACATGCCCAAATGTGTCTGATGCTTCATCTCTTGTAGACATGATTTCTGACATCTGCAGCCACATATGACACATGGACTGTGTGAAGTCTTTAAAGAGGGTTTTGGGAGAAAGAAATATGATTCAGAATCACTGAGAGAAGGATTTTTGGTACAGTGGTTGATTTTTGGGTGATCCGTGTCTCAGACTTACCATAAAGAATGTAAAAATCCCCTCTCTGCCCTCAGACTCATGGGAAAACAGGCAGTTGTGGCTTAAAAATATAAACTCTCACACCATTAAAATAGGCACAGATGTGACTTAATAAAAACATGATTATGTTTGTTATAAGATCTTTGTGATCTGACTGGAATGTAAAAAATTGTGGTTTTAAAAGTATATTAAATAGTGTCATTGGGGTGTGGAATTAATGTTTGTGGTTGAGTTCTCAAAATATGTTATTAATGTTTGAAGGAATAAAAGGATTTGTATCTTCTTGCAATAACATTTGCAACATCTCTGTTGTTGACCTCACATTTATGTGGAAGAATTCTTTCATCCGAAGGAATCTAAGTCTTCATCATGTATTTATTTATCCAAAGAAAGAAATCCAGTTTCATTTTTTAGGCTTTTTCTAGGCTGCTGCACATATTACTGATTCTGATTGTGAAGAGCATATTATATTCTTTCTCTTTTTGACATTTTCAACGAGACCAGACTCTAAATATAACTTTATTCCATGCAGCTGTGTCCATGCGGATTACCTACGGTAGAGCAGAAAAAAATATTTTTACTAATATTTGGTGCAGTTGTTGTTTTTCTTATTTATTTGGCAAAAAAATAAGATAAAATTCTGATAGATTGTAATGTAAATCAATCTTTATAACAGTATAGCAGACTACTTGCATAAAATGCGTATAAATAGTAGTCACACTATATCTCCCATTAATATGTATATGTATATTATATGTATAAATAAACATTCCTCAAATGCCTGATGCATCATATTAGATACATTTTAACATGATTTTTTTTTTTTATGAACTGATGTATTGATAATCAAGTAACCTAAACTGCTTCAGTCCAATAAATGATCATCTTAAAATATGACAATGTAAAAGTTATTCTTACATTTACTTACATTAAAGATTTAACAACATAAAGACACGTGTGCCACGACTTGAGGGTGGACATTTTAAGAATTATACCAAAAGTTTTTACTTAATTTCTCACTTACCAGCCAGAGTCTTTTACAGTACTCAACATTTGAAGTGGATCAGAAAGTTGTCCTAAGAACTAAGTTGTCCTAAGAAGAAGGTTTTGACCCACTTCAAATGTTGACTACTATATATTAGAACAACTACAGTATATTAAAACATCTAATATTTCTACATTAGAATTTTTAAATGGTCACAGCTCACATCTTACCTCGTACTCCCCTATATATTCGAGGCCTTAGATGACATGACGTATATGGTGTGTTGAAAGGACCGGTAGTGAGGAAATGTTCTTTCCCATGCCATTTGTTGTAGAATAATAAATTATGTGTGAGTGAGACTAAACTTTCAAGTGTGTTTCATTAATTCAGCAAGCAACTCACAACGGGTCAGTGCCAGCACTCGAAACCCATGAGAGGCCAAGTTTGTTTTGTTTGCATGCTTCAGTAACAGTTCACAACAGTTTTGACAGAGTAAGAGACACTGGCCTCTGAACCTCTGTGGTCTGGCAATGATTTTACTCTAAGTGATTGATGCAAGTCGTCTGTGTTGCGCTATAGTAAGTGTGTCTTTCACTGTTTGCCTTAGATGTTGTCAAAAGGGATAGTTTACCAAAAAATGAAAATTATGTCATTGTGTACTCACTCGGTACTAACCAGTCTTTCATTTGAGGATATGGAAGGAAATGTTTTAAAAAATGATCATGCTGCTCCATATGAATCATGTGTGAGAAGTTTTTAATGACTGAAAATCAGGTGTTGTATAATTCTGTTCTGAATTTTTCCTTTTGTGTTTCACAGAATAGAGAAAGTTGTGCAGGTTTGGAACAACATGAGGGTGAGTAAATGATGACAGAATTTTCATTTTAAGTGAACTATCCCTTTAGATCTGAAATGTGTAGTGTGTCAGAAAGAAAACAAACAACAGTGCAGAAATGTTTCTTAGCGAATATGCTGCTTTATTCAAAAGCTGAATGGGGAATTACCAAGGCAGCCCATGGTAACAATATCAGGATTGTGATCCCTGAGAGGACAACATTTGAACAAAGAATCCAGATACTGGACTATAAATTACAGCCATTAGCAAATTTCTGAGCAGTTAAAGAAAAAAAGACATTTTAAAGGACTCATCAGATCTAGGTCTGATCCATAGGTGACCAAAATGCATATAATATCTAAACAATTATGTACAAATACAATTGTTTTAAAATGGCACAGTACATAAATACTGCTATTAAATAAGATATACAGGCTCACCCAATATGGGTCATTCCCACAGAGAAACTGAAACTCTGTTAGGATCACTGTTGTTGCTCATGTAAAGCTCTCACTTAACATGTTTTGTATAGTCGGCATAGTGATGTCCAACTGCCAGGCGTGAAGGAATGGGGAAAACTGTGGCTCTAGGCCAGACCGCTTTGTGCAAAAGGGATCATAGAACTCAGATCTGAGCTATAAACACATCTTAAACTTTAGCTGCCATCTGTTTTAACAATGTACATTGTGTTGACAGTGGCCCTGGTGCCAATTCAAAATTGCTAAGCGATGCTTTACTTGAGCAACCAACAGTTCATTCAAACCAAGCTGTGCAACTCCCACTTTAGTACATCTTTGAGCGAAAGCTAAAAAAATATATATAATAAATCATGCCAAATAATCTCATATCTATCTGCCAAGATTGTGTGAATGCATTGGCATTAAATAATATAAAGATCTAAAAATTTGGGGCACTTGGTACATTTTCACACAGCTTTAAGTTATAACAGTTCAATCACCATAAAATGCCCAGAGGATTTAGGGAGAAAAGTGCTTAATCCTCATACACCACAGATTAAAATAACCTGACAGCATATTTGGAAAATTTGCCTATTGCCAGCACAAAATGTCATAAAAAAAATCTAATATCAATAATAATTATAATAACACTGACATCAAAGAAAGAAATTCACAAAAAATGGACCTTCATTTCATTAATTTTGTCCGGAGTCCTTTAGAACTAAATAATAAAGCACCCATGTTACTTATTTGCTCCGACTATTTTAAAGAATTCAATCATTAAATCAAACCTGAGGGAAAGAACATCCTGAACGCTATTTGGAAAGAATAAAATATAAAGTATGCTCTAATTTGCTAATTAGAATTTAAAACAAAGCATATAAAGCTGGCAAAAGGCTTGGGTATACTAGAAAGTTACATTCTATGAGAATTGCAAATGGGATACAAGCAACAGTAATGACATAAAGCACAGTTGATTGCCTGCAAAGCTTGGCGCTGAAAGCGTCCTTCTGAAAGCCGGGCCCTTCATCATGTCTGAGTTGGGACAGGAAGCTCAGGCACCAGGCAGGAAGGAACAGTTTAAAGTCGGGCCGCACAGCAGCCCAGTATAACCACGGAATGCCGTGCGCCACTGCAGAGTAAATGCAGCGGCCACACGGCTCAATAACACACTGGTCCCTCATGCCTTTCAGATACCGAGGCAGTGAGGGACGAGGATACAACAGAGGGAGCCGGTCGCCTTAATAGGCAACCTGAGGAGGGCACCACGGAGTGTCTGGATACAGCAGACAGTGCACTGACTTAAACCTGAGAGAGAATTTAAAAATAAAAAAAGGTTAAATTACTTACAAGATTAAGATACGAGCAATATCCAAATATGATCTAAAGCGGGGGTGTCCAAGCTCGGTCCTGGAGGGCCACTGTCCTGCAGAGTTTAGCTCCAACTTGACTCAACACACCTGCCTGAAAGTTTCTAGTATGCCTTATTAGACCTTGGTTAGCTGGTTCAGGTGTGTTTAGTTGGGGTTGGAGCTAAACTCTGCAGGGCAGGACAGTGGCCCTCCAGGACCGAGTTTGGACACCCCTGATCTAGAGTGTTAAGAAAACTGTCTTACCTGGATGGGTCCTCCTCAACAGAGAAAGCCCCTTTCATGTTGATAATATTCCTCTTGTTCTCAAACATTCCATAGCTCAATGTAATCTAAATGGAATCGAATGAAACACTATGTTAATACAACTATACTGTATTTTACAGAACCAAGATGTGCCTGTATCAAGCTTTCATTAAAGTTCCTTACCTGTTTGTGTACTTCTGATTTGGACACCTGTTGCAGGTTCTCCAAGTGTGAGTGGAACAAGCTGCTCCGGGTCAAAGGAACCCCAAGAACTGACTCAATGATGTAACCAATGGTACAGTCATCAGGAAGACGGATCTTCTCGGCAGTGTTCATGAAATGGCCACCACTGTCATAAAAAGAGACAAAAGTAAGTCAACATAAAGTCTACTAATATCTTAAAACATTATGTTCTTAGATTTCTATTCTACGATAGTTGAGAAGTTTTTGCACCTTGCCCAAGGGCTCATCTTCAAAGCTAGTCCACGGCTGATACAGAAGCCTGCACCTCCCGTAGCAAACCAGAAATTGACAGGTCTCTGCAATGGAGAAACAAAAACATCAGTTTCTGTTCTTAACGCTCTTTCTTATCTTTACATGTATATAAATATTGAGGATATTTCGGAACACCTACCATCTTGTTGTCCCCAAGTCTTTCTGTGGCTTCAATTGGCCTGTCCAAGCTGGGTTTGCCAATGTACATATCCTGAGTGTGAGGGTAGTTGGACAGCAACTTCACCAATGTCTTCACATTCACATAGTTATCATCATCCACATGACAGAACCACCTAAACCAGACAGAGATATCATTAGAACATCCAATATGGTTTGCTTTAACACTAAAACAAGTCCCCATAATGTAACAATAAGCACGCAATGCTTACTTTTTTCCGGACTCAATGAACTTGTCGTACTCAACGGCCATCTTGCATGACAGAGCCTGGCGGCTGTGGGCAGCAGAGCAGTTGGTGTTGATTGCATGGCTTCCTGTGTAGACAAGAAGATAGGTACTTTGTCAGTGCTCATGTAATACTCCACTTATGTCTATAACTTAAGAAATAGCCATTATCTAATAGGTCAGGTGACTTTGCACGCGCCCTAATACCATCTTCCCCTAACAGCCCAGCCCCCATTAGCTAAGCGCAAGATTTTTAAGAGGATTAGAAGGCTGAGTCTAAACTATGCACATATCAAAGAAAGAATGTCTGCTTCTTTATAGTCTTGTGACTTCCGCTTGAGGAAGCTGCACTCACCAATTTTCTTCTTTAGTTCCTCATCTTCGCCGTCAGTGAAGATGTACGTCTGCAAAAACAAAGACAAAGCCTGGTTAGCTCTTTCAATGGTGTCACACAAGTTCATCAATGAATCACTGCACCAGAGCAAAGACGAAACAGGAATTGGCGTGTTCCAAACTGGAATCATGTGTCTTCGAGAACTATTTATCCCAAGCGGACTGATTAGGAACCATTGTCTGAGTTTTACGCCATGGAAAACTCAGCAAGTTAAACAAGCCAAACTCTTCCCCCAAAAATAAAGGCCCCTTGTTCTTGTTGTCAATCTCTCCATGGCAACTGCTCTGCATCCCAAAGCATCCCAGGCCCAGAACAAAGCGGGGAGCAGACCACCCCACTTACCCCCACCACCCCCAACACTCCACCCCCATTCCATTGCCGCCTCCCAAGTCTTTCCATTCTTCATCCCTCTATCCACTTCAGACATGTTAAAAATGTCCCAAAAAAAGAATGGCCAAGTCGTTCAGAAGAAAAGAAAGGAGCACCATGTCCTATTCTCCCAAACATACTCGGTTTGATGAATATACATTCTCTCCAGTGTGCATTCACTGACGTCTAACCCCTCAGGGTTTTGTTAACGTTAAAATAGACCGGGTGGGATCAGGAGCTCATTGTGGGAGATAAGACAGAGCAGGTGCGAGGCGGCAGTCCCAGCTCAAAGGAGCCATTGAGAAGAAGACGCCACACGCCTCAGACAGACTGATGAAAAGGCGGTGTGCCCTTGGCCATGCACTGCCGTTAACCTGTTTGCTTTCCACCTCAGGTGAGACAGCACCTGCCACCCGCCGCCTTATCACAGCCACGTGTCTGAACAGATCCACCTGCCCACACCCAACTGGCCTTGAACATGTACACCTACGCTACAAAACTGTTCTCTTATGAGCTTCAGCTGTTTTGTGATCTTTATCTCAACAGTGGATTTGTTGTTTGTTGCCTTTCAAATGCCAGCACGCACACACGTGGACTCGTTCCCCCTTTCACACAGTCGCATTTTTTTGAACATTGCCAGATAATGTTTGATTGGTTTGCAGAACAAACTCTGAGCAGATGTTTAGCGCAGCACTCTGGGGCCAAGGCCCAAGGCCTCTGTTTGTTCAGGGAGGGCTGGCGGTTGGGCCGGGTAAAGGATCAGAGGCTGGCGCTGTTTGCGCAGAGTTCCGCTGAAAGGACAGACTAATCACAAGGGCAGCTGCCAAGGCAGGCTGGGCACTGACAGAGAGAGAAACCTCAGAGCTGATTAGTGCATTACAATGTGTGTGTGTGGCCACTCACCCCCAACCCTGCTCCCACTGTCCCTTTGCATTGAGACAATAAGAAGTGGGTAAAGCCGTCACTGGGTAAATCCTAAATATGTTTGCCTGGATTTGCATACAGCTGCAGTGGTTAACTAAAGAGAGGCCTCTCGTGGTACATGGCTTTGTTTCTCGGTTTCCCTTTTATTGAGATATTGTGAGCCAAAATGACCCTTTTGTGGTTTCTTTCATAAATGTTAAGTCTTTTCTTCAAAATGCACTTTTCCCAGCATTCTCAGCACACAAGAAAGGATGAGGGTTTTCGTTCGGTTGTTTGGAGTTCTGATGAGCGGGCAGAGGTTGATACTTCCCACCCCACCAAAGGAAGGTCTGGCATAGGGCAGGGAGAGCATGGAGCCTGGCTGTCTGTCTCCTTCTACCCAGGAAGGAAGTAGAGAGATGCTACTCCCTCTATTAAACCACACAGCCCTGCGCCCTCTACCTGTGCCAATAAGAGACCAGAAACTTGCACAGACTCGTGCCACAACAGCTTTCACCATCTTGTGTTCAAGCCAGAGAAACTACTGCCTTAAACAGTGAGTAATTATGCAGTTAAATATTTCAGATAGAAGTAATGAGGTTGGTCATGACACTTCTTCAGCGTCAAACAAGTGTGCATTTGATCTTAATGGCATTTGGTAGCTGTCTGTGTAACTGGACACCGGATACCACAGCCGCGGCACAGGCTGTTCTCTCATTGTTGTGAATTTCTCTCACTGGGGAAGCTGCATTGTTCCAGAGGGGAAATTTAGAGAAACAGCGGAAGCCAGAAGCTGCAGCGTGAACAATTCAAACTGGAGCAGATCTGACTGAAAAGAATAACCCTATTCAAAAGTCCTGAATCATCAAGTCAAGACAATTATAAAGCATGCTTTTAATAATCTGAAACAAGTACTCAGAAAGCTCTAGGGTTTCATTCTCTTAGAAAAAATACTGATAATTCCAGTGTATTAAGAAGGGTAGGGGAGCTTCTAGCTGACCGTGACTAACTCTAAACAAAGACAAGACAGTTTCCCACCAAGAAGAGCCACAGGCTGCCATAAGTGTCAACAGCAGACACAGATTGGATCTACTCTCAGTGTTTACATGTAAACAGCCCAAGACAGTGAGCTGTTCAGGGCAGCATCTGAAGTAAGTAAGCGGGTTGGAAAGATCCTTCCTACACAAGTTTCAAACCCCTATGAACATGTTCACACTGTCGGTCACGCGTCATCTCACTTGACATATGTGACAAAGTTCCCATGCTGTTGGTCTAACAATGCCTAAACACTTCTCTGGTGCCAGCCATTGTGGCAAGTGGCCAAACAGTACACCGGAGTCCTTGGGATAATCCCCGGCCGTTCAGATGACAATAACTGGGATTTAACATACTCAGGTGTTGCACTGATGAATGTTGAAATAATTTGAGAGCGGCCCTCCATGTGTACATGTGAGGATTCATATAGCTGGCATTAGAGCCATCTTTTGTTCTTTGAGAGCAGGCCACCTGGCATTCATTCTCCTGAAACTCCCCCTTGTATTCTGGGCTGCGCTGGTCTTTTATGTCTGCACTGCTCCCCACCAGCTGCTGCTATTAATCCCTGCTGTTAACTCTCTCTTGTGTGGGTTAACTTCCATCAACTCCTGTACTGAGCAAACTCAGTCTTAGTTTTCCAATCTCGCCTGAAGCCTGGAGTGGCCATATCAGTTTAGCTGGACAGTGAAAGACAAATCTGAGCTGACTGAATGAGTGCAGAAGCTAAAGCTGTCAGATTTAAATTTTCGCTTTCCACATGTTTGATATTCACAGTAACTTCACAGACAAAATGATCTTTATACTCAGACTCTGCGAGCATTGAAAAGTGTTGCTATGGCTGTGTCATATTCAAATGAGAATAATAAAAACCCCCTCTTGTCTAAGGTGTAAGGGAAACTGATTGTGACAGAGCCCCGAGGCAAATTAAACTGACTTTTGTAAAATGTATAAGTGACTACTCTAGGTGGTGGGTAAAATCACTTTGACTGCTCTGTGCTTGCTGCTGTCGAGGTGCCGAGATTGCTTTTGTGCTGGCTGCAAAAGAGGCCTGTTTCTCAGAGCTGTATTTTCATACTGTGAGCCACTCGGCATGCTGCTGAAAAGCCTTTCCTTGCCTATAGATGCTGTCCCTTTGTGCCACCCAGCATCTCTATAACGAAGACTCTCTTTTCCCACCGCTTGGGTAGCTTGACCCAGCCTCTGCTCCAGATCCCCGGTTCCCATGGAGAGTGGGAGACAAGGGGCTGGCAAAGCTTTTCTTTCCCCCTTCAGAAAGACGCTTTGTTAGTGCTGAGAAGGGGACAGCTCTGAAGCCGCTGCTGTGATGCATCCTTAGCCCTGGTGTATTCACGGGGACACCCCAAACAATGGAGCAAGAGGGAAGAAGGGGGGACTTACAGCCACCCATCGCTCTGTGAGCAACACAGCAATTGCTATAGACAGCACAGAGAGACTATGAATATGAGTTTTTTAAATTCTCCCCCTTTTTTGATATGCCACACAGATAAGAACGATGAACAACAATTGTAACCATTTTGGGGTCCTGCTTGTAGATACACTTTGTTACTATTAAGATTATAGATTGGCTGATAAGATGTTTGAGCAAAAAATTTTTACTTATTTTTTTCCACACATTTTTTACTTAATTGGCTACCGATTATTTTTATTATTTGTATCAGGTATGCTAATAAATGGCACCCAAAGGGCCTCTGAAGTGAAACACCATTTCACTACTGTTCGTTCAACAGGAAACAGCTATGTTCGGAGGTAAAGTTCATTAACGTAAGCTACAAAAACGGGAAAAAACTTGCAACCATTTTGATTTATGTATGTATATATGTGTGTGTATATATATATATATATATATATGTATATGTTATTGGCCAATTAAACAAAAAATATACAGTATGTATTGGTACTGAAAAGCAATACTGATCTATCTCCAATTATTACTATTGAAATAAATTATATTTACATATAGCCTATATGTATAAAAACAGTAATGTAACACGTGACTGGATATTAAATACTCATTGCCAAAACTGTCATAAAGATAAGGTTTTAATGCAGACGGTAAGAAAGACGGTACACGCCATTTACCATTATTTATATCACGCAAATTAAATCCCAGTTGTTTCCGACTGATAAAATATGTTGCCTACCAAACCAAAACTTGCAACAAGTTATGCAAACAGTTTGTAACAATGTAAACTGACATACCTGCTGCATGTTTCTGGAAATCCAGGTGTCCAGCAGTAGATCCAGTCTGGACCGGTGAAACTTCTTAGTGGTCTTCACTGCGATGAAGATGTCATCCGAGCTGATGTCCTCAGCAGGCGGCGCGTCTGTCGCCGCTCCGGACGCCTCGGTGGTCTTATCCGCTTCCCTCTTGCTGCGGGTCAGCTTGGAAAAATAGGCAGAGAATCCTTTCTTCCCATTCTGTTCAGGCTGAGCTCCATCATCAAGCTCTGATTCCCCCAGACTCTGCAGCGAGCGCAACCCGATCTCACTCTCGTTCTGCATCCCGTCCATCTGAATCCGCTGATGCTGCGACAAAAATAACAGTAGCGCGAGACAGGTGACGGTCGCTCCCGCGAGGGAGAGCGCAGCTTTCCTGCCGTACGTTTTCAACATGTTTATCAAACTCTAAGAGAAGGACGCTCTCTTTGTTATACACACAGCATTAATCTAAACTTCCCTCCAATAGCCTACTCTAAAAAACAAGCGTGTCATACGACTGCAGCATAGTACCGCTGAGAGAATCTCTTCATTGTAACTCGGAGGGGCTTTTATAAACTGCCCCCAGCATTGGTCACGCCCAGTAGGCGGGGCGTTGTTGGCTATTGTGCTGTGGGAAACGCAGAGAGACTGTCAATGGGAGGACGCGTTAAAGGACAGCAGGCGAGGGACAAAGAGGGGGAGGGTGAAGAGGACAAACAGGCGTAAACATTTTCAAAGTACATGCTCTTAAAACAAACTACGTATGTATGTGCTAGAATCACAGTTTATTGCATATTTTTCATTATCAGGAGCAGGGCTGAAATATTTGTTTGTGCAAATTTGTGTAAATTTGTAAATATTTGTTCAAATACTTAGATAAAAACAGTTTTTGGTAGAAACAACCATTTTTATTTTATGTCTATTTTTTTTTAACATTTAATTATTTTAAGTGGCAACCTAGGACATATTTCTGTGCAAAAACTGCATGTCTACCTGTAACAAGTGTAGCATAGATTTATATTCAATGCAACATGATCCTGTAAGCATATATACATAATGCATAAGTGGGGTCTTATTTCCCACAAAATTAAAAGAAAATAATAAGAATCTTTTTTGCATGATGTAAGTGATTACACTGTAATTTTTTTGTGAAGTTTATTGCTAACTTAAATTCAAAGTCACAGCAGTGTTCATTAC
Organism: Ctenopharyngodon idella; assembly: GCF_019924925.1. NCBI lineage: Eukaryota > Metazoa > Chordata > Actinopteri > Cypriniformes > Xenocyprididae > Ctenopharyngodon > Ctenopharyngodon idella. Next base: position 36,427,627 of record NC_067222.1, on the reverse strand, counting down.
ACTCTTTAAATTTGAAAACCTCTTTAAATTTCATTATTTATGGCTCTAAAATCTCATTTAAAGTACAAATAAGAGACATTATGACAAGTTAAATAGATGGAAAAACACTTACAGTAACAGAACACTACTGTCACAAAGCATTTTAAAACGCATTTTAATGAAATGTTTTAACGCGTTTAATGAAAACGATCCTCGTCTACACTGACGTTTCCACAGCGTTTCAGAAACGATCTCCGTCTACACTACATGGCTGAAAACGGGTGTCACGTGACCTTTCATGCACACTGGGCATGCGTGTAAACAGTGTAAACAGTTGCCTCTTGCTCATGTAGGCAGCTGCAGTATTAAAAAAAACGCAGAGTTTAACTGCACAATGGCTGCTAAAAATGACAACAAAGCCAGCAAAGATTGCAGTTCAGTCTCCATGTTATTGTTTACACGGTTGTCAAGGAAACGCAGAGCGAACGTGGGCAGCCACGCCATCGTTTTCAAAAGTCTCCGTTTTGGTCCGTCTCTACTGAAACTTTCAAACTAAAATGTGATCTACAGCATTTTCGAAAGTCTCAGTTTCCAAGGTTCGAAAACACTGGTGTACTGTAAACGACAGGCGTAACCGTAGCAAAACTTACGTAAAAACATTTTAAAACGAAAACGCACTAGTGTAAACGGGGCCTAGATTCACCTCTGAATAATAAGACTGCTACTGACACGGAACATCATCTGCAGGCATGCTGAATCACATCAAGTACCAGCCATTCTCAGTGTCAACATTCAAATCAAGCTCACAATGATGGCGCACTCCAGTCAATCCACGGCAGCTGACCTTGTGAGGCCTTCAAACAACCACATGTTCCTTATGCTTGCTTTAAAATGGCTCCTCTTCTGCGGTGAAGAGCCTGTAGAGCTGGGAGCACGACCCTGGCCATGACTTCCAGCTGACAGCTCGGCAACTGCTGGTGACAGACTTAAATGCTTTGGATCCTACTTCTAGCCATCTCAACAGCTTGCTTGCAAAACAAGCAGCCGACACTACATTTAAGGCCTCACTCTCAAGTCAAGCTGAACAGCTGACTTAGTTTTTGATAAAAGAGATAATTAACACTCAAGAAATGGTCATTTGGAACATATTAAGAATCTAACAAAAAAGTGTTGCTCCTTCAGAAATTCTACAGGTCCAAGACAAAGTGTGAAAGTTTCCAGTACTGCTAACAGACAGACAGCATCTTTTGTTAATCTTTTGAAGCAGACCACAAACAAATGTGTTAAAACAAGTATAAGAAACCAGGCAGAGGGGTCAACCTCCCCCAGTCTCTGTTCTTTTTTAGGATCAGCACCCTTTTTTACTCTGGGATGGAGGAACACTTTGACAGGCTCCTTGTCAGACTCCTCAGACAATCTGTGCAATGAAAAGCAGGACTAAACCACACAATGCAAAAGTTCCGCTTGTTTCCAGTCACCCCCTTCCCCTCCTCCTCTGATGGATAACAAAAAAGGGAAGAAAAAAGTTTCTTTTTTTCTATACTCTCTTTCATTCTCAAAAAAAGGCTCCCCCCATCTGCCCTCCATACCACATCCCGGATCCTTCCCCATTTGAAGACATTACCGCTGAATTCCAATTAAATGAAATCTCCCATCAAGCACAGCCTGCTTCCCCACAAGAATGCCCAGCGATATTGCAACAACCCCATTCCAGCTATCCCACCGTGGCATCTGGAGCAAAATGATGAAGAATCTCAGAGGAATGGATATGATTACCACTATGCTATTTATAGAGTCACTTTTAATGTGTGTAGCACAAAGGAGAGGTACGGCATTTTTTTGCGTGTGACAAGCATCCTTGCTAAATGAGACTGGATGCTCCCCGTCTGAATATCCCCTTTTCCCGCCTGCCAAAACACAAACTCTCAAGGCTTGGCGCAATTGTTTGATTTGGGATTTGAATGTTTGCGTAGGGTAAACAAAGCAATTTCAGCATGTTAGCTGTATTTGAGGACAGAGTTGTCTTATCTGGCCATTCAGTTTAAACAGTTCCCTTGATGCAAACTGACTCGCTTTGATCTTAATACCCTCGATGCACCACAAGTACAAACATAGATACTCTGGGTAATGAGAGTGGTCTGTTCGGAGTGGTAAAACGGCATCATGTTGATAAAGGCACATCCGTCCTTCATCCGTTCCATATTTATTTTTTTCATCTCAGTCTTTTCCTTTCCGTCCAACCATTGGGCAGATTCTTTGAAGATGGAGGTTAAATTCACAACAGCTGTATGTGAGGATGACAGCTACGAGGCGTCCCACTGTATCCTTGTACAATGGGTAAATACAAGGATACAGTGGTATGGTTAGTGGTTGTCTGTCAGTCTACAGTCTTCTGTTTATTATTCTGATCCACGTAATGGAACATTTAACTGTAATACATTCATCTGGAGTTACTGTATGTGTCCTGTATGGTGGTCTGTTTCCTTTTTGGTGGGTCATTTCTCTCATTTGGCCAGCTACAAAACAGAACTTTCAAATATTGAATACAATACATGACATACAGTCATCTCTTTCCCTAACTAAAGGGGAAAAAAGGCTCTTTGAGATGGTGGTCATGGCCGTTTGACATATTTAATGGGGATCTGTGAAATGTTCGATTGAATTATGCAAGCACCAAGTCCTGCCAAGTGTGAGTCTGTCCTTGGAGCTTCATTGTTTTACTCTCTTGTTCCTTTCCTTCTTCTTTTCCAGGTTTCTTTCTCCAAAGCTTTTGGATGAAACGGGATTCCAGACAGTGATGGCCCTGGATATCATTCTATGGTGTAAGTGCAAAGTGATACAATAAAACCATATTCATCCCATCTGGGTAAAATCTATTTCGGTTGATGGAAACAAGTATCTATGTACTCTAGCCAGATGAGGGGAAAACATTCTCTATTTATTTGTCTTTTTTGGGGCTATAAATCCTGTGGAGCATATCCTCTACGGTTGCATCCAGAGCAGGGAAACATAATGCAGCTTCTGAGGGGCCGCGGAGTCCCCTGGCTCTCACTTCTGGTGTGACCTGTAATCCTATCAATGCTAGCACAGCCATGCTGGGAGAATAAACAGAGCTATTGGCTTCTGCCATGGCCCTTTTTTATACGCTATGTCCTTCTCATTTATTTCAGCCTTGGAATAAATATTCCTGAATGAGAAAACGCACTCGGATGACTTGGGTTTGCACCTCTGTTTTTCTGAAACTTTAACAAATAAACATCTTCTGTTTTCCCAAGGCTCATCCAAGCCTTTGATTCACCCTTCATTCTCGCCAGATCCTGCGATCCTTTAGAGGAGACTTAATTTTGTTATTCTGAGAATTGCAGATTGTTGGACTGTCATTTATTGCAGATGTTGGACGCCAGGGTCTGTGTCACAGTGCCAGCTGCTGTTGCTGTAACTTGTGCTTTGTTTCCACCATGTCAAATGGATTATGGGAAATTTAGCAATGGATTAAATGGCCTTTCTGTAGCAGTGGGGGGTCAGATTGCACCCCTGGCTAGTCCGGGCTTGTCCTCAACCACAAATGCTCAATGTATGTAATGTAGCAACATTACATAACACATGCGGTACTCCCAAAACTCTTCTAAGTGATATTAAATCTCACTGACATGAATCACCATTCATAATTACAATCTTACAAACTTTAATTAACTGCTAATTCATCTCAATAATTTACTGCATAACCATTTGGAACTGCAATTTAAACACTTTTTTTTTTTGAGAAGCATTGGAACCATGTGTGGGATTTACATACAAGAAGTAGAAGCAAATCATCTCCCCAACCTTTCGACAGTAACATTTTGTGGCTGATTACAGTTTGAGGAAAAAGTGGGATGTGTAACGATGGGAAAGGAGCCGCTTGGCTCTCTTTGTATAGTGCTGGAACAGTGAAGCTGGGACAAGGACGCTGCTGTTTGTGGGTGAATCAGGCTCTGGATCACTCAGCCTCTTTGAAAGAGTTCTCTTCAACCTATACCCTTCCCTTTTGTGGCCTGCCACTACCTTGCTGAGCGAGACAATGAGCCAACCATTGAAAACTGAGACATGTTTCTGTGCTGCCCGGAGCCCATTAAGCTCTAAAGCACTACTGTAGGTCTCTCTCATCAGGCCTCTATTCTCATTCTAATAGCTCGCTGCATGCCAATAGGCCTGTCACTAGAAGCACCCATGGCATTCCAGCCACAAATACGAGTGGGTTTAAGTTGTCGGGTTTCCCCACCTTTGGGTTCTGAGAACGCTGCCAGTTGTTATGATGTAACCACATGTCCTTTTGTAATTGGATTCATTTATCTCATTCCTCTCCCATAACTCTTTCAAACTGATCTATGCAATGGTGCTGTTGTCAGAGTGACCTCATTTACACTATATCTTATATATTTTGATTTTCCCCTTAAATACTCGGTATTCTATGCAGTTGTATTGTAGCAAGTAGCTTAAAATGGCCTGGGGTGTCAGGCACTGAGATGTTGAACAGTTTCCTTTGTTTTCATTGAAAACAATGGGATATTGCAGCTATGGCGTTTGGGTGGGGTGACCGCTGTTGAGGTGAATTACCTTTCCTCCAGCCCATTTTGGTTATTCGAATGCTAAATGGCATTGGGAATGCTGAGATGGCTCCTCTGGGAGAATATCAGGAGATCTCATTATGTGGATCTCCTGGTGCTTTCAATGGTAATTAATGGAGAGATAAGCCACTGTATTCAAATGTTAACCTGGAGGAACAGTGCTCAGGGGAACCATGGTGTATTTGTGTTGTTTAGTTAGCCTCATTAAGTGTGTTTACATACACTTTAAATTATGTGATTTCAGACAGACTGAAACAGTAATTCTTCTTTTTGTAATGTCACCTAAACATTTTAAGCTTGACATACACTACACAACTTTTAAAATCTGACTGGGTTTTAAAACACTTGCTGGATTTGTAAATGATTACAGAGAAAAACTGGGCATCATAAACTAAATGACTGAGGATCAAACACTTTCCAAACACAAGAAACTCACAGAAACTGCTGCTAGGAGACTGAAAACAAAATGTGTTCTAAAATCTGTTGTCTGATAGTAGTAGTCTGTGCCCATCATACACTATTTGAATTTCTGTGAAATCCATCAACTCCAACTGGCTAAAATCTGACTTTCCACATCTAGCACTGGCTCCTTCAGACTGCAAATTTGGGCAAAGGTTGTGTAGTTTATTCAAGCCTTTATTGTGGCTAAAGTCTTTTTTTTTTTCCCAAATCTGAATAACAGACCTAGATCATACGATTGTAACTCTACTTCATTTAGCATGTATTGGTCTATAATTGTATTGGCCTCTGCATTATGCGCTTGCTCAAAAAGACAGAGATGATGCGACATATATTTAATCCTTCTTATATTTAGTTACAAAATGTATATCTGGACAGACAGATGAAGACTGTAGCTTAAACTCTTCTGTAGTGCGATTATGAGTGTTGAACGTGGTGTCAATCTACAGTTGGGTGTGAAAGCTCAGCACGGGGTTTAGGATGTGAAGATGTCGCACTAAACCGGTGTGTGACACAGACGTGTGTAAGTTAAACACCATAAAACAGCATTTCAAGTTGATGATGAAGGCCACACAAATCATACTTGCAAGCGCGAAAGTCATTGCCCAAAGTGTCAGAAGCCTCAGCGCTGGTAAGTGGGTGACAACTTCAAACACAAAACACCTGTAGACTCTCATTAACTGCAACAAGCTCCAAAATGAATTCTTGATCTGTTTGTTTTAATGTCTATTTGTGTCCCTCTAACAAGAACCACATGTTTCCCAATCAGGCTATATAGTTTCTAAAACTGCAGATCCCAAGAGGAAAACACAGTGCTTTTTGGTTGTCAGTGGTCCTGTTTTATTGCTTAGTTCATAAAAACAGTATGACATCTAGCAGCCCAGAATAATCGAGACTGACCTATTGTGCTAATTGGTGTCTGTACTGTCTTGTTATCTGGACACACTCATTTGCATAACTGTTGACCCCCCACTTCTGTCCTACTTCCACCCCTCCCCCACTTCCACTCTCTTCCCATAACTTCACCCTTTGACCCAGTCCTGTTATCCTGAGAACCTGCTAATGAGTGACTGCCTTATAGCCCCATGAGACAGAGAAGATCCTCTGCACCGTACCAATTAACACAATCGAGACCGAAAGTGCTGTCCTGCTTGATTTTGTTTGTTTATTGTGTTCTTTTTGGCCTATGTCTTCTCGTTTTTTTCTTGTGTCAGCTATGTTGAGTTTCGGATGGGCTTTGTGATGTGAAGTATCTGTGTAGTCACAGGGGACACAATCTGCCAATGTGGCATAAGGAGAATACTGAAGCCAGTGGGAAGCGATACTGTAGGCAAATGTAAGAGAGAGAGAGAGAGAGAGAGAGAGAGAGAGAAAGCGTCTGTGGCGGGGTAGGATGACAGAGCGCTGCTGTGTGAGAATCTCACGGGGACCTCTCACAAAGTGCTGAGCAGGAGAGAGCGAGTGCGCTGGGAAAACGCTGAGACTCTTTTTGTGTGTGTGATGCTAATCGCAGTTCGCCCTCTGAGGGAGAAGCGTGAGACGTGGGAAAAATAGCACTGACTGATAGGACTGGCTGATGAGCTCACTTGTCCTAAATTTTTTGGTCTCATCGGACTTAGCAAAGCAGTGGATGTTTTCAAGGTTAGATAAAGTATGTTTTGCCAGCTTCAGAAGAAATCCCTGATTCAACAGCTCTCTGTGAAAATAATATTACAGACATCAGAGGAATTAGTTGAATGACTCACCAGTCTGATTTGCAGTCTTGGGGGGGTAATGCATTATGTAATCATTTTACTTTTTTCCATGTAAAGACTGAAGTAACTGGTTTCCTGTTAAATTAACACCGTAATATCCAAGTTACTGTACTGAAACAAGTAAAAACATACACTGCTTTTCTATTAATTTAATTTAATTTTGTTAACCTCTCAATTATCCATGCTGGAAGAAATTCACTGAAATTTACATTACCTTTCAAAATGTTGGGGTCAGTAAGATTTTTTAATACTATTATTCAACAAGGACATATTAAATTGATCAAAAGTGGCAGAGAGACATCACAACTGTGTTCAACGTTGATAATAATCAGAAATGTTTCTTGAGCATCAGATCATCATATTAGAATGATTTCTGAAGGATCATGTGACACTGAAGACTGGAGTAATGATGCTGAAAATTCAGCTTTGACATCACAAGAATAAATTATATTTTAAATATATTCCAAAAGAAAACAGTTATTTTAAATTGCAATAATATTTCACAATATTACTGTTTTTACTGTATTTTTGATCAAATAAATGCAGCCTTAATGAGCACTTCTTTCAATAACATTAATACATGTTACCAACTCCAACTTTTGAATGGTAGGGTATGATTTAAAAATACTGTTATTCAATAAAAATTTGTACCTATTATTTGTAGCAGGCCAAATAACAGGCGCTCAAGTCTTTTTTTTTTTTATCAGTTTAAAGGGCCAGAACATTAAGATACTGTCTATGGGGAACATTTACTCAAGGTCAGTCTCACAAATGGCTACCATTTTACTTTTGGATAAAGCTGAGAGTTGTTTTGTGAGATATTTTTCCCAGAAATTAGACTCTTCCACACTGTCCCAACCTCTCTGATGTTTGCATTTTTGGTTTAGAGCGGAGTTTATTGCTATATAATATAAAAAGGAAAAACTACAAAAAGAAACGCTATATGTCATATTAAGGCAATTATGCTTTGCTTAACAAAATTTTTTGTTATTTTAGCAAATATATTATACAGACCCAAAGCATATGAGAAAAATGAAGCCGTTCTTCATATTAGTGTTTTAAATATTATTACAAAGTCACCTCAGAGGAAATATTATACACATTTACATGGACAGGATCCTTTTTCATAGTCATGTTTTGTTTTTATTCAAGATCTCACATTGATACATCACATTTATTGTGAGGTCTGTCCGTTTCCCATGCTTTGGTCTGGGTCTCAGTCTTGTGTTAGTGTTCTCCGCAGGTAAGAAGTACTAGAGCCGGTCTCAGGCGCCTCAATGTCACCATTATGACCTGCCTGAGTCCCTCAGAGCTCATAAAGGTCCTGGGCCTCGCACTAGCCCGATACCTGATCTGCTTCCCAGTCAACCCGCCTTTACGACCCCCTGATTTCCCTTCCCTCAAGGGCTCGGGACGGACCAGTGGCCCCATGGAGTCAATCTGTCTCTGGTACAGTAACGGCTGGCTTTTGAAGCCCCGTTTGACTAATTTTCCCCATCAAGAGAGGCCCAAACATGTGAGTGCGATGCCTGGGCCCTCAACCCTGCTGCTGCTCCATCACTGTACGCACAGGAAGAGAAACAATGACAGATGGGACGGCCATTCAAGGTCAGAAATCCAGCCAATCTGTAATAATACACTTCTTGTATAATCCATTTTAGATTTCACAGTTTTGGCTGCTTTCATTTTCCCACTTTGCAGCCGGCATCTCAGGTTTCAGTCCCTTGTGGTGTCTTTTGGTGCTTGATTTATTGAAGTTTGACCGTTATGGGTTCAATTCATTGAAGAAAAAAACCTTAATGAAACAAGACACATGGTTCTAACAGTCTCTGTGAGATAGTCTTCTAGTCTGTGTCTTGTAAAGCAGTCTTCGAATAACGTTAAGATTGTCAGCACTAAGAAAACCCTTCGCATGGCCCATGTAAGGATGCAATAGAGTAGGTTGGCTTTTATGTGGTGGTCCATGGGGGGCCAGAGGAATTGCGTCCTTTCAATGTGAAGCAGATGTGACTGTGAGGTTGTTAAATGACTTTACAGCCATGTGAGACATATGCTGGGTACACAATACAAAGAGAGCCCACCATAATCACTAAAGACAAACTGCAAACTGCCTTAACATGGGTTCCTATGTCTGCCTTCGTAAAATTCTTACATCACAGGAACTCATATTTTGGGGCTTTAATATGTTTTGTGAGGTTGTAAATTTAAATTGTCATCACTCTTTCAGTCATCATCTATAAATCTGTTTATAATTCAGTTCAGGCTGCACAGAATTGTTTTTCTTTCTTGAATCCAAAATGATTACATAAGATTTTTTGAAATGTGTTTGTTTTGTATGTTTTTCTCGACTCATTTGAAAGGAAAAGAAATTAATTATAGATCAAGGCCACTCAGACTAAACTATCCAGGCACTGCAAATACACTACCAAAACTTTGGAGAATTTGATCAAAAATACAGTAAAAATACTAATTTTTAAAATATCTGTTTTCTGTGTGAATATATTGTAAAATGTAATTTATTCCTGATCCAAAGCTGAATTTTCAGCATCATTACTCCAGTCTTCAGTGTCACATGATTTTTCAGAAATCATTCTAATATGCTGATTTGCTGCTTTTTTATTATTATCAATGTTGAAAACAGTTGTGTCGATAGTATCTTTTCTGAATTAATTATACTCAGAGCAGTGGCAGTAGCTCTGTGACTACAAGTCAGGTCGGGTGCATGGGTAGGGTCAAAAACGCCATACGATACTGAGACCACCACCTGTTAGACACAGATTTAGTCTGTCTGCTATCAGCTGCCCCCCACTCATTACATACACAAACACACATGCACAGACGGCCGTCCCCTCCTGCTCTCTCTAGACGTGCTGCATCGGTCAGCTGACTGAATCTTCTGCTCTATTTGGCTGTCTATAAGACTGGCTCATTCCCAGGGTCAGTAGTAAACATGCCAGCCCATGTATCCACCTACCGGGGTCACAGACCTGCTCTCTTCTAGTGGGTGGACACCGGCGTCCGTCCCAGCATTGAATCGGCTCAATACGACCCGACAGCCTTCAGTAAGGCACTTGAAAAGGCTTTTAGAGGCAGAGTAGGCACGGCCCGACCCCTTACTTAAACAAGACCCCTCTTGTTTAGGTTTTGTCCACTTAACATTATCGTACCCCATCTCTCCAGGACAGTATCAGATGAAAAACTACCCCGGCTCTTACTGAATTTTCTCACTCTTTCCTTAGAAACATTACAGGAATATCTTAGTACCAGTTAAGCTCAATCAACCATATTTGTGGCATAATGTTGATTTAAAATGAATTTTTATGTGCTTCCTTTTCTTAAAAAAAGAAAAAAAAGGTTATGGTAAGGCACTTACAATGCAAGTGAATAAGGCCAATCTGTAAACAGTAAAACACTCACGGTTTCAAAGCGGTTTTTCTAAACTTTTTCTGTGTAAAGTTACATCCAGTTTTACAACTTCATTGCCATGACTCTGTAATGCCTAAAACTTTAAACAAGCATAAAACAGTTTAAAAGCTCAAATAACACACACGTTTTAACAGAAGAATTAATATAGGGGCTTTTATTATCTCACATTTCTGCTTGTCAGTCCTCCACAAATAAGCCCCATTTACCTTATTTTTGCTTTTTTTAATGAACATTATTTCACAAATTCTGCTGATTGAGCTTTACTTAACCTGGAAAATTAATTTATGTACACCACCATTCAAAAGTTTTCAGAAGAGTCTCTTATTGCTCACCAAGGTTACATTTATTTGATCTAAAATACAGTAAAGGCTGTAATGTTGTGAAAAATTATTACAATGTAAAATAACTGTTTTCTATTTTAATACATATTAAAATGTAATTTATTCCTGTGATGGCAACGCTGAATTTTCAGCATCATTACTCCAGTCTTCAGTGTCACATGATCCTTCAGAAATCATTCTAATATGATGATTTGATGCTCAAGAAACATTATTATTAATGTTGAAAACAGTTGTGCTGCTTAATATTTTTTGTAGTTAATGATGTATAATGGACAGAGACTCATGGTATGATTAGATTGAGGTGGCGTTAGGTGGAGGTCTTACAGAGCCAGCAGAGGTTGGTCAGCTCTTGCCAAACTCGTACAGTGAGCGTGGGAACAGACTGCATTTCCACAGGTTGAAGGGATCCTGATTTCCCATGAGAGGAATCACAGAGGAGCAGGTTAACTCACCACATTTGGACTCATTTAAGCGACTGCTGTAAGCATATGGGCCTATTAAAAGAAGGAACTGAGCAGCTCAAATGAGCTGTAAAAAGTGTTGTGATATGACATAGACAAACTCCTTTGAGTATGGTCATTAAGCCTATGATTAGTCTTTGCTCAGTTAGGCAAAATGGATTCTTTAATTCATTTCCCACCATGACAGATATGCACTTCTCATAATGTTTCACTCATAGCGCTTTTCTTGTTTTTTCTCTGTTTCAGCTTGCTAAAAATGCATCTGTGGGTCATCTGGTGTGGTTTTCATGTTAAGTTCAGCCATAAAACTTCTTTTATTATTTTTTGGTAAGACATCTGGAGTGTAATTCTGGCTACATCTAGAGCATCTGACTGGGAAAATGGCATCATGGGTATCCTGTAATCCATGTTGTGTTTTTGATGCCAGTCTCCAGTGTGAGATGTTCCAACAGGTTACTAAACAAACTTAACAAGCAGGACTACCCTAGTCAGCTAGCTTCATCAGAAAGCTGCTTGACTGTATTTACCAGTTAAGCTTTGCTGTGCTGCTCCACCATCACCAGACCAACATAAACCAGGTGTTTTCATCTGGATAAACACACTGTCCTGAGCAGAAACTCAAGCTCAATATACTCCATGGTAAGAATAAATAAAAACCCATTAGGCTAATTTAGGTCGGTGAATAGAGAGATTCTGCACAGGATGAATGTCCACAAATGATGCGTCATCTGATCTGTCCATGTTTTGTGGTCACTTTGATTTTTCAGAGCGCTTGTGGCAGAGTAAACATTCCTCAATCACATGATGCTTCCAGAAAGAACGCCCTTGTTCCCGAGTAAACCGTGTTTACAGCCACAAGTAGGTGTACATGAAAACTATCATGCAAAACTGTATTTTAAATGCAATAAAAATAAATAAATAAATCTTTGAAAATGAAATTGTGTGAATTTTACCTAAAAAAATATAAAAAAAAAGGTACACAGTGATAAAATATTAATAATATAAATAAACAATAAAAATATTTCTATCTTTGAAAATGAAGTTGCATGATTATTTTAGGTAAACAATAATTTATAAAAAAAAAAAAATCAAGGTTCTCTTTACAGTAATAAAAGTATTCATAATATAAATCATTAAAATTAAAAATATTAAAATATTTGTATCTGGAAAAGAAGTTGCAAGATTACTAAAACAATCTATAAAAAATAAGGTCCTCTTTATAGTAATGAAATAATAATATAAATAATAAAAAAAAATGACATTAAAATATTTTTATCTTTGAAAATTAAGTTACATGATTATTTTAGGTAAACAATAATTTATCTAAAAAACTAACAATGAACAATACTTTTACTACATTAATTAAGCTAGGTTATATTTTATTTTCTGCATAGTAAATGTTAAAACATTAATCAATGCTGTAAAAATTTAAAATATAAAAAGATAAAATGTTTTTTTATACAAATTGAAGATTAATTAATGATCATTGTAAAGTGTTAAATAAAAACTATTAAACACTGTATACTAATTAGTTAAAAAAAATCTTTTTTATTCATTTCATATCATGTCTTCTGTATCATCTGGGTCCCAAGTGAATCAGGACTGCCCAAAAAACTGCCCGTTTTGCAAGCTATGAAAATACATGGGACTCCTAAAAGAGTGTGGCTACGCTGAAAGAAGTTATGGAATGATGCCAAACACATGTCCTTTTATCCACAAGAACAAGTTTGAAGCTCGTACAAGTACCACCTGTTGTCCTCAACATACACTCTTATTCCACAGTCTTTTGGCTCTTGAAACCACTTGATCTGAGGTATGAGACTTACGTAAGATCTCTCAACTCTGAGGAAATCCCTCAAACACCTCCTGTCCCATCCAGATTAACTGGGGTAACCTCATGTCCCGGTCCTCATGGAACCAACTAGCATATTAGACCCACTATTAATAACCTCTGATTGTATTCAGTCCGGTCGGCAGCAGCCATAGACAAGGCCACACTTGCTCTACGTCTCTTTCCCACAACCCCCAGGCACCTCTGAGGAAGTCATCCATGCCTAAATGTGCCTCCTTAATCAAAGGCTGAATGTAGAAGTTGTCCTGGAGGTTGGCTGCAGTGATTGCAGCATTAGCAAAGCACATGCTCGCCTTTCAAGGCCCAACAATGAGGCCCATTGTGCTGTTCCAGATCTGTCCGTTCTAATTTAAGATGGAGCTCCAACAGAGACAATATAGGCGAGATGGCATGGGCGCTGAAGAGACAGCATGTCCTAATGAGCAAAGGAGATCAGAGGATGGTACATGAGTATGAACAAATTTAAGCGATAATGTACGAGAGGGCGTGCTATGTTGTGAATATAGTCACTACTATAGGCGTTTTAGACAGAGTTGACTATGGAGCCATTTATACGACAACATTTTCAACTGAAAGCGTTTTATCGGTTTTGGTCGTTCATTTACACCACAACGGCATTTTAAGGGCCTGAAAATGCAAACTTTTGAAAACGGGTTTCAAAGTGCAAGTTTTTGTAAACAATACTGTTATCATCCAAGTGTAAACTACAAAAATGCGAATTTGTGAAAACGGTGATGTCATGTGAATGCGTATTATTACGTGTTCAGTCTATAGGCGTGTATACTCAAACCCCAACGCTCAAAATAATTAATTGGTCTGAGTAGGACAAACTTAAATTAAACTAATTAGTTCAGTCAAATCAACTTTTATGAGTATTTAGCACTTTCTTTTTCTTTCTAGTTCACAGAACTGACATATTTTAAGTAAACTGAGCTGTTTCATTGTTTTGAGTTTTATGAACTAATTTATTTTAATTTAGACAAACTTAAGCTTAACTGAAACTGGACTGGGATTTATATTTCCCAGCATGCAGGATAATTTTAAATTAAATGTATGTAAATTAGTTTACTAAAAAATTTCAATTTAAGAACAATTAAAATGTATGAGTACTAGAGTGTTAGTTCTGCTTGCTTACTTAAACTTGGAATTTCTTAACTTAAAAATTTGATGTAACCGATTTTGCAAACTTATTCAGGGTTTACAATATAGTGTTTCTCTACAAAGAGACATTGCCAACTATTGGCTTGACATTAATAACAGCGTTTTTAATCATTTTTGCAGATCTGTGGATCATTTTGACAACGGTGTCATCTGTACACGAAAAACGCAAAGTAAAAACGTTTTTAGTACATCATTGTCATGTAAACGTACCCTATATTTACATAACACATTTATTTTTAAAGAAACTAATACTTTTATTTAACAAGGACACAAATTCATCAAAAGTGACAGTAACAACACATTTATAGTTACAAATGATTTTATTTCAAATAAATGCTGCTATTTTATACTTTTTTATTCCTCAAAGAATCCTGGAAAAAAAATATATCATGTTTTCCACAAATATATTCAACATTGATAATAATAATAAGAGTTTCTTGAGCATCAAATCATCATAATTTGAAGGATCATGTGACACTGAAGACTAGAGTAATTATGCTGAATATTCATCTTTACCATCACATAAATAAATTATATTTTAAAATATATTCAAATAGAAAACGTTTATTTCAAATTGTAACAATATTTCACAATAGTACTGTTTTTACTGTATTTTTAATCAGATAAATGCAACCTTGGTGAGCATAAGGGATTTCTTTCACACATGTTAAAAAAAATCTTAGTACTTAGTACATCAACAGTTATGAACCGTAATTATAACAATATAAACTTTTAAATTATACAGTTTTGAACTGTAAAATAGACAGTAAACTAAGTGCTGTCCCGTAAAACCTAAAACGTTGCTACCATATTTTTTACGGTAAAGTTCTGGCAACCACAGCTGCTGTTTTTTTACCGTAAAGTTTACGGGGATTTTTTTTACAGTGTATTTTTCACTTCCAAAAACTGTAAATTTAACTGTATTTTACTGTAAAATTACATTAAATGTGCCATTAGATCTATTACAGTTATTCACCATATATAGTACGGAAACTTTCTGTAGACCAACTAACTGTTTTTCACCGTAGCATTTTTACAGTCTTTTACCGTTAAAATCACGATCATTTTTTACAGTGAACCCCAAACTTTTGATGAAAGAATGATAGTGTACATTCCCTGACATAGTAACATAATGCTAGATAGAAAGCTGAACAGTAGCAAATGTTGCTGATGTTGACCAGTCAAATGCGGCTATTTTGAAAGATAAATTTACCTTTTTTTTTTCACTTTTTCCACTTCTGACATGAAATATTAGTGCAATACTATTTAGGATCTCACTAATTTCCTCTAGGCCAATGTTCTTTGAAACTGTATGTTTTAATAACGGTTGGGGGGGGGTGTATCTGAGCCCCTAATTAAGGCTTGAACCCCCAAAGGAAGTCAAATTAAAGGTTCAGATGAAAAGGCCTTAAAACTACATATGTTTCAACAGTGTCTTTACATGTTTCAGTAATAACAACAGTTAATTACAAGAGTGTATTTTCATTTTCCATTGACCCATTTAGAAAACACAAATGTGGTCATTATTATAGTTTTACATTTCACAAGTATATTTCAAACTACTTAGCCTAACTGTTTTGTTTGAGTTAATAGAGGTAAAATGACATTTAGTGCTCTAGTAGTTAGCTAAAAGAAGGATAGCATGAGATCAACTTCAACAGATTGTGCCTCGAAAATTTCCTTTCCTCAAAAAATGACTTTTTAAAAAAGCAGACCTCCCTGAAAGTCATTGTATACTCTGGGTCAGACCCTGGCTCTGGTCATGTGGTGTATATGAGATATGACAAATGAGGCATGTTGCCCTGCACTGGAACTAGGTTCAACAATGAAAAACGCATCGCTCACAGCAAAAACTTTCCATGTAGAGTGTTTTTCTTTATGCTAAGACTGATTGTTTTTGAAATGAGCACGACTCCAGTACAGCATTAGCTGATTTTATTGACTTTGGTAAAACGCGATTCACTTATCACCATTTGTAATCCTAGTCTGTTTTCCTCATGCTGTCAAAAAGTGGTTCGTATAATCATGTTATTTTGACAGTCAGAGCCCGGTCGTATTTGCTTGGATCTGTGGTCTGATAAATGTTAACCGCTCACTGACCTCACATTTCAATTCATCTTAATTGCTGAATTAGGAAGCAAAACAGGCCTATATGCTTAAACAATTAATATGAGAGCCAGTTGAGGCAAATGAATGCCTAAGTATATAGATAATTTAGCAACTGTGATAAATATACAGTATACACTGCCGTTAAAATTATACTTTTGTTCAGCAAGGATGCATTGAACTGATTAAAAGTGACAGTAAAGACATTTATATTGTTACATAAGAGACTTCTTTCAAAAATCTTACCAACCTCAAACTTTATATTCTCTCTAAGGCCCAAGTTTGAAAACTCCTGATCTACTTTAACATAGATATATATTATGTGCCGATATTCGGTAATACGATATATCATGATAATGAACATGCACAATATTATCGTGGGCACTTCAAAATACCGTAAATAATTATTTATTACGAATTATTCAAATTTTTATAATACATTTAATAATAATTTCCCCATCAACTGTATAAAATGCACAACACCGCTGTATGCTGCGTCAAAGGGACACGCACACTCAGATGTAAACAAGCCCAACGTGAATGAGAAGCACATAGCGGAACGAGTGAAGGAG
This sequence comes from Ctenopharyngodon idella, assembly GCF_019924925.1. NCBI lineage: Eukaryota > Metazoa > Chordata > Actinopteri > Cypriniformes > Xenocyprididae > Ctenopharyngodon > Ctenopharyngodon idella. The sequence goes on along the minus strand of NC_067222.1, from coordinate 36,410,909 downwards.
ACGCGCTGAATGAAAGTGCACGTTCACTCTCTGACAGCAGAGGGCGCTGATGGAACAGCAGAAGCGCAGCGGTTACCCCGGAAACCCTGTAAACAAAGCAGCTGCTCTACTGAACAGTATTTTAAATGCTTCAAACAGCCATTCAGTTTTTTTTTTTTTTTGTATTTGCAATGCTGTTCATCACAGCACCAAATACTTAATACTTAAAGACTTAATAGGCTATTTATTTTCAAACTTACATTTTTTTAAACAAATGTTTGAAAATAGCCTACTAATGTTATGAGACCTTATTGTAAAGTGTTACCTGTTGTCCTTTGTAATTCTTTTGCACTTTAATCTGTTTGAAACATTTTACTTTATAATTTTTTGTGTATTGCCTTATAGTATTTAAATGTTCAGAGTTCTTTTTGTTACAAGAAAAAGAGCAAAACTTAAACCTGTTATACTGTGACAACACTTTTTTGTCAACTTATTTCAATACCATGATAATACCGTATACCGTGATAAAAGCTTCAGCAATTGCAACATGAAAATTGATACCGTCACATGCCTAATATAAATATATATATATATATATATATATATATATATATATATATATCCCCTCAAATTATATGCTATACCAAAGCATTCTATATCTCACAAAGGAAGTAGATGTGTGGGGGTTTTTTTTCATTTTTTTTTTTTTATTCCAGTGTTATTTACTCTTCTGAGGATGCATCTTTCCCAGACAATTCAGTTTGCTAGTAACAGCTAACTATCTGAAAGTTCTAGCTGTCTCAGAGTCTTAAACATTGTATTTATACCTGGTTGTCATCCTGAAAAACAATGTTCCTTTGGAGAAAAACATCCTGACCCACCCACAACCATAGATAAGATTCTGTCTTTATGCAGCCTCATCACATTCTCTCACGCCAAGTAAGAATATAAGGATGTAACTAAAAACAAGACTGTCAAAAATATAGTTACATTTTTACTTTAAAATAAACCGTATGTAAGACTTTGGAAACACAGGCAGCATGTGTCTGACATAAATCAGATGTTTGATAAGGACTATTTCAAGAGTTTTAATTACATCCAGCGTTCTGTTTTCCTTGGTCGTTCTCCCGTTAGAATAACTTCATGACATTAGGCATGGTCTTGGTCCTGTATCCGTGATTCAAGCTGGCACTTCCAGAAACGCAGCCTCGGATTCCCAGCTGTCTTGCATCATCGTTCCTATTTATGCATTGAGCCTAAGCAAATTAAGACTGTCCTGCCAGGCCTTGTTATCTTGTGTTATGTTTAAGTAAACCCGCTTTGTGAGCTACAGCCACCTAAATATATTTCAGGTTCATTGCATGAGGACAAAATAAAACTGTTTTTAACATGGCCTGGATTTAGCTGTTTTTATTGTGGCTGTTTACAGTGTGTCATGGCAGACATGTTAAAGGAAGAGGATCTATGCTTTAAGAAGGCGTATAAAGCCTAAGGCTGGGACACAAGCTCTTTTCTTTCTCTCTGTATGTGATTAGGTTCAGTATCAGGCTGTTTAAGAGAAGTCTTTCTTCTTGGAGAGAAGGCGGCTTTTAGGGGCTTTACGCAGGGGTGCGCTGGAGTGGTGCTTCTCCTTTCTCTCTTTCGGCAGGGAGGCTATTTTGATTTAAATGAAGGCTATCTATCAGAGGGTGGGAAGGTCTTTCAGGTCCGAAGAAAGGAGATGCTGTCAACAGACCTGTTTGCGAGCTGTACGGACATGCTCGCAGCAGATGTGTTAAAGAAAGCGCAGCCTGTCGCTACTGAATAAGCTCTCTTTCTTTCATTAAGAACAGCTTTATGCTAATTTCCAAGCAGACGGTTAGAGAACTTGGACTCTCCTGGCTTTTAGGCCTGTGGTGAGTGCAGTCATGACACAACTTAACCACAGTGACTAAATTTCCCCTCTTGCTTTTACAGCAAACTGGCACCGAGAGCATGATGTGCCAGTAAAGTCCGAACGGGAACAGACGCCTCACATCTCCACAGCTCCTCAATGTTGCCTCTTCAAACATCTGATCTTACAGTAACCTCAGCCAAAGCAATGCAACATAGCGTAACCAGAAGCATCATGCTTATTAAAATTGATGGAGACACATGGTCCCTGACAATTTTGAGGGGAAAAAATATATGTTTTAATTATACAGCATTTTAGTCCAATACTTTTTGCCTACAATAATTGTGCAACATAATGTATGCATATATACAGTGAAACCAAAAATTATTCAGACATTTTTGATATATTTTTACTAGTGGGTGCAGGACACTATAGTTGATTTATATAAGTGAGGATAGCAAAATAAAGTAAACTGTGACATATTATACCCAAAAATCCTTCATACAGTGGACTACCAGTAAAATTAATACAAATTTGGGACCAAAAATTATTGAGACACTTTGACCTGGCCATGTTTTGCTTAAGTGTTATCTGACGTAATTAAGATTATTTTTTTCTGACACAGTTTAACTCTGAGATCTTGTCATATTTTATTACCATTTTTTTAAACTATAGTGAATAAACTGTATTAATGAATGAAATGTTCAAGATGTCTAAATAATATTTTGGTTTGACTGTATATTATTTTGGACTAATTGTAGCTTGTTTATTGAGGATGCAGGACAACCAGCTAGTAATACATTACAGTAATCTAGTCTAGTGGCCATGAATGCATGAACTAACTTTTCTGCATCAGATACAGCTAACATGTTCCATAGCTTAGCGATGTTTCTGAGGTGGAAGAAGACTGTTTTTGTTGCATATGAAATATGATTTTCGAAAGACTAGTTGGTATCTAATATAACACCTAGGTCTTTAACTGTAGAGGATGAAGTAACAGTACATCCTTCTAAATGCAGATTGTATTCTAAGAGATTCTGTTTTGGGTCCCATAAGTAATACCTCAGTCTTATCTGAATTTAATAGAAGAAAATTACAGGTCATCCAATATTTTATATCTTTAACACACTGTGTCAACTTGGATAATTTAGAGATTTCATCTGGTTGTGATGAAATATATAACTGAGTATCATCGGCATAGCAGTGGAAACTAATTCCATGTTTTCTTATAATACTTCTAAGTGGCAACATATATATTGAAAATAGAAGAGGGCCTAAAACAGATCCTTGCGGCACTCCATATTTTAATGACATTATCTTAGAATTTGCCCCATTTAAATAGACAAAATGGTAACGGTCTGATAAGTGCGATCTAAACCACCTTAATGCCTGTCCCTGAATTATCTGCTTACCCCCAGGGCATCCAAGATGTAGGTGACTTTGTTTCTTCAGTAGAACACAACTGATGATTTTTAACTTCAACCGTTGCGGTCTGTCAGTCGTATAATGCTTGTCAATGGTAACTCCATCTATAAGAGTCAAAAAAACATGCACAAACAAATCCAAATTAAACCCTGCGGCTCGTGACGACACATTGATGTCCTAAGACACGAAACGATCGGTTTGTGCGAGAAATCGAACAGTATTTATATCATATTTCGCCTCTAAAACACCACTATGTCCAACTGCTTTGCGCATCCGGTTGGTGAGGTCTGAAAACGCGTTCTGATAACGGAAGTGTTGTCTCGTGCTTATACTTCAATGAGTGCGAGAGATCGCTTCCGTTGTCAGAGCGCGTTCAGACCTCACCAACCGAAACTGCAACTAACATCCCCTCGCACCCCTCCCTTTCAGAGAGGCTACAGTGGCCGTCTGGCCGACATGTTGTCGTCTGAGAGAGCAGAGTGAAGCAATGAGGTTTCTTCTTACTTCTAACAAAGAACGGTCTCTGCTTCTAATAAACCAGATGACTACTACTACTACTACTACGTGCGTATTCAACGTAGTGACGATGCAAGCTGCTTCTAAAAACACGAACGATTTAGAAGAACAACAACATAGTGACTAAACACACTCTGTAGAGTATTTGTCCGTTTAGGGCTGCTGTAGAAATACGCCGGCGCGAAATGGCGACTTGACATAGAGGGGTGTATGTGATAGAAATGACTCATTCTAAGGTAATAAAAACATAACAGTTCATTATGTAAGGTCTTTATATACCACTGGAAACATAGTTATGTATATTATATTGCATTTCTGTCAATAGATCCTCCCAAATTTTACACATTGCACCTTTAACAACTGATTGTATATTACTATTGAATGAGTTCAGAGTGGTAAATTCTCCCTTTAATGTCACCGTACCACAGTTAAGTGTCAGTACAAGGACTTCAGTTTTACTCATCCCTGAGGCCATGCATGCTTCCATTTTATCCTCAGTGTATGAATGGAAGGCATCAGTGGCTCTCTGCCATCGCTGTGACCAATCGCCCCTCATTTGCCCTCCACTGTAAGCAGTACCTACAATTTCAGAAGAACCTCTGCTTTTTGTACGATGATGTCTCCCAGGGTGAGATCTATGGCTCATCTCCCGGTATGGTGCTCGGAGTGACAGAAAAAGAGTGAAAAGGATGACTGATAGTGTGTGCATCAGGCCCAGGGGTAAACAAAAGAGGCTTGGCTTGGAGAGCCCGAGGCGAGCCATCTGCCAGAGTCAGTGAGAGCTGCTATTGTCCGTGCTAGAGGAATGTTCAGACAGATTGAAGAGGCTTTGCATGGGTCATTCCTACAGGGACGTCAGCATGAGCAACAAGGGTCAGACTCTTTCCACGCAGCAGATGCGGCCTGCGTTTTCAGCAACACGTACCGAGGACATGTATGCTTTGATGACCCGCAAACAAGCTCATTTTGTCATCTTTATTAGGCCATCGCACACATTGTGCACAAGATTAACCATTAACGTCAGGAATGTTTCGCAGCTTAGTTTTTGAAATAGGCCACCAATGTCGTAGATCAAAGCGGCTTCAAATGTAATCCTCTTACAGTCATCGTTCATTTTAGAGACTTTTTCTTAGAATGATTTATGCTGTTTTCAGTACTTTGGAGTTTGGCTTGCACTTCCTGAAAACGAGAGCACAAATTGCATGCGTAATGCGGTCGACTGGGCTGTTGTCCATAACTGGCAGTGCCTCTGATATTCAGACAAATGAGAAACCATCTGAACGAGCCACTGAAAACCAGTTTTGAACTATTAGTTGCTGACTTTGTCATGCCCAGTGGAAAATTCTGCTCAAACGGGTGGACAAAGACGAACCACGGGGTCACGATTGGATGGCGGCAGGCTGCAGTCAAGCAAAGAAGCATTAATGTGTGCGTGCTTGGAGGGTGACCTCTGACCCTCTCAGCAGGTGTGAGTGACCGAGCTTTCGTGGGAGAGGCGCGCAGAGCATGTGGGGCGGGGACTTGAGAGGGACAGATGTTGTATGGGGAATGCCCTAGGGGAAAGTGTGGCGCTATAGAGGAACAGTCGTACAATAGAGAAAGGCTCTCACACACCACAAACAGGCTTGTCTCCATGACGACCGGTTGCCGTGACAGCAACAGTGAATGCTCCTGGAGACGAATGCTATTGGTCCTTCCAGCTCTACATACTTTCATGTAATCTAGTCAAAACTAAAACCCTACAGGCTGTCAAAACTAAAAATCTATTATGTGCTCAGTGTTTTAAGTACTTGCCTGATGGATTTCCAGGTGGGATGGTGCCAAAATTCCTTCATAGAAGAAAAAACAATATTGTGGCAGTACCATGCTCAATTATAGGTATTTGAACATTTAAGACACACTTCACATTGAATTTCTGTGCATTAGATACATTTCAAAACTTATATTAAAAAAAAAAATCTGACCTTTTCTCAGAAATAAAGTCAGTTATGGCTTCAGTCTCATATTTCAGATCTCATATTCAGTTTTCATATTTGATATAAAATATTTTAAAATTGATTATAAAATACGAATCTGTCTGTATTTCTATCTATCTATCTATCTATCTGTCTGTCTGTCCATCCGTCCGTCCGTCCGCCCGCCCGCCCGTCGGTCCGTCTGTCTGTCTATTCGTCTGTCCATCTATCTATCTATCCGTCTGTCTGTCTGTCCGTCCGTCCATCCACCCGCCCGCCTGCCCGTCCTTTTGTTAGTCTCTTCATCCATCCATTCATCCCATCCATCCATCCATCCATCCGTCTGTCTGTCTGTCTGTCTCTCTGTCTATTCGTCTGTCCATCTATCTATCTATCTATCTATCCGTCTGTCTGTCTGTCCGTCCGTCCACCCGCCCGCCTGCCCGTCCTTTTGTTAGTCTCTCCATCCATCCATCCATCCATCCATCCATCCATCCATCCATCCATCCGTCTGTCTGTCTGTCTGTCTCTGTCTATTCGTCTGTCCATCTATCTATCTGTCCGTCCGTCTGTCGTTCGTCAGTCATTTTTGCAATGAGAAAATATAATTTATATAAAATCTAAAATCAAATAAAAACTATAAATTTAAAATCTATTTAAAGTCACTTTCCCTCAAATATTTTATATTAATGTTATTTGTGAAATAATAACAACTAATATTTGACTATAAGATAGTCTCCACTTGCTTTTTGTCCTAATTTTGAACAGTATTTATACTGTTTTATAGTTTGAAACCTAAAACTGCTTGTAAATGGTTTTGCATTCTTTTCATTTCTTTTTTTAAATGCCAAAGTTTGATGATTTGTTAAATAATGCACTTACGTTCATGCATTTTAAGTCTCCAAACGTTTTCTAAATGGTATTCCAAGGTACCTTTAATACATGTTCAATCATTAATGCATTTTTAAAAGTGAATTTGTTTGCTCAGTAATCTGCCCAGTAAGAGGATCTAAACACCAAACAGCTCATTTCCATGTGTCCTATTTAACATATTTAGAAGCTGAAGAGCGACTAATGGCACTTGTGGCAGACGGCAGGGCAGTCTGGGAGGAGACGGGGCTCCGCTGGAGGCCTGCAGCAGTGAACTCAATCAATGAAGTCACTGGCACTGCTTTACACAAGGAACTGTGGAATTCACTGGCCACAGACCATCCCATTATTGGACTGCAGCAACCCCAAAACCATGGGGAGCTGCGGACACAAGATAAGGACAAAAAACTGCTTATTCTTAGTGCTGGCCAGATATTTCCTCAGTTAGGGTTAGTGTCAATCAATTAATGTAAGATCCACAATAACAGCAACCAAGAAAAGTACAATGTGTTCAGCCACAGCTTGAGTTTGTACAGAAGACTTTAAGACATTCATTCTTATGTGATTAAAACAATCAGATTTCCCACAGGAACATACAAATCCCGTAATTCAATGCCAAATATGTCATAATTCAGAAGCAACAAACAAACGCAAAAGACCAAGTCTAGCGTGCAAAGCGTTTTTTGGCAGAAAACACTGTCACAAATCACAGGAGAGAACTATTTGAGTCTGGATTACTTCAGAATGTTTTGTTAGAATGCTTGAAACAATATTGCAGAAGGGTAAACGGGGTGAGGGATGAATTTAATTAGTTAATTAATCAATGCAATAACTGAAAATACTAATGTGCTGGGAGACTGGAGGACTGCAGTGCAGAAGTTCACCATACAGTGCTGCTGAATTGGAACAAAGCCAACACGTTCCAATATGGTTCCAATGTGATTTGAAATCACTACAAAATATAGTGACAGAAGAAAACTTATACATGGTGGAAAATGCACCGCTTAAGTGTGTATTTCTGGGCTCAGTGTAATATGACTGCCTTGAGAAAACTGCCTTGAGAAAAGATTTAAGAAAGCTGTAAACTGAAACAGTAAAACAGACTTCATTTTGTTTCATGCGTGACTTTGCTCAACAAATGCTATTGTTCGGTTTGTCTCCTCAGCTGGTGCACACGGTTCCCGACAGTCCAGAGTGACCATTTGTACAGCATCTGTCAGTCGACTGATGCATGACATTAGCTGAGCTTTGGGTCAGAGAGTGCAGGAAAGCATTGGTCCAGCCTCTGAATAGAACAGGGCCAAGTCTTGAACTTTAGTCATGAGTGAAAATCCCAGGTCAAGTCAAAAATTTTTAGCCCTGAATTAACTATCCAGCTTTAGTCATGTGTTCATCTGGATTGTTTTCAACACATCCTAGACCTGCGAACGACTCTTTCTGGGGATATGACAGAGACTTTGGACAATGCTGGTTAGGAGAACATCTTGAAGCATTTTGAGCCATGATGGGCCTTTGATTTTGTTATTTACTGTAGGATGTGGGGTTGTGCTGAATTGCATATAAAATTTCCATCCTTTTGAATGACACAGTTTTAACATAAACTTAATGTGATCCATATTTGTCAGTCATACATAAATGAAACAGACCAGTGCAGTCAGGTTAGAAGCACTGATATATCATTCAATGTTTTATATGCAAAGTCATAGAATTAGGCAGTGCTTACTGGTTTTCATGGTGGTCTGAGAGATCTGTGTGGATTAAGTGGTTCAAAAGATAAATTCTCTCTTTGTTCTCTTCTTTGAGCGAATAAGCTGCTGCCTGAGGCAAACCATGGCCTTTAATAGAAAAAGACGTTAATTGCTCACAATTGTATTCACAAAGTAAGGATGTATTACAGACATTTTAGACTGAAAGGTGAACCTCTGTTAAGACTCTACCAATTCACAGAGTGATTGGATGAAATCAAATTGGAAATTCTGAAGGTCAACTTCAGCAAGAAGTCAAAGGGAGCCTAGCTGCAGCATTTTTTGAATGTTATCCTATGAATGTTGATGTACTTGAGTCAGTCAGAGGTCATGTGGGCCTCTTTTATATGCTGCAAGTGGCAGCTGTAGCCAGTGGGTCTGTTATCTGACACGCTTCAGGCTTCTTTTATGAACTTCATCCTGCTTTATTGGGAGTGTGCTCACATGTGCTGTTTTTCACATCTAAATCACCTGAACTGACAGAGAAATATAAATGTGTATATGTGCAATTTAAAAAGTGAGGAATGCAGTGAGGAATTTGGAGTGCATTTTGAAAAATGAAACCTCATGAGCACATGGAGAACTGTTATTATGCATAAAATTTGGATCTTTTTTAAAAAACTGTACTGAAATAAAAGGCCACTTAAGTGTACTTAAAGAAAGTACACTTCCAAGATTGTTTATTAACACACTTAAGTACACTTTTAAAAAGTGCACTTTGTAAAATCAAATTAAAAGTTTTAATCTAAAGTACATTTTAAATCATCATGTTTTAGTAATCTTTTGACATGCTTTAAAGACGTACACTTTTGATGTGTTGACTAACATACTAAAGCACATGTAAAGTACTTGATTATAATTTTAACTGTAGTGTGTTATTTGATATTTCATGTAAAGTTAATACATTTCAAATGTACTAAATTGCAACCTCTTCATTACAAATGTGTAATTACAAATACATTTAAATACATGACATACACGTTTTAATAGAAGTGATATTCTTGTATATTTTCATTTAACAAATGCTTGTCAGTTTATTAAGCATTACACATTAAACATATTTCAAAAACACAAGTAGTAATTATGAAATTACACATAAAGATATATTTAAATCCTACTTAAGTGGGTCAGAAAAGGACGCTAAAGATCAGGTAATTACTAATATTACTATTAATAAATTAATATAAATATAATACATTGTCATTAAATTGAAATTAAATTCAGTATATTCTTATAAAGTATATTATATCTGTACTTTTTTAAAGTATGCTAAAGTGTATTTTCACAAGGGCAAGGAGACAGGAGAAAGTATTTTAACAACACAAAATTGCTCACTTCATGTTTAAGGTTAACTTTGAGATGTAAAAATGTTGTACAACACACACATTTTGAAAATAACTCCTAAAGTCTTAAAGATTGAATATTACAGATAAAAGTCTATGCCAACACATACTAATCTTGAGAAATCAGGTTTCAAATGGTCCAAAAATAGTCCACATATTATAGATTTTAAAGAGATTGAGAGGGATCACAGTTCAATCATTCATAAACTGTCTACATAAGCCGATCTACAGGATATGGCAATCAGTCCTCTTCGCCATGTTTTTAATTGTAAGCCAAGATAAACACAGAGACCTTATCATAGGGTGAGGGTCCATGTTTTGGGAGGAGGTTTTTTCCTTCCAGCCAGCCAGAGTCTCATTTTTAGGGCAAAGTCATCCCCCTCTGACATCTTGTCATATTCTTCTGAGGGGTAAAACGAAAAACAAAAACAAAACAAAAAAAAACATCCATTTCCTTTCAGGTTATAGGGTGTCCACAGGAAGCTCTGTTTTCATATCAACCTGACCAGCCACTGCTCCTCTGACCCGAGGAATGTAAATGTGTTTAAATTTCCAGGAAGACCCCTGATCACAAAAACACCCAGTCGTTTGCTTGGATTCCACCCTCCTTTCCCTTTCAGCCGGGAGACGTGGAGCAGGACGCTCAGAGGTCTCTTATGTCAGAGAAACATTCCTCATACGCTTCCTACCGTGCAACAATCATAATATCAGTCATCCTCGGCAGAGACGCAAGCTCACAGAGAGCTTGGATGGCTGTCATGCTTTTTGGTGTGGGCAGTTGTTTTCGTACACATAAGCACTTCATCATCTACGGTGAAGATTCCCACCACTGTCCGCAGTTTTTCATGGGCTGTTATAGGAGTTATTTATCACATCCCTACTGTCTCTTGGACTGCTTACACAGAGGCTCAAATATATCTGCTTGAAACATAAATCTTATTTGGCAATGTATTAAAGGCCTTGAAAGGAGACTGTGTGCTGGCTGTTGTTATCATCACATTCAACACACCATGCTAACTTACTAGTTAGGATAAAGTAACATTTAGCATGTTCAGTTAAAGAGCTATGAAGGCTTGTTTGTTGTTTTTGACATATGTTCAGTAACTAATTAGAAGTAGTGATGCTACTAACTCATATCTTTCAGAAGCATGACAGTGTTATTATTCAATAACAGTGCAGTGCATATTTTCAAAACAGTGCAGTTTTTCTAGCAACTAGCCATTTTTGCTAGCAGTGTAGCATGACAAAAATGCATTGGTGTTTATTGTGTTGCATTGTATTTCCCTGCTGAACAACAACAACAAAAACAGCTAAAGCTAACCTACACTCTAAAAAATTATGAGTTGAAAATGGACAAACCCAGAGGTTGGGTTAACATTTTGCCCAACGTGCTGGGCAGTTTTATTTAACCCAACTATTGTTTAAAAAATTGCTATATGGCTGGCTTGAAGGATTAATTCACCCAAAAATGAAAATTCTGTTATTAATTACTCACCCTCATGTCGTTCCACACCTGTAAGACCTTTGTTCATCTTCAGAACACAAATTAAGATATTTTTGATAAAATCTGATGGCTCAGTGAGGCCTCAATTGCCAGCAAGATAATTAAAACTTTCAGATGCCCAGAAAGCTACTACAGACATATTTAAAACAGTTCATGTGACTACAGTGGTTCAACCACTGTTAGGAAGAGACGAGAATACTTTTGTGCGCAAAAAAAAAAAAAAAGCAACTTTATTCAACAATATCTAGTGATGGGTGATTTCAAAACACTGCTTCATGAAGCTTCGAAGCTTTACGAATCTTTTGTTTCGAATCAGTGGTTCGGAGCGTGTATCAAACTGCCAAAGTCACAGTGGTGAACCATTGAAATTTCGAAACACTTATGAAGTAACGAAGCCTCGTTTACTGAAATCATGTGAATTTGTCAGTTTAATACACGCTCCGAACCACTGATTCAAAACAAAAGATTCATAAAGCTTCGAAGCTTCATGAAGCAGTGTTTTGAAATCGCCTATAACTAGATATTGTTGAAACAATTTTTTTTTTTTGGCGCACAAAAAGTTTTCTCGTCACTTCATAACATTAAGGTTGAAACACTGTAGTCACATGAACTGTTTTAAATACGTCTTTAGTAGCTTTCTGGACACTGAAAGTGTTAATTATCTTGCTGTCAATGCAGGCCTCACTGATCCATCAGATTTTATCAAAAATATCTTAATTTGTGTTCTGAAGATGAATGAAGGTCTTACGGGTGTGGAACAACATGAGGGTGAGTAATTAATGACAGAATTTTAATTTTTGGGTGAACTAACCCTTTAAAATGACCCCAAAATAGGTTGGAAATTATAAATCAGAATTACTAGAGGCAAAAATAATTATCAAAAGGTGAACATTTATTAATGGCAATTTAATAAATGTTTGTTTAATTATTGTTCATTAAAATCATTAAACATATTAATAAATGTTAATTTCCAACATACTTTGGGTTCATTTTAAGCAAGCAATACAGTAATTTTTAAACAATAGTTGGGTTAAATAAAACTACCCAGCAGGTTGGGCAAACATTTAACTGCTGGGTTAAAACAACCCATTTGATGGGTTTGTCCATTTTCAGATCAACTTAGCTTGTTTTTAACCCAGCATTTTTTAGAGTGTAAGATGGTAGGCTAGTCTTAGCTGGATTAAGCTGATCAAACTGGTCTCCCAGCCTGGCTAAGCTGGCATTTAGCTGGTAAGTCAGCTGGTCTCCCAGCATAACCATCTAAAGAAGTGGCCAAAAGCCTTCTAAAACTAACCTGCTAAACCAGCTATGACCAGGCTGGAAGACCAGCTAGACCAGCAAGTATATACAGTATATACTTTATAGAAATATACTTTAGTGCACATTAAACACAATTAAGCACCTTTCTTTTTCTCAAGGGTGTTATAGGCCTAATCTAAAAGCCCTACAGTCAACATGAGTTCAAAATTGACTCTATTTACTTTATTCATGCACATTCCTGATCTTATTGTGCACATTTCGTCAGTGCATGTTATTCTAAAGGAAATAAATTGTTTGTCTTTGCAATCTTTGCAATTCTGGTGAATGCCCACTTTTCATGATCCAATTAATTTCCTTTAGATAAAATCAAGTCCTGCCCTGCATTTGTTTTTCTCATTGAATACCCTGTTTCACTTGGAAATACATCGCATTATAACAGTAAAATGGTTTGTAAATGTGGTTTCGTGTATAACTGCATTTTTTACTTGCATTTTTTCCCCATCAGAGAAAACAGTGGAAGGCATTTATAGCTGAGAATAAGACTGATCTCAGTTCTTCCCCTTATTATCGGACTTGTTTTGCTAGCTGATGTTATGTGTGGGAACATGGCCTAAGTTTATTAGTGCGCGCTTTGATCCGATAAAGTCTTACTGTCTGTCCGTCTCTGGGAGAAGAGCGAACAAACAGAGTGATCACTGTGAGTGAGGGCCCAGCGCGTCCGACCGGCCTCCTCCACTCTTCCTCTTCCCTCTCCATGGGTGGGACTCCCTCAGGGCTCCAGAACCATACACACCATCTCTCATACTGAACATTATCATTGTTCCTCTAATCACACGAACCGTGAACTCTGACTTTTCTGGGTAGGGCCCACACGGCGAGTGGCGTGGAATTGGGGCTGAAGATCGTATCGGTCGCCGTGCCGCAGATACTGAGGGAAAACATGTCAGTTTTGTTTCAGTTGGGCTTAAGCCATATCTGATATGAAGCTGCCTCTTTGGACAGGAAATGAAAAATAACCCTACAAAATACTTAAAAGCACTGATTAATAAAGTGAAAATTGCCATTGGAATCGACCTCGGTTGAAAAAAGCTTGTTTGTGCTCCAACATATACAGCTATCTAAATAATGCAAAGCATTTTAAGATAAACAAATTGTGATTCCTATTTGTGGTATGATATATTTTTAAAGTACACTTTGCTGAAACACCCATGCCAAGGCAAGTGTTTAGACAGTCTGCAAAGTGCAGCTGAAAAGCTTCTCTGCGCACATAACCTCTGTTCATCCTTGTAATTATGACTTCCCACCAGATCTATTTGTCTGAAGCACCAGTTCAGTCAATTGGACTGAGAATCAATGCTAGGAATTTAATGTTCCTTCAACAGGAAATGTGTTTGCATCAATGCACATGGTGGGAAATTGACACAGGGCTGCTGAAGGGATCTGTGTTTATGTTGTGGCCAGCTCAGCAGCGAGGCCAATAGCGTCGGTGGGCTCCCCGAGCCACACCATGAGTCAGTTTTTCCACTCGATAGCCACTAAGCAAACAGATCAGCGCTGCTGGAAGCAGATATGCAGAGAGCACAGGATGTGCTGTTGTGGAACGTCCAGGGGATTTTTCTGTTTCCATTGCTATGCCTCATTGAATGTCCAGTGTGCTTGTGTCTAATCACACTGGTCTGAAAGGATGAACTCAAGCTTGAGCATACTTGTTGCATTAAACCAAAAATCTTCTATATTCATCTGACAGTTGGTTCTGAGCGGTCAGTTGTGGAGGATGCAGCAGATGCCGTGATCTGACATACAGCATCGTTCCACTACTGTGACCCACACACCTGAATCTGTGCTCTTAAATCTCTTAAAATTGCCAAAAATGCACTCATCTATACAAATATATGCTGGGTTAAAGGCTTAGTTCACCCAAAAATGAAAATTCTATCATTAATTACTCACCCTCATGCCGTTCCACACCCTTAAGACCTTCGTTCATCTTCGGTACACAAATTAAGATATTTTTGTTGAAATCTGATGGCTCAGTGAGGCCTGCATAGCCAGCAATGACATTTCCTCTCTCAAGATCCATTAATGTACTAAAAACATATTTAAATCAGTTCATGTGAGTACAGTGGTTCAATATTAATATTATAAAGTGACAAGAATATTTTTGGTGCGCCAAAAAAACAAAATAACGACTTATATAGTGATGGCCGATTTCAAAACACTACTTCATTAAGCTTCGGAGCATTATGAATCAGCGTGTCGAATCATGATTCGGATCGCGTGTCAAACCGCCAAACTGCTGAAATCACGTGACTTTGGCGCTCCGAACCGCTGATTCGACACGCTGATTCATAATGCTCCGAAGCTTCATGAAGCAGTGCTTTGAATTCGGCCGTTATTTTGTTTTTTTTGGCGCACAAAAAAAATATTCTCGTCGCTTTATAATATTAATATTGAACCACTGGCCATATATAGACCTGGCTTTAGGTCTATATATGGCCAGACACTTGCAAGTGTCATTATATTAACATTTTATCAAAATCAAGCTCAAATGGAGTTACAAGGTTTTTTACCAGGAGAGTTATGGACATTGGCCTAAGTGTTTTTTTCCATCATTAAAACGGCCGCATCTGAGGCAGTAAGCGCATCATCAACTTACACAAATGCTAGGCTCTTCTCCGCTTCTCCTATATAGGCTACACATAGTGTTTCTGGAGTAAAGAAAATGCTGTACTTACTCAAATAACCAGTCCTTTATTTTTAACTCTTGTATTGCAAACAGCAATGGTCAAAACTGTATGCTGCACTTCATTCATGATAGAGGTGGGGTGGAGTTATAAGGTTTTACCGGCAGTTTGAGGATCCAATGGAGTTACGACGTTTAGTCACAAGCTCTTTTTAATCCTTTTTTATTGATTAAATATTTGCAAAACCTACAGACAGACATAAAGGGTGACCAATAGTAATGATTTATGGGAAAAAATTAAAATGACAAAATATGGAGATATGAGGTTTCCACCCGACAGCGATGATATACTCATTAAGATAAAGGTAAACATATTTGGCTTGTTGTCAGTGATGGAGCGTTCGTCCATATGACTGAAAATATCCTACCTCCTGTACCACTTATTTGATTAAAATATTTATAATAAGCTACTTAAATAGTATTCAATACATAGACTAATAGAGGTAGAATTGATGTGGTGATGAGTCCTTGATCGACATAATTCGATAAATATCATATCACATTACAGTTTATTACGGAGCCCCTATGGAGCCCCGCACATGACATGCAGAAAAGTAAAAACAGTAAACTGTAAACCCAAATAAGTTCTACTAACTCAAAAAAATTTAGGCAACTGTTTGCCTCAATATTTTTAAGTTTGCACACTTAAATATCATCAGTAAGCGTAGCTTGTTTTTTTGAATAACTGTAAATTACAAATAAACATTAATTTAAATCAAAATATATATTTAGTGTTTTGTTCAACTTAATTTAATGCAACTCAAAGATTTTAACCTAACCTTTGGGCGGATGATGCGAGTTTAGCCGATACTAACTATAATTAGACCAGTCTGCAACATTATTATAAACATACTTGCATATTTTTGTAGCTATCGAAATAAAAATGCATGTATTTAGACTTGAATTGACCTGCTGTCTAATCTAACTGCCCTTCAAACATCTGGGTATCTGTGTGGAGGGAAAGCGTCTGAGTGCACGTTCAGTGATGACATCACATTTTGGTAAAAAAAAACTTACATATTTTAATGTAAGTTTGACATTAAAATATTTGATTATGGTTGAATCTATTTTTTCAAGTTCCCTGAACTCTAAACTTTAGCAGAGTTGTAAAAACTATTGAAAAAAAAATATTTAGTGTTGACTTAAATCTCAGATAGATGTTGAATGAACTCAAAAATAATAGTTAAAATTTTTTGGCACATTTTGAGTTAAAGGTACTTTAGTTATACTTAGTTATACTGTTTGGGTTCACAGTGTAGGCAAAATTTATAAATCATGCACACGACTTACTAATGTGTTCCCTCAATTTGCTAAATCGTGCACACGTTTTAGCAAATCAAGGGAACAAAATAGTAAATTGTCTGCCTGATCTGGCAAATCGAGGGATTTACTTTCTTTCCCTGCATGTCATGTGTGGGGCTCCATAGTTTTTACTGGATTTTTGATAGAGATGCACCGATGTATCGGCCAACAATCGGTATCGGCCGATAAAAGCTATTATCATCACTATCAGCCATCGGCCGATTGTTTAAAAACTGCCGATGGTCAGGGCCGATTACATCCTGTCAATCAAAAGGGTGCGGAAAGACGTGTTCAGACTGCAACTCATACATACTGTGTGAAGAAAATCACTCATGTTGAATTTTAACACATTAACAGTTTAAAAAATAGTGACGTTAAAGCAGGCTCTTTTTGACCCTATGAATCACCCGTAGTTCAAGCCAGGGTTGCCAGGTCTGCGTTTTTTTTCCTACATCAAATATTATTTGTAGCGCCTCCCATCCAATAATCGCAAAAAGATTTGTGTTTATATTACTTCTGATAAGAATTAAAGTTTCAGTTTTCAAATTCTGTCCATTTTATCATGAAATTCAAACAATAAATGGCGTATTTTGGCGCTCTTAAACGTGTCGTGTCAGATCGCTGTAATGCCTCAGTTCAGACAGCAGCTCGGAGCGCGAGACTTTTCTTCCTCTTCAATACAAGTTATATCTCGAAAAACATGAATGAACATCAAAGGTATGTTGAAATATATTGTACAACTTACCAGAATGTATCATGTCTCATGTAATCACATTATTTGTGCTTCAACCATGGAAAGACGTCAATAAAACAGCTTGTGAACAATATGTCACATCATGTCAAATTTACCTCAGGAATGTTTTCCAATGTTCACAGTTCCTAGCTATCTACATATTTAAAAAAAAAACACTAGAGAGGAGCTTATTTACTGTTAATTATATGTTTGTGCAAATTTGCCATGAAGACAACAAGTGCTTATGAAAACTACCTTGTGATACTAAGTTTTATACATTTCAGTTTTTATTTGTGTAATTATTGTATCTGAAAATAAACAGCAGCTGAATATAATACCTCTGCTGTTAATTGTAACCTCTAATATTGTAGTGTACCAAATGAGAGGGTTCCCTGTATAGTTTGCAACATTATTTGGGAGAGATTTTTTTTTTTCCTTAAGAAAAACCAAACTATCGGTATCAGCCGATATCATTGTGAATAATCGGCTATCGGTATAGGCAGAGAGATTTAGTATCGATGCATCTCTAATTTTTTATCAAATAAATGCAGCCTTAGTGAGTATAAGAGACTTCTTTCAAAAACATTACAAGATCTCCAAGGAAGTTTACACCTTCTAAAAAAAATTATTAAAAAATATCCCTGTCATAGTCAAAACCAGCACAACTGAATAAGATATTTTTTCCCCTGAAATGCCACCAGCACTTTAGTGATTTCACCCTTACAGTTACTTCGGATAAAAGCATCTGTTAAATGGCTACTTACTAGAAATACTCATTAGCAGAATGTTCCTGCTCTCTTCATCTGTACTGATTAGTCTCAGATGGTTGCTGTTTAAGTGTCCTAAGATTATAGCTCTGCTTAGAAAGTGGTGTAAATCTTCACTAATTGTCATTGTGACAGCTTTAGGGAGAGTGTGTAAACAGAACTGCTCTGGCTCACGGACTGAAAGCATGTGTGACCTCCCCTGACTGCTCCGGGGCGGATGAGAGCTCCTGGCTTGGGTGAGATAAGAGACTGAGACCCACTTCCTGTTCTAAAGCTCTAACTCATCAGTTTTATTGTCAGTCTGCGAGCCAGTCGCCATATCCTTTCTTCTCGCTCTTTCCTGCCTGCTTGTGCATGGCTGTGCTTTCACTAGAATTTGTTTTGATTATCTATCTAGTACAGAACTTAAGAATTAAGAAATTGTTCTATTGATATTGTCAAAATTGTACTCCATTAAAAATATCGAGCCTAAAACTAATTATATTGACAGTGAAAACAACTAAACACATTTAATCATACTGAAGTATGAAGTAAAACTTTGTCTTAGCTTTGTAATTGACAGACTGTGCAACTTTGTTTAATCCTAGTTTTATCAATCACACTTTGCTCTAGAAATTTCAGGTGCTTGAAACATTAATCAGCATCTGATTTTTTGCTTGTTTGATGTTTGAATATAGTTATTTACTGTGTTCACACTTGATGCTTACATTTGTGTTCACATTTGTTTGCAATCTTAAGCAATATCTATAGTTAATATATAATTAATACACCTGTTTTGGTGAATGAGATGTCTCTTCACAAGGACAAATGACTATAGTTGTGTCCAAATGCAATTTTCGCTGAAATGAATGCCATTGGCTATAAAAGTTTATATGTGACATTTACATTTATGCATTTGGTAGACATTTTTAACCACAAAATAATACTGAAGCATTGTAATGTAGTTCTCAAATACTTCACATTCTTGACTACAACGTAAGTTTGTATTTGATATGTGAGTTTTAAGTGTTTTGAGATAGATACACACTGATGTCATTTCTACTTGCCAGCAGCCCTTGAGTACTGCATTAAGATGACAGGAACCATTTTATCCTACTGTTTGAGTTAGTGTGCTTGTAGATGTTATCATCTAAAAATAACAGGGAGAGATGTTTGTTTTGACATCAGAAAAGAGCGAGGCTTTGTTTGCTCTCTCGAGCAAGTTTGCCATGAGTTTGTTTTTTGTCCACACAGTGTGTGGAAGGCGGTAGAGAAATGTCCCGCTGTCAGCAGCAGCATGGTTTGGCACAGAGGCACAAAGGATCTCACCTCAGCATCGAGGTCTTTCTGGTAGCAGGAGAGACGGGCTGATGTCAGGCAAGGTTGAAAGCATGGCATTGAGCTCTGATTACAGCTCTGATTTTCATCTGCTGCCATGACACATGGCGATTGCACAGGACCAGGGCCTGTATCAGTAAAGCTGTATTACAGCTTTATAAGATGTGACACTAGTGATAGCCATTTTAGAAATGTCAAAATCTCAGAGAATAAGCCATTTGAAGAACCACAATATCACGGTCCTCATTTTGCTGTCAGTTGAATTTCCATGCTCTGTGTAAATAGATCCACAGGGATGCATTGTTTTGATTCAAAGTCTTATTGGCGGCAAACATTCGCTGAATAGGCCTTTACTTAGCCAAAGACATTAAGAGCTGACAGAAGTAGTTACACATCAGCATCTGTTTATTTTATTCCTGGCACCAAATAATTATCCTGTAAATGAAAGAATCTCAAGCAGTAAAATTGCTGATCTGCAAACCCATTATAATGTAGATGAGATACAATGTCATGTTGGTAAAAGCACATTTACAAATCAATGTAGTGCATAATGAGCATTTGATTGATTAGATCTGAAAGCATCTTAGATGTGATTGCTGAACTCAGATTTCTTGGCTTTCTGAGATGAGAAGGATGGTGTAAAGTAAGGCAGGGAAAAGGCAGAGAGTTGACAGAAAGGGTCTTCTCTAGAGACATTTAGGCCCTGTTTACATCTGGTATTAAGATGTGTTTTGGTCGGTCGGATCACAAGTGGACAGCGCTAAGTACAGGTGTAAACAAGGTCTAATATGTTTTGAGCTTGTCCACTTTCGACCACTTCCAGAGGTAGTCGAAAACGCATTCAACCATATTGCTTTCGAGTCATGTGGTCAAATGTGTTAAAACAGCCACAGAAGACCGTCCACTCTCTGCCTAATAACCTAATGCGTAAAACAGGCACACTAGCCAGACAGGATTTAAACTTGGTTGGCTGGAAACAAGCTTGGTTTGAAGATGAAAAATGTACCAAGCACAATGTTCTCTCACCATTCCTGATTTCTAACACTCACTCACAGCATTTGCCGTGGTCTTGCGGCTATCAGAGCAGAAACGAAAGCTGATGCTCTCCGTGTTTTTCCATCGTCTCCGGGCGGTTTCATATGTAAATTGCGTAAGCTTATTTTGTCCATTAGATCGAAAGATCTAAAAATAACCCATACATTTACCCACCCATAGACCCTCCCCTCGAAGAAATCAGGACAGAAGTTGTAGAAAGTGGACAAAAGAGATGGTTTAAAACACCAGGTGTAAACGGGAATGTGTTTCCCTCATCTACTTGTGATCCGATCGAACAAAACACATTTTAAATACCAGGTGTAAACAGGGCCTTAGATAAGAGGTAGGACAAAGCTCTGGGTTCCAGTTTCCTGAGAACCTTCCCTCTTTGTGTGCTTAGATGTTTGATTTCATGAGGCCAGTGTGTTTTGCTAATGGCAGTATTCTACCTGTAATTATCTCACTTTCATTGGAGTGTAGCCTGTCATAAAATAAGCATTACATTTTTAACTATTTGAGGTGGAAGGATTAAAACATCAAAGACTTTTCATAGATTTCGAATGTGAGCTGTACTAAATGGCTTGTGTTGTTCTACTTAATTAAAATGCAGTCATCTTTCTTAAAAAAAAAAAAAAGTTTTTTAATGGCATCTAAAGTTCAATGAAGAACCTTTTAAGGAACCTTTCTACTGCACAAAAGATTTTTATAGAAAAGGGTTCTTTAGATCCTTAAAATGTTCTGACACTGAGAAAAATGATTCTTTTTAGAACTGTTCACTTCTTTAGGGAACCAAAATGGTTCTTCGATGGCAAGTTGGTGGAAAAATACAGTTTTTTCTCTTTTTTGAAACCCTAAAACAAGTCCTACAAATGGTCTCAGTAAACAGGCAGTACCTTTAAGAGGTACTTTGCTCCACCTGTCACATGATTCATTTGTTCTCAGTAACGGTATTGTGCCCCAGGTGCTCTCAAGAAACCCCTCAGCACATTGAAAGCATTTGAACCACTTTTTCCTCTTAGCCGCTTCTTTTTTTGTTGAAGAACAATGAGCGACTTTGTTTGGCAAACCTACATTGCAGATTAAAGACTAACACACTGATTAGCACTGTTATCAGGAGGACCTGTGAATAAAAACTCCCTCAGAAGCTGCTGGAAATTACTCTCTCAGCATTGCTCTGGTGCTGTGTTACAGAAGAATAACACTGTAAATCATTCAAGAGAGATACACCCAATAAAACTGAGGGTCAGATATTCTGTATGTTGGCCGTTTATGTGAAAGTTTACTTGATTGCTATTTAATATCCGAAGGGGCCCTTGTTTCGGCACATTCCAGGCCGGGTCAGTCACATTCCATGTGTGGATTTAAGTCAGTGGGGAGAGTGCAGGGATTTGGGACAGTGCCTGTGTTTAGACTGATAAGGGGAGCGTTACAGCAAGATGTGTGATCTCTTTCAAAGCTTGCAAGTCCATGGCAATGCAGAAAACAAATGGCCTTTATTTTTAAATTGCAATCAAAGTAATTTTTTCTATAGACTAGTAATGAACTGTCTTTGGAAAGTATGTATCATTATTACATAGTGCATTAACTTTATGACCATCAACTTCATCAGACTTCATAGAAAGTATTATAAATCTTTATTATAAATAATAATTAGTCAGAGACCTAGTGGGTAATTCACATGCTCCGACATTGTAACTTGTGTTTGGGTGACCTGAGTTCGAACCCAGCCAGGGTCATTCCCTAATCTCACCCCTTCCTTCTCCTCATCGTTTCCTGTAACTGTCCAATCAAAAAGCCAAAGGCCCCAAAATTAAAACAAATAAATAAACTGGTGGTCATGTTGAGACAACTAATTGCTATATCAACAGAACATATGGATCCATATCTGTACATACACATTCAAAAGTACATATATAAAGTCTGCTTTTGCTTTAGATTTTACAGTGGATATCAAGTACAGACCCTACACAGGACCAGAATACAAAAGTAAAAAAAAAAAAAAAAAAAACATCCATAAAACCAAGCATAAAAATGTATTAACCTTTGTGAAAAATAAGTGCTCTTAATTGTATTGAATGTGCACTTGTAGTGTACTTCAAGGCTTAAAAGTATATTTAAAAATAACTGCATTTGCAGATATCATTTTAATGAAATAAAAGGTCACTTAATTACACTTTCTTAAATACACTTTTAATTTTGTAATAATGTAAAAATAATTTTTTTTAATTTAAAGTACATTAAATCGTTATGTTTTAGTAATATATTGTTGTGCTGTAAATATGTACACTTATCTTGATGTTTTGACTAACAAATTAAAGCACATGTAAAGTACTTAAAGGGTTAGTTCACCTAAAAATATGAAAATTCTGTCATTAATTACTCACCCTCATGTTGTTCTACACCCGTAAGTCCTTCGTTCATCTTCAGAACACAAATTAAGATATTTTTGATAAAATCCGATGACTTAGTGAGGCCTGCATTGCCAGCAAGTTAATTAACACTTTCAGATGCCCAGAAAGCTACTAAAGACATATTTAAAACAGTTCATGTGACTACAGTGGTTCAACCTTAATGTTATGAAGCGACGAGAATACTTTTTTGTGCGGCAAAAAAACCCCAAAATAACGACTTTATTCAACAATATCTAGTGATGGCCGATTTCAAAAAACTGCTTCATGACTCTTCGAAGCTTTACGAATCTTTTGTTTCGATTCAGTGGTTCAGAGCGTGTATCAAGCTGCCAAAGTCATGTGATTTCAGTAAGTTTGCATTGGCTGCCAGTAGCTGCTCGCATCCAATTCAAGGCTCTAATGTTTGCCTACAGAACATCCACTGGCTCTGCACCTCTATACCTAAACTCACTACTTCAGACTTACGCGCCCTCCAGAAGTTTGCGTTCTGCAAGTGAACGGCGCCTTGTGGTGCCATCCCAAAGGGGCACAAAATCACTCTCACGGACCTTCTCCTGGTCTGTTCCTGGTTGGTGGAATGACCTACCACGCTCTATCCGAGCAGCTGAGTCTTTAGCCATTTTCAAAAAACTGCTAAAGACATATCTTTTTTGTCAACACTTGACCCAGCAATATTAGCACTTTTTATTTTACTTTTACTTTTTACTTTACTTTTACTTTTTATTTTATTTTTCGATTTTCTATTCTCTTTCTCCATCTATTTGCGTATATTTAAAAAAAAAAAAAAAAAAAAAACCTTGCTACGAGCACTTTACTGATGAAACTGTGACTTTACACGGCACTAACATGCTGTTTTACTCATGTTGATTTGATTGCTTCTACTATTCTCATTTGTAAGTCGCTTTGGAGAAAAGCATCTGCTAAAGGACTAAATGTAAAAGAGGCTTCGTTTTGTCATAAGTGTTTTGAAATTTCAATGGTTCACCACTGGGGGGCGTGACTTTGGCAGTTTGATACACACTCCGAACCACTGATTCGAAACAAAAGATTTGTAAAGCTTCGAAGCTTCATGAAGCAGTGTTTTGAAATCGCCCATCACTAGATATTGTTGAAAAGTCGCTATTTTGTTTTTTTGGCACACAAAAAGTATTCTCGGTGCTTCATAACATTAAGGTTGAACCACTGTAGTCACGGTCTTTAAATGTACTACATTTCAAATTAATCATTATAAATACATGACATTTCAATAGAAACGACGTAATAAATATGCATAAATGTGTACATTCGGCCATATTTCAAAGGTAATAGAAGTATGAAATTACATATAAAGATGTACTTTAGTTCTAATTTAATGGGTCAAAAGATTGGATATTTTTTTCTGTAATAAGTACTCTTTTTAAAGTATAAGCTAAAGTATACTTCTTCACAAAGGGAATAGTAACTACATGTCCAACAGTATGCAAAAAGTAATCATGACGTGGACGGAAAAAGGAAAATTGACAATTTTGGTTTGATGGGTGTCTTGAATTTTGGTGGTTTCATACTCTGTGCAGCCAAAAATTTAGCCCACAAAACACACAGTGGTCAGCAAAAGCCGCATTTAACCGTGCTGCAAGTGAACCCATTTTTAAAGTCATTTTCGTTTTACCTTGTACATAACCTGTCCATGTTGGTGTCTGTCTTATTTGGCTGCTTCTGTCAAATGGCAGATCATTTTGCACAAAAAAAAAAAAATCTATAGAGTTTAGCTGAAGGGGGGGGAAAAAACTAAAGATATCAGAAGCATTTTTTCCACACTTTTAAAAACTGATAAGCCTATTTGTTATGCTATCCTTACTATCCATGATTATTTGATCGCAATTTATTGTTTTCAATTGGCTGCTAGCCATTTTTGGATCACAACCAACCAGGTATAAAGTACTGTTCAGGAATGAACCCTCACATTCAAATATGCGATTTGCATGTCTCTTCATAGATGACTGACCCTCAAAGATCTCTATCACATCTCTGTGCATTGGTGGTGATTTTAATGGCCTGGTGTAATGGGGAGACTGCATTGATTGCAGAGCCGTTCCCAGGGTCCATCTCTCCAGGGAGAGATCTGGATCGTAGTGTGGATCTCTCCACCATCATTACAGCCAATGAGATGCACAATAGGTCAGGGAGATGAGATAACATTGTATGCTGGGGAGCCGCAGGTGGGAAGCTCAACAGGGCATTATTAGGTGTCCTGGTCTCAGGGTATAGCATTGCTCTTAGCCTCAGGGGCTCTGCCCCACCATCTGCCATGACTCTCTCTCTCTCTCTTTCCCTCCCTCACTCCTCAAACATGATCTTGCACATGCTCTGTGTACATCTGCAATCAATGTTCCATTGGTCATTTTGAGTAAAAAGTATGACAAATTTGCACTCGCTTCTTCTGTCATCAAGTTGTACACAAAAAAAGTAAATGAGAGAGGTCAATAAGAGGTCTGTCATTTCCTGTATCCAAGCACTTCTGGTTCTCCAGAGCCTCTCCCTTTTCTGAACCTGGTCTACCTTTTATGATTTTTGTTCTTTGAAACAATTGCTGTCTGTCAAATAACAAAGGAATAGCAACAGCTTCAGAACAGTAGATGACAAAGGAAGTTGTAAGTGATATCGCCACATAAAGCCTCTCGTTGCAGTTTGACCTGTTTCCGGAATTGTTCCCATTGTGGCTCTTTTGAATGTAAAACAGTTGGAAAACATAGTGTGATTGTGTCTGTTCTCAAGTTACCTCTGATTGAGTTACGAAAATAGGTAAAATGAAAACCTAAAAGCACTTCAGACACCCTGGAACTTGAGAGAGATTGATAGAAAGTAACAACAATTTCAGAATAATTCAAATTTTTTTGACTAGCACCATGCTGCTATGCTGTTAAGAGAAAAGAAAAGGTCTTCGCCATGGCATCTATCCCAATTGTAAATGTTCTGTAAACACTATAAACACCAGGCAGCTTTCAAAAGAGCTCTTGAATGGTGGAATGATTGTCTGATTGGAAATCAATTAGTAGTTAAGGGGAAAAAAGCACTCTTGCAAGTGAGGGACCATTACAGAACAATGCAAGCAAAATGATGTGAGAATGTGTGGAGGAGAAAGCTTTCAGGGTCAAAATTTACATTCAAATGGCTAAAAGGGTGAGGAAAGCACCAGAAATCACCTGAGAACATCAGAGGAACACCATATCTCTGCAGATTAGGGCTTTTAAATCTGGGGTTCAGGGACCACCGAGGGGCACAGAAAACTTGAGGAGGAAAATAAAGTATGTTATCATAATGAATAGTGAATTCATATATTAGAATACATACATCACAAAATGCAATATTCAAATGAAACTTAACACATTCTAAATATATAATAATAATAATAATACAAAGTAGCCTAAATGTTTTCCAGATATTATTTCAATGATTTATTTTGGCTTTAGTGCAGAGTAAAATAAAAGGTAATCATTTAATTTAGCAAACAATCACACTTACTGTGCAAATATACATTACCAAAATTTTGGGGTTGGTAAGGTTTTTTAATTTTATGAAATAACTGTTCTACGCTCACCAAGGCTGCTTTATTTAAACATATTTTAAAATGTAATTTATTTGTGTGATATCAAAGCTGAATTTTCAGCATCATTACTCCAGTCTTTAGTGTCACATGATCCTTCAGAAATCATTCTAATATGATTTGCTGATCACAAAAAAGGATTTTCAGAATTCATTAATGAATAAAGTTCAAAAGAACAACATTTATTTGAAATAGAAATCTTTTGTAACATAATAAATGACTTTACTGTGGATTTTTTTAATGCACACTTGAATTAAAAAAAAAAAAAAAACCTGCTGACCCCCAACTTTTGTAGTGTGTATTTGTACATGTAAAACCATAACTTTATTTATATTTTAGGAAGGTGGTCCCTCGCAAAAGGGCATCATCATATTTGGCTTCAAAAAGAAGCCAAAAACCCCTGAAATGTTGTAAATGAGCCTTTGCTATGCTTGAGATGATGGATGATGGTGGTTTTCATCTCCAGTTTTGGTGTATGGATCAAATTATCCTGGGTGTCACTCAGTATAATTTGTGGGGCATGCTGCACAAGCTTTTTCTTCAGGTAGAGCGGCTGGTCAGAGCGTGAATCTGTCAACGGACTGCTTTGTACACATTGTGCCCAGACCTCTCGTCCTGGCCATCCTTTGATCTGAGGCCAAGGTGTCAAATCAGAGATGATTCCTCTAACACACGTGTGGACCATCACTCCAGACATGACACACACAAGCAGAACTTCAGGGCTATTGAATTAAGGCTTGCCGTCTGGCCTGCAGGCTTCAGTGCACAAGGGTCATTATCTCCATGTGGACAGTCACAACATAACAGCTTAGAAGAAATCCAAATACCACCGTGGGACCTTTACGGCTTGTTGGTCACACTGTACTTTAAAACTGGCAAAACACTGTCTTCTGATGTGTCGTAATGTTTGTACCCTTTGAAGATCTCACATAACAGCTGTAAGTGCTCTTACCTGTTTTGACTTTCAACATGCCATGCACATTTTTCTCATTCTCAGTCAATTTTCCCTGTTTTATAAACATCCAGGAATTGCAGACTTGCTGTCTACAAGATCAAAATTGGGTTACACTTTATTTGGTAACACAGTGTCCTAGTTACATATGTTACATGTACTTACCATAGTAATAACAGCAAATTATGCATAATTACATGCAACTAACCCTCAACCAAATCCTAATCCTGCCCTAACCCTATAGTAAGTACATGTTGTTAATTAATCTTACTCAGTACTTAAATGTATAGTTACATTGTAACAATGACACCTTAAAATGAAGTGTAACTTCTATTTTAATGTGTTACAGTGTAATTATGCGTGTAAGCACTGAGTAATATTAATTAACAACATATATAGGGTTGGGGTTTGGTTTAGGTGTGTAATTATGCATAGTTTACTGTTATTACTGTAGTATGTAACATGTGTAACAAGTGGTAACACTTTATTTTAGTGTCCTTGTTACATATTTTACATGTACTTACCGTAGTAATAACAATTATTTACACATAATTACACACAACTAACCCTAAACTCTCATAGTTACTCATAGTAAGTACTGTTGTTACTCAATACTTAAATGTATAATTACACTGTAACAAGGACACCTTAAAATAAAGTGTAACCAAATAAAGTGTTTCAACAAACTGGTAGCAGGGATGCATCTGTGAATATACTCAAAAATTATTAAAGCAACTGACCTCATGCTCCCACACATGGTATATTCGTCAGTAACAGACACCTCAAACCTGATCTGTGACCTTTGAACCCTGGCTAACATGCTTAGAAATGCTAATTATCAACATATCCCACATTTGAACCATGTCGCCATATATCCTGAGAGTGTTCTCGACTTCTTTCCACTCATTAATCTTGCAAACATGTCTAATGGTGGGGCGTTTTCAGTGCTTGGTTGTCTCTGGCATATCTGCTATCTTGTTTTGAATGGGTGATATGGATAAGCGGCTAGTTGCATCAGCGGTGGATGCAGGAGATGCGCTTGTGCACGTCCAAAAGGCTAATGATTTTAGCAGATGACCCCGCTCTGACCCTCAACACAGCCCTATGCCCCAGAAGGCCTCCGATATCATGATTTATGCTTGTCTGGTAAACAAAACGGCTCAACACGGGCTAAAGCGACACAGCATATTAGCGCAGGAATGCTATAGTTAGACACTGCACAGACTACATTATAAACATAGAACAGTTGTCATTTATAGAAAGAAATCGTAATACATTGTTCTTTATTATAATCTAATGATCATAATACACATAGTTCTGATTATAAATTTTGCTTGGATGAGCCGTATTTTACCCTATACAGTAAAATAGTGATAAAACACGCACCTAGGACCACATAAAACTGTCTAAATAATATATAATATTACTCAGCAAATTGCACTTTTTTAGCCTATTACAATAATTGTTCATTCTAATTGTAACTATACATTTCTGCTTTAGTTTACATACCCCTTGCAGAATATGTAAGATGTTAATAATTTTTAATACTGTCCTGAATAAGCCATTTTACATAACAGATGTTTATCTTTTGAACTGGTTCATGTAAATTCAGTTATTATTTTGTCTTGTGGACTATATGTAAATGTAGTTATGTGAAGCACCTTATTCACCTTATTCATTATTTGAATTTAAAAAAACATAAATTTTATGATCCCTCTTTTGTTAAAATCTTGCATATGCAAGGGGTATGTAAACGGTCAATGTGATTTTGCCATGCAAGACATGTTCCTGGATCAACATATTCTGTTGATGCTAGAACAATCTTCCTGTCCAAAAATGTTGTGCTAACCCTATCCCTACCCATAACTTATCCCTAAAATCAGAGGGAAATGTTGTAGATGCACCTAACCCTGGCTGTAAGCCTAAACTTGACATTAACTGTAAACTTGTCCCTCAAATCTGATTGGTTGATTAGAATGTTGTTCCAGGATCAACAAAGATGTTGATCCAGGAACATGTTGCACTTGGTGAAATCAGGTTCACCGTATGAAAACCTATGAGCCGAAATGGATAGTTCAGCCACGAAGCTCTATTTGCATTCTGATGAAACATTCACAGCCAATCACTTTCACATATCCATTACCACACCCCTTTATAATCACAACACATCCAAATGAATACACTAACTCTACGCACTATGCAAATTCGTATTCTTGCCCTCCGCCTCCCTAGCACCACCTGCCCATCTGCTATTTTGGGTCTTCCTCTCTCTCTCGCAGCAGCAGCAAGTTTCCATTCATTTTATTCTCTGAGCATTTAGCAGAAGCAAGTCGTACTTGAGATCTAGTCCACCAAGACCAAAACACATTCCATTTACATTAATAAAATGTGTTATAAACCATCCTGATATAAACCATTATGAATAAACTGTATTTAACATTGGTGTCATTTATCAGACTTTTTGGACACTCACATCACCAACTCTGTATGACTACTGGTCATTTTACAAGTGGTAAAATCTTTATCTCGTTGCTTATTGCTTTATTAGCATATAAAAGATAGTATATTATTTAAGCTACTATGTTTTTTTAAAGGAAAATATGATTATCATATCACGTTCATATATATATATATATGATTTAGAATAACATAGAATTTTGATTTCATTTAGCTTAAATGTAGAAGATCAGATGACTCATTGTAGTACAAGATTGGTTGTAGGTATTGACTGAAGAGATAATATCTTCAGACAGCAGTGACAGACGTGCACTGTTTTTGGATGCAGAACAAGGCGACCTGTCAAGTTTAAGAGGCCTGATCTTATCAAAGGACTTAAAATAGAGGGCCGAGCGACACTATGACTGTCTCGACGGGTGTGAAATGCCACAAACACAGTGTTATGTGCTACACTTGTGCCTGGGAGTCACAAAAAACTATGCTACTTTTCGAGATTTATTTTAGAGTTCAGTAGTATTGCCACACTCTGCCTTGCAGTTTGCTGCATTATGCAACAGTTGCATGACTGGAAGGGATAAGTGACTTATGAAGGTTTGATTAAATAAAAATAAATAAATCTATAATAATAAAATAAATAATCTATCTGAATTTAATACAGTGAAATCTGTATGTTACATAATGAAAAATTCTTCATGTCCTTGACATTATCTTTCTCTTATTTTGGTGAAGGCAGCTAATGTTTATGCACAATGCCTGCTGTTTGCTGTCCTGGTGCTCTAGCACCTGTAAATGTCAGTCATATGGCAGTGCTGCCAGAAAATGGTTTGCCTGAGGTCATTGAAAATAAATAGTATGAAAGAAAGACAGAATGGGAGCCACAAACCACTGGTCCCTTCCCTGTAGGAGCCCTGCTGGGCACCATAAGGCCTCTGTTTTATTTGCTGCCATTTTATTCTCTGAGATGAGCCCAATAAAAGCTGAGCAAACAGAAAGCAGCCCCCCTGTACTAACAACTCACTCACTAATACACAGATTGTCAAACGGGCAGAATTATGAGCAGGATAACGGCTCAATGCTTCAGTGCAGAGCTGGACTGGTAATTATGGTAAGTGCTGTGTTAGTGCTCAGTGTCAGTGTTATGACAGAGTGTGATGGTTCTGGGTTTCTGTGAGGACAGGAGAGAACTTTGGTTTCTAAAGGGAAGAGGTCAGTCCTAATGATCCTAATGTTTCCTCCTGCCTGAGACAGCAGTCTTAATAGGAGTAGACCGGAGAGCAAGTGGGCCGTTCAATTCAGGACTCTCATGTACTGCTTTACCTTTTGGGAACTGACACAAATGTTTTTTTTCTCTCTTACAAAAGGCTCTTGCAAACATTCCAGCACTAACAGAGCAGTAACAGCTGTCACAGTTTTATTTTATTTTAAATATATTTAGCTTGAAGTCTTCTTCTCTGCTTTTCTTCTCTTCTCACTGTTTTCACACTTTTTTCTCACACTTTTCTTATCAATTTGTTTTATTTCTATTTGCATCATTTTATCTCCTCTTCTTGTCCTTTCTCTTCTTGTCTCTTATTGCCTCTTCTCGTCTTCATCCCAACTCTTCATATTCCCTTCCCTTCCCTTACTTTCCTTTCCTTTCCTTTCCTTTCCCTTCCCTTCCCTTCCCTTCTTGTCTCTTATTGTCTCTTCTTGTTTCGCCCTTTCTCGTCTCATCCCATCTCTTTGCATCTTCTCTTCTTGTCTCTTCTCATCCCTTCTCTTTTGGTCACTTCTCTTATTGTCTCGTCTCATCCCATCTATTTGCTTCTCTTCTCATCTCGCCATTTCTCGTCTCATCCCATCTCTTTGCATATTCTCTTCTCGTCTCGCCCTTTCTCGTCTCATCCCATTTCTTTGCAGATTCTCTTCTTGTCTCTTCTCATCTCCTGTTGTCTCTTATTGTCTCGTCTTGTCTCATCCCATCTCTTAACATATTCTCTTCTCCTTTCGTCTCGTCTCATCTCATCTCTGATCTTCTCTTTTCATCTCATCTCTTATTGTCTCTTCTCATCTCCTATTGTCTCTTATTGCCTCTTCTTATCTCATCCCTTCTCTTTGCCTCTTCTTATCTCATCCCTTCTCTTTGCATATTCTTTTCTCATCCCTTCTCTTCTTGTCTCTTCTCATCTCCTATTGTCTCTTCTTGTCTCTTATTGTCTCGCCTCGTCTCATCCCATCTCTTTGCATCTTCTCTTCTTGTCTCTTCTCATCCTTTCTTTTTGTCACTTCTCTTATTGTCTCGTCTCCTGTTATCTCTTCTCGTCACTTATTGTCTTGTCTCGTCTCATCCCATCTATTTGCTTCTCATCTCACCCTTTCTCGTCTCATTTCATCTCTTTGCATATTCTTTTCTCATCTCGTCTCTTTTCATCTCACCCTTTCTTGTCTCATCCCATCTCTTTGCATATTCTCTTCTCGTCTCGTCTCTTCTCATCTCGCCCTTTCTCATCTTATCCCATCTCTTTGCATATTCTCTTCTCGTTTCGTCTCTTCTCATCTCACCCTTTCTCATCTCATTCCATCTCTTTGCATATTCTTTTGTCTTCTCGCCCTTTCTCATCTCATCCCATTGCTTTGCATATTCTCTTCTCTTCTTGTCTTGTTTCATCTCGTCTTGTCTCATCTCCTCCCCCTGTCTTGGGGATTTACTGGTTCACTAGAAAGACAGCATGGCTCCTACTGAAAGGGTCTGTAAGTCTCACCAGACCATGAAGGAGTTTGTTAAGCTGAGATTTAGAGCCGCAAACCCTGTGAGTCAACAAATGAATGTGGTAGAAAGTTACTCCAGTCTCTGTCTCCCCCTGACAGTATTCCCTTGAAACAGAAGGGAGCACAGGGGAGCATCACATCATCACTGAGAAACAATAAGTAAAATAGAAAGGAAAAATTTGCCAACCTTGTGCCTTATTCCTTAAGTGCAAAAACATGTGTTGGATTTATAGCTGTTACCAGTGAGAAAAATAACACAAAACACATCTGAACTTCCAAAATGTGATTATTTCACAACTTCAGCAAACAGCAAATAACCGTCTTTCAAATATGTAACTGTTCCTGCCAAAATACAGTGTAATGTTAATGTTTTTGGCCTGCCGTTCAAGTGTTGCTTTATCTGTCAAAGTTTCCTTATCATTGTCTTGCACAATGGCGTCATTGTTCATTTCTTGAGCTGACCTCAAAGCAGAGAGCCTAACAGAGCCTGACTGTGAAAAACCACAGCAGCATTGTCTGACATGCCTAACAAATCCAGGACTTTGGTCCAAACAAATAAGGAAGACCGCAAACAAACAGGAATGCTTACAACTTTATTATGATCCAAAACTATGCACTGTGCATGCTTCAGTAGCCAAAAGATCAGACACCTGTGCAATAACCCAGTTTGTGATAAAGAAATGTTAACTGTGCCAGACCATCTCACCTCCTCGAGAACAAAGACGTTCATTTCCTTACATGGGTCCTGAGCGGGCCATGTTAGGGCTTTATTAGTGGTACTAATTAGAGTACTGTTTATGACTCCTCATAAAATCATGGAAATTAAAGTGTGTATGTGATAGATTTTACACCATGTACTGTGTATCTCCTGCTGTTTTAGTGAATGTAGTTTATCTTTGAAAAATCTTAAAATTCTTACTCTTAAAAAGAGGCAAAATAAAAATGAAACAAATAATATTGACATAGCAAGTATTTTTGACATATTGTAAAACTGTTATTACACTTAACATTTCTATCATTATTATACTTAACATAAAGTCATAATGTAAATGAGGACAGAATTTTCATTTCTAGGTGAACTATCCCTTTAAATACTGTTAGAAATATCATAAATCTGCTTGAACAGAAGTCCTGATAGCTCTTCAGTGGTCTGAACATGTGAACAGTTACTTCATTATGCTTGTGAGGTTGTTCTTGAGAGCTTAGTTCCTCATCAAAGGGTCCGTGTTTGATCAGAGCTGTGGTCACAAGACTCACCACAGCCTCTGCAGCTGAAGGAATGCATTTCTGCAGGGGGGTCTCCCCTGGGATGCCTATCATCTGTGAGGGGCAGGCATGCCACATGCGCTGCTTGCGGACAAACAAACACACATAAGCCCTCCTCTCCTCTGCCCCGTGATTTGTGAGGAGTCAAGAGTGTTTGACCTGGTGAGGGTCAGGGGCGGTCTCTACATAAACAGTAGCTGAGCGGCATGCTGCCCTTTTACTGGGCCCTCATGATGGCTTAGTCATAGGAAAGACAAATCTCTTTAATATCTCAATTGTGTTCCCTAGAAAGAGACTTTTGCTTAAAAAATGACAAACCTGTTTGACTTTCTTTCTTCTGTGGAACACAAAAGAAGATATCTGGTTGTGTGAATTCAATACAATGACAGTACATAGTGACTCGATATAATGCTTAATAAAGCACCCAAGATTTTCAGCAACAAAGTATAGGCTATGCAGCTTGCTGATCATTTTCCAAGTTCTCTAATTGGTTTTGGTGGGAAACAACCAAATATTTAAGCAGTATTTTAATAGTAAAATCACAACGGATGACATTTCTCTCCTGTGCCTTGCAGTGCTTCATACTCCAGTCCAGTAGGTGGCAGAAGTATTCACCTGATTTTTCTGTTGTGTTTATTGGCAGTTGGCTAACCAACCTAAACAGACATTAGCTGTATCTGAAATTGTGCCCTATACCATTATATAGTTGCCCTGTCCCAAATGGCACCCTAAACACTCGCAGTCTTCTTACGAGTCCACACTTTCATGACGTAATGCCGGGAAGATATCTGCTGCGGAGCACCAGTGTGGGCTCGGCAAAAGTGCACATTGAGGGCACATATCGACCGCAAAGGGGGTGCTCGCGAGCACCCTTTTGAAACCTAAAATTGACAAATGGGACACCCTATGGTCCAAGACCAAAAGTGCTATGAAGTGTGCCATTTGGGACAGGGCCAGTGTAATATTTGAGAGCAAAGTCATTTGGTGTCCAAAACCATAGTGGACATTATCAAGTGCACACATTCAGTCCTATAATGCACCATAATAACCGTTATGCACTCAATCACTCAATGAATTCCCGGGTCCCGCCAGAAGATAGCGTCAGCGTCACTTATGGCGCACTCAAGTGTCCGAATTTAATAAACTGTTTTCATTTACTCCTTTGGATGTTATTAGTATACAGCCATTTTTTATACTGAGAAAAAAAGAGTAAAAAGATCTAAAATAATATTTTTCTAGAATTAAGGTGTGGTCACATTTACCATTGCTCTGCAAAATTTTGCAGGTGAAATCCGCTATTGGGAATTTCGCTTCAGGGAACGACAGATTTCATTCATGTTCTAGTTGGTCATACAATTTCACCAGGCTGACCAATAGAAAGCTTCTTGGTTTGACAGTGACGTGTGAGCGGTGCTATCTCTATACGCTATTGACAATAGAAAATAAACCTTTTTTTTTTTTTTTTTTTTGCAAACAAAATTTTGCTAATGTGACCACACTTATAGAGTTGCCAATTTAAAGTCAAACATTTCAATAGGAACTCAAATTTTTCTAAAACCAAATTATTTGAATTATGCTATCTGTATTCATTTTATAGCTCTGTAAATTTACTTTGTCAACATGGTCTCATTTGCATCTGTTTTTATTTCTGCTACACATTTTTGACATCTGAGACAAAGTTGATAATTAAATGAAACATATCTGATAACTCAATTTAGTTAGGTCAGCTATAAAGGAGCAACCTTTAAGCAATAAAATTCAGCTCTGGTGCCCTTTCGCTCTACGTGTCATGAGAGGTTAAAGGACTGTCATCCTCAAAGGATCCCCAGCCTTTACCCCATAGCGAGACACAAACAGAGCTGAGGAGCAGGAGGCCCGTCGGCCAATCAGATCGCTCGATGCATGCCCCTTTCTCTGTAGGCACATGTGATCCTGCTTTTGAAGGTACCGGCAGAGGCAGGTGAGCTGTTGCCATGGCTATGAACAGGCCGCTGTCTGTTAGGGTAGGGCAGCTGATGGATTTTGCATAGTCATGTTCAGACAGCAGCTGGGGCTAGTAAAGCTAATATGGCTCCCATCTGGACTTAGTTACCCTTTTGTATTGATGCATCTCTCCATCTGTTGTACATGTATATGCGTGTGAATGCATACTTGTGTGAATCTGTGCTTTTTGTAAAAAACAGATCCACATGAATGTGTGTTTTAAATCAGAATTTGTCATAATGTTGCTTTGGGGAGGATTATACTTATATAATCTTTTATAAATATCATCCTATACTGTCGACTGTGGCATCAGAATGGACTTGGGGGGGGGACAACTGGTGTAATGTGATGTTACTGATAATTTTCTCACATACTTGAATTTTTTTGGGAGGGAATTTTGGTAACTGCAATCTTGCATTTGCTAATATTAGTTATCTACATTAGTTAACATGAATTAACAATGAAAAAAAGTACAATGACAAAAGTATTTATTAATCGTAGAAAACATTATTGAAATCAAAAGTTGCAACTGTTATAGATATTATTTAATGGACCTGAGATAACGTGAACTAACAATGAACATTTGTATTTTTATTAACTAACTTTCTCCTAGATTCATAAATATTGTAACAAATGTATTGCTGAATGTTAAAGGTACACTATGTAACTTTTTTTGTTGTTGAAAAACTAACAACATTTAAATAATGAGTCAATACATTATTTAATAAGTGTTGTAAGTTATTATAAGTGTTTATATTTTAGACCAGACAGGATGATTTTACACAGGAAATATGCACACGTATGTCACTCGCCCATGCGTTCCTCATCATATCTGTAAATAGAGAAAAGTTGCTCCGGCTACTTTGATGTGTGCATGGTGTAGGAGTGGCATAGGTTATTTGTCACGAGTGAGAAAAGTTGACCTGAAGCAACTAAACCTCGAACCTCTAGAGAATTTTTTTAAATTCTGGATAATTTTTTTTTAAATGTGACAGCTCGTAATAAAACAAGAATCAACATTGGCTTGGCTTCACAGAGATGGCAAGGACTGAGGGATGTTAAAAAGCGACACGAAGATGGTGTTTTTATTATTCAAAAGGTGAGTAAGGTATTTTATTGAACAGATAAATTGCCACGTAGCTCTATAAGGGTCAGTTTACCTATCGCGTCTTTTGCACGCTCAAATTCGTTATTTCGTTATAGCGAGTTGAAAACATCTCAACTTCAGAATGCCGCAAGCACACCACAGGTCATGTGACAAGAACCAACCGATCAGCTTCAGCCTTTCCGTAACAAAACATTGAAAGCTCAGCCGAACAGCTGATCATAGCTGTACAGGGTGGTTTTTGTATCTCATCTCCATAAATATATCTAGTAGTAGAGCTAATGCAAGGGCTAGAAATCAATTTATCCTTTGCTGAAACGTCCTCGTCATCGTGGAGAGCGCAGTTCATGGTTAAATAGCAACAACAGACGCCACAGGAGTGTAAGCCTTTAGAAAGAAGGAGAAAGCAGCGCGGCCGCACTTTCCACGCATTTTTAGACACGATATGTGAACGGCCGCTAACAGAGTTCATTGCAATTATAAAGCATTATCTATTGTGGAGAGTCATTTCATTATGGTTGTTGTAGCGCTGTGCTGGAAATTATTTTCAAGGAAGTACTGTGTCTTTTAATGGGTAAAGCTACAGTAATGTCTTCAGCTGGTCTGCTTGAGTTCCTTTATATATGAACTGGTTATATCTCTTAAGCCTAGTAGTGAATGTTTTATGAGCAGTAGAATAATCATATTAACCCGCACAAGTCACGAAGAGCCAAAGCACGACCAAAACAATGTTCTTCCACAAAAATGCATGCAGTTTGAGGGTCAAAAGTTACATAGTGTAGCTTTAAAGCCACACTATGTAATTTTTCGCCACTAGAGGTCGCTTATTCAAAACAAAGGCGTAGCTTGATGACGCTTTGATTTTGCGGAATCATGGGAGGTGTCATCTTCACATCTACAGCCAGTGGAAAATAATCGGGACGGGACTCAGGCAGAAATCATGTTCATAGATGAGATTGTGCGAATAACGAGAGACAAGTGCGACACATGGCATGAGAGCAGCGGAGCTTTTATTATGCCATAGTCTCCGCTTCCGCTTCTTCCAGTCAAGCGTTATGTGGGGTAATTCAGCATTGTTTTATCATATTAGATACATTTGAGTCTGTTGAAAGCTGTTATGGTGCTACTCTGCATTCACTTGGCGGCTACTGTGAAACTCTTGATGCACACTGCAGTAAACTAGATAGATATTAGGCATGGTAAAACATGGTACTTGCTGTAAATCAAGAAAATTACTGTGTTGAGCTTTATAACATGATTAGTTTTCTGTCGATGAATCCAAACAGTTGCTCACCGGTCTAATAAAACACATAATATATTAAAGAGTCTTTGGTGTTTCCATGGTTTCTACAATATAAAAAATGGAAATTAAGGGTAACGCGGGTATGATGTCACTGATAGGCTGGTTAAAATAGCTTATTTCTGTGGATTTAAACATTCTTGGAAACATTTGGGATAATATAAGTATGCAAGTCAACAAAATATATAACATTGTTCTAGTGGTTTTTGGATATTTTAACCCAAAATCTTATGTATTGTGCCTTTAAGTCATTAATTAACATTAACTAATGTATTACCTGAATTTTCCTATACATTCGGGTCATGAAATTCAGGTGGCTAAATTTCAGCCTGCAAAATTCATGCAAGATGTGCAAAATGAGCCAGAGCTGGACACTATTTCCATGTCTGTCCTTCTACACACTGAAAATCATCAGATCCTCTCATTCATATGGCTCATTCCAACACAAGTGGCATGATTCATGATGTTTTGACTGTCACAAAGAAGGGTCCTCAAGAGCAGCCTGTTGTGTGACCTCTGTCGTGCGCAGGGTGAGAAAATGCTGTCAGAGCTCCATCAGGCTGCCCTCCCTGGCATGCTGTAGTCTGGTCCCATCTGCACCATATGGCACATATTCACAAGGCTCTGAGAGAGTTGCATCGCACAGCATCATTATGTAAATGGAGATGCTGAGATCGGTGGGGGCCTTGCACACAAGGCCAGAACCTCAGCCTCTTCTCATTATCATGCGCACAAGACGGAGCAAACAAAGACACAGCATAATGACGCAGTGAATAATGGAGGCCTTTTAAAAATGGAGACATGGTTGATGCATGTTTGTCTTTTTTTGTCTAGACTCTCTTGGGAATGAGCGCTTTAAACCCTGAGACAGGACTGAGATGTAAACAACGAACTGGGAATTATTTGGGAACATGCTTGAATTGTTTCATGTTCTTTATAGCTCATATATATCTGGTTGTGTTTCTCAAAGAAGCATTTTATGGGGTGTTTTGTGAAGGGGTAAAACCGATCTGTGACATATACTGGTATAATGTATAGCCTGATTGTTTATACTGCAAGTGGAAGAATTTGTTTGGGCCCCTTTTAGATTTCACTTTTATTTATGGAACATAATATCGCTTCAGCGGAGAACAGAGTGGTTTGCTTTTAGTACAGTGGGAGTATCAGTAGCCTGATGACACAGTTCACAGGAGTTTTCTCCCAGGCCCTTACGTTTGGTGGGTTATTTCATATTAAGCTCCATCTTGTGTGAGTTAGAGATTATTAATGTGGAAAACTAGAATATATTTGGCTGCCCATAAAAATAATAACATTAGGTTATGGGTATGAAGTGCATCTTATAAAGTCAATGGAGAAAGAAAAGGTGATAATGATAAAAGGGGCAATGAATGTTATTTTTTCCCCTTCAACACCAAGCACTGTCATTGCCTTAGTTTTGTGGTGTCTATTTTGGTTTGACAACCAATAGCAACAGGGTTTTTCCTTTCAAGAATAGGTCTTTCCTGTATTCGTGATGAATATAAGTAAATCTTTGTCGCCCTCTCCAGGCCAAGTGTATACCTGCATAACTCTGATAGAATTGATTGTATTCATGCAGGGAAGCTGCTAAAATTCACTAAATTAACCTTAATTTTCCCTTTAAATTCTTTTAGTAGACTCAAAATGTATTATTGAAGGTATGAAAGATTTAGATATGCACATGCACTAACAAAATGTAACTGTAAGAAATATAACAATGTTGTTTGGGCTTGTGGATAATTTAAAAAGTATTTTTAATTTAATTCAGTTGAATTTGTTCCCTGAAAATAAAGATATAGAAAAAAAGCAAGTAAGAATAAATGAATAAATAAATAAATTAACTAAATAAACTGTCATTAATGTACATAGTCTATAGTGTATACACTAGTCAGACAGTCTTGCCATGTAAAAAATCATTGCATTTATTCATGCTCTATATCCAGGGTCACTGAGACAGATATAGCGTGTTATCAAGTTCGTAATCAGTTTTCTTGAGATTAGGAAAAGTAATAAAGATGCCGAACATCCAGTAAAGGCTTAGCTGTGCACAGCCCTGCACTGATGCAATATGTATATTGTGATCACACCACATAATGACACCAAACCACATCTGAACATATGAAAGCTGCCAGTGGAGATTTACAGCATATATGCAACGTTGGTGACTCAAACGTTCCTCTCCTCCACAGAATTCCCCCGGTGGCTTAGATTCTCAATAAAAATGTATGTATGGTAATAAATGGAGAATGAAATTTCAGTCCATGCTGATGTGTCCCTACAAGTGATTTTCTGTGATGAGAGAGAGGGCAGGCAACACAAACACTGGGCTCTGACTTTAAAGAGGACATATAGAGGTAATTACCAAATGAAACCATATTTATTATAAATAACGCTATTCTAAAAAGAGTTATGGTGGATCTTTTGTTCCTGCTGCATAAGACAACCTTCCCCCCAACCTCCACCATATAACCCCACTGGACAATTCATTTCACACTCTTTGACCCAGTGCATTCATGCATGTGTGCATTCAGATATGCACTTTATGTAATGCATTCAACTGTGTTTTATAACTACACTATTGTATCTAAGTGTGGTAAGTGTGGCTATCTGTCTGTGTATCCATCCGTATCTATCTATCTATCTATCTGTTTGTCTGTCTGTCTGTCTCTGTCTGTCGTTTTTATCGATCGTTTTATCTATCTATCTATCTGTCATCTGTCTGTCTCTGTCTGTCTATCTGTTTATCGTTCTATTGATCGTTTTATCTATCTGTCTGTCTATCTGTTTATCGTTCTATCGGTCATTTTATCTATCTATCTGTCTATCTATCTATTCATCCATCCATCCATCTATCCATCTATCTATCTATCTATCTCTATCTGTTTATCGTTCTATTGATTGTTTTATCTATCTATCTATCTATCTATCTATCTATCTATCTATCTATCTGTCTGCCTGTCTGTCAAATTCACTTTATTGGCATGACTGTAAATAATACAATATTGCCAAAGCTTGGAATACATATATACATAAAACAATAATAAAAACATCAAAATAATAGAAGAAAATATTATCAAATATTATAACACTATCAAATATTATAACATAAATTAACAGTCTAACAAATTAGAACATGTTTGTCTCTATATATCTATCTATCTATCTGTCCATCCATATGTCTGTTCAAGTAAATGTGAATATCTTTTCTCACAAGACTCATTCTAGATTCCTAAAAGCGTAAAGCCGACTTCACCAGAGAGTGTTTATTATCACTACAGCACTGGCATTAGAACCGACACGATGTGTCACAATGCTTTATTTGTGTGTTGTAGTTGATAGCTCATATTAGCATTCTGTTTAGACCCCCACCCAGTTACAAGCCATTTGTTGTCACTGTGTGTCTGGGCTCGTGGTACCCGAGAGGCACCTCACAGCCTCATATGAGATGTAATCTAGCAGGACGGAGCCCCTGGCATGCATGGAGATGACAGCATACTGTGATCAGAATACTGCTGTGTCCTTCCTTTCTATCTCAGGGGTAATAGGGGGTGCCTGGCCAACAGATGAGAAACTGCAGAGGAGCCAGGGGCCATGTGTGTAAACACACACACACACACACACACACACACACACACACACACACACACACTGAACTATACAAATTATATATGATCACTGGCAGAGAGTAGATGGGGTACTTTTAGACAATCTCCAAAGGCCATAGCAATAAGAGTCCACTTAGAAGATGTGCCTGAGTTTTTTTACTTGTTGTGCAAAGGCTGACATTGTACACAAAACCGTGATATTTTATTTAGGAACTCCTAGTATTGTTCAGGCCTAGGCGGTATAGAAATTCAGAGTATTTTGCAGCTGTAAGCAGGGACATACACTCGGCCCTGATGAGCTTTAGTGAGCCATTGTGACTAAAGGCAGACAGGAAATTCCTGAGGGCTGGCAGATTTGATAGGCTATAAAGCCAGAACAGACACCACATGGATATCTGTTTAATCCCCAGGATCAGCAGCCAATCGTTTACTGTTACAAAAAAAAAAAAAAAACACTTGAAAAAGTCACATGGCACCTCTCGCTCATTGCTGATGTCAACAATTCCTCTGCGCCAGCTCCTACGGGAGTCCCGAACGGCTGAAATACGGTCATCAAAATCACATTATCTTCCCCCAGATAATGTATACACTCCATTGGCTGAAAAACAAATCCTGTGATTCATTTCAATAGTGATGTTTTGTGTTTGGATCATTAACCACATCATTATTTCCATATACGATATCCATTATATTTGCAATCATGTTTATGCAACTGGTGAAGTACCTGAAGTACTCCACCGGTGATTTTGACCTAATGTTATTTCTGGTTGTCTATCACGAGCCTCCCATGTCGCCTAAGGCAAATCTGTTGTATTGCATTGTGTTTCTATGCTATATTTCTTCTATGCATGAACTTGCCACACACAAAAGCCTATTTTGCAGCCTTTATCCTGCTAAGCTCACCCTCACGTGGTATTCCCCTCTCTTTAAATGACCCCTCACCGCCAAAACACATCCAGCTGGAAGCTGATCAATAAACGGCACTGCTGACGAGATGACATTACGGGTAAGCAAAACACCCTCTGCTAACCTGAGAACAGAATCAGCTCAAGTTTGCTTATTGTGTTGAGTAACAGCCAAATATTTCAAGATTTACTGATGCAAAAATGTACTTGAGCACTTAAACAGAAAGGTGCTGATGTGATAAATGTAGATTGTGGTTTGGCATATTCAATTTTAATCATTTAAACCAGGAGCAGGTTTAGATGATAAATATTTGATTTAAAATGTGTACCTTCCTCTCCTATGAGATGACAGCATGACTCTTAATTCTTCTGCATAGCTCATTTCTCTCTCTCTCTTTCTCTCTCTGCACGCTAAACTAATGATGCTTTAATTATTTTCCATGCGGCTGCACTCAAAGTAATGGGGACATTAAAATAGGCTCAGTTTCGATCTAAAGAACACTCCATCACTACCTGTAAAACACCAGAAATCAGCTCACTTTACTTCTAAAGTCATTGAGAATCTTTTAAAAATCAATGGCTTTTGGTGCAGCTCCAAATCTGCACTTTTAAAACAAAAAGCTCACAAGTTGCTGCTTGCAGCATGCTCATATATGCTGCATGACATCTCGCGCATATCTTTGCAACCAGTTATTGGAGCCTGACGCTCAGCGTTGATGAGCCCAGGAAGCGTGACGAGTTTTGCAATTTCCCTTCGGTTACCCAAACAGTCCTCACCCTGTGGCACCAAGCTCTATGAAAGTGGTTCATAATTCAGATAACAGAGCATGAGGCACAGCACAGAAGCACATCTGAGTCTCAGATAAAACAGGTGCTGGCCAATGGAGCTGAGTTGATACTGCGGATGCAGGCGGCGCCTTACCTCTGCTCAAAGGAACCTCATCCTCTCATGTTCTTCCAGTCATCACTTAATTTATTCTCCAAGTCTGCCCGATTTCTGCCAGCTAGCCCAGTATCTTTATATTGCCTCGTTCATGTGTTATCTAAACTGTTTTTGTTAATGCTATGGCTTCATACATTTTGCATTTTGTGAATTGGGATTTTGCCGACCTTACTAGTCAATTAACATTTGCCTACCACAGCAACAAAAAAAAAAAAGGGGGGGGGGGGGGGGGGATTTCATTCATCAGTAATGGATGAGATCATTTACTCAGTTGTCTGTGTGAAATACTACTGCTTGTTAGATTATTAATGCCATAGATAGCTTCAAGCCACAGAATATTGCTTTAGCGTCTTCATTTCCTTCTCAAATGGCAATAGCCATGCAGTAAAACAAAGGTCTATCAATTCTTGATAAAGTCAGAGATGAGTTTCCTGAATGGACGTCTGTCCAATTGTAGCTCAATGATAGGCTTATAAATCTGATGATATTTGGTCATTTGGACAATATCAGTATTGGCTTTCACTTGTGTCATCTCCTAAAATTACCAACAGCCATGTCAATAGATGGCTCAAAAAAAACAAAAAAAATGTGTATATATATATATACAGTACTGTGCAGAAGTCTTAGACCACCACCAGCTTTGTTGTTTTAGCAAAGTTTTAATGACCATCCATATTTATTTTTTAATCTTTAT
Organism: Ctenopharyngodon idella; assembly: GCF_019924925.1. Lineage (NCBI taxonomy): Eukaryota > Metazoa > Chordata > Actinopteri > Cypriniformes > Xenocyprididae > Ctenopharyngodon > Ctenopharyngodon idella. The sequence continues at coordinate 36,366,572 of NC_067222.1, read as the reverse complement.
TTCAATATAAACAGAAAATACAGGAAATATGTAGACAAATGTAAAAAAAAAAAAAAAAAAAAATCAGAACAAAATGGCTTCTTTAAGCATTTTCTTCGAGAAACTGGAAGAAGTCCAGGAGGTCCACTTCTGTCTATCAGTCCGTGCGTGGAAAATTACTAATTTTGTCTTTTTCTTAGCCAATCAGAATCAGTTAACCTGAAGTAATGACATAGATAGTGGACTCTGTTAGAGTATAATTGTTGTGGAAATGTGAATGTACGCAGAGCGGCCTACAAACTCCTTGTGAGACTTGAAGCTGGCTTCTACTGATGAAACTGCAAACTATTCTTCAGTAAAATTTTCTTCAATTTATTTATTAATTATTTTTTTGTTTTTTAAATTCACATTCACATTTCCACAGCAATTATACTAGACAGACAGAAGTGTATCTCCTGGACTTCTTCCAGTTTCTCAAAGAAGAAAATCTGAGAAACTTCTCATCAGATTTTGAAAGTTTTCTTGTCTTTCCAGTCCTTTTCCATTCCATTCCCTCCAGGTGCTCAACTGTAAGGGGAGGTCACTAAATACTTGCCACTTCAGCCTATAGAAGTCATTCTTTCAGATTTTTTTTTCTGTCATTTAATACTGCATACAAATTTCCTTAAGACAATGTCTTAACATAATGGCTATGTTATGCAATTGGCCCCTGATCTGCTTTATTATACTTTAATTATATCAACAACCCTGCTTTCTATTATCAGTATCGATATAAACATCAGCCTTTGAAAAAGCCTAAATGGATTTACCACCACTCAGTACTACTCATTCAAAGTGATGATGCTTGTTATTTTGTATGTTTCTAATCAGTTTGAGGCGTCCTGTCCTGATGGTCTGTGTCCAGGATGGAGTATTATCCTGAAAGGAGAGACTCCAGCAGAGGCCAGCAAGTAAGTCCTCAGCTCCTCTAAAGCTCATTGTCTAAAAAAAACATTGGGTCTTTCTATTAAAAAAAAAAACCTTGTTCTTAAAAAAACAAAAAAAAACCTGTTGTGCTACTAGAAAACTATAGATTAAATTTGCTTCTTTTATCACTCTTCAGAATGGACCATGAGATACAGAAGAGAGATTCAATACTTCTGTTCTGTGAGAATGAAAATATCCGTAGCAATTTTCTGTTTTTCTCAAATAACTCATATTGATGAATGACTCATTCATCAGGTTGTTTATAAAGAATAACTGCAATGTAAACTATTTCAGATAGATAGATAGATAGATAGATCTTGGAAGAACAATAATAAAAAGCTTAAGCAGTAGATCAGAATAATAATAATGTAGCAATCATAGGAGACACGCATGCATGTGTTAATTCATTTATGTTATTTTCGTTGGAACGCACAAGAGAACAGATTTATCCTGGGCTCAATCCAGATGCGGTTCAATTATTATTCCTTTATAGAGACAAACACAAGCTAAAATATAATCTGGGCCAAACGTGATTTTCTTTCATCTTTTCTCGTTAAAATTCACCTGTAGGAGAGTGACGGACAAACGCTCAAGCACAAGTGCCTCATCTTAGCGCAATGATAGCCCTTCAAGCAGCTGTCTCAGTTTCAGTATTGGCCAAAATCATTTGTTCATTATAGCGTTTGGGTTTTTCTCTGTCCTCAAGGTTTGAGATCAATTTCCTGTGTGAACGCGATGACAGAGTAGCTTTCCATTTCAACCCCCGCTTCACTGAGTCCGATATCGTCTGCAACTCCTACATGGCCAACCACTGGGGGCAGGAGGAGAGGTGCAGCAGCTTCCCCTTGGGAGTAGAGGAGCCTTTCCAGGTGATAAAGCATCATGAGAACATTTTTATTGACAAAGTATCACAAGAAACAGGAATTGTGTTTGATTATGAGTGAGTGATTTAGTCAGCATCGACTCCCTGTCTCTTAACAGATTGAAATTTACTCTGACGATGATAACTTCTACGTTTACATTGACGAAACCAAGGTGATGCAGTATAAACACCGGGTGGAAGAGCTGAAGACCATCACAAAAGTACAAGTGGTGAATGATGTCAATATCTCCTCTTTAGAGATCACCAAAAAACACTTCTACTGAGGGTGGGCAGTAAGGTCAAGCAGATGATTCATTTGGAGTGCGCCTTTTGTTTGTTTACAGTGAGTTATTGTTTTTTGCATTCATGTTTACACACCTTTCATGCCTCTTGGGTTCATCTTCCCGTACAGGTATGATTATTGGTATTGACATGCCTTAGCTGAACTACATATTCATATGAATCTGTCAATAAATGGGAGGTTTAAAAAAAGATTCATTAAAGACTCGTCTGGTCAGAGTGTTCTGAGTAACTTCCTATTTTCATCAGTGTCAAAAAAGATTCTGCAGATCCAGCTGGGCCTGCTTATAAGAAAATGTACTAAGAAATCAATGCTAAAAATATGCTCACGTCTCATTGAATAACAGCACAAAAATCAATAGTCTCGTTCTATTGTGACATCACAGGTATTCTCTGCCAAAATACCCAAAATGTTTCACATTGTCTTTGCACAGAAGCATTTACTGTAGAATAGAAATATAAAATGATACATAGTACATACGTTACAGTTACCCAAACTGACATAAAACTCTTAGTACTTTACAGTTCAGAATTTGTGGATGGTAAGATGTTTTTAAAAAAAAGTCTTGATCAAAAATATTGCAAAAACAGTAATATTGTGAAATATTATTACAATTTAGAATAATTATATATTTTATAAAATATATTACATTTATTTCTGTGATGTCAAAGCTGAATTTTCAGCATCATTACTCCAGTCTTCAGTGTCACATGATCCTTCAGAAATCATTCTGATATGATGATTTGATGCTCAAAAAAACATGTATTATTATCAATGTTGAAAACAGTTTTGCTGCTTCATATTTATGTGTATTTTTTAGGATTCTTTCATGAATAGAAAGCCCAAAAGCATTTATTTGAAATAGAACATTTTGTAACATTATAAATATCTTGACTGTCCTGACTGAGTAAAAGTATTAGCTTTTAAAGTAAAACACTTTTGAATGGTAGTGAAAAGTGGTCAGAAATTTTCTTTAATCATTGATAATGCAGTATGTTCCCATTTTTGGGCAGATATGACGTCAAAGATTGCTGAGAGTGTCGTTCTGTAGCCAGACTAAATATAGCTCGTATAAAGTGCTTTAACAAAGTACATTACATCATAAGGGCATCCCATCATAAAATGCTGTTTATAGCCTGAAAAGCCATTAAAAGCTGATAATAGGCTGTTTAATGGCAGGTGTGACAACTTTCCCCATATAATGTGACAAAATGAATGTCTATGGAAAGTAAACTTTCTTCAATAGCTTTTATATAGCTAAGGTTTTAAACTGTGCCTATAGCCTACAAAAATCAATTTTCAAAAATAATCCTACCCTGAGAAATATTCATTCATTCATTCATTCATTCATCTGTGGCTGTGATTGTATTTGTGTTCTGATACGTTCTGAGCAGTGTTGGGGAAAGTTACTTTTAAAAGTAATGCATCACAATATTGCGTTACTCCCTAAAAAAGTAACTAATTGCATTACTTAGTTACTTTTTATGAAAAGTAATGTGTTACATTACTTTTTCATTGCTTTTTCTCACCTGGGCTGGGCTTGCTTGTTTGTTTTTTAATAACAACAAAAAAGTTCTATTTTTGGTAAATGTAAAGGCCCTTTCACACCAAAAGTGAAATGAATGAGCCTCAGGCTGAAGGAAAAGCATATTTACTCCTGTACAGTAGAGGGCGCAGCTCAAACAAACCTTTCAGCTGTGCTGCTGTTCTTTGGCAGTTTAATACACGCTCCGAACCACTGATTCGAAACAAAAGATTTGTAAAGCTTCAAAGCCCATCACTAGATATTGTTGAATAAAGTTGTTTTTTTGCCGCACAAAAAGTATTCATGTAGTCACATGAACTGTTTTAAATATGTCTTTAGTATATTTGTGGAATATAGTTAATTATTACAGGTTTGTGTAAAATTCTGAGATTGCATTTCACTGTTATTATTCATTTTGAGGAATACTGAATGTTTTCATGCAAGTGAGATGAGTAAATGCATGTTCACATTCAGTCTAGAACTACAATAAGCTTCATGTTTACACAGCGCACACAACACCTCTGCACTTTATTTCTCTCAACATGGGGACAGGAGGGCTGTCAGTCAGTAAACGGGAGAACAATTTAACTTGCGTTACTTATTTTGAAAAAGTAACTTAGATATTTTGTTGTAAATTGAAAAAGTAATGCATTACTTATTTGAAAAAGTAATCTGATTACATAACTCAAGTTACTTGTAATGCGTTACCCCCAACACTGGTTCTGAGACTTGAGAATTGTCATGGTTTGTTTTATGGACATATTTTTCCAGTTGTACTCATTAAGTTTGGACCAGTAGATCACACACGTGCTGATCAATATCATCATGCTGGACTACACTATTGACTGGAGCTCCATTGATCAATTGTTTGGTGTGCTTGCTTGTTTCGTTTTTTTTTAAGCACTTTGTGAGCTATATTGGGTAAACATTATTATTATTACTCAATTGAATGACGCAGATGGTCATGTGACCTCATGGCGGCAACCATGATGAGGCGACCTTTTCCGTGTGGAATAAACCAGGTTTTTCTTTTAAAAAAGTATTTTGTAGAGTTCATTTCATTCGAGTGTACACTATTTTAATGAAATTTCTCAAAAGTTGCGTTCCTTTCGTTGTGTGTACAACTTTTTAATTAGCAAAACATCGGTGAGTGGAGCTTTAATTACGTAGCCAGTGTGTGCAGAGCGATGAAGTGAATGAGAAAACTGCTCCCATCACATCAGGGACACGCATCGCCTCCGCCGGCAGAGAGTCGTGTGAGCCACATCCGCAGACACTCATTTCTTCCCATCAGCTGGAGATGAAGGAGATACACACAGTCTGTCCTCTGATTGCACATGACGCGCGCACACATATCGGTATGTACTTAGATTTCTGATTACTTTTATCCTGCGTAATTTTGATGCAGTTTGCATTGTACTCTAATGCATGACAGAAGTAAATAAGGTGAAAGTGATTAATGCGTAATATGTCAGAGGAAAAATCGCTAATAGGTAGTACTTAAAAACAGCTGTGTTTACAACACAGTATTAGCCTAACTTACATGCAATTTATTATGTTTAAGCAGCTAGTAAAGACAGAAGATTTATTGTTGCTCCAGATCCTTCATTCCCGAGAGTTTGCGCAATTCCAGTTTAATCTTGATTTTGAAGAAAAAATAAGCATGCAATATTAAAAGACAGACTTATTTCTGATACTTATTATTAATGTTCCTGTGCTGAGAGTTCATTTTAATTATTTCCAAAGAACAATTACTCAATGCTTGTTTTCTCTAATGGTTTTGTTGGATGGTATAACAAATACCTAGCTCAAAATGAGATTCATTTTTGCAAAATTGTGTCCTTAAGTAACATCACACAACATCAAATACTATTTGTTCTGGTTAAGCAGCTGATTTATTGTACCAGCGACTTATTGTGGTTTGCATAATTCACATCTTGCCTGACAAAAGAGAAGATTGTAAAGAAAATGTAATATTAAAAGAGAGAGTTATTTGTGAAATCTTTTATTGATCAGGTGGTAGATTTTAAGGCTTACAGTTAAGTCAGTGCAATTGCTTGGATTTCTTGTTATCTCTTAATTGAATTTCCCTCCTAATGTGTGTCGTGTTTCCGTAGATGGCAGTTGGCTAAATGATGGATTTCATTACCTTACTCGTTTTGGCTGAAGATGAAGATGACTTAAGCTTTAGTAATCGACTCTGGAATGTCTGAAGCAGCCTTTGGATTCCAACTACTGCATATCAAAACACCACATATCTCCTGAACCTTTAAGAGACACAAAAGGAATATGAATTTCACTGCAGGCTTGCTGAAAAATGAGCCTCTGCTCTTAAACACCTTGCTGTCCTTGAATGCCTCTTTCCACGGTGCCGAGGACTTCATGAGCGATGTTTTCCTCCATCAGAGTGGAGAGCTGGAGAGGCTGCTGCTGCTGACGATCAAAGAGCCCACCACCATCGCTCTCACGGTGATGTATTCGTTATCATTTGTGGTGGGATTCATTGGAAATCTCATGGCTATTCGAATGCTTACCTGCCAGAAGAGTAAGAGGATGCAGAGCATCAGTGCCACCCGAGTTTACTCATCAACTTGGCAGTGTGTGATCTGATGGTGGTTTGCATCTGCATGCCCATCACCCTCGGCCACACCATTTATACCGCATGGGTGTACGGAGACCTCCTGTGCCGGGCCGTTCCCTTCATCCAGGCCGTGTCCGTGTCGGCCAGCGTCCTCAGCCTGACCGTCATCAGCGTCAACAGATACTACAGTGTTCACAGCCCTCTGAATTCCCTCTCGTACTTCACCCAGAAGAAGATCTACATCACCATTGTGTGCGTGTGGGTCTTGTCCTCTGCCATTTGTGCGCCTTTGCTCTTCATGATCAAGCTGGACAAGATCCACTTGATCGACATCACCGTGCCAATCTGCAGAGAGCTGTGGCCACAGGCTAGACTCAAGCAGGTCTACAACGTGCTCCTTTTCGTGGCTCTCTACTGCATCCCTGTGACCTTTAACCTCATCATCAGCTTCCTGACTGGCCGGAAGCTCTGGAGGGCTTCTCAACATTTCGCAGACTTCGATCCACACAGCCAGGCCTTGCACGCCTCACGTTTGAAGATGCGCAAGAAGATCGCCAAGGTGGTGGTCACTTTGGTCCTCCTGTTCGCCGGCTCCTGGCTCCCACTCTACGTAGCAGACATCCTCATTGACCGCGAGGTTCATCCCCCTAACTGGGTTCTGCATACTCGCCCTTTCGCGCAGTGGTTGGGCCTCACTAACTCCAGCCTCAATCCCATCTGCTATTGTTTCTTGGGTGATTTGTACCGTTCTGCCAGAGCAGTCAGGTCCAAGTATCATCAGAGGATGCTCTCCGTCCTTAGATCCTCCAGCTCTTTTAAACTGTCCAGTTTGCTCTCTCTCAAAAAGCAGAAATCTGGCCGGCAACAAGGCGCCGTGAGCCAGGTGTCAGTGGAGACTCTTTCTGATTGGTGTTCCAACAACAGCCAGATGGTGTCTCTCCATAGCCTCTCAGAGAAGATCATGTCTACAAGCAATCTTGAGTTATCGAACTTGTAGTCAGGGCGCATATTACCTGAAAGGACACGGCACTTAAAGGGATAGTTTACCCAAAAACAGCTTCTTTTGTGTTCCACAAGAGAAAGAAAGTCATACAGTTTTCGTAACACCATGAGGGTGAGTAAATAATGACAGAATTTTCATTTTTGGGTGGCCTATCTCTTTACGTTTTATTGTACTACTGTCAAAAAGCATGTGATTCTGATGATTTGATGCAACATCAGCATAATTTGTGTTCATAACTGACCATCTACAGTTACATTGCATCTTGACCAGTGTTGGGGAAAGTTACTTTTATAAGTAATGCATTACAATATTGTGTTACTCCCTTAAAAAAAGTAACTAATTGCATTACTTAGTTACTTTTTATGAAAAGTAATGCGTTACATTACTTTTGCATTACTTTTTCTCACCTGAACTGGGTTTGCTGAATGTTTTCGTGCAAGTGAGATGAGTTCACATTTAGTCTAGAACTACATTAAGCATCACGTTTACACAGCGCACGCAACGTCTCTGCACTACCCTGTTTATCTCAACATGGGGACAGGAGAGCTGTCAGATAATAAATGTGAAAACAAAGTAACTTACGTTACTTACTTGAAAAAGTAACTTAGATATTTTGCTGTAAATTGAAAAAAGTTTTGCGTGACTTTACTAGTTACTTGAAAAAGTAATCTGATTACATAACTCAAGTTACTTGTAATGTGTTACCCCCAACACTGATCATCATACACGGTACATGAATAAAAGTTGCTTGATTTAAAGTGTGACTTTCTGTATATAAAGGGCACTGTTTTGTATAGACATCACTGACATGGATTGTACATAAATGCTGAATTAAGGCAAAGTCAAATGTTCACATGTGAAAATGTGATAAAATGTGAATCAATGCGATAAACTTTTTAATTTGAACGAACAGCTGTTCAAACAAAAACGAACATTCACATGCAGTTAATGCAGCAATTTTTGGTAACACTTTATTTTACAGTGTCATTGTTACATATGTTATAAACTTATACATAACTATAAATTATGCATAATTACATGCAACTAACCCTAAACCAAACCAAACCCTAATCCTAAACATATAGTAATTACATGTAGTTACTTAATATTACTCAGTAATATAATTATAGTTGTAACAAAGACACCTTAAAATAAAGTGTAACCCAATTTTTTTACAGAGAGGTGTTATAAACTCACATTTTCACTCACATTTTCTTACATTTAATAGGACATTATATAAGGAAAAACACTAGGCAAGCGATCAAAAAACAATGATCAACACATGAAAGTTTGGCTTCTTGAAAACAAGAATGCATTGCACTGTGAAGACTGTTACGTCAAAGAGCTATGACTTGGTGGAGCTCACAAACAGACTATTTTTCTAGGTGATAGTGAATAGTAGAGGATCTGGCGCTCATTCTTTGTAGCCTACTCTTGTATTTGGTGTGGTTTGATAAAACCCATAGCAAATACAAAAAACTTAACGGCATTTTGAAAACATGTATATACTCTGAGAATTCCTTTATTATCTGTGACAGACAGGTTTCAGAAATGGAAAGTTGCACAGCACTGCTTTCGTACTTTTCTGTAAGCGCCATCTACTGTCAGAGAGTGAATTTGCATTTAAATTCAGTCCGTCTGTTGGGTTTTTGCTGTTGTTGTTTTTATTACTCTTTGGTCTGAAAAGACGAATCAAATGCAAAAATCAGACCAAATTTTCTTGTCGAACATTTGTGTTGGTGTGAACAGGCCTTTAATAAAAAAGTAGGACAGATGTATTTTAAATCATGGGTTTTCAAACTGGGGTCCAGGGCGCCACAAAAGGCCACTAGGAGCTAAACAGAAAATTTTACAAAATGTATTATTTAGGACTCCTAAAGTTAACTTAAGATATTAATTAAACATGTTTAACACAGTGTACAACTTTTTAATTAGCAAAAATTGGTGAGTGGAGCTTTAATTACGTAGCCAGTGTGTGCGGAGCGATGAAGTATTAAAAAACAGCTGTGTATTATGTTTTAGCAGCTAGTAAAGACAGAAGATTTATTGTTGCTCCAGATCCTTCATTCCATAGAGTTTCACAGTTTAATCTCGATTTTGAAGGAAAAAAAAAAAAGCATGCAATATTAAAAGACCTATTTCTGATACTTATTATTCAATGCTTGTTTTCTCTACTGGTTTTGTTGGTTGGTATAGCAAAAAACTAGCTCAAAACTGTCTGAAATGAGAATAATATTGCAAAATTGTGTCCATAAGCAACATCACACAATATCACACACTATTTATTCTGCTTAAGCAGCTGATTTATTGTGGTTTGCATAATTCACAATTTAATCTTGCATGACAAAAGAGAAGATTGTAAAGAAAATGAAAATGTAATATTAAAAGAGAGTTATTTGTGAAATCTATCATTGATCAGGCAGTAGATTTTAAGGCTCACAGTTAAGTCAGTGCAATTGCTTGGATTTCTTATTATTTCTTGTATTTTAAATCATGGGTTTTCAAACTGGGTTCCAGGGCCCCACAAAAGGCCACTAGGAGAAAATTTTAATCATAATATTTTACAAAATGTATTATTTAGGACTCCTAAAGTTAACTTAAGATATTGATTAAACATGTTTAACACAGTCATTTTACAGTAAACACATTTACCAAACTGAATATTCTTACTGTTTCATTATGCTTTCTAAATTTGCACAAAATTTTCACTGTTTTGTGAAAAATATGTTTATTTTCAAGTGGCCATCGCTCTTTCCCTATGACCTACAAATATGTTAAAGAATAGTTTGTATTTGTGTCATTCTACTGATTTTCTCTTTACCACCATTGCCTTTAGCTTGAGGGTTGTAGCAATATCAGCTAATTTTTATGTGTTTCAAATGATATTTGCTGTGAAAAACTGCTATTGCATTGAAAAGAAAAATAAATGAATATAAAAATGTTCCAGGCATCAAACTGTACTCTAATAGTAGTTAGAAAAAAATACACTGTCGACTTTTTTCTGAATTTTTCAGATATTTTAATCACTTGCTTTGGCTTTAGAACAATTACAATATAAAAGCCAATTATTCAATTGTCCTTATAGTATCATGTTTAATATTTTTCTCATGTAAATGGGTCTTTACATACATAAATATATATTGGAGTCCTTGACTTAAAAATGTTTTGAAAACCCTGTTTTAAATTTAGGTGGATACAAAAAATGTAGTAATTGTACAGTGTATTACATTGATTGCTCATACTTTCCCTATAAGCATAAGCGTGTACATTTGCATTCATTCAGAGTTGTCATTTTTCAAGGTCAGGAAATGGTCAGAGTGAATGTATAGGTCCTAAATGCCTTGTAAAAATTCATAGCAATTCGATTTAATTAAATGTACTGTGCTTGATTGTGAATAATCATTTGTACTTGCCTTTTTTAATGGAAACCAACGTGAATAGAATCAGAGATGGTCCACTGAGTAAAGCTGCCCTCAGATCTTGATGGGAATAGATCCATACACTGAAGAAGAGAATATAATGAAGTATAAACACAACCATCGCCTCTTCATTTCTGTTATTATGAGACTTTGTGAGAAGATTTACAAAAGCCAAAGATAGACAAAACAGAATTCATAAAAGTCTGAATGACACAGTGGGAACGCTACAATAACAAAAGAGTACGTGAAGCCGTATAGGCACTTTATATCATCATTCAAGTATCATGAATCCTCGTCTCAGCAAGAGCTCCATCTTTTTCTTCCACAGACATGTGATCACAGACACTAGCATCGCCCTTCATATTCATGCTAATTCTGATTAGCAACTGTCACATCACTCAATATGCAGAATGGTGCTTGATTAGCCTGTAATACTCAATAATGGTATTTCACTTTAGTATGAACGAGTGACTACTGAGAGCAGTTTTTGGAAGCTGATGAATAGTAATTCTGTTCAGGAGATAGACAGACCGCAGCAGTTATTAACCCGAGCTCAGTTGCACGTCTTTCACAGGAACTGGGCGTAATAGAAAGAACAAGGAGCACTTTTTGAATTAAAAAATAGAGTGAATGAGTGAATATCTGGAAGATAGTATCATCCCTCTAGATGCGCTGACATAAAATATATGTTTTATAATCTGACACATTCTCGATTTATATTTGGATTCAAGAATATTCCAAATAAAACTCGATTTTATCAAGCTGAATATGACAAATGAAGTGGCTTATTTTATTACAACTCAAAAACGTTGAAGTTTCAGACCAAATTCAAATTAAATTTGTAATCTAAATCTACACTAAGATCCATGGCCAATGTAATGAAGAATTGCAAAACGTACTTGTGATGTACTAACAAAGTGTACATGTTAATGTTTTTATCTTTATTAACATACCAATGGGCCCAAATATCTTGTTTTTTCCTTTGAAAAAGTTATGATGTACAACGAATTCAGATTTTTAGATTCTGGGTCACTAATGAAAGAAGCAAATGTGTAACAACATTGATCATGTGACTCTTTGTACTGTTGGTCAGATGTTTTTCTTCCATTGAAGCTCAAGATGTTCTTTGTATAATATCTGATATTTTAGCATGGCTGTATATTTCTATTTCTTAAATTATCTATAATAAATCAAGACAGCCATGCTAAAAAAAATATCAGATATTAGAACAGTCTGTGCTGTTATTGTTGTGTAAGAATTCAATGCTCTAGTCTTTTGTGCTGTCCAACCCAGCCTGTGTTGCATTTGTTTAACTCTTTTTTGATTATGCAGTCAACTAATTCCATTAACCTAGTCTTGGCATGGCTCAAATGAAACTCAGCCAGGCATTTCATTCTCTGCACCCTTTATATCTAAGGAAATTATAGGGTAATATCTGCTTTAAGTACGCATATCTAATATTAATAACAATTCACGTTCTAAAGGGTTCAGTGCATGTAATTGTTTGCATGAATTGTGTTATTGTATCAATGTTCACAGAGTAACTGATCAACAAAAGATAAAAATATCTTTTTTTACAGTTCGACTCTTGTTAGTGGGCTCTAATCTGTCACTGAACAGATCATTTTAAACCTCTGGGTATTAACAAAGTCCCTTTAAGACAAGTCATTTCACTCAGCTGCCATCTTTGAAACGCCTCTCGGGCATTCAAGTGCAGCTCCTATCTCTTTGAATGGGGAAACATCAAATTCTACAAAGCTGTTTGCCAAGCTTTTGATTAAATTTCATATTTGAAATCACCAATGAAATCTGACAACAACTGTCTCATAAATTTTGTTTCTGAACGCTTGAATCATGACAAAAACTGTATTTTCCAGTCTGGATCAAGCTAATGTACATGCGCAGTCCGCGTCTCTTGTGTCTCATTTCGGAGGCGCGCGTCTGTCTGTTTCTATAGGAACCGGAGCTTCTAACGGCCGCTGTAATGACGCGATGACTTTACTAATCGGCGATTGGCTCTTATTTAGAAGGCGGGACTTATTCCGCCATATTGCGCGTTGCACTTTCTCTCATTCAAAACAATACGAGTGACGCGTCTTGTGTTATTCCAAAGCCACTGGAAGGCAAGCCTGCAACCCTTTAGCCAAAAAAGCATAACGGCTAATACTAACGCTCCGCCCCTGGCGGTATGCAGGGACGAAGACCAGAGGCTGTTTTTTGAATGGATGTCAATGGAGGAGAGGCTTCACTATACTGATTAAACAGCTTTTGTGGGGAAATAGCTAATCATTTAATTAATCGACAGCCTGTTTGCTAATCTTCAGCATGTTTTACACTAAACAATACTTTTTTTGGGAACTATATGTAGATTTTAGCTTGATAAAAATGTATTTTTTTCAGAGAAGGCAGACTAGTGTTGCGACTGATGTCACTGCCATTACACAATAGGCTGAGAGGTGCTGCACGTGATTAAGTTAGCCGTTACGCTTTCTCCAATGGTAAGAGATACAGAGCTCTCATCTCCCTATAATATACAATCTCTGGTTATTCTATCCACCTTATTCCTACGCCCCATGATGCTTTGCACGAATTATGGGTGTAACCAAAGCCACTGGAAGGCAAGCCTGCAACCTTTAGCCAAAAAAGCGTAACGACTAATGCTAACGCTCCGCCCCTGGCGGTACGCAGGGACGAAGACCAGAGGCTGTTTTTTGAATGGATGTCAATGGAGGAGAGGCTTCACTATGCTGATTAAACAGCTTTTGTGGGGAAATAGCTAATCATTTAATTAATCGACAGCCTGTTTGCTACAACTGGGTACAATGAGATGACGTTATTCTACTCACCCTTCAACCAACGAACATTAAAAGGACATTTAAAAGTGTAAAAGCATCAACAAGGTACTTTCAAAAGGCCATGAAAAAGTGTGATTCTTTCCACAGCAATAACGGACAGTTAAATATATAACTATAGTGATATATATCTGTATTATGTAATATACGTTGCCTTAATAAAAAAATGTTCATGAATTTCAGCATTGTGTGATGCTATTTCAAAGTGATTTCCATCATTTTTACAGATAATAAATTGTATTTAACTGTGAAAACAAACCTGGAAAGAGACGTAAGGCTTTGAGGAGAAAAACGAGAGACTCTTCGTGCATTCTGTGAATTATTAATGGGATATATCGTAAATTATATGGGGAGAACAGACCACCAATGTGCAGTATATGTTGTCCTTTTTCATACTATTACAGCGGTATGCAAAGGGACAAAAGAAAATAATCACGAGGATAGAAAGCAGTGACTGAAAAGAGCTCTTGCCATAGATATTCTTGTTAGCCTATAACATGTTATGTTAAAATACCAAGCATTACATTATTCTCATGATGTCTGAAAATAAAACATGAAAGAAAAATTGACAGCTCATTCAGTCAAACTGACGGATAAGCTTTATTTGTAGGGCAACCTTATGATTTGAAACGATTCGTTTCGGTCTTTTTAAATGGAAGTTCCCCAAACCGGAAGTACAACCGAAATACAATTCGAAATGCAGTAGGCTAGTCAGGAATAAGGTGGATAGTCTTTGGTATTAATAAGGAGTTGATTCTCCCAACTGCTTCTACTTGGAAGTTTTCCATTAGATGTTGGTACATGACTGCAGGGATTTTCTCCCATTCAGACACAAGGAGCTGATGGGGTCTGGCTCGCTACTATTCTAATAAATCATTCCAAAATCTTCAGTGGGGTTCAGGTCTGGGCTTTGTGCAAGCCAGTATAGTTCCTCCAAGATAAATTAAATATTGTACAATTATTTTTTAGTGTTTCAACCCAAAATAACTTTAGTCCGTAGCAGATAAATATGAGAACATTACCTCAAAATTTGATAGGCTATAAACAGACCCCAGGAAAAAAAAACAAAAAAGAAAAAAACAACAACTTTGGTTACATACACCATTCAAAATTTTGTGGTTGGTAAGATATTTTAAATGTTTTTGAAAGTCTCTTATGCTCTCCAATGCTGCATTTATTTGAACAAAAATATAGGCGAAGACAGTAATATTATGAAATCGTATTAGAATTTAAAATAAATGTTTTCCAATTTTAATATATTGTAAAATGTAACTTATTCCTGTGATGCAAAGCTGAATTTTCAGCACCATTACTCCAGTCTTCAGTGTCACATGATCCTTCGATCCTTCAGAAATCATTCTAATATAATGATTTGATGCTCAATATTTCTTATTATCATTATCAATGTTGAAAACAATTGTGCTGCTTCATATTTTTGCTGAAACCATCCTAAACCAAAAAATGAAAAGCAGATACGCAACCATGAGGTTCAACTCAGAAAATTAAAATGACAAACTAGAAAAAAACTGAAACACTCACTCTATATTCATGAACATGACTTTATTTCTTTAAAACAATGGCGTTTCAGACAACTTCAAGGTCTTCATTAGACATTAAGCCACAAACTCATCAAAACATCATTTTTAAGAAATAAAGTCAAGTTCATGTTTGTAGATCGAGTGCTAAAACCATAATTTTCCAGGATTCTTTGATGAATAGAAAGTTCAAAAAGAACAGCATTTGTTTGAAATAGAAATCTTTTGTATCATTATAAATGTCTTTGCTGTCACTTTTGATCAGTTGAACATGTCCTTGCTGATTCACATTGCTGTATTAATTTCTTTCAGAAAACAAAAACAAACAAAAAACTTTTTTTTTTTAAAATTTGAAACCTTTTGAAAGGTAATGGCTATTAAAGCTAAAGGGTTACAACCATCCCCAGTCTCCTTTTTTAAAGCATTCATCCAGCAAATGAGACAAAATGGGATCATTCAAATGCTTTTGTCAAAAAAAGAAAAACGCCTTTGAAAAGCTTTCAGTGCTAGTAATATCTCAAATACCTCAAACCTTAAACATAAATTTATGAAATACATGTTTAATATTATACTGATGCTTTCAGATGTACTTCTACAAATGGCAGAAGAGCTTCAAGACCATTATGTACTATATGTACAAATGTATGGAGCAAAGCCATGCCATGTCATCATTATGAGTATAAGGGAAAGACAGAAGAAGAGAGTCTAATGGATGTCTCTAGTGCCTCTATTCCTAACCCTGTTAATCACATTATTTCCTGAATCATTGATCCAACCTGCAACAATCAGTTCAAGGATACCCAGTGATAGATTCTCTTCCTTCCCAGTGCAAAAGTGACTCATTTTAACCCACTTCCATTAAGCCCAGCAGGGTGAGTCAGTGAATAAATACAGATTAGATACATAGATACAGATAAATACAGTCACATATCATCCAACTAATTACATCTACAACATTCCCTTTAATACCACTCATTTCCTAAGATAAAGCCGAGATACCTGAGAGCACCTGCTATGATCTCCTCAGCAGTGGATGAGTGCAGGTTGATACACTCGTACTGTTCACTCACTCATAATAACCACTTCCCTCAAAAACTCCTCAAGGTCATCTAAAGTAAATAATGCCATGCTACGGCATAGCCTATAGCTCCAGATAACCAACATAAGGCCAATTAGTATGCTCGTTGTGTTCCAATTTATGCAATTACAGGACATGATACTATATATGCAGGTGGTTTAGTATCAAATCCATCAGTGACATCAGAGGACGTATATGATATACGGCTAAAGCAAATGCTCAAGAAGCGGATCCCTAGAGCTCTTTTGCTTTGATCCATTAGCTGTGGCGCATCAACTTATGCCCACAAATTCTGTCAAGATGTCAAAAGGAAGACCAAAGGTAAGGATTGGATGCTGCAGGATATAGTTAAGTAAAGATTGGGCTTTCGGTACATCAGGATGCGGTCAGGTGACTGATGACTTCAGAGTTCACCTGAATCACATCTAGAGTGATAAATCATAAGTAATACAGTTTAAGTGCTATTGTCTCAGATTTTTAGATCTTTAGATAAGCTCTTTTATGATAACCGATAAATTACACCTCTGCACAGTTTCCAAGCAGGGTGTCATGTGCCACAAATGGACTATGTGTATAATCCATTTAGAGATTAGATCTTTAGGTTTTGGCTTTCTTTGGGTCAATGACAAATGACAGTGTCAATGATGGAAAAAAGGAAAAATCTTTTAATAGTCTAGTTTTAAATGCATGTCTAAAAAATAGAAATGCAATATTTGTATTCGTGTTGACAAACGTTTTTACCATTTTCAAGAAAAGATTAAACTGAATCACTAAAAATATCATGTGGCGTAACCATCAAGTAAAAATATCATATTTTCCTTACACTTTGAATACATGTTAGTATACACATCATTATTTTTTAGACTATTTCGACAGTTTAATTTTAATATATATTTTGTTTTTTATATATATATGAATAATAATCAAAGATTAGGCCAAACTTACCAAAAATGTTCTTGTAGAGGCTTTTTAATTCCTTATATTACCAGGACAGCTGTATCATCTGACTTTTTTTTTATTTATTTTTTTATTCCCCATAAACAAATCAAAATGAATTTTATTTCAGAAAATAAAAATATTCTCATTGTATTTTAAATATATATAAGGTGGCCGAGAGCCAATGTAATACAACCTGAATTCCGGAAATGTTGGGATGTTTTTTAAATTTGAATAAAATGAAAACTAAAAGACTTTCAATATTTTATTCACAATAGAACATAAATAACATAACAAATGTTTAAACAGAAATTTTACAATTTTATGCACAAAATGAGCTCATTTCAAATTTGATGCCTGTTACAGGTCTCAAAATAGTTGGGACGGGGGCATGTTTACCATGGTGTAGCATCTCCTCTTCTTTTCAAGACGTCTGGGCATCGAGGTTATGAGTTTCTGGAGTTTTGGTGTTGAAATTTGGTCCCATTCTTGCCTGATATAGGTTTCCAGCTGCTGAAGAGTTCGTGGTCATCTTTGACATATTTTTTGTTTAATGATGCGCCAAATGTTCTCTATAGGTGAAAGATCTGGACTGCAGCCAGGCCAATTCAGCACCCGGACTCTTCTATGACGAAGCCATGCTGTTGTAATAGCTGCAGTATGTGGTTTTGCATTGTCCTGCTGAAATACACAAGGGCTTCCCTGAAATAGACATCATTCATCTGGAGGGGAGCATATGTTTCTCTAAAACCTTTATATACCTTTCAGCATTCATAGTGCCTTCCAAAACATGCAAGCTGCCCATACCGTATGCACTTATGCACCCCCATACCATCAGAGATGCTGGCTTTTGAACTGAACACTGATAACATGCTGGAAGGTCTCCCTCCTCTTTAGCCCAGAGGACACGGCGTCCGTGATTTCCAACAAGAATGTCAAATTTGGACTCGTCTGACCATAGAACACTTTTCCACTTTGAAACAGTCCATTTTAAATGAGCCTTGACCCACAGGACACGACGCCGCTTCTGGACCATGTTCACATATGGCTTCCTTTTTGCATGATAGAGCTTTAGTTGGCATCTGCAGATGGCACGGCGGATTGTGTTCACCGACAGTGGTTTCTGGAAGTATTCCTGGGCCCATTTAGTAATGTCATTGACACAATCATGCCGATGAGTGATGCAGTGTCGTCTGAGGGCCAATCCAATAAAGGTCTTCGGCCTTGTCCCTTACGCACAGAGATTTCTCCAGTTTCTCTGAATCTTTTGATGATGTTATGCACTGTAGATGATGAGATTTGCAAAGCCTTTGCAATCTGACGTTGAGGAACATTGTTTTTAAAGTATTCCACAATCTTTTTGCGCACTCTTTCACAGCTCTGCCCATCTTTACTTCTGAGAGACTCTGCCTCTCTAAGACATCTCTTTTTATAGCTAATCATGTTACAGACGTGATATCAATTAACTTAATTAGTTGCTAGATGTTCTCCCAGCTGAATCTTTTCAAAATTTCTTGCTTTTTCAGCCATATTTTGCCCCCGTGGCAACTTTTTTGAGAACTGTATCAGGCATCAAATTTGAAATGAGCTCATTTAGTGGATAAAAGTGTAAAATTTCACAGTTTAAACATTTGTTATGTTATCTATGTTCCATTGAGAATAAAATATTGGCTCATTTGATTTGAAAGTCTTTTAGTTTTCATTTTATTCAAATTTAAAAAATGTCCCAACATTTCCGGAATTTGGGTTGTATATATTTTGACAGAAAATAAAGAGATCCAGACCAAAAAACAAGAGCATGTCTTTGACCCCTTTACTGTAGACATGATTTCAGCATTTTTCAGAAAGCTGTTGTACCGCAGGCCATAAGCCCAGCCTGGCATCTTTTCAAAAACATGTTTACAGGACACTTATGTCCTGTGGAGACAGCAAAGTGACAACAAGTCCATCCCTATGATGCTATCACCTCCTCTGCAGAGGGGCAGAAGCTTTGACTTTAGTGACATGGCAGATGTGTGATGGCTTGCTTTAACCCTCTGTCTGCAGTCATATCGCCTCAGTTGTCATAGCATTCCATCAAGAGAGGAGAGAGGGGATGAGTGCTGCATCTAAACATCTGCAATCATCTCCCTTGGTTATTTCCCGGGGACATGCCAGCTGGCCTTTAAAAAAAAAATACTAACAGCAAGGTCAACTAACAGCACTATTCCAAGCACCTTGAAGTAAAGAACATCCACAGATATTGATGGAAATCTTGCCTGCAGTATTCCTCAGAATTCAAATGTATTCTAAATTGACAATAAAATGTATGGGCATATACTTCAGCAATAAAAACAAAAATATTAAACACAAATGTGATGTTTATCTAAAGTCATTTTTGCTTATTAGTATGTTTGAATTGCATCATCAAAGGTCAGCAGCAAAGACATTTCTTAATAAAGTGAGATTAAATACATAAAGTATATTTGTGCATTTTTTTTATTCATTTTGAGGAATACTGAATCTGTTTTTGTGCAAGTTAGATGAATAAATGCATGTTCAGATTTTGTCTAGAACTACAATAACCATCATGTTTACACAACACCTCTGCACTTTCACAATTTCTCTCAACATGGGGACAGAGCTGTCAGTCAATAAATAGGAAAACAAAGTAACCTGGATTACTTATTTGGAAAAAAAAGTAACTCAGATATTTTGTTGTAAATTTAAAAGTAATGTGTTACTTTACTAGTTACTTGGAAAAGTAATCTGATTACGTAACTTGCATTACTTGTAATGCGTTACCCCCAAAACTGACTGACAACACACGTAAACAAAAATCATTTATGGTGGCCTAATAAGTAATTTGATTATAAGGTTGGCCAAATGCTTTACTCAAAGATTTTGCATGATTGAGAAGATAAGGTTGTATGAAAAGCTTATGTACTAACAATAATATTTACTGTTAATATATACAGCCTACTGTTAATATCAGTCAGTAAATACTATAAAATCCTACACCTTTCTCAAAATCTTAACCCTTGTTCTCATTGAACCGTGTACCTGCAGCTAGTAATTTGCATAAAACATGCCCAAACCATGTTAGTGTGCCTGCAGAGAGAATATAGTTCTGGGATTTAAAAAAAAAAAAAAAAAAAGCCAGCTCTAATACCAGCTAAAATTAAACTTGTTGTGACATTAACATTTGCTGGCCCCTTTTCAGCCAATCTAATTCAATAAGATGCAGTGCATCGCTTGATTTCACTGATTTCATTGTGAAAGGAAAAACATGATTGAGCAGACTTTGTGCCCTCAGTCCACGCGACCTATCGGCAGACCATTTTCATTAGCATTTCTCATTAGAGTGCTGTTGAAAATGATCACGGTGACATGCACAGACACCACTGGACCAACAAAAACTGACTAAATGAGCGTGTCTACATTCATTAAACAGTTCTTCAAAAAAATCCCTGTAGCTCAAAGACAAAAAGGGAGAGGCAGGAAATCATTTGGCAGTTCTGATTCAATTAATAAAGCACAAAATACCTGCATTTTGATGTTTATCAAATTAAAATGGCAATCACTGAGCAAAACCCTTGGCAGGCATCTCATCTTCTATTTAACCTGAGAGGTCTGTTTGATATTGGTGAAACAGCTCTAACTGGTCTTGGTCTTATAGGATCATGGTGTACGTTTACGTTTTTGCCATTTGAAATCTCAAATCATTTAATTACTTCCTATTTATTTCAAATGTGCTTCTGTAGTGAATAATTAGTCATATTCCCACAGACCAAAGCGGTTTTATAAATTCAGAAACAGAAACGGCTCTGGAGGCTTGTTTAATAGTGTAAATATTGATTTTTAGATTTTTTTTTTTTAAGCAGGTTACAGGCGTTTTTAATTCATCTTTTCGGTACAGCCTGCGGATGAAAATTATTATGCTGCATACTGCATTTATCTTTCATTGCAAATATCTTTAGGGTCACTATATTAAAACGTGGAAACTACCCAATCAGCTCTGCATACAAATCATCTATATTACACTTTTGATAATGATTATAAATTGTCTTTGCTGACAATAACATTATTGTGCCATTCTTACTACTATAAGTCCTTACACTTTACTTGCAAAACACAACAGATATGCTGCTTACACCCCTTCATGATCCCGAGTGGAATTTCTCATTTGCAGAGAGCCTACAGCTAGACCGGCTAACATCAGCAGTATCATTCATAACATCCCTTCCAATTTTCATTAAAAGTTGTGAGTGATGTTTATGCGCATGCATAAAAAGTCTTGTCTGAGTGTTTCTTATAGCCATGGAGGGTGATGTAAAGGAAAGAGCTGTGTGGGCCGAGTCGTGACCACACTGTTCCACACACTGAACTTTCCCCAGTCAGAGGAAGACAGATTCCTGTCTGCTTCAGTACATTGGTAATACCTACAGCACACAAAAGAACACTAAAAATACCAAAGTGACTCCTAACAGATTTTAAACACTCCTCTTTTCTTAATAATGGCTGTATTATCCAACAAGACGACACTACAGCCAGTTTAACAAAGGTAGTGAGGAATCTTTCAAAATGATATGTCTGGACACTGTGTTGATCACAAGACCAATCAGTTTATTAGGCCTACTATTAAGAAGCCTTTTAATATCCATGTAATGCTGCGTTCAAATAACAACACCTGACGTTCTTTTCGGAGATGTTCGCTTGAAATCTCGTAATTACTGTAATTACAACACGACGTGAACGCACATTACATATCAAATGATATGTCAGGGCAAACGGAGGGATAATCACTGGCTGGTGAGTCGTGACAAGGGCTAAAGAGGTGTATGTATTTAACTTAAATAAAGTCCCTCGAACTTGTATGCGGACGTACATTTTGAGGTAATTATTCCTCATAGTCACACAGCCTGTTTTATTAAGTTAGGTTCTATAAATAGTAGCCTATTAAAGCGTGACACTTTAACTCACAATCAATCGATTCACGCGCCCGGATGCGCGCGCTTCTGTGATTATCCCTCCGTTGGGTTTGTTTGTGATTGTTTGTTGAACATGCAGTGAACTTGTGTACTTCTGTGCCATCTAGTGGTTATGAAGCTGTCAACACGCCAATACTCTATAGTAGTAACATGTTTTATGTATTTTTGTTAGGGATGCACAATATCTACCAGCCAATAATACAGATTTTTTTTTTTTTTTTTTTTTTTTTAAATTATTTGTATCGGACTGATACTGGATATTTAATTGCATATTTTACACTTACATTACCTCTGTAGTCATCTAACACTCACATAAAGTAAATATTTAAAAACATATTTAAATTCAAAATGAATTTTGAATGTTATCTTTAGCAAATATCAAAATTAATGTTTCATACTGTGCATTATAATACTGTGATGGCTAAATTCACTTGTAGCATTTTAATTTTTAGTATTTTATTTAATTTATATATTTACTTGTATGTATTGAATTTTAACAAGAACAATTATATGTATAGTGTATATATTTATCAATATATACACTTATAGTTTGAATCACCCTTGTGTGTGTTTACAGTCAGGATGAACATCTGCAGAGCTCTTTTACTGGTTCTTTTATAAACGAACAGCACTTCTGTAAAACAAATAACAGGCAGATAACAGCTTTACAGTGTTTTCACCATGCACTGACCTTTATTGATTTTTTTTCTTTTGAAATTGAAGCATTAAATAATATCATAATAAATAAAAGAAGAGCTATGTACATTGGCCAATAGGGAAAAAGCAAACCAAACCAAATGTCAAGAAAACATTTTTAGGCTAAGACCTGATTTAATGTAACAAATGTTTCCCTTTTGCACTCAGCATGATCTCCTGAAAAATATTTCATGCAACTAAGAAATTCCTATGACTGAAAAGTACATCAGAATAAAAAAACAAAACTATTTTTTCATTAATATTGGCATGAAAACAATCACTAAACAATATAACACTTTTCTTTGTACAATGTGGCACCAACTGTATACAAAACACAGATTCTCATTCTGAAACAGAAATCAGCATAGGCAACTGCACACATTTTAAAATCTTTTTTCCTCATGTAACAGAACTTGTGGTTTATGAAATAAGAAAAATTGGAACTGATATGACAAATCTCAACAGCACTGCACTGCTAAAAATCTGATCTTTTCCATGACGCAACACATATTATAAGCACTACTACATTTTTGATTGTTTTAACTGCAAGTCAGAGACTCGCTTACAAAAATACTTTTTTTCGTGTGTAAACTTTTCTCCAAAGGCACTGCTACCAAATGGGCCCAACAGTGCGGCAATCCAAAACTGTGGCTTCCCCTGAAGACTGTCTGAACTGGGGCGTCCCGTTCCCTTTGGCCCGTCACTTCCACAACAAACATGCTACACTTGTGCTCCACAGTATTAAATCCTATTCCTAATAATATATACCATATAATCCACTTTCTTCCATCCTCTCATCTTTCACTGCCTTTAAGATTGGTTTTATACATGTGATCGGATGTGCAAAATGCGGCATGACGATGGAAAGTACAAGAAACACTTTCTTGGTAAAGAAAATACTATAAAAATAATCATAATAAACCCTTTTGCACATGCCCACGTTCAAATCACGACCAGAGGAACTATAAACAAAACTGACATATGTGCTTCAGCTGTCTAAAGCAATTTCACCGAATAACTCTTCCTAAGTAAGAAAAATTAATACCCTGTACCTTCAATTATATTCCTAACAATATCCAAAAAGGCCATTATTTTACCAGAGCAAAAAACGGTGAACATCATTTGCTACAGTATTCTTGAGTGATGCATATTTATGAAGGACTGCAAGGCATACATGCTCACATCTATAGCATGCTGCAGATCAGACCCTGCTACACACTAATAGAAGAAAAGGATCAAAATGATGAAAGGCAAGATTTCCTTGACAAGAACAGGCCATAATCTGAATACTCCAGCCTCGGTTACAAAGAAATCTCTTTTGATGTCGGTTACTCCATTTATGTGCTTCACTGCAGAACACTGGCTATTTTGTACAATAAAAGACTAGGAACTTACTTTAAAAGATTGAGAAAAAAACATTTCCATGGAAACAAAATAACTGAGGTTTTTGTGTTTAAAAAAAAAAAATCAATGGACACTTAAATGCGCCATCTCCAAGAAAAGAAAAACTGCTGTAAGAGCAGCAGATCCCTTTATGATTTTAAAAAAATGTGTAAAATGTTTGCTTGCATTTCAAAATGTTTCTAGCTTTTTTTCCCCAAGGACAAAAGTGCCTTCACTTTTCACATTTACTTGTAAAAGTTTACAAAAATATTCTAAAATACTCTAATATGTGCACTTGCTAAATGTACAATATTTATTGATATTTTAGTTTGGTGGTTGTTTATTAACTAATACATACGACTATACAACTAAAAAAAAAAAAAAAATAATGTCTCTTTCTGGGATTATAACATCTATTCTGACCTACATCCATCCAAATGATAAGAAAAATACTGATGAGGTGATGAGTTTCAAAACACTTGAGTATATTAAAAAAGAAAATTGTGCAGGCTTCACTGAGTAGTGTCTCTCTCCAAATTGACCATGAGCTCCATACAAATGCAAACAGTAACACATTTAGGGCAATACTGGGAAATGGACTGAAGAAATGTAACCTGTGTGCAAGGAATGTATATTCACTACAGTATTACTATCAATGCCCACAAGCTCCACAAAGACCTAAAGACTCTTTCACATGACTCACATCAGCGTTCCCCCAATGCACTGAACCATATAGTGCGAAGCATGAAGCTACAGCATTTCTTTTCATGCTTTTTCATGTGTTGAGAGAGGTGCGTCCTGACGTGAACTACAAGGACCTAGGCAACACATGGACATGAACACTCACAAACTCTTCACTAGTGACTACCATGAGCTTTGATGTCAAAGGCAGCAGACCAGTAAAAACATCCAAAACCCATTTTGAGTCCTTCACACAAAAAAAAAAAAAAACAGGCACTGGTAAATCATCTAAAACAAAACTAAAACACAATAGCAATATAATTATAATATAAACTGGCAAAACAAACTACACTCTTAAAATAAAGGTTCTTTATTGGCATCGATGGTTCCATGAAGAACCTCTCCTCATCCATGGAACCTTTCCATTGGACAAAAGGTTTTTTGTAGTGGAAAAAGGTTCTTTTGATTATGAAAATGTTCTTCACACTGGTTCTATAAAGAACTGTTAAGTAAAAGGTTCTTTGGGTTTCTTCTATGGCATCCCTTCAAAAACCCTCTTTTGGAACCTTTATTTTTAAGAGTGTATACAATAACATATTTGTGAAAAATACTTTTGTACAAATGTGATGTTGAAAAAAAGTAGATACTGTTGCCATGAAGTAAGAAAGCATCCCCACAACTCAATTTATGGCCACGATTTATTTGAGCATGTATGTGAAAATAGTTGTAGTTCCTGAATGCGTAGCAGATTTTTGCAGACGTGAAAAAAAAAAAGAAAATGAAACTGTAAAAAAGGTTATAGATTGTCTACTGTAAACCAAATGTACTGAACTGAACATTTTTTATACAAAATATATATTTTACAAAATAATTTGGACACTAAACTTGCTAGAAAAATCAAAGCCATATGTCTAACCAAGTTGTGTTCCCAATTTTAAGTTGATATTACGAAAATTAAGCCTGCTGAAAGGATTTAAATTACCATTTCCATTGTAACGCAATGTCCAATTTCAAAATGGTTTTCAGAGGATGAATTTTGTGCGTTTAAGCTTTCGATTGATACCTAATTTACGATAATGGCTAAAATATGTGAAAAAGGCCATAAAACATGCCAAGTGTCCTGTTAATAGTTTAAATCATTGGACTAGCCCTGCATCCATACTATCCATCCTAAACAGTATGTGAGATTAAAATAAATATGTCCCAAAGCATAGTATGTTGAAAAGAGTACTTCAAAAGTCCCCAGATGATCTACTATTTCAGGTAGATTTTCGAAGTGTGGATCCGTGTACACTATAAAGGATAATATTGCCCACAACCCATTGCGCTTTGGAGGAGGATTCAGTTCAGAACTACAAACACGAGTAAAAAGTGTTAAAAAAAAACTACAAAACATGGCGGATATGCGTGATCGACGGTGAGAGGTTTAGATAAAAGTCTGAGTGACTAATAACCAGTTTAAAATATTTATTTAATGTTATCCGTGTTATATTTCATCTGCAATAACAATGTGGACTTTTATAAAAATCCGTTTGGCCATTAACTTTTAAATGCATCATTATGCATTAATATGAGGAAAGTTCTCCGCATGAAAAACCCGCGACTGCAGATCAACGTGCTACAGCATTTCTCTCCGATGCAGTAGGAAATAAAATGAAATGTGGAGGATTTACGATGATTGACAGGCCAGTTTACACTAACAGAATGAGTGTCAGGATGCGACAGAGAGCACACTCAAAAGTATGTACTTTTTCTTCACAAAAAGAGTACATACTTTTAGGTAGCGAATTGAGACGCAGCACATAACAAGGGAATGAATTAGTACAAAGTGGTCACAATTTAACTAAAACGAGGGAACCGATTTGTACAATGAGGGAACAAATTCTTAATTCACAGCCACAGTATCTTGTTTTTGTCCCAGCACATAATGTACATGGCTTCGTACTTTTGAATGGCCGTCAATAGAGAAAGATGCTTTTTGAAAGCTGGTTCAATTTCAGTATCTACCTGCAGGACTTAACTTAACCATGCTAACTAAACAAACATTGAGTCATGTGAAAGAGCCTTAATAAACAGCATCATGTGAAAGAGCCACGCATTAAGAACCAGGCAGCAGGAACTCCTATCGCTGTGTTTATTGTGCTGTGAATCCTTTCAGCACCCCAGAAAAGCTGATGATCGAAATATCACTCATGTAACAGATTCTCTGGTTTGGAATATCCAAACAGTTTAAAGTCGGCTTCATAGAGCCTGTACAGCTCTTTTCTGTATTCCAATGGTATGTTGGCGAACCAGTCCTGCTCCCAACTGCTGACCGTTCGGTTACGATGACTTTGCGGGAACTCGACGACATTGTCTACACGGAGAATCCGCAACAAATGCTCAGCATCCTCGTCCAAGGTCTCCAGCTTTCCCACAAAATCATAATTTATCTGGCAGGGATGGCACAGACGATAGATCTGTCTCCAGTGCTCATTGAAAGGCATCTCTTTCTCTGTGTTAGGATCCAATAAATACTGAACGAAATTTGAGAAAGAAGGTCGAATCCCAGCAGCAAAAGCATCCACGACTGACGCCGGGGGATCCGAGTAATTGCTGTATTTTTTCAGCATGACAACAGCGAATCTCTTGTAGAAGTCCTCGTTCTCTTGTTCGAATTTGTTGCGATAGGCAGAGATCAGTCGTACAAAAGGATCCCTGACAAACAAAAACTTGGTGTATTTCTTAAGCTTGATTTTCATGAGGTGCCGGGAGAACTTTCCATAGCGCTTCCAGAACTTGTTGAAGGTGAAGTGCAGGCTACTGTTATGGATGAGCTCCTGAGGAACATCTAGAGGGTCTTGGTAGGGCACGCCATCCAATAACAGGCTCTCGCTCAAAACGATCATAATGCGCTTCCAGTTTGTGCAGGCCACCTTGGGAACGTAACAGTAAATAATTCCATGCCTGTCGTCAACAATGAGGTGATCCAACTCTTTATTGGGTATGTCATCGAAAGTCCTGTTCTTTCCAGGGAAGTCTAAAAAACTTCCGTTACTGCACACATCTTGGATCAGCTGCTTTCTACTCTCTTGCCTCTGTTTTTTCTCGGGGTCAATTGGCGTCAGATGGATCTTCCACTCTCGCCTCGGGACAAATTTCTCTTCTGATTTCTCAGAGGACTGATTGTGAGGGTCTCCAGGCGGCGGCTCTCCTCTCACCTGCTCCGTGGGGTCTGCGGTTCCTTCTAAAAACTGGTTGACAAAAGCATCTATGTCCATCAAGAAAGAGCCCTCTTTGTCTTCCTCTAATTTCTTTTCAGGGTCACGACGACCCTGTGGAGAGAGGCGGGACGGATGGGGTCCGGAGATGGTTGTGTGCAGGTAAAAATTAGAGGCCCCCACGTCATCCCAGTATATGATTATAAGAAGGATCATGAAGACGGCACCCACGATCATAAAAATGCGGAACAGTCTCGACTTTCCCATTTTGGTTGATTTTGACTGAGAAAGTGCCATTCTCACCTCAACTCCATTCCATAATCGACATCCCAGACTGCATGCATCATACTCTGAAGTAGAAGAAAACATCAGAAAAGCGTAATCAAGAGTGTGCCCAAACTAGTTGGCTCAGTGTTATGCAATACCGTGATTATCATTATGCAATAGAAAAGGAACATTTCATGTTCTCTCTACATGACACAACATTTACATTTCTTTCTGATTGGTTCATCGATATGATTGAATGTTGTGTGTGATCATCAGTCATTTAATGCATGATGCCCAGTTTTTCTCTTTAACCATTTATATATACAGTCAGCAAGTGTATGATGCATAGTGTTTAAAAATCTGGTCAAATTTTACAAATTGTGTAGTGTAATCCAGGCTTAAAACTCACCCCCCATGTCATCCAAGATGTTTATGTCTTTCTTTTTTTTCAGTTGAAAAGAAATTAAGGTTTTTAAGGAAAACATTCCAGGATTTTTCTCCATATAGTGGACTTCAGTGGGGTTCAACGGGTTGAAGGTCCACATTGCAGTTTCAGTGCAGCTTCAAAGGGCTCTACATGATCCCAGTCGAGGAATAAAGGTCTTATCTAGGTCATTTTCTAGGGCTGGTTAAAAAAAAAATATCGATTTCGCAATTTTAATCGATTCACATTTTTACAAACCGATATCAATTCTTAAATCCCAAGAATCGATTAGTCTAGTCTGTTTTCAGTTGATGAATGAACAGAACATGTAGTGCGCCTCCCATCCAATAAATCGCAATAATATTTGTGCTTTGTTACTTTTGATATGAAGCAAGGTCTCAGATTTCAAATGGCGTCCATCTTATTATGAGATATGAAATAAATACTGTTTTGGCGCTGTTCAGTGTGGCGTGACAGATCGCTGTAGCGCCTCAGTTAAAGAGAAGCGGCAGCACGGAGCGCATGTGAACATCCTCTCCTCGCTTTAATACCAGTTACAGCGCGAAATAAACATGACTAAACATCTGAAGGTATGTTAAAATATACAGTACAACTTACCGAAATCCGTATCATGTCTTGTATAATCGCTCAATCAGTGTTTCAACCTCGGAAAGACGTCAATAAAACAGCTTGTAAACAATGTCACGTAACGTCACATTTACCTCAGAAAAACATATTCAGTGACCATAAACTCATTAGTCAGCTAGAAAAATGAACTCTAGAAAGGGGTGTTGACACAGCAGCGCTTCAGTGCTCCGCACAGATATCGCGAGATTTCTGAGTGAACGCAAGGTTCTGCTGCTGAACCGTTAAGTTTTGTCAGCAGAGACTCTTTCGCTTTTTATTCTTCACTAGTCTTCCTAAAACTTTACAAAAGCGTATGTTTTATAGAAAAGACCACATAATGAAAGGCATCAAAAAATAGCGAGTATCACATACATTTTTAATGTTCTTCAATATTTAATGCATGTTTGAATAAATCAGTTATGACAGCCACAATTTAAATATTTATATTTCAAAAAAATGAATTGAAGTAGAAATATGATTATCTAATTCTAAACTTTAGTTATTATAAAAAACATCATTGAGTGTAATTTAAATGTTTGTATATAAATAGGTTAATTTTAACAATATCATAGTAATGTAGTACCAACTGACTCCCATGTGTAGTTTACAGCATTAGTTGAGATTTTTTTTTTTCTCTAGAAAATTTGCCATGTACTGTAACTGATATACTACATCCAAAATAATCGATATCGAATTGAAATCGTAATCGAATCTAAAGCATGTGAATAGAAATCGAAATGAATCGTGAAAATTGTGTCAATACCCAGCCCTAAAATTTTCTAAAGAAAATAAAAATGTATATACTTTTTAACCACAAACGCTCGTCTTGCACTAGCTCTGCGATGCGCCATGCATTACGTAATCATGTTGGAAAGGTCACGCATGACGTAGGTGGAAGTACCGCGGTAGGGCGAAAAACTCCATCTCATTTTCTCCTCCAACTTCAAAATCGTTGTTTTACCTTTTTTTGTAAAGGCCGTTTGACTTAGTCTTTGCACGTTCCCTTTGTAGACACTGAATCAGTACTTTTGCCTACGTCACGCGTGACCTTTCCAACGTGATTACGTCATGCGTGCAGATCGCAAAGCAGTGCCAGATGAGCATTTGTGGTTAAAAAGTATATCAATTTTTTTTTTTTTGAAAATGACCGATCATTTCCCTAAATAAGACGCTTATTCCTCATCTGGGAATGTGTAGAGCGCTTTGAAGCTGCAGTTTGGACCTTTAACCCTTTGAACCCCGCTGAAGTCCACTCTATGGAGAATAATCCTGGAATGTTTACCTCAAAAACCTTCATTTCTTTTCGACTGAAGAAAGAAAGACGTAATCATCTTGGATGACATGGGGGGTGAGTAAATTATCAGGAAATTTTAATTCTTAAGTGAACTAATCCTTTAACCGGTCAGCTTGTCAGCGCTTTTCTTATTGGACGCTTTAAGATAAACATTTCAGTATCAGTATTTCATGTGCATTTATTTGGACAGCTGGCCACTATCACAAAATAAATCCTGTCAGGGTTTGTTTGAGCATAATAACCGCCTAACAGTACATTATCCCTTACATAACACAGACGGTTTTAATTCAAAAGATTTATTTAGTAAGTAATGTAATATAACCCCCGTCAATGGTTATTTTGCCACAGGGGTCTCATATCACCCTGAAGGGGTTTACAGGCTACTTACTGAATAATACATGAAATATTGATATGATTATCATCTTCCTTGTAGGGAGTGTGGAGACTGAATACGAACCCGGCTGCATAGTAAATGGCAGTGCATAATGTATTGTTGGAACAGAACCATTAAATTCCTCTGGAACATTTGGCGTGAGACAAACCAAGAGGATGATTAACGCCCAGCTATTGGCTCGTTTCGTGAATGGCGTCACAGCACAACACAATGATGTAGGTTACAAACAAAATATGCGTGCATAGTAGCGAGGCGTAATAATCACTCAAAAACTGACATAAATGTTTACGAGCTGACTACACGTGTACATTTTTCCGATGTGTGATTATTTTTTCATTTAAATTCAGGCAATTATTATTCGGAAATACACTGAACAGCTATACATTTGCCATGCTCTCATTTCAAAGGCAAATGCGACCCCTCACATTCAGCTGGACACAATGCAGCTCTTTGACACCATCTCTCACTGTGGGAGGAAGCTGCAAACATTCGAGCTTATCCGTGAAAACTCCTCGTAAGACATTCATGTATAGATACTTTCTACTATGCAGCTGATTTCGGTTAAATTGGATGGCACTGTGTCGATTGTTTTTTCTTTGGCAAAATGAAGATAATGAATCTAAATCTAGAGCAAGTGCAAAGACGTGACTACACCACTTTTTCCGTAGGAAGTCATGAAGCTACTCATGCCTGGGATTTTGTAGATCGGTTGTGATTCGAGCAGACGGAATTTAAAGAATACTATATTTAGAAGGATATGATCGAAATGAATGTGTAACGTGTCTAAACATGGCTGTAACGACCACGGTCTCACCTCATCGCAGGAGTCTGAATTTCTCGGCAGGCAGACGGCGTCAGCTGAAGAGGGATGTGCGCGCGGGGTGTTGACACAGCAGCGCTTCAGTGCTCCGCACAGAAATCGCGAGATTTCAGAGTGAACGCAAGGTTCTGCTGCTGAACCGTTGAGTTTTGTCAGCAGAGACTCTTTCGCTTTTTATTCTTCACCAGTCTTCCTAAAACTTTACAAAAGCGTACGTTTTATAGAAAATACCACATAATGAAAGGCGTCAAAAAAAAATAGCGAGTATCACCTACAATAGTTCCCGCCAAAATGCAACAGTTGGTAACGCTACCACAATAAAACTCTGGTGTCTTAGTATTAGCCAGCACCATCCAAAAGAAATTCGAATATGTTCTATTAACATATGCAACAATATATTAATTATAGCAACATCTCAAATAGAGATCATGAGACCATATAAAATCAAACGTGAAGGAATTATATTCTATAAGCCGAGAACCAGGACTTCATAAGATTTCTTCACTGGACAAAAAATAAATAAATAAATAAATATTCTTACTTAGATTTTTTTTTTTTTTTTTTTTGTATTGTTTCCAGTCCAAATATCTAAAAATACTCAAACCAAGACGCATTTTCTAGACTAGAAAAAAATATTGTCTTGTGTTCAGAAAAATATATATGAGATATTTGGACTAGAAACAAGACAAAAAGCGTAAATGAGTACACCCCCTTTGAAAAGTAACATTTTAAACAATATCTCAATGAACACAAAAACAATTTCCAAAATGTTGACAAGACTAAGTTTAATATAACATCTGTTTAACTTATAACATGAAAGTAAGGTTAATAATAGAACAGAAATATACATTTTTTCAGTTTTACTCAAATTAGGGTGATGCAAAAATGAGTACACCCCACAACAAAAACTACTACATCTAGTACTTTGTATGGCCTCCATGATTTTTAATGACAGTACCAAGTCTTCTAGGCATGGAATGAACAAGTTGGCGACATTTTGCAACATCTATCTTTTTCCATTCTTCAAGAATGACCTCTTTTAGAGACTGGATGCTGGATAGAGAGTGATGCTCAACTTGTCTCTTCAGAATTCCCCAAAGGTGTTCGATTGGGTTCAGATCAGGAGCCTCTGAATCATTTTCACCCTGTTCTTCTTCAGAAATCCTTAGATGTGTGTTTAGGATCATTGTCATGTTGGAAAAGTGCACGATGACCAAGGGCACGGAGTGATGGTAGCATCTTCTCTTTCAGTATAGAGCAGTACATCTGTGAATTCATGATGCTATCAATGAATTGCAGCTGCCCGACACCAGCAGCACTCATGCAGCCCCACATAAGGACTCTGCCACCACCATGTTTCACTGTAGGCACCATGCATTTTTCTTTGTATTCCTCACCTTTGCGACGCCATACAGTTTTGAAGCCATCAGTTCTGAAAACATTTATCTTGGTCTCATCACTCCAGAGTATAGAGTCCCAGTAGTCTTCATCTTTGTCAGCATGGGCCCTGGCAAACTCAGGTGGGCTTTTTTGTGCCTGGGCTTTAGGAGAGGCTTCTTTTGTGGATGGCATCCATGCATGCTATTCCTCTGCAGTGTACGCCATATTGTGTCACGGGAAATAGTCACCTCAGTTTGGCTTTCTACTTCTTTAGATAACTGCAGTGAACTTGCATGCCGATTTTCTTCAACCCTTCTCATCAGAAGACGCTCCTGTTGAGGTGTTAACTTCTGTGGACGACCTGGGCGTCTCTGTGAGATGGTTGAAGTTCCATCTTTTTTTTTAAATTTGTGTACCACTTTTGCTACAGGATTCTGATAAGTAAAGCTTTGCTGATCTTCTTGTAGCCTTCACCTTTCTGGTGTAAAGAAATGATTTTCTTTCTCAGGTCTTGTGACATTTCTCTTCCATGTGGTGCCATTGCTGATAGCAATAGTCATAGTCAACTGTCTGTTGGACACCTGTGTAATGAATAATTAGACTCACCTGTGGTTGAATTCTTGTTAAATTAGACATTTGTAGTCTAAAATTTAGCTTTGTTCCAGAGATTTTCAGTGGGGTGTACTCATTTTTGCATCACCCTAATTTGAGTAAAACTGAAAAATGTGTAATCTAAGTTACATTATTAACCTTACTTTCACGTTTTAAGTTAAACAGATGTTATATAAAACTTAATCTTGTCAACATTTTGGAAATTGTTTTTGTGTTCATTGAGATATTGTTTAAAATGTTACTTTTCAAAGGGGGTGTACTCATTTACGCTGAGTACTGTATATACAGTCAAACCAAAATTTAATCAGACACCTTGAACATTTCATTCATTAATACAGTTTATTCACTATAGTTTAAAAAATGGTAATAAAATATGAGAAGATCTCAGAGTTAAGCTGTGTCAGAAAAGTGTTATCTGACATAATTAAGATTAATTTTAAGCAAAACATGGTCAGGTGAAAGTGTCTGAATAATTTTTGGTTCCAAATTTTTATCAATTTTACTGGAAATCCACTGTATGAAGAATTTTTTGGGTATAATATTTCAGTTTACTTTATTTTGCTATCCTCACTTACATAAATAAACTATAGTGTCCTGTACCCACTAGCAAAAAATATATAAAAAATTATATCTAGTGTCTGAATAATTTTTGGTTTGACTGTACTATATATACACACTATATATATATATATATATATATATATATATATATATATACACACAGACATTTTATTTCTTTCAACTGCCTATTTTATACATTTTTCTTTAAGTATAGAAAAAATATATTAAATTCAATCAGATGTTGCATAATTTCTTAACATGATTAAACGTACTTATTACACATTATAACTAAATTAAACTTACTTAAGAGAATAAAATGCTAAATAAATTTAAAAGTAATTGACAAATGTAAGTGATCAGTAAGTGATCAATAAGTGGACCAATAAATCATTCACTGATGACATTATTGCCAAAGGGATCATAAACACTAAGTGCAGTTCATAGATCCATTAAAAAGGTAAAGTAAAAATTGGGGGTGGGGGGGATTGTTGTAGTACAAAGGTTGAAAGACAACCTGAATGTCACATAATACTGAATTGATCATTACTTTATACTTATTCCAGCATTTCCCAAAATATTCTCGTCCGAAATATACTCTTTATCAACTCAAGCTCAGTAAGCAGAACTAGCAAAAGTTTCATCATGTGTTTTTGCTTCAAGTTCAACAACAGAGAAAAACAACAAAAGACTCGAATTTTCACTTTTTTTTTTAACTTTATTCCCTTGTTGTGCATTTAATATCAGGTAATCTGAATGGAGGAGGATACAGACCACTGTAGTGCCATTTTCGGACACTAGAGTACAAGTTTGCCTTTTGGAAAATCTTAGGAAACAAAAGGTTTTCCTTCGGTGAGATGATGTAAAAACAGTTTATGGCATTTTGTGCCATGGTAACACCCTTTTGATGAGGTAGATCAACCAAAGGCAGGAACAAGAACACGTTACGATCAGATCCACCAAGAGCAGGCCTGGATGATGTTGGCAGGGCAGCTTTTTCTAGAGCTGGATGATTTTGTCAAAAAGCAGCAGTCAACAGTGGCACCAAATTCTCCTTCTGCAGTGACCAGTATTAAAAGGCACTTGACTGATGATAACAAGGAACACTCTTACAGGGGGATCCCTCAGTTTGCTAGCCCACACTCCTCCACTAAAAAAAACAGGATACTGAAAATAAGAAAACAATATAGTTACAATTGTGCCAAGGTATTACAAAGACCATAACGGAGTAATATCACTGCACATACAGTACCTGCTGTTGGATTACAGATCTCCGATGGGGATAATTTCTTCATTGATGAAAAACTCAATGGTCTCTTCCTCCCAGTCATCGATGTTGCTCTCTAGCTCATCAGTGTCCACACCTGGAAAAGATCAGAAAATCCAGTGATGACTAGAGTAGTTTAAAACTCATACTCAACCTCTAGATAGGGCTGTCACAATAATTACATTTCTGTTGACAATTAACTGTCACCGACTGAGCCTGGTTTCTCCCAAGGTTTTTTTTCCCCTCCATTCTGTCACCTGATGTAATTTGGGTTACTTGCCACTAGCTATGTTTCCATCCACCTATTTTTATGTGCATTTTGGGATATCACATTTAAAAAAAAAAAAAAATCATCTGTGGGCCCAACCCTTTGCTGGACAGAGCTGTTCTCTGTATTAGTTACCTCCTCTGAGTTCCAGGCGGAGAGGTCTCTGCTCCTGGTACATTTCTATGGCTCTCTCACGGTACTTGCGATACTCCTCCATCATGGCACGTCTCTTGTCCACCAGTTCCTGTCAAGCACAAGGCACTCATCTAAATTTGAGCACGCAACTTTAATCTGCATGTATCCAAATGTGCTGTGTGCGTCATAGAGAAAAGAAAAAAAAAACAGATCAATCTCATACCTTTGATGCCTTGGACTGACTGAGACGATCTTTCTGCTCAAAGATCTTGGAGTATTTCTTCAAGTCCTTCTTAATGAGCTGTGGGTTTCAAAAGGCAAGGTAGGATTAGAATTCACTCTAAAGGGAGCTGACAGACTAATGAGAGTGACCCTGCATCTGACCCCATCCCACCTTTATTTCCTCTTGAGACAGGAGAGAGGGTGGACGGGGCCTCCACAGCAGCTGGCAGAAGCGTTCCTTGTTGTTCTTCTGCAGCAGACGGCCCTGGAATGTCCACAGCCAAAAGGCGTTGTCCACCTAAACCAATAAAAACATTTTGTACAAAAAGGCATCTGAGATGCATTTCCAATCCAAACACATTAAACAATAACAATAATAATAAAAAAAAAAAAAAAACACTGCCATTTTCCCTGTTTATGCTCCCATTAGGGTCCATTCTTAGGAAGTTGTGTTTCAGTGTTATGCAGACGACACACAACTTTACCTGCCGTTGAAATGAAAAGATGCCAGCCCTTTGAAACTACTGTTGGACTGCTTCAAAGACATTAAAGCTTAGACGGCCTGAAATGTTTTACATTTTAATGAGAGCAAAACTGAAATGATGAGATTTGTCCCAAATAGAACTCGCACAGTACTCTCTACTTCCCTACGCTAAATCCACTGTTAAAAATCTGGGTTTAATAATGGAGACTTTCAACTTGATAAATATATAAATTCTGTGGTAAAATCGAGTTTATCAGTTAGGGCTTTGATCTAGGGTCAAGTTTTTTTGTCATTTAACAACCTTGAAAGGTTTATACATGTTTATTTCATCTCATTTGGACTATCGTAATCCCCTCTATGTTGGTGTCAGTCAGACCTCTCTCTCATGCTTGCAGTTAGCGCAGAATGCTGCAGCTCAACTTCTAATAAAATGCAGAAACATTTCCCCCATACTGGCTTCACTTCACTGGCTTCCAGTGCATTTTAGGACTGATTTTAAGGTTTTGGTACAAGGTTTTGGTATAAATCCTTAAACGGGCTAGTCCCGACCTACCTTTCTAACCTTATACAACCACACGTCCCATCAAGGTCCCTTGGGTCTTCTGACCACATGCTTCTGGCTGTCCCTAGAGCAAGGTTGAAGCACAGGGGAGATTGTGCTTTTGCAGTTGCTGCCCATAAACTCTGGAACACTTTACTACTGTCTGTGAGGCTGGCCCCAACATTGTCTGCCTTTAAATCTAATCTTAAAACATATTTTTATGCTTTGGTGTTGAATTCAGTTTGAGAGCTGTGTTTTTGTTTGGTCTCTTTGTTGTTGTTTGTTTTACAACCCTGTATGTACAGCACTTTGGCCAACTTGTGTGGTTTTTAAATGTGCTTTAGAAATAAAATAAACCAATGAACAATAACATAAAAAATAAAAAAAGGGTATTTTGTACAAGCGTTTAAACATACACTACCATTCAAATGTTTGGGATCGGTAAGATTTTTTTATAATGTTCTTGAAGGAAATCTTATGCTCACAAATGTATGCATTTATTGATAAAAAATACACTAAAAACAGAAACATTGTGATGCATTAGAATAAAAAAAATAAAAAGACTGCTTTCTAATATATTTTAAAACAATTTATTCCTGTGATCAAAGCTGAATTTTCAGCATCATTACTCCAGTCTTCAGAGTCACATGATCCTTCAGAAATCATTCTAATATAATGATTTGCCTCTCAAGAAACATTTCTTATTATCATCAATGTTGAACACAGTTGTGCTTCTTAATATGTTTGTGGACAATTTTTTTTTTTTTTTTTTTTTTTCAGGATTCTTTGAATAGAAATGTCTTTTCTCTAACTTTTGATCAATTTAATGTGTCCTTGCTGAATAAAAGTATTAATTTCTTAAAGAAATATCTTACTGACCCCAAACTCTTGAATGCTAGTGTAATTACACAACAAATATCACATATAATATTAGATGACATGTAACGTGGCTATTTATACATTTGAATCAGTTAAATTACCTTGTGACTCCACCAGGAGACGGATGTCACAACATATCGTCCAGTGGGGTCCCATTCCACGTCCGAGGCCATGTAATGCTCTGCGATGTTCATCATGGTGCAGTCTGACGTGTCCACAAAAGCAAGAGCTCCATTCATGCTACAGGACAAAACATAAGTAAGAAATTATACAAATGAACCACTCTAAAAGTAAATGCATTCAAAATTTTTTTTTTTTTTTTTTTTTTGAGTACAGACCTCCTCAACCCAGCCAAGACCAAAAACTGCCCCTGTGGACTCCAGAAGATGCTGTTTGCCTGTTGCTTGTCAAACATTTCTGAAACAATACATTTGTGGGTTAATATTTATATCATGCACATATCTAAAAACTATCTGTCAAAAGAAATGTGTTTACAACGTGAACACTCACTTATCAAGTCAATTTTGCCATTGTTCTTCACATGGTAGAATGATGCACTGATTCTGGGAGATTCACCATGAAGCACAGCAAACTTGCTGCCATTTGGTTCCCAAGCAAAAGCAATGATGCTCTCTGTAGATGGGTAGAGAAATCAGATCCATATTTATAAAAGACAGTCAGAAACAAGAAATAGCAATATAATCCTCTTTTTACCTTTCATCTCCACCACATCCACAGGCACCTGCTTCTCTCTCATTCGGAAGATCTCAAAGTTGGTGACAACACCCTGAAGTACAAACAGAATTGAGCAAATCCATGAAAAGGAAATGTTTACGTTTAAGCTAGTAGTGTAAATTCAAGGCAGCTCTTATACCTGCGTTCCTTTGGGTGTTCGGTCCACCTTCACGCAGAGATAGTCTCCATTTTTCTGCCAGTGAAGTTTACAGTCCACAACATTAAAGAGATTGCGGACTCTGATCTCGTTCCTTGATGGAAGCTGCATGAGTGTTACCCTTGCTGGGATGTCTTTATCCTCAGGAACCCAGAATGCAATGATGTTATCACCAGGTGACCAGGAGAAATCCCTGTGGACATAACATTAATTTTAAATTAAAATATATCTTAAAAAAAAAAAAAAAAAAAAAAAAAACACATCAAGCAGATAAATATTACAGTGTAATGAATATGTAGTGTAGTGATAGATATGGCACAAGACTGTTTTAAATATATACTGTTAAAAAAAAAAAAAAAAAAAAATGAAACTGTTTAAAAGTCTAGGGATAGTGCCGTTTTATTTTTAAAGAAATTAATACTTTTATTCAGCAAGGATTCATGAAATTGATTAAAAGTGACAGTAAAGACATTTATAATGTTACAAAAGATTTTTCTTTTTTTTTTAATGCCATTTACTCTTACTTTCTATTCAAAGAATAAAAAAAATGCATCAGTTTCTGCCAAAATATTAAGCAGCACAACTGTTTTCAATGTTGATAATAATAAAAAAATGTTTCTTGAGCATCAAGGCAGCAGATTAGAATGATTTCTGAAGGATCATGTGACACTGAAGACTGAAGTAATGGCAGCTAAATTCAGGAATAAATTTCAATAGAAAACAGTTATTTTCAATTGCAAAAGCACTGCTAATTCTTACCTTTAACTCCAAACGTTTCAAAGGTTTTCTATTGTTTTATTTTACTCACTTAATTCCGTTTATCTTCAAACTCTTCTTGTCCAAAAGACCCATCGACTACAAAAGAGGACAATTTGATTTGTTAATTAAATGAAATCTGAGCATTTTCCAACTGTGCGTCTCTGACACAAGACACTTACAGGAGTCTCGTAGATGCTCAGTGTGTCCTGTGTCATTCGGGCAAAGAACCTCCCATCTGGACTCCACCTGAGCAGAACAAATTGTAGATTGAGTAGTTATATTCCAGTTCAACTATAATCTAATCTAATTAGTAACGCGTACCATGAAAATCAACTCAAACCACACTTACTTGAAAATTGGCCAGTGGGCAGAGCTTTCACAGTGAAAGCCTCTTTTCTTCTGTCCTGTCAGAACATCCCAGATAATAATCGCCTGAGGGTCATCTTTAGTGTCCATAAGAGGGCTGAACGTGACAACATATCTGCAAACACAAATGACATTAAAAATGTGTTTAAAAGCATGAAAAAGAAAATAATCATCTGAATGTACCCTGTAACACACAATAACACATTGAAAAATGTTATGCTAGTTTCAAGATGTCTTTAAAATATATGAAGTAGTGACTGAATGATTTACCTGCCATTATTTAGCTACTTTTAGATTATCACCATACACTGAATTATGAGAGTACGTACTTAACAAGAGTTAGTTTCCAGGTGTTAATTCTGAAATCTCTATATAATAAACATAGTAATAATGATAGAACATTAATAATAATCATAAAATAAATTATGCTATTCCATTTTTGTGAAATGAGTATACATTGTGTATATTAAGTATTCATTTAATCTCATTACAAGAACCCATTCCTGCATGAGTATATGGCATACCTCTCACAGGGAGAGAAATCAATGAGCTGAACCCCCTGATGACTGAACCTCTGGATCTGCTTGAACTTCTCACCGCCCCACAGAGCAATGCCTCTCTGATGGAATGTGGCCAGGTAGGTGCCTTTTGGAGACCAGCGCACGTATGTCTCGGTCCAGCGCTACAAGCAAAATGTAACAAAAAGATACTGAATACAGTATGCATGGCCACATGGTTATATTTTAAAGATGAATGGGTGAACGCTTCTAAAAATAACACTATTTTAACTCACCGCTCTCTCCTCCACTTCAATTGGCTCCTTGACATCATTAGCAAATATGCCTGTTCTTTCACCAGAATCATAGATTACGCTGTACTGATCACGACAGTCAGGATCCTCTAACCAGTGACGCAGATTCCCCTGAGACCAAAACATCAAATGTTTAAAAAGAAGCATTTCAAATTTAAAAGTACGCAGGATCGTCAGGTTTGGATTACACACAAATAAGAAAAATTCTTAAGAATAACTACTCACAAAATCTTTAAAGGGCTGCTTCTCAGGAGCTTCCCACTCATCACAGATTGACATGTACCTACAGAAACAAGAAACTTTAGTATTTATAATCACTAAGGTTGATATATCACATTGGCTGTTTTTTTCTTTTTTTTTGGCCTACAAGTGTCAGAAACATGGCTTTTATCAGGACTTTTAAATAAGTATAAATTTAATTGTAGTAAAGGGCCATCCACACCAAGAATGTTACATAAAAATAATTACAACAATAACCATATCATCCACACCAATGCAAAATATCATTGAGCATGCACATTCTTAACCCAATTATGCTTAGTAAAAGTGTTAAAGGATTAGCTCACTTCAGAATCAAAATTTCCTGATAATTTACTCAACCCCATGTCATCCAAGATGTTCATGTCTTTCTTCAGTCAAAAAGAAATTATGGTTTTTAAGGAAAACATTCCAGGATTTTTCTCTATAGTGGACTTCAACAGGAATTAAAGGGTTGAAGGTCCAAATTGCAGTTTCAGTGCAGCTTCAAAGGGCTCTACATGATCCCAGACGAGGAATAAGGGTCTTATCTAGCGAAATGATCGGTCATTTTCCACTTTTTAACCACAAACGCTCGTCTTGCACTAGCTCTGCGATGCGCCACACATTACATAATCACGTTGGAAAGGTCACGCATGGCGTAGGTGGAAGTACCACGGTAGGGTGAAAAACTCCATCTCATTTTCTCCTCCAACTTCAAAATCATACGATATCGTTGTTTTACCTTTTTTTTTGTAAAGGCCGTTTGACTTGGTCTTTGCACTTTCGCTTTGTAAACACTTGGTTCGGTTCTTCCGCCTACTTCACGCGTGACCTTTCAACGTGATTACGTGATGTGTGGCGAATCGCAGAGCTAGTGCAAGACAAGCATTTGTGGTTAAAAAGTATATAAATTAAATTTTTTTTTTTTTTAGAAAATGACCGATCATTTCCCTAGATAAGACCCTTATTCCTCAGCTGGGATCGTGTAGAGCGCTTTGAAGCTGCAATTTGGACCTTCAACCCGCTGAACCCCACTGAAGTCCACTATATGGAGAAAAATCCTGTAATGTTTAACTCAAAAACCTTAATTTCTTTTTGACTGAAGAAAGGACATGAGTGAGTAAATTATCAGGAAATTTTTAATTCTGAAGTGAACTACTGCTTTAACCCCTTTTTCCTTTATAAGAGTATAGTCATAAATGACTCGAGCATAAAATAAATGACTCAAGCATAAACTGAATGACACAGCTAGCCACCTACCCCAGTATCGTAAACAAATGTATGCACATGTATGAAATGTGACAGGAAAGAGTCCTCAGCATCAGCCATCAAAAAAATACTTATCGGTCGAACACTACATTAGATTGTAACAAATGCTGTCACAATAACAGCACAATTAAAAACAACATACTTGTCAAAGTCAGTGAACAGATTGACACGGAAAGTGTGCTGCTTGTCCAGCTTGTAGCCATCAGCGTTTTTGACTGCTTCATGAGCATGACTTGGTGCAGAATACTCCAGGAAAATGTACCTGTGAAGATGAAGCGCATTCATTATTACAGTTCAAAGACTAACACAATACCAACACCATGCTTTTTCATAACATGAAGCATATTAGTATTAACATATATAACAGGTTCCAAAAGTACTGTATCCATGTATCTATTTTAAATAAGCATATCCGTTTTAAAAAACTCTAAGCCAACCCGTTTTAGACGTATAATACCAGCTATACAAGAATCATTCGCCATATGACAACGATGGAGCATCCCTACTTCCCACTGCACACCCATGCAAACTAAAAGTTACCCCTTGGTCTTTCCATCTGCGTCTGGGTAGAATTCATTGGTGATTCTGCCAAACTTTGAGAAGATCTTGTGGATGACGTTCTTGAGTTTCTCCAGACGATCTGGTCCGACCTGAGGGACGTTATCAACCACAATGACCGAGTCGATGCCGTCAGCCTCCTGAGGTTTCTCCTTGAGAACATCCCCCAGCAGCTCTGCATACGGAGAAACCATCCAATAAAGACTCTATCAACATCTTAAACATGTTATGGGTAAACAGATGCTACAGCACTACAATGAACTTTCTGAAATCAAGAGCAAAACAGCTGCTAATGCAACGCAACAGCGCTACTGTGACACGCGCGTCTATTTCCCTAAAGCTGCTACGATGCTTTTGTCCTGCTCGCGCACATGCTGAACTGTAACTATGACGCTCTAACTGGAATAAAAAGCATTTACTCCTAAACAGGGTGGTTGAGCAGCATCAAAGGTCACTAAACAATGAATCCGAATGGTGTTCGTGTTAATTCCGC
The DNA here is from genome assembly GCF_019924925.1 of Ctenopharyngodon idella. Lineage (NCBI taxonomy): Eukaryota > Metazoa > Chordata > Actinopteri > Cypriniformes > Xenocyprididae > Ctenopharyngodon > Ctenopharyngodon idella. The sequence continues at coordinate 36,323,045 of NC_067222.1, read as the reverse complement.
GCTGACATGTTCAGCTTTAGGGTTTAGTGTGTGACTCGTAGCCCGTTAGCAGGCGGGCTACATCGTAGGCCTCTCTTACCCTGATCACTGATGTCATCCACGAAATCCTCCGGATCACTGAACGAAGGCTCTTCTCCGTCCTCATACTCCATTTCGGCCTCCATATTCTCCGTATCTCGCATTTAGAGATCGATCGCTGTCAGTATGGGCTAGTGAAAAGGCGGTGGTAAATTTCACAGCAGTAATCCAGAGATTTTTCTCACTCGGCCATGTGCAAAGCAACCGGCGCCAACCACTGCGAGCGAGAGAAGGACCGTACCATGTGTGCGGAGAGCGGGTGGAGGCTCTTAGTGATTGTTTAGTATTAACGTACAACACAAATTTAGGAGGAAGATGACATTTTAATGTAATACAGCAGTATATGTCCTTATAATTTTATCACTGCGGTTCAAATGCGCTAAATGCGTCGTTTTACTATGAAATGTGGCATGCTTGACCCCTTTTATGATAAACGTGGTATTTCCCTGTGCTTATCTCTCTGAACTTCCTGTTCATGTGACAAGTACCTCCCTTCTGAAAATGCGTACTTCACTACTGTAGTATGCAAAAAGCTGTCAAACTGGGACTCAGTTTGCGAGTCCACCTAGACTAGAAGGCCTAATAGGATGTTCAGAGAGATAAACAAAGTCAAAGATAAATAAATCAATTTTTTGTCCAAAGACCTTAATAATAATAAAAAACAAAGATATGACATCCAAAGTATGTAAGATAGTAAAACTAGATCTCTTGAATCCAAAAGATTTTAATAATATTTTGCTATATATAAAGGTATTTTAAAGATTTTAAAGTGTCAAAAGGTCATTCGGTTTAACCGTCCAAAGGCCAATACAGCCATTTCATTTGTGATTAAAATATCTTAAAATGTAATAAATGTATATATTTTTATTCTGGCATGATTTTATAACATCATATATCAACATAGTGCAAAATGGTATTAAAATTATGTGTAGAAGTCATTGCTTTGTTATGAGAAAGAATGTCAGAAAAAATTAATTTCATTGATGTCATTCAGAGTAACCAATATAAAGGGACCATTTTGGATCAAGTCATGCGGTCAGTATCATGTGACAGGATGTGACATCATTCAGACACCTGCAAAGGACCACATGGTCATGAAGCAAAGTAACTAATTCTCTTTTAAAGGGTTAGTTCACCCAAAAATGAAAATAATGTCATTAATTACTCACCCTCATGTCGTTCTACACCCGTAAGACCTTCATTCATCTTCGGAACACAGATTAAGATATTGGTGATTAAATCCGATGGCTCAGTGAGGCCTCTATAGACCGCAATGCCACTGAAAATCTCAAGATCCATAAAGGTACTAAAATACTTTTTGTGCACCAAAAAAACAAAATAACGACTTTTCAACAATATCTCATGATGGCCGATTTCAAAACACTGCTTCGGAGCTTTAAGAATCGAATCAGTGGTTCGGAGCGCGATTTCAGTAATGTGATTTCAGCAGTTTAGCCGTTTGATAGGAGATCTGAATCACTGATTCAAAACAAAAGTTTTGAATGTTTTGAAATCAGCCATCACTAGATATTGTTGAAAAGTCGATATTGTTATGTTATTTTGGCGCACAAAAAGTATTCTCAGTGCTTTATAATATTAAGGTAGAACCACTGTAGTCACATGAACTGTTTTAAATATGTCTTTAGTACCTTTCTGGATCTTGAGATTTTCAGTGGCATTGCTGGCAATAGAGGCCTCACTGAGCCATTGGATTTCATCAAATATATCTTAATTTGTGTTCTGAAGATGAACGAAGGTCTTACGGGTGTAGAACAACATGAGGGTGATTAATTAATGACAGAATTTTCCTTTTTGGGTAAACTAACCTTTTAACTTGAAAAATTAATGTTTTCACTCATGCTCATACGCATGTCCCGAAATATCAGGTAATTCGGTACAACCGCTATAAAACATGGAAAATGTTGTAATATTTTAAAAACTTGTACTAAATATAAAATGTTTGATTGCTAGCTAGATATCAGCCTGTTAGCATTGTTTGAAAATATCGTCATTCGGTATAACCAAAAGTGTCATTCAGTAAAATTTTGGTTAAACCGAATGACTTTTTTGGATACAAATTTTGTCCATCTTGTAAAAAATGACAAAAGCAGTGTTAACTGATTATAAAAACCACCTAATCTCATTGTTAATACTTAATAAAACTTCAAAATTAATTATGTCTCCATTATGTTTTGTTACTCTTACAAAAATACACTTACTTGATTGATTGACTGATTGATTGATCTTTGACGGTAAATGAGTGTGATACTGATATGTCTGTATGGTACACGTTAGTTTTCCAGTGACATAACATTTAAATTTACTGGAAGGGTATAAAGCCTGGTAATGATCTAGAAACCCTTTAATCTTCGGGGCGGCTGGGAACATTACAAAAGAGTAATTTTTCAAATACATCCTCAGGGCATGACTGGCAATACACAATTTGTCTAGTAGTATTTAGTTCATTACCAAAACATTAAGAAGCTATTTTATTTGGATGTTTTCCAGCTGATTACACTGATTGACAATGACCTGTGGCAGTCTCCACAAGGAAACTATTAAACACAATAGGAAATTATTATGTATTGAATAAGCACAGTGGAGTATAAAGGAAATTATGCTATTCTTTTCATCCAGTAAATGAACTGTGGACCTAATTCAAAATCTAATGGATTATATTCACATCTGTGTGAAAATAAGCTGCTGTTCCTAGGTATATTTTGGGGGTTAAAGATACACTTATGTACAAGTTTCTACATAAATACCTTTTGGTGGAAGGAGGAGAGAGCAAACTAACCTCCTCAAAAGGTGCTAATTAAAATCCTAATTTATTTTTGACAATGTTGGCTATTATTTCACAGTAAGGACCTGAACCAAATAAATCAACTTCATGTAATTCTTCCTAATTTAAATTTTAAAATGTAATTTATTCCTGTAATGGCAAAGCTGAATTTTCAGCATCATTACTCCAATCTTCAGTGTCACATGATCCTTCAGAAATCATTCTAATATGATGATTTAAAACATTTATTATTATTATTATCAATGTATGAAACAGTTGTGCTGCTTAATATTTTTGTGGAAACCGTGATACATTCTTTTACTTTACACACCGTGAGGGATTCTTTTATGAATATAAAGTTTGAAAGAACAGACCAGTAAGCCTATTTATTTGAAATAGGAATCTTTTCTTACATTATACACGTCTTTACTGTCACTTTTGATGAATTTAATGCATCCTTGTCAAATAAAAGTGTTCATTTCTTTATAAATAAATTATAATGTTCAAATGAAAGGCCAACTATTCTTTTCCGAGCAAAAACAATGAAGTTGACATTGGACATAATATTGAATCTTTATAGAAAAAATTAATAAAATATAAGCATCATTGTATTTTTAAATTCCCTTCTGTTTCTTTTTCCTCTTGTAATATTGAATATCATGTTCTAATGAGATTTATAGTACAAGGTGGAGTCTTTTAAGAAAATAAACACTTCTTTACGCATAGCCAATAGGGGGCGCTCTTGTTGCAAGGAGTTTGAAGTTCATATTGGTTTTCTTGAGTTGGTGAGAGATTTCCCAGTCATACACGAGTCAGATGATTTGTTCTGTCTGAGCAAACTCTGGCTATCTGCACAATGATTGGTGTCCTTCTAGCAAAGTTTTTGCAGTTGCGATTAGATTACTAACAGTAACATTCCCGTAGGCACATCTTTTCCAGCTAATGTCAGAGCTGACATTTTCTCTCACTCCTTAATTCTGGAAAAATCACTGTTGTTGAATGTGTATTTGAAAGCCCAATACATGCCTAGCAGGCAGATTAAAATAAAGGGCAGGCTGAAACATTGTTAAATAGTCTGGCAATGACTGCTGCCCTTATTTATTACTAAATATCAGCATTCAATTTTGAAGTGCAATACAAGGCAGCCTGGAGGAAATGCAAGCATAACAGGAGTCATGAGTTTTACCTCACGCAAATAAGCCAGGGTCGTCCCAGAAAAGGCACTTTGTGTGCTTAGACATAATCTTCTGTCTTGAGCAGGGGATTTGTCAAGGGTTATATTTGTTTAGATGTGTCTTACCACAATAGGACCTCTTTGTTCATAGTCAAACATTAGATCCTTCACAGGAAAGGAAAAGTTCTCAGCAACGCTTATATGACAATAAAGCCTAAAATAGCTTACTACAAAGACGGGTGGCGTTTTGAAAAAGATGCATCTAAGCTTCAAGTTAAAATGGTACTTACAGTACTGAGCACAGGCCCCAGTTGGGGGTTACACTTCCTCTGCCACTTAACTCTTGCATAACCTCTGTTTATTTGTTTCTGTTTGAACTTGCTCCCAAAGCCATATGCAAGAAATGCACCGTGTGGGGACGGTTCAGTTCCCATTCAGTCGGTCACGTTCGGAGCCGAACCTCATGGTTATTACGGAGTGTGTGAAGACTAAAGAGCGAGCCGTTGCGGGACTTTCTCTCGTCGTGCAGGCGGACAGCACTGCAGCGGGCCGGTCTCCTTCCCTTGTGTTTGCCGAGGAGCAATTTCAGAGCCGTTCTCACGGCTGGTAGAGCGGTGCGCTTAGAGCGCTAAAAAGCTGTTCTGACAGCTGGGTGAGACGGTTGTGAGGAGGGAGTGCACACGACAGGCTGCACTACTTCCCTGTCTGTGTTGCTGCGGCTTTTTCCCCTGCGTGCTTCGGCACTTAAAGAGTGAGTCCCTAAAAGAGCTTACACAAGTAGATTCGCGTCTTTTTAAAGATGTCGTTCTAGTTGTGTGTTTCTGGATGCGGTCGTTATCTATCACCGCGGGATGGTCACCAACGCTGTATCGCGTGCCTGGGCTTAAGCCACGCTGAGGCGGCGTTTGTGGATGAGTCATGCACCCATTGTGGGAAGATGACCATCTCGGAGTTGCGATCTAGACTCCAGTTCCTGCAAAGGGGCGGAGTCCCGGTGCCTTCTTTCCCAGAGACGGGGCACTCTCTGGCACCCGCGTCCAGACCTCTGGAAACTCCATGTCTGGTCCCTGAACGGGACGCGGAGGTTCTAGGTGACTTACCCCCCGAGGTACTTAACACCATCGCTTCGGCACGTGCTCCGTCTACGAGACGGGCTTACGCCTTGAAGTGGAACCTGTTCGTCGAGTGGTGTTCTTCTCGTCGAGAGAACACCCGAAGATGCTCGATCGGTGTCGTGCTTTCCTTCTTGCAGCAGGGGTTGGAGCGTAGGCTGTCCCCCTCCACCCTCAAAGTCCATACTGCTGCTATCTCCGCTTATCATGACCACATAGATGGCAAGTCTGTTGGTCAGCACGACCTGGTCGTCGGGTTCCTTAGGGGGGCGAGGCGGTTAAATCCTCCTCGTCCTCCCTCCATACCCTCTTGGGACCTTGCTCTGGTGCTGAGAGCACTTCAGATTGCTCCCTTTGAGCCCTTGCAATCAGCAGACTTAAAGATTCTGTCTATGAAGACTTTGCTGCTGGTTGCATTGGCCTCCATCAAGAGGGTAGGGGACCTGCAGTCTTTTTCGGTCGACGAATCGTGCATAGAGTTCGGGCCGGGTGACGGCCATGTGGTACTGAGACCCCGGCCTGGCTACGTGCCCAAGGTTCCTACCACTCCCTTCAGGGACCAGGTAGTGAGCCTGCAAGCGCTGCCCCCGGAGGAGGCAGACCCAGCCCTGGCTTTGCTCTGTCCAGTTCGCGCTTTGCGACTGTACATAGACAGAACTCAAAGCTTCAGGACCTCAGACCAGCTCTTTGTCTGTTACGGAGGCCAGCAGAAGGGAAAGGCTGTCTCCAAGCAGAGGATGGCCCACTGGATAGTGGATGCCATCGCCCTGGCTTACCAAGCTCAGGGCGTGCCCTGCCCGCTCAGGTTGCATGCGCACTCCACGAGAGGCGTCGCAACTTCCTGGGCACTGGCTCGTGGCGCCTCGCTAACAGACATTTGTAGAGCTGCGGGCTGGGCGACACCTAACACGTTCGCTAGATTCTATAGCCTTCGTGTCGAGCCGGTCTCCTCCCGTGTTCTCACCTCAGGTCAGAGGCACGGAGAGGCCCCGGCTTAGTGTCGGCTTGCTGCGCTTACATGCGCTTTTTTCTCCAGAGAGTCCCTACAAGGCAGACCCTGTTGAGTCCTCCGATCTCCCTTCGGCAGCCGACGTGGCGGAGCGTCTGGCGCCAGGCCTATACTCCGTTGTATCCTTGAGAACCAGGTTTAGGCTGGGTACCATATGTGTGACCCTACTGGGATCCCATATGTCTAGTTCCACGGTTGCTCCTAAACGAAGCCCGTGTCTTTCCCTCTGGGAGTACCCACCTCTCATCGAGTTGGAGTCACCCCAGTTCTTCCATATGTAGTACAGCCTACGGGTTAGTCCATATGTACTTCTCCACATAACTCCTTCGGGGAAGGATGTGGCTTCCGCAGCGTTCCTTTCCCAGCGGAAGGGTACGCTTTCCCAGCGTTATCTAATAGTCTCACTGAATGGGTTTTGGGGAACAGCAGTGATCGACACTCTCTGTGTTAGCCCTGTCCCACCGTCCGTAGGCAAGGGGGTTCAGGTGGCTTACAACAGAGCGCTGGAAGGGGGCAGCCCCTGTGGCGCTTTGGTAGGGATTCCTATTCGTCGGTCTGTCCGACGTACGTCGAACGTGACCGACTGAATGGGAACGTCTCGGTTACAAAGGTAATCCTCGTTCCCTGAAGGAGGGAACGGAGACGTACGTCCCGTCGCCACAGTCGCTGTACCCCGCTGATGCTGCCGCCTATCCGGTTCGGCTCCTCAGCGAAAACCTGAAGATGCAACGCACCTGCTGCTCGTTATATACCCGCGCTGCGAGGCGAGCAGCTGATGCATATGATTGCATGCCAATGTGCATTGGCTCGTTGTAGTTACACTCAAAGTAGATTGGCCTCTCTAGCGAGATTCCTATTCGTCGGTCTGTCCGACGTACGTCTCCGTTCCCTCCTTCAGGGAACGAGGGTTACCTTTGTAACCGAGACGTTTTTCATATATGGGAAAACAGCAGATTTAAACTTTACACACAACAAAGACATCAGAGAGCTAAAAACTAATAGTAATAAGATACAGAAACAAACAATAAATGACCCCAAATAATCTCCTGACATAAGGATATTCATATATCAGTGGTTGGGTTGTAACCTAAAAATGAGTCTGATCTATTCTGATCCTGAATAAGCAATGCTAAATGCAAATAATGAAATGCAGCTATTCTTATGATCGGACATATGATATTTTAAACGGGGTGTTGTTGTTATCAAAAGTTGATTGTCCAATCAAACTATGGTATTTGGACAATTCATCTGTCACATGGTAGAAGTCTGCCCATGATTGATTTAAAGAGCATTTAACTGATTTAAATAGCTGATTTAAAGAGCAATAACTTGCTTTAGGGTTTCAATGGGTCATAACATGATGTGTAATGTAAAATTTGGATAGTGAAGCAAAACCAATTGAGAACTGCTGGACCATTCAATAACTCACAGAAAAGAAAAGGAAAAAAATACTGTAAAATGCTACAGTACAAACCTTCTAATTGGTTAACAGTAAGTTACCTTAACATATATGATGAAAAACTGTAAATTTTAACATTGCAGTAATTTTACGTAAGCAATAAGGTATGAGAGGCTGTGCTGTATCATGAATAAGTCACGGCTGAAGGGCGTTATTAGGCATGATGCAAGAGTGCCTGCAACCCCTTCAGCCATGACTTCTTCACTATACAACACTAGTCTCGAGTACCTTATTGCTTTTATAAAACGGTTACCACACAATACAAATATTAAAGCCAAAAATATGTATCAATGCAACTTTCATGAAGTAAACTTCTACTAAAAGCCTTCCTTCCGCCAGAAAAAGAGCCCCTGACCATGAACAGCAACAGAAGTTATATTATTACGCCATTAGATGGCGGCAAAGACTGTATTTATGAAAGTGTCAGTCAGTAGCGAAGACTTTTACACGGAACAAGACGCAACTGACAAATGCTTTGACTAGCGCTGTCAGTCTCGGGAAAACCCCTTAAATGTTCAAAGAGGACAGGATAATACATCAGACATTTAAACAGATTTTTTATTATGAACATAGGACTGACCTGAAGGAAAATGCTAAATCTGAATGCAGGTATATAAAATTTTCTCACAATACTCTTCATATACAGTAATTCATATTCACATAATACAGTAAGCTTCAATGAACAATATTAAATGAGAACAAACAGTTTACGTTGCTAAGAGTGGTTGCTAAGGGTGTTGTGTAGTGATACACTGAACCGCTGGGTGACGCAGTCGTAGCCATGTTTTATCGTGAATAAAACACAGCTATTGACCAATCAGAATCAAGGACAGAAACTAACCGTTTTATAATTTAACCCTCTACAGCACAGCAGTTCCCTCAGGCAACGGAAAGTTTTCTTAAGCCCTATGTTTAGTAAATTTTTCTTTAAATGGTTACAACCAATTAGAAAGTTTGAGAAAGTACCAAAGAACAGTGCAGTAAGGTGTGGGAGCCACTATCAAGCACCATTTAAAGGTGGGACGTCCTGTTCTGACACATAGTCACAGGAGCACATGGTGTGAGAAGAAGGCAAGATTATTTGCTTTAGTAATCTTATTTAAAATGACATGAACTGTACATAAAAAAATGTGTGTATGAAGGTGTAGAGAAGCCTTTTGTCAGGTTTTATGAAGTTTTTTTATTTTGCATGTTCAGAAATTTAGTTCTTCTTTTCGTTGCCTCAGGGCAACGTTTTGCGATAAGGGGTACTTTTTGAGGATGTTTTGGACAATATCTCACATTGGCCATAATGTGTTATGTGAAGGGAAGATGCAGGGTTCCTGGGTGTGCAGGAACACCCAAAGTGATGTGAAAAAATTGTAACATACACCCATATTTCACAGCAGAGAAGAAGTGCTTTTTAAAGTTTCGTACGGAGTGAAATCTAATTACATGAAGTACATTATATGGCATGACACACTACATGATACAAACTTATGCATGTATCAAATTCAATATATCAATGTCTTTCGAGTTTTTTTTTTTCCTTTTTACTTAATGATTTCTTGACAATTTTTAAACATTTTTTTGATTTTGATGATCATTTTTTCTATGATTCTGTACCATTGTTGCACAACGTTGCCCTGAGGCAACGAAAAAATATTTTGGGGTGGGGCGGTCAAATGTTTTTTTTTTATCAATAAAATGTTCCCAAATGAACCAAAAAATGATGTGGAATTTTTTTTTTTTCATGTGCCATCAACATGCGTGCAGTAGAGGGTTAAAATAATATGTTTTTTCAAGTATAAACTATAAATTACCATATAATTTATGGTGAAAAACAATAAAGAGCAGACATTTTGTTCTCATCAGTAATGTACATTATGGTGTTACATTTTCTGTTATTTAGTGAATGTTTATTGCACTGTGTGTGTCAGATAGCTGTGTGTGTGACTTTGGGCACCGTCTATATACAAGTGTTGGCCATGTTTTATGGACAGGCCATGAACTCTGATTTATAATGTGGATTTCTATTGTACAGCATGTATTATCATTGTGGTTATCAATACATTTTAAGGAAAAAATCAGATTGGTATATTATTAGTATATCACTTAATAAAATATACAGTTATAAATTGTAAGATATACAGGCACTAATGTTCCATCCTGTAATACCTGAAACACTGTACTGTATTTTTTATGATGAATTTTTGGCAACCACAGCTGCCTGTTTTTTGTTTGTTTGTTTTGTACCATAAATAAATCATGATATTGGTTACAGTGTACATTGAGTTATACAATATGCAGTAAAGAAGAACAAGCCAAAAACCATAACTTCAGCATTTTTATTGTATTTATATTGTTCTTATATACAAAACACACATAATGCAGTTAATCTGGAATTTCACACTTTTTACAATCACTGGATACATAAAACATAAGAGAAGCAAAATATGTAAGTGGAAAAAAGTACAGTAAAACACTGAAAGGGGTGTTGATGTAGACATCAAGTTAACAGTGACACTCATGAGATCATTAAAGAGGGACAAAACACCAGAGCAGCAAATGTAATGTAAATACCATAGTCAGATCATCTTCAGTAGATTGAAATCGCAACTGGAAATAGTTTCTCTGATTATTATTCTCCAAAATATAATTTATTTCAAATTAATTCCACGCCATATGCTTATCTTGATTGCAAGTTTTAATAGCCTTTATACTTGTGTCTGCGTTTCTTTTCCACTATTTAACATTCAGACTCTCCCAATGGTATTAAAAGAGGAAACGAGGATGAATACAGCCTTGAATTAAAGAATATATTCCCCTTCTTTATGTGCACAAGAGCCAGATATCTTCCAGTAAATGCATCTGTGTTGCTCCCACTGGGAAGAGCTGTCAGGGACAAAGGTTCAGGGTGTGTCCAATTTCTCAAATCAAATCCCTTCCTGCCAAATTTCAGTAAGCCAACATGGCACTGCGGTGATTACAAGGAAGGACAGAATTTAAATTGCCTTTAGGGCATAGAGAATGTAGCTTTCTCAATGTTGCTTTGTAATAGAAATGAGTCACAGTGTCCACTGAAGTACATAAAACAGAAAGAAAAGGGCTTGATGCTCTTGTTAAAACTTGAAAACTATCTGATAACATATCTCAAGTGGCCCCTCAACACAAAACAAAAGCAAAACAAAATTCTGACAAGCGAACACCTGCACTGAAGTTGAAATCGCTTGCCCTCCAAGGAAACCGTGAGTCAGCGGCTATATCTCTGATGACAAAAACGGATGTCTGGAAAACAGATCAAATTGTGCCACCACCACTAACGAACGCTCCTCAGCATTGGCAGGGATCACTGGGAAGTCACTTCACACCCCGTTCATGGAGTAGTTCAAAAGAATAGATCGCAACATGGGTGAAACAAATTGGGGGCTCGTCCGGGATCGCAACCTGGGACTCTTGTAGGCACATCAGCTAAAACCAAAAGCACACAGCTGTTCACAGCTGCCATTCAACAAGATAAGTCCCTGGCTGAAATCAAGGAGGAACTAAGATCTTTACATCTGCTGATTGTATAACTGAACAGCATCAGGTTGGCTTGAAGAGTCACAGGTTATATACATTTCGAGAGGCTTATCATCATATGAATACTCATAAAGTACATTTTCTGTGCAATAATGACTTTTAAAAAATACCATTAATGCATTATTCATCTTAAGTTAGTGGTGTTAGAGGCATTACCAGTGATTTGACCCTACTCTATATTTCAAAGCTTGTAGCTTAACGTGAAGAGACACATAAAAGCAAACACAGTTAACATGTACAAAAGCCACTATTCACTCTATGTACAAAAACCCTGCTTAGTTGTTAATGAGAATTTTGCATATATATCTATAAACTCACATGTATAGATAAAGCAAAATGTGATTTAAATGTTAGATTATATCAAAAATAAACCTGTCAAATGACATAAAAATTAACTACTTGTATCAAGCAGGATGTTCAGTGCAGGTTTGCCATTTATTTTTAGGATGTTATTTGGGAGATGGGCCAGTGTAAAGTTATTGTGCATTGTTTGAGTGTATCCTTGAGAAAAGAGGTGAAAATACAAAAAACAATCGACTACCAAACTGCTTCATTTTCTTTGCATTGACAAACTGTAACACCCTCAAATGTTCTTGGTTTTTCCACCATTCAAGGTGTTTTCAAACTTCCCGTTTCACAGGAGGAAATTAAAATGAGTGATGACAGAGAGAGTTTGAATATCATGTCTCTAATATAAAGGTCTGCATAACGGAGTACATGATCATCTAACACAAGATGCAAATTTTGCACCATGATTTTTTTTCCTGCACAGTTGTCAAGGTTAAAACGTTCAAATGAAGTCCAGGTGGCATTTTCTCCTGCGACAGGATGGAAAATGGACTCAAACAATGGCAAAAAACAGATCAAACTACTGTAAAAGTCACTGCAACATTATGTCCTTAAGGTTCTCCTGAAGAATCGTGTCTTTGACGGCATGAAAGACAAAGCGAATGTTCTCAGTGTCAATGGCAGTGGTAAAGTGGTGGAAGAGCGGCTTGCTGCGGTTGCGACGTTTGCGGTTGAAGCATTGAACGAGATAGGCCTGCACGTCCTCCACTCGATGAGGGTCTCCCCGGAAGTCAGAAAAGTGCTTGCAAATGCTGACTTTACGTACCTTCTCCACCAGAAGGTCCATCTTGTTGAGGAAGAGGATTATGGACACATTGGAAAAGAGCTTGTTGTTGACTATGGTCTCAAAGATGTTCATGGACTCCACCAAGCGGTTAGTGCGGCGGTCTTCCATCAATACCTGGTCAAACTCGCTCGAGGACACCATGAAGAGGATGGAGGTGATGCCATCAAAGCACTGAAACCATTTCTGTCTCTGAGAGCGCTGGCCACCCACATCTACCATCTTAAAAGGGATCTTCTTGATGATAAAATCATGCTCCACAATTCCCTTGGTGGCCTTCCTGGCCAATAGGATGTCCTGTCGGCTTGGCACATAATTCTGTAAGAATAGGTTGAGTGAATAAAGTCAATAGCAAATATATATATTAGCACAACAATGACAATTTAACAATTTGCTTTAGCTAAATTTATCTGAAATATTTTTATTAACAAGGATGATTGTTTGCATTGCACAGGTCTATTAGAGTTTCACATTCTACCAGGGTCTTTTTTACCCACTTATGCAACTTAAAACATAAAAACTATACTTTTTGCAAATGTAACAATTCTGATATTTCTGAAATCTATGTAGTAAAATAAATCAAAAATAAAAATCTAAAGTAAAATAAGAGTGGTTCCCAGGCAATCCTTTGTCACAAATACACAATTCTTAATGAAAATTGCCACAAGGGTAGACAAAATGACATTCGAAGTAGTTTCCACATCCCACCCAAACTATACCATGTATCTGCTTTGTATTTGGCTTTGGTTTCCATGCTCACACAAAACACTTCCAGGCCTTTTTTATCACTCATCTGAGACACACTATGTGTTCTTGGCAACCTTGGCAAATCAATCTGAAGTAGACCATTTTACTTTCATTTTCAGTGTCTCCAGTCTTCAACGCCACCACCTCTGCTGGGACACATTGCATCTGACTATCTTTTCAGATGACTATCTTTGTTTCTATAACAGCTATATCATTTTTAAAACATTGCATGTTCATATACCACGAAGAACTGACATTTTGAAATAGTGCTGTGTTATCATGACTCACCAGTTGGCCAATCCGATCCAAGTTGTCCAGGAAATATTTCACTGATTCACTCTGTAAATATAAAGAGCACAAAAAGGATAGTGTTTTACTAAGTGCACGGAACAAGAATATTTCAGCTTATTCCCATTTATACAAACAACAACAACAACAAAAAAAAAAAAAAAAAGAAAACAAAATATTATAATTGCATAAATTACATCAGTTCAGCATCTACTAATAAAGTCACTATAATTAATTAAAAGATTCATACCAGGATGTACAGTTAAAAAGTTTGGGGCCAGTAATACTTTTTTTTTTAAAGAAATTAATACTTTTATTCATCAACGGTTCATTAAATTGATCAAAAGTGACAGTAAAGACATTTTAAAAAGATTTCAATTTCAGTTAAATGAAATAGAAAACCCTGAAAAAAAAAAAATGTATAGTGTGGCGTAAAGCAAGGCAGGCTGAGAGTCGTGGAAGCGGAGTGAATGTTAATGAGTGTCAGAAAAACAGAAAACAGTTATTTGAAATTGTAATTATATTTCACACTATTTCAGATTTTACTGTATCAAATAAATGCGGACTTGGTGAGCATTAGAGACTTCTTTCCACAGAAGTGTAGATCTTCTACTTCTACTCAAGCAGGACAACAAAAGTTTATATAAAACACATTCTGAGTTCTTATTCTCACATAGTACCTTTATTTGCAAAACTATCTTTTAACATTTTTATTAGAACAAATAGGGCAACAAGATCCCAAAAGCTGTTCTAATTCAGGAATGGAAAGTCTAAAAGTAACAGGATGTTCCTATCTTTGTCTGAGAACTATTTGGGACACTCATACCACATAGTGCCCGTCAGCAGAACTTCAGTTAACTCTAAAACTGAGCTTTTACACATAATGCCCATAATCTCCTGCTACTTCATGAAGTGCTGTAGGGAGTCAGATGAAAAATCATTCTCAAGTATTGCTCCCTTGGACCACCATTTGGTTAAGTGCACATTAGCACATTTTACAATCGTGACTGCATTACATTAAGGTCAGTTTACATTACAGAATGTTGGCTGTAATAAATGGATCGTATAATTTCCAGATAGTACAAATGAGCAGGCAAAGGAATGACTGCAGGCTTTTTGTCTTGAACTCAGCTCAGACTTTCACTCCTATACTACAGGAGAATCAGGCCAGAGGTCAGAGCCCAATCCATAAATAAAGCTGACAGATGAGATGTCTGAAGCTCAGGGTGATCGGAGTCAGTACGGCATGTTCACACTCGTCTCTTCTTCCAAGAATCAATTATGTCTGTTGCCTTCATAAGCCACAATCTACTGATAACCACATTTATTGCCCAATATCTGGAGACTTTTCCCAGCAAAAACATGTCTTAATGGAATGGACTCCCTAGAATGAAGAAATAGAGAAATGAACTAAATTACTGTGTTGAGCATTATTTCCTGACAAAGTTGTTTTCACGCAGGCTTTTTGATGGCAGACACTGCGGCCTTGGCGTTTCAGTGAACATTGTCTGGAAAAGCAAATTGTGTCCTCTAGTTTGTGTGTGTCTCACAAAGGCCCCTAGCCTGGCCCATGTTCCCAACAGGAAACAGCTGTGTGTGAAAACAGGGGATTAGTAGAACAGCACAGACTCAAGCCCAACACCCCAACCCTACACACACACACACACATTGGGTTTCCATGTTTTATGGGGACTTTACATAGACATAATGATTTTTATACAGTACAAACAGTATATTCTATAATATAAGCTCTGTATAAACTCTATAATGTTCAAACTGCATATTCTACACTAACCCTACCCCTAAACCTACCCATCACAGAAAACTCTATAATATAAACTCTGTATAAACTCTATAATGTTCAAACTGTGTATTCTAAACTAACCCTACCCCTAAACCTACCCATCACAAAACTTTTTGCATTTTAGATTTTCAAAACACTTAATTTAGTATGATTTATAAGCTGTTTTCCTCATGGGGACCAAAAATTTCCTCAAAAGGTCAATTTACTGGTATTACTATCCTTGTGGGGACATTTCCCCATAACGTAAGGAATACACACACACACACACACACACACACACACACACAGCATATCATCATCAGGGCTTAATGTAACACAGGCAGGAAATCACGAAGATATCTGATAGCAGCGCCCGTGGCATTTATCAGTCTCTCAATACGCACACACAATAAAAACATTCCTCTACTGCGCTAAAAAAATCTTTAAGTATATATAAAATATATATAAATAATTATGTCTATATATATCTTTTAGATGGGCAATGTAAAAAATACTTTTTAATTATATATTGTTAAATATTATTACTAAATTGTAAAAAAATATATATTTTTTTACATTTACATGACTTGGAATAAAGTCCAACTGCAGTCCAAAAAGAAAAATAAATGAAAACATTTTGGTTAATTGAAATAATTGAAATAACAAATTGAAATAAACTGAAATATAAAATAAATAATGAAAAACTAAAACTAACACTTAAAAAACTAACAAAACGAAATAAATTAAAAGTGAAATTAAAAACTAAAATTAACAATTCAAACCTATAATAACCCTGAACCAGACGCTATTCATATTTTTAAATCACTTTTCTATACTAATTGTGATGTAATGTAATCGACAAAACACAGGAGTTTGAAAGTACCATTATATAAATGTATATAAATATCAATATGATAAATCCATCCCTATGCAGTGTAGTCAGAAGCTGCAGTGGAGCAGAGCTAAAGCACAGGGCTGTTAAGTGACCCTTATCTGAGCTCTCTGATTGGTCCTTGCTCTGCACAATAGTATATGCTGCAGGTCATTGGCCAATAAAGCTCAAGGTCTCCCTCCTCCCTCGATCTGAGCTCAACGCACACATGACGGCCCGCTGAGAGTGTGGGAAAGATCTACGCTGAGGCCTTGCAGGCCACAGCCACAACTTTAGCACAATGTAGGAAAGTGTGCCCATGGGTATTTGTGCAGTGAGTAAGGGGAAGCATGATTGAGCATGGCCATGTTCAGAGGCCTTAACCCCTCCTTTCCCAGCGGTGATCTCAGTTGCTACAATTCTGCCCCAGTCCTCTTCAAATAAACAGCAGATCTGGAGAAATGAGATCCAATTAAAGTCATCCCTCGTGACCCTTGACTCAAAGACAGACCCTAATCGCTCAGAAACTAAGGGAAATGCCTTGAAGGAAAACATCTTTGAAAATTTTCAGAGGTACATGATATAAAACTAGCCCTGATAAATCTCTGTTTTGATCAAACGGCATCGGTGTCGTCTTGGGAGAGAGCTTATACGAACAAAGCTGATTGGAAGGGATGAATGCATTCCTAGAGCTTCAGCGAGTCCATCAGAGATTCTTTTCACCTCACACTTTGTTATATCTGACAGTAAAACCTTCCTCGGCAGTGAGTAGAGATCCTGTTAAAGTGATGTTTAACTGCCAGATACAGCAGCTGTGCTTTGTTGGTGGATAACTGTTCCACAGTGACTGAGAACAGACATATCACTGAATGTTTTCATTTTTCTCTCTGTAGGAAACGTATTGTGCCTAGAAAAGTGAAATACAGCTGTATGTTCCCATTTTTTCCCAAGAAACATAAAAAAAACCCCTTCAAAAATACAAAATAAATAAATTACATCCTCATGTCACTCCAAACCTGGATGGCTTTCTTTTTACATTGGCCACAAAGAAATTTAGCAGAATGTAAAAAATAAATAGGTCCATATGGGGAAAATGTATGCAAACACAAATGTGATTTCAGCATTTAAAGGGTTAGTTTACCCAAAAATGAAATTTCTGTCATTAATTACTCACCCTCATGTCGTTCCACACCCCTAAGGCCTTTGTTCATCTTCAGAGCACAAATTAAGATATTTTTGATGAAATCCAATAACTCAGTGAGGCCTGCATTGCCAGCAAGACAATTAACAGCCTCAATGTCCAGAAAGGTACTAAAGACATATTTAAAACAGTTCATGTGACTACAGTGGTTCAACCTTAATATTAAAAAGCGACGAGAATACTTTTTGTGCGCCAAATTACAAAATAACGACTTTTCAACAATATCTAGTGATGGGCGATTTCAAAACACTGCTTCATGAAGCTTCGAAGCTTTACGAATCTTTTGTTTCAAATCAGTGGTTTGGAGCGCCAAAGTCACGTGATTTCAGTAAACAAGGCTTTGTTAAGTGTTTCGAAACGTTTCAAAATTTCAATTGTTCACGTGACTTTGGCAGTTTGATACACACTCTGAACCACTGATTCGTAACAAAAGATTCGTACAACTTTGAAGCTTCATGAAGCAGTGTTTTGAAATCGTCCATCACTAGATATTGTTGAATAAAGTCGTTATTTTGTTTTTTTGGTGCACAAAAAGTATTCTCGTCACTTTATAACATTAAGGTTGAACCACTGTAGTCACATGAACTGTTTTAAATACGTCTTTAGTAGCTTTCTGGGCTTTGAAAGTGTTAATTATCTTGCTGGCAATGGAGGCCTCACTGAGCCATCAGATTTTATCAAAAATATCTTAATTTGTGTTCTGAAGATGAACGAAGGTCTTACGGGTGTGGAACGACATGAGGGTGAGTAATTAATGACAGAATTTTCATTTTTGGGTGAACTAACCCTTTAAGAAGATTTTCAGCAAATAATGAGTTAAATTTCACTCTGTTCATCACACAAAGCTAACATGTAGCTTCAGAGGACTTGCAATGTAAAATATTGTCATTTTGGGAGCTTGAAAACTCTTGTCCACATATATTCTACTGTTTGGAAAATGAGGAGCTCAGACATTCTGCAAAATATCGCCTCCATAAAAGAAATAAAATTTTTAACTTTAATTAAAAAAATTAAAGTAAATGATGATGGAAATGTCAGGTAACACTTACAATAAGGTTCTATTTGTTAACATTAATTAACTACAACAGTTAACATGAACAGTGAAAAAATACTTCTAAAGCATTTATTAGTTGTAATTGCAAAATGCCTAAAGTGGACTATCAAAATAATGTGTTGCCATATTATTTAATGGAACTGAGCTAACAGTATTTTTAACTAACGTTAACAAAGATTAATAAATACTGTAACAAATGTATTGCTCATTGTTAGTTAGTTAATTTTAGTTAATACATTAACTAATGTTAACTAATGGGACTTTATTGTGAAGTGTTACCAAATATCAAGTTCATAGCAAAACTTCCAAATTAATTTCTGTTCTTTTCAGTGAGAAAAGCAATCCTCTTTTGTAGTGACGCTGTCCGCCCTTGCCTCCGTAAATATCAGACTATGTAAATAATCCTCACGCAAAACAAACAGAGTTTGATTTCCCGGTCCTTGGAGTGGGATTGCCTGTTTGGTTTGGATGCGAGAAGAGAACTCATATTAATCCCCCACATGGAGATCCTTCACCTCCAGAACTTCACAGAACCTCGGGCTGCTCCCACACTGTTGATCTAGCTGTAACCGTACACCTTTCTTTTATCTTTGCGGATAGACTCGTATTATGATTTTTGAGTTTGGAGGAGACCAGTAGAAGAAAAATGGATGAGTGTCAGGGAACTCTGAAAACAATTCGAAGACTTACATTATGCCAGAGGTATGTTAACAATAACATGAGTTGTGTTCATAGAAACAAAAGACTAGAGTTGTGTACCTTAATGCTGATTATATATGTACACTACCGTTCAAAAGTTCAGGGTTAGTAAGAAATGAATGACTTTATTCAACAAGGATGCATTAAATTGATCAAATGTGACAGTATAATAAGACATTTATAATGTTACAAAAGATTTCTATTTCAAATAAATGCTGATCTTTTGAACTTTCTATTTATCAAAGAACCCTGAAATAAAATCTATCACTGTTAAGCAGCACAACTGTTTTTAACATTGATAATAAGAAATGTTTCTTGAGCATCAAATCATCATATTAGAATGATTTCTGAAGGATCACGTGACAATGATTCAGCTTTGACCACAGGAATAAATTACAGTTATTTTAAATTGTCAAAGTATTTCACAATATTACAGTTTTTAATGTATTTTTGATCCAAAAAAATGCACCCTTGGTAAGGATAAAGGACTTCTTTCTTTAAAAAAAAAAATCCACCCAAATCTTTTGAACTGTAGTATATATTAACCACAATAAAAAAGTATGCAATTAATCATGATTGACAGCATTATAATATATATATTATACCCTCCAGAGCCCTGTCTAATATATATCTTTTTAGTACAGTGACACATTGCTGCTCTCTCAATATAGAAAACGGCCAAAACATGTCAAACACATGGGCAGACTACCTGAGAAATCTGTCCACAGGTATCTGACATCCCACATTAGTGGCAGTGGATGGCAACTACTGCTGAAAAATAGCGAAAGGATGACAGAAATGTCACTTCCAAGCAGAAGATCTGCACACCCTGTCAACCTAATGCATTGCTCTTTTTCAAATCAGTGATAGAAGAACAGGAGACACCTGTCCTGTTGACCTACAAGATAATGTGGTGTAAGCTAGGGCCACAACTAAAAACTATCGAATAATCTGCCAATTACATCTTCAATTTAAAAAACCAACAGCAAAGATTTTATTTCCTAGTAATACCGTAAAAGCATGTTATACCATATCCTGCTCAATGCTGTCCTCCAAAGAATGTGCAAATTCCTGGGTATTCCACATAATGTTATTGTCCTTTAAAATATAAATATTACTCTAAAATCACAGATAGTTTTTGACAAAATCAAAACCAAACATACAAAAATAGCAGTGCTTTACTGACATTTCTTGTGCCTATACTGTAAATGTCAGGAATTCTTTACTATAATGCCACTACAGTTATTGTTCTTATAAAAAATATAATTACATGATTTTATGATTATAATTAGATTTATTCTAAACATTGAATTTAATGTCAACCAATATTTAATCAAATGGACAAAATTATTGCACTGTGCTTCTTAGTTTGAATTTACAACATGGGTGATTTATTTCTGCTGTAGCTCACTGTTAAATTTTTCCAAAAAAAAATGTGGTCTTCACTACTGTAAAGTGAGGTCAGTGGGGACAAGTCTTACGCATCCAACTAATCAACAGAGAAATTGTTGAATGATATTTATTATGGATTTGTATTCATTTTATCGGGTTAGTTGTTGCAGCTGTAGTGTCATCACTTCCTCAGCTCAGTTAAAGTGAATTGTGACTGTGACCTCAGCAGCAGACACAGTCTGTCAAGTCCTCTGTAATGTGAGAATGTGTAAAAAGTGTGAGACTAAGAGCCGAGCCGCTGTGTTTGTTCTTCCTACGGCACACTATGGCTCTTTGGGTATTTCCCACTTTTCTCTCCTGTGTCTCACCTCAGTAAGTTCAGCTCCTATCTTATCCATTTGCCTAATGGCGTCCCCTCAGGGAGACTGACCCTCGACAGGCCTGAAAAACAAACCACTGACGGGTGGAATAAAAACAGTGTGGGAGATTAAAAAAAAAATAGTCAAGAAAAACAGTGTGGGTGTATGATGTTTTCAACAACAGCCAAACATCCAAGGACATGGCTGCCTGTAAAGTCAGTTTTTCCTCTTGCAGTACGGTGCTCCCCTTGAGTCTGCTTTCAATAAGAACAGCCCACTCGCCATCTGTTTCACAGGGGCTCAAAACTTATTATCTACTGCTAATCCTCACACTTTTCTCAAGGACATGAAAGAGGTATTAAATTGTGTCCTGAGATTTTCTGAACATGCAGATGGAGCAATATGAATTTGTTCAATGTCTCTGAGCCCATCATTCACAGAGGACCTTTCAGAGAGCAATCGTGAAATCTAAAGTTAGTGCACTTTGAACAAAATGCACACACACACACACACACACACACACACATATATATATATATATATGTGTGTGTGTGTGTGTACAAATGCAATTTGGGGTACGATTTTGTAATGTTTGCTCACTAAGGCTGCATTTATTTAATAAAATAGCAATATTCTAGTAATAATCTGTTAAATATCTGTTTTCTATTAATACATTTTAAAATGTAATTTATTCTTAATTTATTCATGGCAAAGCTGAATTTTCAGCATCATTACTCATTACAGTCTTCAGTGTCACATGATCCTTCAGAAATAATTCTAATATGCTGATTTGATGCTCAAGAAACATTTCTAATTATGAATGTTGAAAACTGGGGAGCTTCAATAACACCCCATAAAAGGCACCATAAAAGTAACAAAAAAAATGACTGTTTTCCAAGTCTACTGAAGTCATACAATAGCATTGTGTGAAAAACAGATTAAAGTTTAAAGGGGTGGTTGATTATGATTTCACATTTTTAACTTTAGTTAGTGTGTAATGTTGCTTTTAGAGCATAAACATTATCTGCAAAGTTAGGACACTCAAAGTTCAATGCAAAATGAGATATTTTCTTTTAAAGAATTCACTGTTTAAGGACTACAACAAACGGCTGGTAGGGACTACAACGAGCTTCTTCCCGGGTTAGTGACATCACTAATCCTAAAAAATCCATAAACCCTACCCCTGAGAACACGCAACAAAGGGGGTGAGGCCATGTTGGGCTGCTTAAGAGAAGAGGAAGAGTTGTTGTAGTAGAGTGTTGTTACCATGCCGTCATTTTACATCAGACTGCTTCATAAACGAGGGTCAATTCAACACTGGATTTGCACAAAAGATTAACATGACGGCACATGCTAGTCGATGAGTTGAATCAACTCCACAGCGACTACATACATTTATCCACTAACCATTCAGAAACGTCCAGATGCTTTCTAAAAGTTGTAACTTCATCCTGAGTCTCTCCATCAGTGTCCGACTTCGGTTTGAACAATGTAAGGCTGAACACCGTTACTGACAATCCTCATTTTGTCTGCGTGAGATTCTCCAGCTTTGTTGTTGTTAAGCAACCGAAGCGTGAGCTGTTAAAGCCTTGCCTTCTTCTAGAAAGCGGGCCGGGAGCAGCAGCTCATTTGAATGGACACACACAAAAACGGCGTGAAACTTCACAGACACATTCTGGGGACGCCAGAGACTTATATTACATCTTGTAAAAGTGGCATTATAGGTCCCCTTTAAGTTGTTATTCGCTGATAACCATTGTGAACGAATCACTTAGACAGTGAGATGAACTTGAAAACGAATTCATGAACAATTCATGATTAGTTGATTAACTGAAAAGATTTGACTCAAAAAATTCTTTTTACAGCTTGAAATCTACAGTCTACATCATTGACGTTACACACGAGCACAGTACATACCTCAAAATGTTTTCTTTAGTGTTCCACAGAACAAAAAAACAACAAAAACAGCAACAACAACAAAAAAGTAATTTAAAGTTATTTTTGTGGGTGAAATATTCCCCTAAAAGCCTCTTTGATGTAACTAAACAAATACATGCAAATTTTTTTTTATTATTCTGATTTAATTTTTTAGTGCCCCAAAACTATAAGGACAAAAATTGACTGAGCTTTTGAATCAAGTAAAATTAGATTTTTTAAAGATGAAAATAATAAATATGTAATCATCATGGAAAGATTTTTTTTAGGGAATTATCACATTATGCTATTTTAAAGTTGTTATGAATGGGTGTTTAGACTGGAAACCACCTGCAGACACATGCACAAACCTTTCATTTCCATTATAAGGAGTGAAATTACCTTGATAGGCCACTTAGGTGTCTAATCTCCAGCCTAGGAATGTCAAGGCAATGGAAGTGTTTGTCATGGTCATATCAAACCTCAGCAATGCCTGTGGAGTACTTTGACTAAGTTGTACTATAATGGCCTAGATAGGGCAGACAGACAGATAGGACACTGGAGGAGCAGGCCAAAATGAGCATGCATTTATCGCTCCTGACAGTCTGTCTACAGATAGCACATGACAGATGACAGGGCAGTCGAAGAAATATGGCTGAATGCACTAGTGACACCTCTCAGAGTCAAAAAGCCTTTCTGCCCTGTCACTTCCATTATGCCTCCTGAGAAATGAGGGGTTATAGTGATGTTAGCGAAGACATGACAGCCAGAAAAGATGGAAGAAAGGGGATGAAGGAATGATAGGAATCTGGGAACATTGAGTTTACTGCTGTTTGAGATATTGGATTGCAGGTCAAGGTCTATAATGATCTTTTTTGACAAAAATGAACTGTTTGTGTCTTAGGGCCCTATTTTAACGATCTGAGCGCATGGTCTAAAGCGCACAGCACAAGTGCAGTTACGGCGTGTCTGAATCCACTTTTGCTAGTTTAAGGACGGGAAAAATGGTCGGTGCGCCCAACACATTGTCTGAAAGGGTTGTCCCTATTCTCTTAATGAGTCATGGGTGTGTTTTGGGCGTAACGCGCAATAAACCAATCAGAGTCTTGTCTCCCATTCCCTTTAAAAGCCAGTTGCGCTCGCACCATGGCGTATTCGCTATTTACAAGGCGGAATTTGCAAGCGGAAAAACTGAACGCGTCTATAGTGAGGAAACAGGAAAAGCCGGATTCCACCAAAGCATTTTTATCTTTATGCATACAATAATAATCTTTTACATTGTAATCCTTTTATTTTTAATTTGGCATGTTTGTGTGCTGCTGCGCTTCCCTGTATAATAAGCAGAATGTACGTGCGTTGTGCACCATATAGACGCATATTACTAACGCACTCTTTAAATAACAAAACAAATATTGCACCATTGACTTTAGACCAGGTTTTAGTTGGTCAATGGCACGGTCTATTTCAGTTGCCTCAAAATAGTAATGCGCCAGCAACGTGCCTGAACACACCTCGTTTTCAGACCAGCACGCCCATGGGCGCAAATGCATTTGCTATTTAAGCAACGTGGCGCAGGACGTGAAAATAATAACTGCGCCGGGCTGAAACTATAGCAAAAAACACTTGCGCCTGGTGTATGATAAAGCCCTAAGTGTTTCTTATTTTTAAGTCATTTTGGATAACAGTGGCTATAAATAAATGCAAATTC
Organism: Ctenopharyngodon idella; assembly: GCF_019924925.1. Lineage (NCBI taxonomy): Eukaryota > Metazoa > Chordata > Actinopteri > Cypriniformes > Xenocyprididae > Ctenopharyngodon > Ctenopharyngodon idella. Next base: position 36,298,722 of record NC_067222.1, on the reverse strand, counting down.
AAAAATGTTTAGCGCAACAAACTGTGATTTTTAAAACTGATTAAAAAATTTTGATTTCTAACTAAAATCGTTCCCAGTTCCTGCGGTTCAAATACAGCAAAAAAGTGGGTACTTCCGCCAATAGTTAAACGAACTATGAAATTCTTCACAGACACACAGGAGATGATGGGCCTCTTTTCTCAGAAGCACAGAAGTGAGATGCATCAAATATTAGCATCAAAAAATGTCCACCAATACTACAGTATGTGTTTGGAAAAGTGTTACATAACAGATATCCAAATATAGTGAAATATACATGTCTATTTTCATCTGATTTAAGGATGACCTAAACAGAGAAAGTATTATAACTGCTTTAAAGCTATTTTTATAGATTAGCTATGTGAAACAATTCAGTGATTAATTGAGTTTTAAAAGTAGCAATAATGCCACAAAGCCATTTAGTAGCAAAGCTATTTATCTAATGTCTACATCTGCCTCATTATATGCTTTTTCTTGCTCTCTGTAAATAAAAAAAAAAATTGAGGAATTAATAAAGAATGTTTTCTGGAAATGATCTCAGCAAATATCTCGGCCAAAACCCACAAAACATCTGGTCAGTATGCCTTCATCAATCTTGCCACTACCGATTAACTGCAGTAATTAACCGTAACCCTCTCTAAACCATGAATGACATTGTGTCTGGGTTTCCTCCATTTATTCATACACTTCAAACCGGACTCTGCTATGAATGTCCCAGTACAGTGTCTATATCCCAGCTGTGTGAATATGTCTGACTGTGTTCCGGGGTGGAGAGTGTTACCCGTTGACCTGGAGTTAACAGAGCAACAATAAGGCATTATTTACTCTGGCCACAGCTAAAGGAGTGGCGGGACTCAGCGAGAAAAGTTCTCCCACAGCTCAGCACATATATTATTGCTTATTGCACACACACTTAGGCGGATTTGCTTTAATTACAGAGTGTGTAAAAACCAGGCAACTAGTGACTAAGCATACTCCGCTCCAGCGGCCACAAACGCTCAGCAGTAAACGCAGCCACATCCGCTGGAGGGAGAATCTAGATTGATTCAACAAGAAGAGAGGATTGACAAAAGCGCAAAGTATAGGGAGGTGCCGATACAAATTAAGATGTCGTAAGCCAAAACTGGAAGATATCCGCAATGAGATCTCTAAGAAACATACAACTTCATTGATTCAATGGATTTAAAGGAATCGTAAATGAAAATTCTGTCATTTACTCAACTGAGTGGTCGTTCTAAACCGATTTTAAAATTTTTGCCAAGGACACCCAAGCATGCAAGGGAACCTCCTTCCTAAAGGATATTGGTAGCTTTTATGTATAAAATTGTGTATTTATAATGTATGAGAAAAATGATTACAATTTTCATCTGGAAAATATTTTCTTTGTACAATGCTGACAGTGAACTTTTTTTTATACTCATTATTAAGGCTTGTTCACACCAAGACGAATGTTCGGTGTAAAAAAAAAAAAAAAAAACTAATTTGGTGCGATAAACATTTTACTCTGAATGAACAATATGTCTATTCATGAACATTTGCATGCCATCAATGCAATTGCAATGGATTTTTATTTTTATTTTTATGAAGAGGTATTTCTTTTCTATCATACTGCAAATAAAATTGGCCAACCAGTAAGATTTGCACTTTTGGGCACATTCCTAGAGCTGTTACATAAAACTATAACTTGATGGCAATAACAAACATTATTCTCATGAGTGACAGACCAAGCTATCTGTATAGACCTGAAAAGAAAGATGTTCAATCCATTTCTATTTGTTTCATTCTTTAAAAGTATAAATATTGTTTCAAGGCAGTTTTACAGAGAATACTGCCTCCATTGGAAGCAAAGAAAATCAAAAATATATATTTTTTTTTTTCTACAAAATGAAATAATGCAATTGTAAATAATATGAAAATGCTGTCTAACGTTAAAACCTTAAATTGGGCAGTACTAAAAATGCATTTTGTAAAAAAAATAATAATAATTCGCTAACACTTCAGTATAGGGAACACATATTCACTATTAACTATGACTTTTCCCTCAATAAACTCTTAATTTACTCCTAATTAATAGTTAGTTAGTAAGGTAGTTGTTAAAGAGGGACTCAGTGATATTTCAAATCCACTGTTTGGAAGTTAGTCGGGCCGATACCAACAACAAACGTCTATCCAATCAGCATCAAGGGGCGTATGACGGTCGAGGAGAGACAACGAGCAAGAGGGAGATTTGAAAATAAGAAAAAAATACTGCAGAACGAGAAATGGGACACAATACAAAACAGCTCAAAAGAATATCACTGGAATGAAGGTTTATGGGGGTTCGAGACCGACTCAGAGCAGGGTGGTTAGGATTGGAGGGTGAGTTCTGGAGGCGGAGCAATGAAGAGAGGGGTGGGTTTGTTTGGGTTGATTTCAAATATCAACAATGTCCAACAGCGTAGTTCAAATACCACTTACTGCACCTTTAAGTTTAGGTATTGGGTAGGATTAAGAATGTAGAATAAGGTCATGCAGAATAAGGCATTAATATGTGCTTAATAAGTACTAAAAAATAACCAATATTCTAGTAATATGCATGCTAATAAGCAACTAGTTAAAAGACCCTAAAATAAAGTGTTATCAAAATTTCTTGCAAATTGCATAGTTGCACAATAGCATCCTTCAAATAAGAAGTTGCATCAGAAGTTGTGTTGAAACAGTGAATTACAGTTGATCCTGTTAAGGTTGATTTTTACTTCTTTTGCCTTAAGGTAGAACAGTTTCCACTGAAATACAATACATAATCATATTTAAATACATACGTTTCAACTAAGTTTAATAGTGTGCAAGTTGTAACTTAGTGCCCCTTTACATCGCGATTAGACTAAGTTGTAACTTATGCACAACTGATGCAACTTGGTTTGCAGGAGCACACATACAAGGAGAAGTTTAGCATAACGTTAAAGCTGCACTTTTCCACCATTTTCGAACTCATTCCCATTTGCATATTTTCAAATAAGCACGTCAAGATGCTTGTCTGTAAAATACTCCTATAGTGTTCCACATTAGTTTCAAAATGGGTTTGGAACGACATGCGGGTGAGTTAATTTATTTGTCATTATGAGTAAACCATTCCTTGAACAAATCTGCAGAAAACCAAATAAACATATATAAGCACTAGTACTAGAAATTATGCTTTTTTTCATTGTGTTTGTGTTGTGCTAATGTCTAGGCTAAGTGTGTTATTGGGGAGGTGGACTGGTCTCTGGAGATCTACGCTGCAGCTGCTCAAGAATGCGAGCTGTTCTGCTTATCTCCAGCTCTTCTGAGGACGGCTTATGTTCTGCTATAAGCCATCGCTCCTAACCCGCTCAGTAAACAAATACACCCTTCCTCTGTATGGATTCGCTTTATATATTTTGGATTGGCCCTCTAAGACCATCAAACAATTCAAATGGTCCCCACATTTACAGAGTGGAAACAGAAAAATAGAGCGAGGCAGGCCCAGACCTGGTGAGACCTCCAGGAGGCATCGTAAACTATTAAAGATCATCCTTAAAATTGTTGTTTCTGGGTAACTATAAGCACAGCACGGTCGCTCAGTCTGCTGCCAGGAATCTCTTTAAAACATCTCGTACAGAAAAAGTGGGGTAACAGGAAGCTTACGAGCACCCATCTTATTCTCAGCCGTGAGGAATTTAAGACACATCCCAGCAACATCAATCTCCCTGAGGAATGTTGAATGCCGCCCAGCTCTTGGGCAGCAGCGGGGGTATCTTTCTTGGGTCACGAACTGAAATGTTTTTATGCGGGGCGGGTGTGTGAAATCTGAAAAATGTCTTCATTTCTGCTCTTTGTGTACATGAGATAACAGGCTCGCTAATGGAATGGTATATAACGATGTTCTGTGTGATTATACTGTATGTGCCGAAGCTCGCAGGACAAGCCGCACTATCCTTTGGGAAGGTTTTCTGTGTAAATGACACAGCCCTCCCTCTCTTACACACTCTTACAAAGAGACATCATTACTTCTCCTGCAGATTCTTTCGCTGACAAATCCCAGCGAGCTTCCCTATGTGGCCGAGGCGGCTTTTCATGGATGAAATATGACTGGGCCTTTACTTAAGAAACCAAAATTTAAGAAACATAGATCTTGTCCTCTGACAAAACTCTCACATATGTGCTACAAAACGCTTTGGAATCCATTCATCAGATCCTGATCATCACTAGGCAAAAAAAAAAAAAAAAAAGATCAATTAAATGTCTACTTCATGTCCTTAGGGAAAAACAACAACAACAGACAATAAGATGTTTATAACATGTCAAGAACACATCCAGGTCACATTTTTATGCCTGTAAAAAGTAAAAAAGGTTATTGTGAAATAAAGTTTCAGAAAAAAGTAAGGTGACAAAGTCACATTTATGAGAATCAGAATAATAATGAGATTTGTATATTATGTATATTTATACTATATATTCAAATAAAGTCGCACTTGCAATATAAGGTTATACTGTGAGATATAAAATTACATTGTGAGATATAGGCCCGGTTTCACAGACAGGGCTTAGACTAAGCCAGGATTAGTCCTTAGTTCAATTAGGGTATTTAAGTAGCTTTTATAAACTTACCCTAGAAAAAAAAACATTACAGGTGTGCATCTTGAGACAAAACAATGGCTCTGACATATTTTAAGATATGTCAGTACAAGTTGCTTTCAGTTAAAACAGCTCAACATGCATTTTAGTCTGGGACTAGCTTAAACCTTGTCTGTGAAACCGGGGGATAAAGTCGCAATTACAAGATTTAAAATCATATTGTGGGATAAAAAGTCACTTTGTGAGCATATAAAGTTAAAATTGGAAAGCAAAGTCACAATTATGAGAAATATAGTCACAATCGTGAAACAAGTACCTTTTTATTTTTTATGGAAACGGGCTTCCATATTTAATTTCCAACTCAAAATAAAAATAAAATTTAAAAAAATATATATCATAATTCAAAATCGTTTGTTGTAATGTAGTTTGTTGTAATCTGCTTTACTGTAATGAAAAATAATGTCTCACTGCAAAAAAAAAAAAAAGTCTTAATGGCTACATTTTCTGTGCAAAATATGTCCTATTTTTCTGTTGATACTGAGAATAAATATGATCCAAAATACGAAGCATGATGTTTGGAAGAATCACCCAGTTATGGATCCCTCGGCCAATCCTAGTAACATTGTGATTACTCAATTTTTATTTTCAGTTTCAAACCAAATACCTTAATTTGGAATGAATTAAACTTTCCTATAAATCAAAAATATGCAAGAAGTTTTATGAAGATTATTCAACAGTGTCTCACATTACTTGATATATAAGCGACCCGCCCTTTTTTGTGTGTACATGAAGATTATGGTGAGTGTGTCAGGAAGGAATTTACGATGGCTCTGACTCAACCGCTGTGAAGCTGCGCTGCACAGACAGATCTGCTGGTCTGGGCCGTGAGATCTAGTGCGGTTTCTTAGAGGGGCAACAGCATCAGCCTTCAACAAAGCAGCAATACAGACTTCCTGTCCATGAACTCTCCGCAGCCTTCAAGCAAAGCAACGTTTGTGTCCAATCACAGTATGACCAGAGCCGCCTTCCCGCTAAAGGCGAGTCTTGGGATTTTGGCAGCCTTACTGACAATGGATCCAGTCCATCTTCTTTGCTTTTTTGTATGTTAATGTGCTATTCTCACACACATTAAAGCCAGTTTTCCGTTAAATTTTCCTCATAAAAATGCTAGTGGAAGGAAATTACATCTCAGCACAAATCACATCACTCAACCATTAAACTCAAATCACACAAATTTATCAAGATCCATTCAGCCAACTCACTACAATCCCTTATCATTTATCACATCCAATGGTCAAACAGAATTCTGACATTAATTTAGGGTTGCATACTGACAAAAAGTCTTATGCTTGTTTCTCATAGTCAATGCCAATACTTTTCCCATAAGAGATCCTCTAATAGACTACAACCGAGAGCTGAAGGACCGCCCTCACACCACCACAATCCTCCCAAGAGCCAAAGGAACAGAGTAGAGACTGGTGGGATCCGGGCCAAGTTCCTCACAAAGAGATGCATGAACTCCACAAGTTTGCGTCAAACCTGATGATCATATTCTCCAGTATGATTTGACATGATCCAAAGAGCTTCTGGAACTTCAACATCTGACCAAAGTCACAAATTTACTTAAATTACTAAAATATTTCTTCATTTCCTATCATAACATTTCTTTGGTACTAAATGTTCAAAATCCAGAATCTTTGTGGTGTAATTCAAATTCTGAATCAATTAGATTCAGTGTGGTGACTGTGGTCTCTTACTTTTGGACCCTGCAGTGTACTACACCCTATGAACTGTTTGGAGATAATTTATGGGATCTAGAGAGAGAGTTTATGGTCTCAATAGCATGTAGAACTTTATGTAAAGGAAAAAAAGAGAAGCATTTCCACAGGCGCACTTTTGTTTGGGGTAGAAACTAAGACTTTTAGGACAGGGTTAATGCTGGGTCTCTGGTCAATAGGGAACAGGAGTTACTCAGTCGGACAGGCTGAGCCCTGTAATGTCCTCCCACTCACAGGCTTCTGAATGAACTCACAAACAAACAGGCCTTCACAGAGTATAGAGAACAAAAGAGACTGAGGGAGGCAGAGGCACCAAACCTTTGGCCCAACGGCCAGTTCAGCGTAATGACCCTTATAGGGTCAAAAGACTCATGTGACAGACCGAAATGGAAAAACAGCTAGGTCAAACTCCAAAGACGTCACACGCATGTTTCATTAAGGCAGAAATATGCAATTAATGGCTTTAGAATGACAGAAGAACAGTTAAAAAGCTTACCCAAGCTGGATGTTGAATGTTAGATGTTTCTTAGTTCTTCTGTTCTCACTAAATTTCCTGATCTGACTCTATTCATAATCACTATCACTTTGATGGACTGGGTTTCAAATTCTCTGTCACAGACTATTTTATCTTTCATTAAAGTGCTGTGTTGTTGGTTCTTGGCTTTACTTTTTATTCTGTTCTCACAATGGGAAAAAGACAACAGACAACGCTTGAGATCCGTTCACTTTATTCAATGAAATAAATAAAATAAAAACAACACTCTGCTTTATCTGCTCCCATAAAACTTTCATTTAATATATAATTTTCTTTACTTCTAATCCATATTAGCATACTGTAGTATAAATCGTCATTCAGGCCATCATCAGTTCTGTTTTTTTGTTTGTTTGTTTGTTTTTTGAGAATTTTGAGTTAATATTGAAATAATTGCAGCATTTTGTATAAATCTTATCTACTATACTTACATTATATTATAGGCTAAATCAGCATTATAGATATCAACGTTGAACTTGTTCAATAAAAAATCCATTCCACCACTAATTTATTCTAAAGTTTTCACATTTTTCTAAAGCCACAATTAAAGTTTGACAAAATCATTGTGACTTTAATTAAGAAGTATGTCAAATTTTAATACACAATAAATTGTCCAACTTGAGTAATATCTTGAATATCTTACACTTTTTAAACTTTTATCCAATCAGTATTACAAGTAAATAGTCTTTTTTTGATGAACACGTCCTTAATCAGGACCATCTGTGTTTCATCACAGTAGCAAGGACCGATGATGCAAACCCACTTGTGAAGAAGAAACAAAAAGACAAGGGGTTTGGGGGGCGGAGCTCTGTCCACAGATGAGCTCATCACATCAGAGCCAAAGACAGAAATTTGATTTAGCAGATTACAGCCATCTGTTCTCAGCCTTTGAAATTAGTATGACCGCAGCAAAAGGTCAGGAGCTACTTCATCAAAATAATCTATGAGATACTTCAGACACTTTAAAAGTAGATTTTATGTCTATCCTGTCCTCCATCCTGCACCACTGACCTATATCTTCAGGACTCTCAACTAAGTTTAAAAATTTATAAAGATCCAGAGGTGCTGTGACAGAGACGTGTATGCGATTCTCATCGCTCCAGCGCACAGTCAGAGCGATTCAAGTTTGAGAGACTCCTGTGCACAGCTTCTGAACTCATTAAAGTCCTGTGGCAACGTACACGCTGAGATGAGATGCACATAAATAAGTCAAGCTTCTTCTGCTTTTCTGCACTCAGCAGGTTTAATTAAGGTCTCCCAGAGTCTAGCTTTAATAGCTAGGCCAACGATTTTCATCTAAATGACAGTGAAATATTACTGCATTTCCCGTACCCTCTTGACTATCAACTGGTAGAGGTTGTGGTTTTGATTCCCAGGGAACACACATACTAGTAAAATGTATGCCTTGAATAGTCAGTAAGTATATTATTTAAAGGCCCACTGAAGTGTCTTGGAATCTTGGACGTAATTTCAACTGAAACAGGAAGACAGGGCGATATATATCGAACAGCCCCGCCCCTGTTTTAAAATAGCCAATAGCATTTTGTTTATATCACAGCCGATTGATCATTCAATCTTTTCGTTTGTACTATCTATGTAACCTATTTATTCCTGACTTCGAATCAGATCAGTCATTGCCACGCCATGGGATTTCGTTAGCCCTCCACCTTCCCCAGCACCACCTGCCTAGATCTGCTCGGGGGTTCTCCCTATGTTTCCTTGCAGCAGCCTAAATTCAATTCAGTTTTCATGTGCATTTTTACATACATCCTCACTCAGCAGCAGCATAGCAGTTTTACTCCGCCAAGACCAAGCCTATGTATATTCCATGCTTATTAATAAATGCTGGTTAAATTAATTCAGAGAGTTGTCATGATTGAAATGTCTTTACCATCCCTTTTTGATCAATTTGCTTGCTGAATAAAAAGGTAAAACTGAATGAATGTGTGTACATATGAAAATATATTTATTTATCTAAATAATTTTCCCCCAAATAATCTCGCTAAATAATATCACTACATTTTAAATGTTAGTCAGATTGAAGTTCCACTATAGCAGGCTATCCATGAACTATAACCACCATTCCCTTGAGCAATGCACTTATCCCAGGTAAATAATAGATTATTTGTTTTATGAGAACACTCGTCGCCAACTACCCAAAGAACAGTGTGGCTCTTCCTGTGAAGAGTAAGATTATCCATATGGCACAGGTTGTCAGGAAATGTATTGTGATTACACTCACCAGCTGAAACTCACTCCGTCGGCCGTAGGCTTCCTGGATGCCGCTGTCATTCCAGAGTGCCTGCAGGGCGGGGACGTATAGCTGAAAGGTGCAGGGTTCGACGGGCATGCCTGCTTTGTTCTCGAAGGACATCACAAACATGCCATGCTTCTCGTTCTCTGAGTTCTGCCAGGAAACACCAAGTTTATCTCGGGCATCTACCAATACTCGCATCCCCTTTGAGAGAAAAAAAAAAGACAAAGAGAAGAATAGAGATGAATGCCATGTTTGTTTGTCAAGGGTGTGTCCTCTGGAGCTGAGCTTCTGTAACAGGAAGCTGGATGTAGCAATTCTTCTGGAGAAAAAAAATAGAGATAGGAGCACTGTTTTCATGTTACCTACAGACAGGGCTTGACGTTAACTTTTCTGCTCACCAGCCACTGTGGTTAGTGGTTTTCCAAAGTTACTAGTCACTCAGCATTTCACTGGTCACAATTTTGATATCCATACCAAGGAGAAAAACTACCATTATAGATATTTTTAATATTATCTCATAATTTGGCAGCAGGTATATTAGGCTGTTGTCACTTTAAGACCTGACGCACAGATCTATTATATACTGTTACAAATGCATTTTCTTTCTCAACTGTTTACGTTCACTTAAAACCTACCTGACGTGAAAACTCACCAAGACCGACATTTTGACATTATTTTTTGTGCATTTGACTGTTTAAGAGCAATAAGCAACGAAAAAGAACTCAATTTAGCGCTAAGAGGCGGGTTTATGTGCACGCACTTTGGGTGTGAGCACAAAATAATGAGTAAAATGATGTGCAATACAAGCAATCCCATGCCAAAATTCAAGTCCTGTAACCAACAATATTCATTTGGAGCAAATGAAATGACTAAGTGAGAGGAGTCAGGTTTGTGTGTCAACTCGCTGTTGGAGAGATGAGAGAGTGAGAAAGCACAGCTGGTATTGTGTATCTATTCTGTTGAAAATGAGTATTTGGAATTAATATTTCAGTATTGATATGTATCGAAAAATCAATATTTTGGACAACACTGCACTTAGTTTATTATTTCAGATGCCTTTTTAAAACACTACAATTGAAAAAAATGTATATATTATAGGCCTATATAAAATTTAACCCGCCAAAATGGCTAGTATGAGTGACTGTGTTACACGCCACTGCTGAAATCAATGTCAAGCCCTGCCTACAGAACGCTTTAAACATGCTAAAACCCTGCCTCTGTAAATCTCCCACATTCAGTTTCAAACCAGTTACCAACTCATGTTTAAGTAAAAAGGGACAATTAATTGAAAAAGGGTTTGGAAAAATACACTTGTGAGCCTATACCATTGCCAATTCAGTATTCAGCGACATGGCCTGCCTTGATGATCAGCAGCATGAACTACACCAATATGAGTTTAGCTAGTCATATTAGAGGCAATTTACCTATGTTGGTCTGACCAGACAAATCGCAAGCAACAATCGTACTGAATTTGTGTGCCGAACATTTATGTTGGTGTGGACAGTCTTTGATTGTAAACGAAAGTGTCAGAGAGAGAGGGAAGAACATTTTGTAAAACTACTACTGTTGGTGCAAGTTTTGTCTAGCATTATAATTGTACCTCAGGGTAAAAATTAAATACAAAAAAAGAAAAATCTAAAAGATATAAAATAAAGTCACAAACATGGTCTCTTTACATACACTGTCAGTTGAGACATGCAGTGACGAATCTGAAAGGTGCTTTACTGCACTTGGGAGAAGCTCAGATTGCTGCCGCTCAGTCATGACATGTATTTCCAAAGACAAGATTTGTGCCTATGCCTGAAACACTCCACTCTGAAGCCAAAAATGAAAACATCTCCAGAAAGCCCTGTTAAGGACAGCAAATGCACTGAAACTAAACTTCCGCAATGAGCCTCCTCACTTGTTCCAAGCATAACACTGAATACACAAACCCCTGAACTGAGCCTCTGGCAGTAACCAGGAAGGTTGGGCTCTGTGGAAGAGCAGAAATATCATGAGACGCTTTGTAAATGTAACATAAGGAAATTGACTTCTCACGATAATAAATGCAATACTGTCAACCGAGGCAAAATCCTGCTTTGCAGCACATTTCACCCTCCTTTTGTTGCACTGGAATAACATCCTGATGTTCAGAGTCCCAGAAGGAGGTCCTAGTCCTCTCGCTGTGCTCTACAGGGGCACGTATGATTCATCGACACTAGCACTTAAAAGTGCCCTAGGCAAACGTATGCTACAGTAATTAGTGCACCCAGACAGATTTTGCCTCCAAAGAAGATAAAGGGTCCCTCAGGCACAGGTGCTTCATGGGATTTGACCCAGTGACCTGGACAAGTCCGTTTAATGCCATTCCAGCACGACAGGTCATTGGGCTGGGCGTAAAGGCAACAGAGACTCTTAGTCTGTCCGCATGTAAGAGGAATCTGTATACGAGACGCATACAATGCAAAACCAATAAAACAGCGGGGCAGCGACAGGAAATGAATGTGGTACAGTCCTGTTAGTCTGGCCGTCTCCATCAAATCCATCAGATTTCACCCACCTCCCAAATCCCAAGATTTCCCAAGCCATCAAACAGTTCACAAATGTAAACAGTTGTTCGTGCTTAAGGCCTCCCTGCTGGTTATGCTTAATGCTCTCAATAGTGTGCTTTGGTTCAGGGTTGTCAGGGTACTTTCCTAGGGGCCACTCAGTCACACTTCTGTCTTTATTTGTCTCCAAGAGGCAGCCCCCCCGCCCATCTCTGACCTTTCACCCACTTCTGGCCAATACTATCTGGGAAGCGTAGACGTATCCTCCTGTCCTCCTTGGCTGGATCCGTTGACACAGTTAGGGCAAGAGGAGAGAGAGAGCAGGGTGAGGCGGCTTTATCACAGCAGAGAGGTCAGTTGCAGGGCTTCCAATCTCTTCCTGAGTTGTGGCAAAGTCCCAAAAATAGCTCTGAAAACCACCAAAACCTCACCTCGCCGTGAGCATGTCTCCTAGTGTTTCTTGAATGCCTCCTGAAAACAAGCCTTTTGTGTTTGTTTTGAATGGCATCTTGTTTTTTAAGTGTTCAGCAAAAAGCCACAGACTTTTCCATGAGATTTTAAAGTCTAAAACAGACAATTCATGATATTCTCTTTGTTGTTTGTTGGAAAAGGAGGGGATTTCCTGAATGTTCGGTCAACAAAGAGCAAAAATTAAATTCAGGGATACTGGTTTCTGTCGAGAGACACCGCTGACAGCGAATCCCAACCATCGGCCCTCATCTGACACGCATTAGACGGGCCCTGCGTGTCAAGCGCAGTAATTACTCCAGTGGTGGTAATGGCAGTGCTGTGATTTCGCAGTGTAAGCAGATGTGGGGAGCAATCCAGTCAGCCGCTCATGGGTTCCCCACCGCTGAGCAACCACAGCTAAATCAGCAACAACTCCTTAGCCATAAACAAGCTGCCTGTGAAGGAGCCTCCCAAGACTCTGGCCACAGAGGAACTCTCAGATTTATCACACAGGAAGATGGGCTTGATATATGCTTGCTCCCTGTGTCACCCTTCAGCTACTTCCTGTATCCTCCCACGCAAACATCTTGCAAACAGGACGCGTGAATTTAAACCTTTCGGTGTGGCACAACTTATTTGTATTTGCTCGTACGTACACGCTCTCCTTAGGATGACGGAGCAAAAACACATTCTAGGCAGTTACTGAATACCGCAACTATTTTCTCAAGGATGTAGTAAACAGAGGAAATGCTTCACTGCCAGTAGTGTCCCATTGCACAAGAGAGCTTAACAATAGGGAAATTGACTCTTGGAGGGTCAGAGTGATGAGTGAGGGGTTCGAGGGGCCAAACAGAGGTGAGATCTTATCATGTCCCGACGCGTCATGTCAGTCTCAGGTCAGACTTTAATTCACTCTCCCATCAAATATAGCTTTCTGAAGGGCCACTAAAGAGTTAATAGCAATGAACAGATAGCTAACTGATCTAGGAAGTAATAAATTCCCAGACATAAATTACACAACCTACTCAAAGTGGGTTAACAACAACAAGGCAGGAAAGGAAAGACTGTGGTGTCTCAAATCATTTATCTGGACATTAAAGACTATACTCACAACACATTTATCTTTTGTAATGCATATTTCTAAATCAGATGACATTCAGTGGGAAAGAGTATGGGATGGGATTTGATTTTATCCATCTGGTTTTGTATCAGATCATCAAACCATCAAAAAAAAAAAAAAAAAAAAAATAATAATAATAATATTAATAACACCTTTTTAACTACATTAGTAGCATGAACTAACAACGAACAGTACTTCTACAGCATTTATTAATCTTAGTTACTTTCAAAAATACATTTTTAAGATCAAAAATTGGTAATACTATTTTACACTGTCATTGTTACACGTTACATGTTGTTACTGTAGTATTAACTAGAAATTATGCATAATTACATGCAATTAACCCTAAACCAAACCCTCACCCTAACCCTAAACTTATAGTAAGTGCATACAGTTAATTATAATTACTCAGTACTTAAATGTATAATTACACTGTAATACTGACACCTTAAAATAAAGTGTAACCCAAAAGTATCTGTTAACATCACTTAATGCACTGTGAACTAATATGAACGAGCATTTTTATTATTAACAAAGGTTACATGCTGTAAATATATATATATATATATATATATATATATATATTGCTCATTGTTAGTCAATGTTAGTTAATGCATCAACTAATGTTAACAAATCAGATCTTATTAATGTTAAGCTATAATTAATAACAATATTAATGTTAACAAATCAAATATACCCCTTGACTGACAAATCATGTACAATATGCCCAAGGACGATGATATAGAATTTATTTCAAATCCGATTTTAACTTACAAGGTTGTCTTTAAAAATACTCATTGATTGTAAAAAAAAAAAATACTTTACATCCTTTCCAGATCACCTCTACAGACTGAGAGCAAATGGTGTTGTAATACCAGAAGGGAATAATGGAAGGATCTGGAAGTAGTTGAGAGGACTATCTCCTGGACTTTTGCCAGTGTAAAGTGGCTGAAATGAAGATAACATTATCTTTAAAATGACCAATAATTTGATCGGCACGTAGGCTGAGATTCGCTCACACGACGGTTAACCTCTGCAATTGTGTGTTCATGGTGTTTCCACCCCTGAGGAAAAGTCTGGACTGGGGTTGCTCCAAATTGGTATCAGTGAAACAAACATAACCAACACTGTCATCATCCGAAAGCCTTCAGAGGGATGGGCTGAACAACAGGGTGATGACAAACGGTCAGAGGGGAGATGATGGCACGACTGAATCGCCATTGTTTGCGGCATTCGCTGTCTGCAGTGAGGAGAGGCATTTCCTCTGGCTCTGTGGACTGTGTGATACCGAGAGCCCATAGAGACCACCATTGTGGAGCTATTCCAATCTGACCTTGACTTCATCGCTGACAAACAAGGTCTCCATTCCAGCTCAGCATCCAATTCACACATCTTTTGGACTGTGAAATAACGTATTATCACGTGCTTTACTTTTACTGGTCATTTGTCCTGCAAACACGCTTTGCCTCAGTAAAGTGCAACTGTTTTAGAGCTGAAATTCACAAACAATTTTACTAAATTATTCACACCAATTCTAATGACGTAAAATGTTTATACTTCTTTAAAAAAGAAAGCTAGGATGACGGTATGAATTGTTCATAAAACCTCTGAATCAAAAAAAAAAAAAAAAACTTGTTCCATACTTCTGACTCAACATTAGAAACTCCAGAAAATCAAAAGTTTTAGGCTTTTAGTCAAAATTTGTCATCTATATGCTAGTGTAATCAAAATATACACTACCAGTCAAAAGTTTGGAAACATTACTATTTTTCATGTTTTTGAACGAAGTCTCTTATGCTCATTAAGGCTGCATTTATTTCATAATAAATACAGAAAAAACAATATATGAAATATATTATGAAATATTATTACAACTTAAAATATTGGTTTTCTATTTTAATATACTTTAAAATATAATTTATTCCTGTGATCAAAGCTGAATTTTCAGCATCATTACTCCAGTCTTCAGTGTCATGTGATCCTTCAGAAATCATTCTAATATGCTGATTTATTATCAATGTTGGAAACAGTTGTGCTGCTTAATAATATTTTATAACCTGTGATATTTTTTCAGGATTCTTTGATGAATAAAAAGTTAAAAAATATTAGCATTTATTTAATATAGAAATCTTTTGTAACAATATACACTACCGTTCAAAAGTTTGGGGTCAGTAATTTTTTTTCTTTTTTGTTTTGAAAGAAATTAATACTTTTATTCAGCACGGATGTGTTAAATTGATAAAAAGTGATAGTAAAGATTTATATTGTTAGAAAAGATTTAAATTTTGAATAAATGCTGTTCTTTTTAACCTTTTATTCATCAACGAATCCTGAAAAAAGTATCACAGGTTCCAAAAAAATATTAAGCAACACAACTGTTTCCAACATTGATAATAACTGAGTATCAAATCATCATATTAGAATGATTTCTAAAGGCTCATGTGACACTGAAGACTGGAGTAATGATGCTGAAAATTCAGCTTTGCATCGCAGAAATAAATTATATTTTAAAGTATATTAAAATAGAAAACCATAATTTTAAATTGTAATATTATTTCACAATATTATTGTTTTTTCTGTATTTATTATGAAATAAATGCAGCCTTAATGAGCATAAGAGACTTCGTTCAAAAACATTAAAAATAGTAATGTTTCTAAACTTTTGACTGGTAGTGTATATATATATATATATATATATATATTTTTTTTTTTTTTTTTTTACATCATCAAAATCCACATTTTGTGAAAACAGCTAAAATTCCACCACCACAAGGGCATATAAAAGGGTTAGGGTTTTCGTTGCTGTAAACTTGTAACCTAACTAAAAATATTTTGAATATTTTGAATAAAAGCAGTTAGTTACGGGTAAGAATGAGTGTTGGAGATTAATATTTTGTAAATAGAGTGGTAAATTATATTTAGTTTTTTTTTGTTTTTTCCTCAAACAAAGCACTTCATAAAAATGGTGTTAAACCACTGGATTACTTTAACAATGTCTTTACTACCTTTCTGGGCCTTGAAAGTTGTAGCTGCATAGGCTATCAATGGAGGGACAGAAAGCTCTCAGATTACATTAAAAAGATCTTAATTTGTGTTCCAAAGATGAACGAAATTCTTACAGGTGTGGAACGACATGAGGGTGAGTAATTAATGACATAATTTTCATTTTTGGGTGAACTAACCCTTTAATTTACATGTTACTGTACCACATGAAGCACTTTCTTAGGCCACCTGAAATAACCCCTGTGATAACAAAAGCCTACTGGACGTTTTAAAAAGAAACAAGCAACAGTTCATAAAGATGCATTTTTATTTTAAAATTCTGACATCCACATGTTGACATTTAAAATGTCATGCCTAAAATTTGGACTTAAGACGTGTTCACAACAAAAAAAACAACTAACTATAAAGTTTTACTAATTATTCTAATTTTATTAGAAAAAAAGTCCACACTACAACAATAACGTTAATGACACAGAGTAATGATATTGTTGGAATCACTAATGGATTGATTTTTTTTTTTTTTTCAGCTGATGAATGATAAAAACTGTCACCTGACTTTAGAAGCTATCTGACTCCATCTGAGCATTTAAAGTGTCATAACTGTGGCAAGTTAATAATATTGTTACTGTCCGTTGGGGGGAACACTAATATAATTATCATTGCTGTACTTAGTATGAACGAGTCTTTAGTGTAAATAGGCCTTTGTTTATTTTTTCTTCCTAAACCCTGATAATCTAAGTTTTTCAAATCTACACAAAGTGTTTCATAAAGCTTTTTGACATCTTCAGTTAATGAAACCAAGTGTGGTGACTGGTGACAAGAAGCCATGGCAAACTATTCAGAAACACAAAACTTTAGGCACATTCTTCATGCCCATTTGCTCTTTTCACTTGACTGGCAGGACAGTGAGTGGACCATGTAATCAGTGCCAACACATACACTTAGGTTGTTTAGTACAGCTAGTCATAAAACTCACTTCCAAGTTCTTATATAAAGTATATAGATAGATGCTCCAAAACACAGACCTCAACGTTTGCCTCTGAAGCTAATGAAAGAGATCAGAAGTACTAGTTACTAAGTTTGTGGTGAAGGGGTCTTATTGAAAATAAACTAAGATGACATCATCTACACAAAGAAAGCTCAGTTCTGCAGCTTTGCTCCCCCAGGTCCTCTGTGGGGTTAGAAGAGGATCTGATCGCAATCAGTCCCATTCGAACAAAGTGAATCTTTTAGCTGTGCCTCAATCATGTCCCTGTACGACATGGTCTCCTGGAGTCAAACCTTGTCCTGAAAACTATGGACAAAAGCTTACATAAGAACATTTCACTGGCTTTGGGAAGGATGCATGAGTGTTTGGTGGACAAGAATCATGGAGATGGAACATGTGGACCTCTGCACAGACGTCCTGAGAAACATAACCTTTTCCATACAAAGCAAAACTCTTCCACTGAGCCAGACCTCTGATCTGGCAGCACTGCTTTTGACCAAACTGTGGGTAAGATAACAAGACCAAGGAGAGGAATTTTTATCATTTCAGTTTACCGCTTAATAAATGACCACCATGGTTTGCCAGAATACAGACTTTTGTGTTCAGTAGAGCTGAAAAGGCACGTTATATTGTAGTTGGTTTGAAAAACTTAAAGGGGTGGTTGATTATGATTTCAATTTTTTGAACTTTAGTTAGTGTGTAATGTTGCTGTTAGAGCATAAACATCATCTGCAAAGTTACGACGCTCAAAGTTCAAAGCAAAGGGAGATATTTTCTTTTACAGAAATCGCTTTTTAAGGACTGCAACAAACGACTGGTAGGGACTACAACAAGCTTCTTCCTGGGTTAGTGACATCACTAACCCTAAAATTTAAATAAACCCTGCCCCCGGGAACACGCAAAACAAGGGGGATGCGGCCATGTTGGGCTGCTTAAGAGAAGAGGAAGAGTTGTTGTAGTAGAGTGTTGTTACCATGCCGTCATTTTACGCCGGACTGCTTCATAAACGAGGGTCAATTCAATGCTGGCTTTGGACAAAAGATTAACATGACGGCACATGCTAGTCGATGAGTTGAATCAACTCCAAAGCAACTACATAAATTAATCCACTAACCCTTCAGAAACGTCCAGTTGCTTTCTAAAAGTTGTAACTTCTTCCTGAGTCTCTCCATCAGTGTCCGACTCCGGTTTGAACAATGTAAGGCCGAACACCGTTACTAACAATCCTCATTTTAGCTGCGTGAGATTCTCCAGCTTTGTTGTTGTTGATCAACCGAAGTGCGGGCTGTTAAAGCTCCGCCCTCTTTTAGAAAGCGGGCCGGGAGCAGCAGCTCATTTGCATTTAAAGGGACACACACAAAAATTGCGTGTTTTTGCTCACACCCAAATAGGGGCAAATTTGACAAGCTACAATAAATGATCTGTGGGGTATTTTGAGCTGAAACTTCACAGACACATTCTGGAGACACCAGAGACTTATATTACATCTTGTGAAAGGGGCATTATTGGTCCCCTTTAATAGCAATTTTAAAAACTAAAATGTAATGACTGATGATAAATGTCATGTTTTTGCCATAATGTTTTCTTAATGCCTTGAATACTTGTGTTTAAATCTAGATTACTTTCAAAAAATTCCATTTATTTGTGTTTCTCGATTGTGTGGACCATGTTTGTTTTACTTGTGACAAAAATGCATGTGGCAGCAGGAAACAAGCAGGTTTGGGCAAGGAAACCTTTTTCAAGTTAATTATTAATTCATAATCTATCATTACGTTATGGGAAGTTGCACCACATGACATTTTACAACCTGAACTAACCCGGCCTTGTCAAAAAGGTAAAACTGTCAGATATTTTGACTTACTGACCTTGAAACGCAGTCATGAAGGTCTGCAGGGGTCCTCACTATGATATCATTTCCTGTTTTGCATTTCTGCATGTTTCTGCCTGTTGTACATTTTTTATGTATTTTTAATAAATTATTAGATAAGATAAAAATGATCATCATGACATTGATCATATAATTTCAGCTCATCTAACATAAAATCAAAGCAACAAAAAAAACGACAATGACAAGACAATGCACAATACTCTGATTTTTTAACAAAGGATGTGCACTATTATAAAATAAACGCCAGAGAATAATTCTGCTCATTAAGCACATAGACGTATTGAACAACATGAAAAGAGTGTTAGATCTTCTTTATCTCTATTGTGACATGGAAGTAGGCTGTAATTAGAGCATGTCTTGTGCTATCAGCAGCTGATCTCAAAGGCTTCACTATGATCAAATCAGATGCATCAGTAAACTTCCCAAACCTAATGTGAAACCAAGTAAGAGAGGAAGACACAAAAGCAGAAAGTACACAGATAAGGGAGAATAACAGAAGTCTTCTCTATCAGGACATATTGAGACATCCAAAGACACGTGAGCTCAGAAAGCACATGAGCTGATCACAATGATAAGTCATACACAGTCTCTCCGTTCATTACAGAGCGAGGGATGAACCTAGACAAAACAAAGTGACTCAATGTACTGCTTAATTGTAAGGACAGCTAAGCTTAGTCTTGTGGTAATTACGAGAGAACATTTGCCAGTCTGCAAATGTTAAGTTGCTGATTTGTGATTACTGGTTTGTAAAAAAGTTGTTTCTACCAGAAAGGCCAAACATTTTTCCTGATGTTCCTCTCCAACTCCAACAAGCCCCAGGCCCATCTCATCTCACACACACATTCTGGGACGCATTTTCACTCTTTTCCCGTCAACTCTGAGCTGTGAGTCAAGCCACTGTTATTAAACACAGGCATCTTAAACAGACGTGCTAATAGGGAAATGACCCAAGAATAATCCCCATAGATTTTTCTAAAAAAAAAACCCCATCCCATGACTAACAGCAAAATGAATTAGTCAGATACATGATACAAAAAGTGATCATTTTCACATGGCTTGGGTGTCCAAAAACCTTAGTCTATTTAAACTGATCTGGACCTCTAGATTTAGTCTGATTTCATATAGGCCTATATGAAGAAAGAATTGGTCTGATAACTCATGTGAGTGAATGTTTGACGGTGTAAGACGAATCATGCACATGTGATGGGAGTTCATGTGAGCACTTTCTGATGACTGAAGCACAGATGCTGAGGAAGTATTTATTATGTTGAATGCAAAAATGCATTTATTTATGTTTCTCATTTTTGAGGAGCATGTTTATCTTATTGTGACAAAAGTGCCTGTCTCAGCAGGAAACACAGAGGTTTGGCAATGAAACTTGTCCTTGGTGACCTTAGAATAAGTAAATAATCTGACGCAACATCATTTTAAGACTTTTTGAATTTTGATGCTATAAAACAGTGTTACTTTAATATTATTAATGCTGTAGTTGCATTAAGTGAAATTACTAACTTGTATAATTAAGTATTCTATCTATTGATCTAGTCATATCCACTGTAAGGTTAATTTAAATTAAAGTTTATTTGGATGGATGCTGATTAGTTCATCCATCCATCTTTTTAACTAATTCAATTTTATATATATATATATATATATATATATATATATATATATATATATATGATGAAATTATGAATTATGGTGATCAAATATTAACTAAAAAGTAATGTATATCTAACATTTAAATCAAAATCACTAACTTGAACTGATTAGTCTTTTCTCTATCTAGTCAAGTCCGCATTTAAAGTTAATTCAAGTTGTTTGTATGAATGAACAATATTATTGATTACCATATTTGTCATAAATACTGAACTGACAAATTTAAATGGCAGCAAATCCACAAAATTACTGACAAAACATACAATTATGACGTCAGAAACAACAAAAACTCAAGCAAACTGTCATGTATGAAAACGTTACCTTGATGACATTCTCAAAGATCGTGTCCCTGAAGTCGAGCAGCGCTTTCTGGTCAAACTCTTTTCCGTGGATGATCCTCATTTGTTTGAGGAATGTGGATTTGCCGCTTTCTCCGGCGCCTAGCAGCAGGATCTTCACCAGACGCCGTACCGAGCGCCTCTCGCGCGCGATCATGGCATCTATCTCGCGACTGCGCCGCTTCGCCTCGCGCTCCTGGTTCACATCGCGCTCGCGGGCTCGTTCTTTCCCGTTGCTCCTGTCATCGTGAGCGGCCTCAGCGGGCAGCAGACACCGGCTCAGGGTGCGTACCACGCCAGCCATCCTTTCCAACTTCGACACGGTTAGTTACCACCTGATGTATTCATTAAAGTGCCAGAGAACTTGACTTTATGTTTTGTACAAAATCTACATGGAATAGACTCAGCTGGCGCCGGCAAACATCTATCTGCGAATATTCAACGGTTAAAACAAACATTAAATGGAAAAGGCTGAAACACAGTAAGCATATTCCTCCATTATAAAGACATTTGTGAAGGAAAGCGGTTCACACTTAAGTTCTTCCCCAGCAAAGTGACCGCTGCTGTCCGTTGAAACTATGAAAAAAGGCAGCTGCTTACTAAACAAATCCGTTGTCCGTGGTAATGAAAAAAAAAAAGTATCAAGCGGTAAATGTTGTAAGGAAATATTATTTAGCTAAAGAAAAAAAATCGTATTCCTTTATATACTGGCAGCGACGTAAGTCCCAAAAGTTCATTCTGGAGGAGCGCGAGTGACTTTCTGATGTTTCCTCTGAGTCCTGAGAAGTTTCTTTGCTGGACTGAAGCCCCTCCTGCTGTTGAGCGTATGGCCGGTAGGGGGCGCCAGCGAAATTTTGTATGGCGCGAGGGGGATTCCAGTGTCAGAAACGTCTGTGGCCCCTTGCTGTCTGTCATGCACTACTTTCTGTGTGGCAGTGCCTACTATAACTTGAAACCTGGCAAAAGGCACAAAAAAAGGTATGATTGGCTAAAACAATCTGCATGATACACTTTGTACAAAGCAAATGGATAAGTGGCAAATACAGTTGAGCTCAAAAGTTTACATACCCCTTGCAGAATCTGCAAAAATGTTAATCATTTTAACAAAATAAGAAGGATCATGAGAATTGCATGTTATTTTTTATTTAGTACTGTCCTTAATAAACTATTTCACATAACAGTTGTTTACATAAAGTCCACAAGACAAAAAATAGCAGAATTTATAAAAATGACCCCATTCAAAAGTTTACATACCCTTGATTCCTAATACTGTGTGTGGTTACCTGGATGATCTACGACTGTTTTTTTGTTTTGTGATGGTTGTTCATGAGTCCCTTGTTTATTCTGAGCAGTTAAACTGAGCTCTGTTCTTCAGAAAAATCCTTCAGGTCCTGCAGATTCTTCAGTTTTCCAGCATCTTCTGCATATTTGAACCCTTTCCAGCAGTGACTGTAAGATTTTGAGATCCATCTTTTCACACTGAGGACAACTGAGGGACTCAAACACAACTATTAAAAAAGCTGCAAACATTCACTGATGCTCCAGAAGGAAACACGATGCATTAAGAGTCAGGGGTGAAAACTTTTGAACAAGAAGTTGATGTGCAAGTTTTTTTTTATTTTGTTTAAAGAACATATTTTTTTTATTTATTTCTGCCCTTTGGAAGCTACAAAAGATACTTACATGTTTCCCAGAAGACAAAAAAAGTACAATTTATTCTGTTCATCCAATTCAAAAAGTTTACATCCCTGTTTCCTTCTGGAGCATCAGTGAATGTTTGAACCTTTTTTAATAGTTGTGTTTGAGTCCCTCAATTGTCCTCAGTGTGAAAAGATGGATCTCAAAATCATACAGTCACTGCTGTAAAGGGTTCAAATATGCAAAAGATGCTGGAAAACTGAAGAATCTGCAGGACCTGGATGATTTTTCTGAAGAACAGAGCTCAGTTTAACTGTTCAGAACAAACAAGGGACTCATAAACAATCATCACAAAACAAATACAGTCGTGGATCATCCAGGTAACCACACAGTATTAATAATCAAGGGTATGTAAACTTTTGAATGGGGTCATTTTTATAAATTCAGCAATTTTTTTGTCTTGTGGACTTTATGTAAACAACTGTTATGTGAAATAGTTTATTCAGGACAGTGCTAAATAAAAAATAACATGCAATTTTCATGATCCTTCTTATTTTGTTAAAATGATTCACATTTTTCTAGATTCTGCAAGGGGTATGTAAACTTTTGAGCTCAACTGTAAGTATGTCTGAGATGTAAAAGGAGAAATCTCTTCTTTTCCTCCTATTTATTTTAAAAACACATAAGCCTAGCCCTTGGAAATGTAATATTTGTATTCATTTTTTTCCCTACATGCTGGGTCTACAGTGCCCACTGTCCAGCAGTGTAACAATTAAGGCAAAAGTATAAAATGCTTTCCTCGCACCTTAATACATGTGAGTGACTGAACTCAATAATAATATATAGTAGTTATACGCAGACAGACACACACATACATTATATATATATATATTAAAGCAAATATCTAATCAGCCAATCACATGGCAGCAACTCAAGGCATTTAGGCATTTGGACATAGTCAAGACCATCTGCTGAAGTTCAAACTGAGCATCTGAAAGGTGAAGAAAGGTGATTTAAGTGACTTTAAATGTGGCATGGTTGTTGGTGCCAGACAGGCTGGTCTGAGTATTTCAGAAACTGCTGATCTACTGATCAAGCACAACCATCTCTAGGGTTTACAGAGAATGGTCCGAAAAAGACAAAATATCCAGTGAGTGGCAGTGGGTGAAAATGCCTTGATGCCAGAAGTCCAGAGAATGACCAGACTGGTTTGAGCTGATAAAAAGGCAACAGTAACTCAACAGTAACTCCGCTTGATACAACAGAGGTCCAGCTCTGAACGCACAACACTTCGAACCTTAAAGCAGATGGGCTACAGCAGCAGAAGACACACAGGTGCCACTCCAATCAGCAAAGAACTGGATCCTGAGGTTACAATTCACACGGGCTCTTCAAAATTCGACAATACAATGAGTCTGACGAGTCTCAATTTCTGCTGTGACATCCATCCTGCCTTGTATCAATGCTTCAGGCTGCTGGTGGTGTAATGGTGTGGGGGATATTTTCTTGGCACACTTTGGGCCCCCTAGTACCAACTAAGCATCGTTTAAACACCACAGCCTACCTGAGTATAGTTGCTGACCATGTCCATCCGTTTATGACCACAGTGCGCCCATCTTCTGATGGCTAATTCCAGCAGGATTATGCGCATGTCACAAAGCTCAAATCATCTCAAACTGGTTTCTTGAACATGACAGTGAGTTCACTGTACTCACACTGGCCTCCACAGTTACCAGATCTCAATTCATAGAGCAGCTTTGGGATGTGGTGGAACAGGAGATTTGCATCATGGATGTGCAGCCACAAATCTGCAGCAACTGATGCTATCAAGTCAACATGGACAAAAATCCAGCACCTTGTTGAATCTATGCCACAAAGAATTAAGGCAGCTCTGATTCTGAATTCAACCCGGTACTAGCCAGGTGTACCTAATCAGTGCTGCCAACTGCTTTCAATTGAAAGAAGCTAAATCCGATCGCTAAATGTCATTAGATGACGTCATAACGGCGATTTCACTGATTTATATAAATATAAATATAGATCAGTGAGTGAGATAAGATTCTAGATAAGGTTTGTCCAAGAAGTTGCTAGATTGTGACTAGGCTTTTGAGAAAAGTCTCAAAAGGGGCAAGGGAGTCACCAAATCTAGTGACAAAATAGCTAAATTGGCAACACTGTACCTAATATAAAGTGATGTGTGTGTGTGTGTGTTTTGAATAACAATTTCTTTTAGCGTTACACAATTTGACTTAAATCTCTGTGATATCATTTTGTTTTAGCATTTTCTGTTTTAAATGTCAAACTCACTTTCATCTTTGGATATTGTTGTTTTTATTGTCATTTTACGTCATTTTTTCACATTAAAGCTGCAGTCTGTAAGATTTGCCTCTTTGTCGCCATCTCTGTTTGAAACCTGCAATTGCCGTTATATGCGGAATTATTATTGTTACGTGGGTTGTGCATTGGCACGACTCCTCTGTGCGGATGAATCTAACGTTTGGTGTCAGTCACCACATCGGTGTGGATACTGTACTTCGGAATCACAGATTCTACATCTTGGAATTATGACCAAAATAAGAATTTTCACCGGAGAGTGTCATCTGAACAAGTAAGAAACAAATTGGCCACTTTTGTTCTGACCAACTGAGTAAAAAAGCATTAGGCCTACAATAAATCGCGCTGCCAGTGGTGATTAAATCTAACGGTCGCTTAGCTCAGATCATGCCAAACCGTGCAAATTATTATTACTGTTATACTTTGTTCTCAAATTGTTAATGTTAACAACATCAGCATAGCGTGACTATGTGTATTTAGTGTGTATTAGCGTTACCTGTAGATTTGTAGCCACTCCGCAGTCCGAGGTCTTTTGCTTGTGACCACGGGTGAATCTCCAGTTGTCACTGATGATTGTCATTTGGACCTTCCTGGATTACAATACGCCATCAAAATGAAAAAAAAAAAAGAAAATCAAAAAGTTTAATTATTTCCGCTGCTGTGAGAAAAGGCTATAAATGATCCGCTACAAGCAGCAACCTCACATGATATAGCTACTAGCTGGGACTCCTTCCTTTCTGTTTACAGACGTGACGTAATGACGCAAAGACGAACGGCTGCATACTCGTATTTCCCGCGGAAATCTACCAGTACCGCTCTTATTATAAAACATTATTACAAGCTTACCGTTGTGAATCGAGCTAAGGTAAGGAGATAGTTTTGAACACTGGCTGGTTATGTACTTGCTCAAAAATTGAGTTTAGACAATTTTTAACCAAAAAAAGTTACGGACTGCAGCTTTAAGTTAGAAGCTTCCCTGTACGAGTGTTTTCTGCACCGCTTTAGAGCAATAAATCACATCTTACCTGAGCTGTGAACTTGCAGTCTGTATTAAATGTGATGCAAGAAAGTCTGATGCGAAATAATGTGAAGAAGCGTGTTTCTCTTGAGTTGTCCTAAACAAATAAACAACTTGACCAATGTATTCCGATTTATGAACAATCGACTCTTGCGATCCGGTTGTTTCCTGATTTTCTTGATTCGCTTTACGATTCGATTTGATTTCAATTATAGTGTCCATTTTGCGTACATATGAAAGAAACTCTCGCTGCTAACGCTGTAAATATACAGGGCAGTGTTTCAGACTCATTCAAACTAGATCTCGTCTTTTTGAACTATTCATTAAAAGAACCGGCTCATATGGTCAACTTGTTTCGAGAATCGGCTCATCTGTCACACCTTATGCTTTGAGCAACTAAAAACCTCCATGGATACCAAACCCTTGTCACATGACAACAAAATAGCTTTTTGATAGACAAATGTTTTTCAAATATTAATATTTTTTAGCAAAATTGATTTACTGCTTATTATCATTGTATAATAAGAAAAATATTATTCAAAAATTATTTTGCAAAGAATTTCAGCCTTTTAATGAGACTTTTTTTTAAACATTCTCCAGAAAATATGTTCTTTATAGAGATATTCAAGGCATTTTCTTTCATAGTTTTAAAATGATGTCACATCCGTAGGCTATAAAAACCTGCGGTAATTTGAGCAAGTGAGCTGCAATATTGACATGATATCACCAGCTCAATACCACTTCAGTAACACCTGTATTTTGGACACTTATTTAGATGCTGGCTTTTCACAATTTTGACGACACTTTGAGTATGTATGTATGTATGTATGTATGTATATATATATATATATATATATATATATATGAGATGGACAGAAAAGGCTCTTCATTTGGTCTCCTTCTTGCATAAGAAAAAAAAATAACTTCATTCAGCAGAGGGCAGTGTTAACCTGCGCTTACATTCAGACATTTCCTTTGAGTCATATTTTGCTAATGCAAATACATCGTTTTTTGTAAAATGAGCTCTGTCTGTTAGATTCAGAAGTGTCGAGCCATAAAAAAGAACAGAAAAGAAAAGTTTATAGCTTCATCCACAGGTAAAGAAACCATATAGACCTAATGAGCACATTTATACAAAACATCATTTGTCAAAATGGAAATCTGTGCTCATTAGTATGGCTTTGTTTATTTTGTACATTAATAAGACACACTCTCATTATGTGATTACACATACTGTCAACAATATAAAATAATATTTAACTGTTTGCCCAGCACAGCATCACAAACACATTTTCTTATTAAAACCACAGGTGCAGAAAGCAGAGCAGGGTAATTTAGTGCCACTGACCACCTACATATGAAAAACAGGACTTCTAACATTAGCATATAAATAGTGACAATTTTTTCATTCCTCCTCCAAGTAGATTATTCAATGCCATTCACAGCACTGGAAAAAAACACTCTGATTACTGTGGTCCCGATGCAGAGTTCTTAAACCTATTTGTTGAGTTGATATGCACAAGGAAAACATTTAATGGAAAAGCTTTCAAGTTGATTTTCAAGCAGGAGGTTAATTGGACTGGGTTTTTTGGAGGAAATATGAAATCAACATGCACACGAAACACAGCTGAAGAGGCTTTCAGAAAGCTACACGACCATGATTACACATTTTGATCGCCAAATCAGAAAGCAACACATAAATGTACAAGTATCCATTCTTCTCATTGGGTAAATTGCACTTGATAGTATTCTTGGAGAGTGTTGAGGAAAATAACCATCACTGCCATCCATGTTTCACACTATGCTTTCAAGCAGAGGCAGCAATGGAGCACAAAGTGCTAAAACTTTGGGTAATCATAGTTCATTCATGGGATTCGGCGAGAGTTTTATTTAGTTTACCATGTAAGATGTATTGGAGCTTTTTTTAATGTTTACATATAAAACCAGTGTAAATAGATCAATGATAATGAACTAAAATTATATATAAAACAATTAATTAAAAAAATAAAATCAGACAAGCATTATTATGGAATTAAACTGTTGGTAAGTCACTCAATAGGAACATAGCCTTAAATGTAAATTTCTGTTCTCTTTTTTTGGTGTAGAAGTCAAAGTTACTGTCTTATGGTAAGTTTTTGCATATTCTGGTGAATGAGCATGTGATGTTTATGTCAGCAAAAAGAAACCATTTACTCTTTTTTTATACATTTTACATAAAAAACAGAACAGCATAGAGTCTAAAAAAAAGCATTTTAAAAATCTAGTTAATAAGCAGTTGTTTTTAAAGGGATAAGTCGCACAAAAATGGAAATTATGTCATTATTTACTCACCTTCATTGTGTTCCAAACCTGTGCATTTTTACCTGTACACAAGGAGACTTTTTGAGGGGTCTTTACCCAGCTCTTTTTTTCCTCAAGCAAACTCATAGCAATTTTTGTGTTTTTATTTTGTATTTTTATCTATTCACTTATTTGAGCTCAAGAACCTCATTCACTATGAACTATTGTTACAGGTCAAGAGCTTTAAAAAAATAAATGATGACAGAATACTCATTCAGGGAACTAATCCTTTAACCTTGTTTTCTAAAGGTTATTTAAGACTATTCCTTAAGAACATATAGAACAAAGCAACTTTGAGAGGGTAAAATAATGTTTTCAGGCACAAATGCTTGGCAAATACATTTAGCAAGGGAATCAGAAAGGAAAACAGATTCAAAGCTTTGTCCAGCCTAATTAAGTGCGATAAGAATACACTAAACCCAGCGGGCATGTGGTCTCAGAGGACAACAGAGGAAAATGTCTAATTAAATAAATAAAACAGCAAATAATTAAATTTATGCCACTCTTTGATTCCAGCATATTGACTCTCATACAGCACATGGACAAGTGTGTCATTAATGGAGGTCCGTACTTGATGGCCACAATGTTATTAGACTGAAGAAGGTTTTCTGGAGAAAAAACAAGCCCATGTTTATCAGGGGGAGGGAGAAAGAAATAATAAAAGAAAATAGCAATTTTTCACAAGTAGACACCAAATAAATAACATCAGCTTTAAAGTGATAATATCAAAGACTATAGATATAGAAAGACGGTTCACTCCTATTAGTTATGAATGGGAGATCAATATATTTATAAAAGAGCTAACCCTATATACTGATGCCTTAAAAATTATGAGAACATATAAAGCCAGAAAATTACTTGATTTGTTTAATCAATATGACCTTATTACCAATTTGAATGAATCCCCTACAGTGTTTTTGTAGTTAAGTTAATTTAATTTTCTTTTGTTTTTGTTTTGTTTTGTTGTGACATTATGTATTACAATTTATTATTTCTCAGTCTGTGAATCTATATAATTTCAATTATGTTGGCCTGTTATGTTATTGTTCATATGCAAAAAAAAAAAAAAGTTATGAATGGGAGAAACTGCAATGCGCAATATGGCGGAATACGTCCCGCCTTCTAAGTAAAAGAGCCAATCGCCGATTGGTAAAGTCATCGCGTCACTGCAGCTGCCGTTAGAGGCTCCGGTTCGCATAGAAACCTGAGACTCGCGTACAAGAATGCACATGCGCATTGGCTCATCTAGCCTGAAAAATAGGCTTTTTTAACGCTATTTAAGCATAAGAAACAACATTTATGGGACGGTTCATATCAGATTTTGTTGCTGATTTGATTCGGATGCCCGAAATAGCTGCTCGGAGGCGTTGCAAATGTGGCCGACGAGTGAACAGACTTTCCTTGAAAGGGACTTTGATAATATTGACATAAAAGAGCAGCAATTGAACATTAAAGTCGGCATAAAATGGAAGCTGCGATAGTCTTTTCTTCCCTATTGTGACATATTGTAAGTGAAATGGCATCTTGAACAAGAAAAAAATGTTGGGCGGGACTTGATTTTGTCCATGTGGAATTGATTGGATGGTTGTGGTTTGCTATTGGTGCTATGTGAGTGACAGGTTGTCCCGCCCTCGTGCCAGTAAACACGTCATCAGAGAAGAGATGTTGCGACACTGATAGAGGGAGGGGAAGTTATTTTGAGATTATGAGAGCACATTTAAAAAATCATTCATAATAAATACTTTAATTTTCCATTAAAAAAGCAGGGGGAAACAAGAATTGTCAATTATGATTTCATGGTGTTGACTTTAAACACCTTCCAAGGGTGTAGCTGATGAGCAAAAGCTTTCCTCTCCTAATCAAAGCAATGATCTTGAAAATGTGTTTTGTTAACAACAGTTACAAAGGCACAAAAGTTCTCCCCACATTCGAAAACATATTTAACCGTGCGGAAAACATATTTATCTGTGCTTTGGTGAGCAGCTAGATGAGGAGCTAAACGCCTTGCGCTTCTTAGAACAAAGGATGAGTGGGATCTGATCGCTTATGAAGTTGTGGGTGAAAGAGGGAGATACAGATGGCCTAGACACAAAGGTTCTGATGTTTGTGACAGACACACTCCTTCATGGAGAGTCTATTATGACATTTCAGCTCCGGTGCTCCTCGCAGTTTTGACTGATGGATGCAGGGACCACTGCATTCAACAGATTGGCAAACCATCTGCCACAGCAAATTGACACTCTCGAGACGTACGCAACACTTCCTGTAGCGATCTGCTGTGTAAAGAAAGGCACAAACAAAAACCGCTGGAAGGTATGGCAATGAAAAGCTCAATCGGAGTTGTATGTTGTGGGTTTTGAATATATTATGATAACGGATACAAATTAGTTTGTGCAATATCTCTAAAGTACATGGGCCACAATGCGCAGGTCTGTGCAGAAACCAACATTGTTTGGCCAAGACTTTCAAAACATAATGTGTTTGCATTGAAGTGCAAATTATATTTTTATATCTCTACTTCCCCTTGGCCTTTTTACATATGCATCAATCCTAAACAATAACCTAGCACATTTAAAAGGAAGCAAACACACAGTATTTTATTCTGAGAAACACAAGATGCCCACAACTAAAAGTAACAGACTTTTTAGGTTGTAAACATCTAACGCAATGCGTTTTGTTAAATGAAACTGATTTCTCCTTGTTTTAGTGAGCAGCGACAGATCCGAGAGCCTCTTCAATGGTGTTTACAATCACAGTGGAAAGTTGGTTTACCGTCAGAGTTGTTGTCTGCCAGTGACGCTACTCTGAGAGGAACCACCACCAACACCACATAAAGCAACAAGATGTCTGCTTGTCAGGGCCCAACTGAAATTTCCACTGCGCTGCTCGTGACACACTCTCTCCAGGATTTCTCCTCTTTTCAAGCCCTTTAACTGTTTTTCAGTTCTCATTTCAACAGCAAAAACGTGTCAGTTTCTTTCTGAAGCACATGTGCGTGAAGTTTTAACCCAGAAAACAGAAATGCTGCTTCTCAAATCCTTTTATTACATAAAACACACAATGTGTAATGTTGTTTCAGCTGCGAAGTACATTCCTGTGTCTGTTTACAAAATAATATGTACAAAAATAGTTAAAATCACGGCTTGGAAGTGGGTTATTACACACAAAAAAAGTTTCTTAATATCTTAATAAGTGACAAATTTGTGTCATTTTTCCAAAATTGATACCCCTCAACACATGTACACCCCTGGATAAGATGCCATTACATATACAAACATTAGCTAAAAAACATCCTGACTTCTAGATAATAGAGTTGCGGTTTGATTTTTATTAAACAGGTGCTAAGGCTTGTGCAGTAAATTTCCCCTTCATCATTCTCAACAATAAATATATATCATTATATACACATATATGTTTAAAATCACAGGGGTCAGTATAAGGGTAGTTGACATCATTCAATATTTCAGTACTGAATTACAAAAAACACCTAAAATATACATTTTCCCTTATACATTCACATACATTTTAACCTAAAATGTACATATTTGTAAGCTACCTATAAATCATGGTATGTCTAAATGGCAAGCAGTAAGTCATCTCTCGCTATGATAACATCTGAGAGCCCACCTTAGGACGTCAATGACAGCTTAAACAGACTCCAAAATAATGCCAACATTAAAAAAAAAAAAACAAAGTTGCAAATAACAGTTGTGAGCTCAACATGGAAACACATATAATGCCATTGAACTACAGTATACTTAAAACACGTAAAACCTTGGCAAGTATTTTAGATAGCAGCTGAAATGGGCACAGAGTTAAAGCCACACGTGTGTTATTGACTTAGAAAACACATTAAAAAAGTGGGCTTGTGTTAAAATAAATATAGAAGTGATGAATTAACTATATTAATTTATGTGCCTATAAAGATTAAACGTACATACTGTATATTGCAACAATAATTGCATCAGATTCAATTTACAGTTATACACAAATCAGCCAGAATAAAACTGAAGAAAAATGCAGTGGGCAGCACTATATTGAGCATTACAGGTGGATGGTGAGAAGGAAAATGTTTTATTGACAACAGCTTCGCTTCAGGAGAATAATAGATAAGAAGCTCAGAACATTTCCTCTGCTTACTATATGAATCTCAGGTGCATCACATGGTACCGTTCCTTGTCCGTGTGTGTTTTGTGTTTTTTTTTTTTTTTTTTTTTTGACAGCAGAGAGAAACACACCTCAGCATGCTGTGGCCTTCGACAAAGTCACTTCCTGTTCACACGCCTGTGCTGCATGCACACATTCCACCCAAGCTGCAAACAGACAGTTTTGATACGCAGAAACGCCGTAAGCCTAACTAGCTTCCGTGATCAGGTTATAGCAAGTCCTGCTCCACCCAGACCGTTTTCTTCTGCTCCTCAAAAATCTTGTCCTTGATGATCTTGACAAGATCCTCCACCCCACCCCAAGAGTCAGGCTCCACGCCTGCGTACAAGCACGGCAACGTCTCCAGCTCCTTCTCCTTAAAGCGACACATCTTCAAGAACTCCTCCTCAGAGTCCACCTTCAGAGGAAGCCTTCTGCTTGAAGAAAACACCACAATTACTAAATGGATCAGTTGCCCATTAATAATGAATCTTCAAACTGGAACTAAATAATCAATATGACATTCATTCAAGAGTGCAGTGAGTCTTTGCGAGTCTGACGACATTGGACGACTGCTTGCCTTAGTTTTTTGATGTTCCTCTCACAGATTTTGATGAAGATCACAATGGGGTAGATCTCTCTCCTCAAAAGGTCTTTGACACAGCTCAGATCAGCTTCAAGAAGACAGTGCTTATTCTACGAAGCAAAAGAATGATTTAATATAATTAAAAAAAAACACTTTAATTTTTGTTCTATAACAATTAAAGAGCAATTTAAGCAATATTGTAAATATTAATTCATAATTTAAACCAGAAAAGGGAATTGAGAATTGAAGAGAGAATTGAGAACTCATCCAGTGAGGTGTCGGTTCTCATTTTTGTCCTGTTTTTGGCACACCTCTCAAACAAGATTTGCAGTGGAAAATTAGACTCATCTCCTGACACATTAGCAAGTGAAAAACAATATGCTGCCTCTCACCTAACCACCTGATAAAACCCCAACAAGCAGATTGCATCTGCAGCCATCAGGAGATGTCTGTCTCCTACATAGTACTGCTGATTCCCCTCTCAGTCACATTAAACACAATGAGACCTGTGCACGTTTGAGCTTCCGTGTTTACCATATGTGATGTGCTCTATGTCATTATTTACATGTAAATAAATAAATTAAATTTGTTCAAAATATAAATCGATCATATCTCTTCATACTATTTGGAATAAACCACTCAATTCATATGGATTTGTTTTATGATGCCTTTATGATCTTTTTGGATCTTCTAAATTTTGGTTGCCTGACCTTTCAATGGAGAGACAGAAACCTTTCAGGTTTGATTAGGAATATCTTAATTTGTGTTTCTTATGGGTTTGGAATGACATGAGGCTGAGTAAATTATGTTTTTTTGGGGGGATTTATCGAAATTAACCCGAAATCGCGCTTAAACCGCTTGGCTTAGTGCAATTATGAAATCATAAAGGCTGCGATTATTTTTTTATGCGCAGCTTGTCAGTGAAGCACGGCTCTGAGATCATTTGCATTTGAAAAAGCAACACGCATCAAACATCTTTCCAAACATGAGAAGCATTTATGAACCTCTTGTCCAACAAAAGACCACATTTAATAACATGTAGGGTGACCATATTTTAGATTTAAAAAAAGAGGATTGGGGGGGCGGTGGGGTTTGAACTTCAATACATAAAGTAATACATCCTTTCCATTCAACTTTTGGCCCTCAACAAAGAATAATAACAAACAAATAAAAAAAAAAAATAGTTTAGCTTTTAACATCTTTTCATGACACTGCTTCTTTTCATGGCCATTGGATAAAATAAAATAAATAAAAATCAGTTGCCATAAAAAAAAAAAAAAATCTACTATTTCAGTCCTCCTTGTGTTCTCTGGTATACTTTCCTGAAGATCAAATCTTTCCCAACAGTTCTTGATTACCAATCAAGTAGGCATGAAAGTCTTTGCAAGACATGTGTTTAAAGTTGTATTGTGTACACAGAAGCCCCTGCTTTGTTTCCATCCACCTATTTTATGCGCATTTTGGGATAACGCATAAAAAACGCTGGATGGAAACACCAAGATGTGCAGAAATAAACTTTGCGTTGCACACCATGTGAAATGCTGTTTTGGTCATTCTGAAAAGCCTGAGCAAAGGTTATCGTTAAAGTGGTTTAGTATGATTCCCTCCCAGAAGCGCCTCATATGATTGCGTTCACAAACACCAGGCATCTGAATGCAAGATAACATGTTAATAACAGGTCCAAAAAGAGGACATGTCATCTGGCAAAAAGAGGACATATGGTCACCCTATTTTTACTCCAAACTCACTACATAATGTCAGTCGAGTGTTTTAAATAACATCCTTCTTTCTGTGAGATGATGTGGCTTCTTACACAGAATAAGGCACACAACATATTTCTTAGTATTCTATACTGTGATAAAGGCTATGTCGATTAGCATTTAAGTATAAATATACTTTATTATCATGAAAATACCCGAGAAGGCTTGAAGAACTCAGATGAACCATATATTGTCGTAGTCGTATGTTTATTAGTCATGTTTAATCAAAGCGTTTCAATCTTCTGTTTATTCAGCTACAGCGATAGTATGATGCCCATAGGGATTTCCTGAAATGACATGCGTTATCTTTCTTCTGTGGGGCATATTTGGAGTTTCTGCGTGAGAGCTCCCTCTGGCTTTCAGATGGAGCTGCATTTAGCCGTAAAAATTGTAGTCAATTGCCAAGTCGCGTGCGTTTTATTTTCGATTAATTGTGCAGCCCTACTTTAAACCATTTTCAAAATGACAATTGTGAAACATTGCTTAATCCAGGTTTAAAAGTGCCCTTTACTAGAAGTTAAGAAGTTAGGTCAGGGATAGGTGTAGTGTGAAAATCCCATTAGTGTCTTTAGGAAAGGGTTAAGCTCTCACCATGAGGAAGCACTTCTAAATGATACTGTTGGGCAAAACAGCAAACACACACATTTCTGGCAAGCTTCTTGAGTAAGCAGAAGATATGACAGCACATAAAAGAAAAAACAAAATTTAGCTATTATTAAATTCTTCTGAAAAGAACATTTATTACTGTACCTTGAAGGCAACCGCTTCGATATTTTCTGGGGTGATGCATTCGTATGTGCCTGCCTGCTTTTCTTTGGAATAAATGATGGGCTCTATCTTCTGTTTCATGAGGAATTCATCTTTTGTCACAATGTCTGGAAAGAAGATGAATTAATAGTTCTTGTAAGCAGGCATGTCAAGGAAAACATCGCTTGCATTAAGGAATGACAATCATAAGGATTTTAAACAACGTGGCACTGATTTGATTACTCTTAACAATTTCAGTTCCTTATATTGATATATATGATTATTTTGGTACTTTGGGAGAAGCACCATTACAATTAAACCGTGGATGTGTAGTCAAAGATACATGCTGTCATATGAACAACCAGTCACTTAAGTGAGTATAACATTCTGATTTCACAAGTTCGCCTGCCCATTCAGTCTGAATGGTTAATGGTAAAACAAACTTGGCTTGCTGTCCTGGAAGGAGGCTTGAACCTGAGGCTCGGCTCGAGCTCCGAGTTAAACCCCCCTATAACAGTATTGCATAGAGGGAGAATAAGAGAAATAGAGGAGGAGATGGGGAGGAGGGGGGAAGCTGGAAGAATTGTCGCTGGGATGACGCAGTGACTGCTGCTTATATACGCTCGTAATGATGATTGACAGGACTGAATATTTAGGCTCCTCCCGAACCTACGTTTGGAACTACATTAAGTAAACATTAATCAATAACTCATCCAGACTGATTCGTGAGTCTTTTCAACTGATTCAAGACCAGGTAATAAGGTCATTTCTTTCAAGAATCTGACAATGGCACCTATTTTTCTCTCTCTTCGCATTCAGATATAGCAAAAATAGCAAAAAACAGTGTCAGAGCTTTTGAATGCAGATTTCCTTGAACCATTAATGAAATCGAATGTCATCAAATTCATGTGGTTTCTTTATTTGACTTATTTAAAAAAAAAAATTATTTGGTTCTTGATTCCCAATTAAAGATCGGTTTTTGTGTCAGTTTTCTATTCTTAGATACTGGGTTTACCAATAAATGGTGCCATCTAATGAGTTTTTAAAAATAACAACAAAAAATGCCATTATACCACTGTGCGTTTCACGGGAAACTACATTGTTCACAGTTAACTTTTTATGTAACTTGCATAAATTATTTTAATGTATAAGTCTTGTAAAGCTGGCTGTTCACCTTCTGAGTACTAAATGATTTAGTTATTGTGTCAAAAAGCAGAAAAAGAACAATAAATAAAAACATAAAGAAAAAAAATGCATATAGTCCTGATTTTCAGTTATTTAAGGAAGCCTGTTTCTACCACTAAATAAAAACAGTAATTGCAAAATTTTAATCTCAGAATTCTGACTTTTTATCTCGCAATTGCGAGTTATAAAGTCACAATTCTGAGATATAAACTCACAATTGCGTGATATAAAGTCAGATTTGCGAGATATGAACTCGCAATTGCGTGATATAAAGTCAGAATTGCGAGATATAAACTCGCAAATTGCATGATATAAAGTCAGAATTGCGAGATATGAACTCGCAAATTGCGTGATATAAAGTCACAATTCTGAGATATAAACTCGCAATTGCGTGATATAAAGTCAGAATTGCGAGATAAACTCGCAAATTGCGTGATATAAAGTCAGAATTGTGAGATATAAACTCGCAAATTGCGTGATATAAAGTCAGAATTGTGAGATATAAACTCGCAAATTGCGTGATATAAAGTCAGAATTGCGAGATATAAACTCGCAAATTGCGTGATACAAAGTCACAATTCTGATATAAACTTGCAATTGCGTGATATAAAGTCAGAATTGCGAGATATAAACTCGCAAATTGCGTGATATAAAGTCAGAATTGCGAGATATAAACTCGCAAATTGCGTGATATAAAGTCACAATTCTGAGATATAAACTCGCAATTGCATGATATAAAGTCAGAATTGCGAGATATAAACTCGCAAATTGCGTGATATAAAGTCACAATTCTGAGATATAAACTCGCAATTGCATGATATAAAGTCAGAATTGCGAGATATAAACTCGCAAATTGCGTGATATAAAGTCACAATTCTGAGATATAAACTCGCAATTGCATGATATAGTCAGAATTGCGAGATATTAACTCGCAAATTGCGTGATATAAAGTCACAATTCTGAGATATAAACTCGCAATTGCGTGATATAAAGTCAGAATTGCGAGATATAAACTCGCAAATTGCGTGATATAAAGTCACAATTCTGAGATATAAACTCGCAATTGCGTGATATAAAGTCAGAATTGTGAGATATAAACTCGCAAATTGCTTGATATAAAGTCAGAATTGCGAGATATAAACTCGCAAATTGCGTGATATAAAGTCAGAATTGCGAGATATAAACTCGCAAATTGCGTGATATAAAGTCACAATTCTGAGATATAAACTCGCAATTGCGTGATATAAAGTCAGAATATAAAGTCACAATTCTGAGATATAAACTCGCAACTGCGTGATATAAAGTCAGAATTGCGAGATATAAACAATTCTGAGATATAAACTCACAATTGTGTGATATAAAGTCAGAATTGCGAGATATAAACTCGCAAATTGCGTGATATAAAGTCAGAATTGTGAGATATAAACTCGCAAATTGCGTGATATAAAGTCAGAATTGTGAGATATAAACTCGCAATTGCGTGATATAATGTCAGAATTGCAAGATATATAATCTCGCAAATTGCGTGATATAAGTCACAATTCTGAGATATAAACTCACAATTGTGTGATATAAAGTCAGAATTGCGAGATATAAACTCGCAAATTGCGTGATATAAAGTCAGAATTGTGAGATATAAACTCGCAAATTGCGTGATATAAAGTCAGAATTGCGAGATATAAACTCGCAAATTGCGTGATATAAAGTCAGAATTGTGAGATATAAACTCGCAATTGCGTGATATAAAGTCACAATTCTGAGATATAAACTCACAATTGTGTGATATAAAGTCAGAATTGCGAGATATAAACTCGCAAATTGCGTGATATAAAGTCAGAATTGTGAGATATAAACTCGCAATTGCGTGATATAATGTCAGAATTGCAAGATATATAATCTCGCAAATTGCGTGATATAAAGTCACAATTCTGAGATATAAACTCGCAAATTGCGTGATATAAAGTCAGAATTGTGAGATATAAACTCGCAATTGCGTGATATAAAGTCACAATTCTGAGATATAAACTCGCAATTGCGTGATATAAAGTCAGAATTGCGAGATATAAACTCGCAAATTGCGTGATATAAAGTCAGAATTGCGAGATATAAACTCGCAAATTGCGTGATATAAAGTCACAATTCTGAGATATAAACTCGCAATTGCGTGATATAATGTCAGAATTGCAAGATATATAATCTCGCAAATTGCGTGATATAAAGTCACAATTCTGAGATATAAACTCGCAAATTGCGTGATATAAAGTCAGAATTGTGAGATATAAACTCGCAATTGCGTGATATAAAGTCACAATTCTGAGATATAAACTCGCAATTGCGTGATATAAAGTCAGAATTGCGAGATATAAACTCGCAAATTGCTTGATATAAAGTCAGAATTGCGAGATAAAACTCGCAAATTGCGTGATATAAAGTCAGAATTGCGAGATATAAACTCGCAAATTGTGTGATATAAAGTCACAATTCTGAGATATAAACTCGCAATTGCGTGATATAAAGTCAGAATTGTGAGATATAAACTCGCAAATTGCTTGATATAAAGTCAGAATTGCGAGATATAAACTCGCAAATTGCATGATATAAAGTCAGAATTGCGAGATATAAACTCGCAAATTGCGTGATATAAAGTCAGAATTGCGAGATATAAACTCGCAAATTGCGTGATATAAAGTCACAATTCTGAGATATAAACTTGCAATTGCGTGATATAAAGTCAGAATTGCGAGATATAAACTCGCAAATTGCGTGATATAAAGTCAGAATTGCGAGATATAAACTCGCAAATTGCGTGATATAAAGTCACAATTCTGAGATATAAACTCGCAATTGCATGATATAAAGTCAGAATTGCGAGATATAAACTCGCAAATTGCATGATATAAAGTCACAATTCTGAGATATAAACTCGCAATTGCGTGATATAATGTCAGAATTGCAAGATATATAATCTCGCAAATTGCGTGATATAAAGTCACAATTCTGAGATATAAACTCGCAAATTGCGTGATATAAAGTCAGAATTGTGAAATATAAACTCGCAATTGCGTGATATAAAGTCACAATTCTGAGATATAAACTCGCAATTGCGTGATATAAAGTCAGAATTGCGAGATATAAACTCGCAAATTGCTTGATATAAAGTCAGAATTGCGAGATAAAACTCGCAAATTGCGTGATATAAAGTCAGAATTGCGAGATATAAACTCGCAAATTGTGTGATATAAAGTCACAATTCTGAGATATAAACTCGCAATTGCGTGATATAAAGTCAGAATTGTGAGATATAAACTCGCAAATTGCTTGATATAAAGTCAGAATTGCGAGATATAAACTCGCAAATTGCGTGATATAAAGTCAGAATTGCGAGATATAAACTCGCAAATTGCGTGATATAAAGTCACAATTCTGAGATATAAACTTGCAATTGCGTGATATAATGTCAGAATTGCGAGATATATAATCTCGCAAATTGCGTGATATAAAGTCACAATTCTGAGATATAAACTCGCAATTGCGTGATATAAAGTCACAATTCTGATATAAACTCACAATTGTGAGAAAAAAAGTCCGAATTGTGACTTTATATCACGCAATTGCGAGTTTATATCTCACAATTCTGACTTTATAATTCGCAATTGTGAGAAAAAAAAGTCAGAATTCTGAGATAAAATCATTTACCGTCACAATTACCGTTTTTATTTTTTTTTATTTAGTGGCGGAAACGGGCTTCCATAGTTATTAAACATAAATGCCAGTCAATTTCTATGCCCTGCCCTACTGAAAACCCACTCTACGTTAATAACTGATCATTTGTAACTGTAACAGCTGGATTTATGTGATATCTTTACTGAGGTCTATTGCGTATATTCAAAAGTTTGTGCTAAACATGGACTGAGTGGGTTGTTGCCTGTGACATTAATAGTTGAAGTCATGGAATAAATTAAAATAAGGATTCTTTATCAAGATGAATATATCCATGGTTAATAATAGCAGCCACTTTTTCTATTTACGGAACAATATCTCTATCATCAGCACCACCACAGTGTGCTGCTATAATTAGAAGGAGAAACCTCTTCCAGCTATTTTTACCTGGTTTACAGATATTGAACTCCATAGCACCTCCGAGATTAAGGAACTTCTGGACGATGGTCTTAGCTAGGATGTTGGGGGTGAAGAGGACGGGTCTTTTGCGCTGGCATTGGTGTGGGGTCACTAGACTGTACGGGATCAGATTCAAGCTCTTGTTTAAGTCACTCTCTGGGTCAGATGTGTCTGAAAGAACGGAAACAACTCATGGGTCAGCTTTAAAAGCAGTTTACTGCTAAATGTCAAATGTAAATCAGTATAAACACTAGAAATTGACACGAGTGGCACTGTGAATAAGCATTTGGT
The DNA here is from genome assembly GCF_019924925.1 of Ctenopharyngodon idella. NCBI lineage: Eukaryota > Metazoa > Chordata > Actinopteri > Cypriniformes > Xenocyprididae > Ctenopharyngodon > Ctenopharyngodon idella. Next base: position 36,257,421 of record NC_067222.1, on the reverse strand, counting down.
TCCCATCCCTTTCAACCAATGCATTTTCCAGGCATTCACAAAGACTGGATTCTGAAAATCATTTTTTGGAGATTGTGCTCAAAAAAGGCCAATTTCTAGCCCATAAAACATTTTAGAGCATAACATTTCCATTAACTTTTCAGTCCTGGAAATCAAGCTTTAAAAATTCCCTAATATTTTCTGGCTTCATTTTTATGACAGTACGAAACCTGTCCATTTGGCATCCACTGTAAAGATTCCTCTGAAATAAACAAGTAAAGACGAGGGTGGGCAGTCTTACCCTCAGGCCTCAGGGTTTCAAAACCTGGTCTGGAAACTGATGATGGATTTCCTCCATTGACAATGCGGACACGCTCACTGCTGTTCATCCTCTTGTACTTGTTATCCACCCTGCTGACAAACTGACACCAGGGATCTCTTTTAATCTCAGCAAGACTCCACTCTTTTCCTATCTGCAGACAAGACCTCAGCACTATGGCAGTGTGAGCAAACTCAAGAGGACCTGTTACCTGTAATAACTGAAAGATGAAGACACTGGCTCTCGACAGACGTGGACTAGACTTGGGGTCTGGAGAAGGTGCTGGTTCCTCAGGTTGTAAGGTGTTCTGTGAGCACAAACGGAAGAGAGATAATTCATTCGAAAGGAAGACATAGAAAGTGAGATATACCCATAGAATTGATGAAAACCAAGCTAAAAATACATCTCATTTCGAAACCAAAACCATTGTGGGTATGACATCACAACTACCAATGTGACATTTGACCATACACACACATGAACACCTACACTATAGTGAGCAACACTGATCAACAACAGTGTGAACTACTGTAATGTGGAGGTTAGCCAATCGTAACAGAGGTGCAGTAGCAAAAAGAGTTTGTTTAATTCTGATGGTCAAATTACGACCGTTTTGGTCCAAGAAGCATTGACTGACATTATAAATGGCCCATTTCTACAAATTGTTATGACATTAGGTTGAGTAAATGATGCCAGAATTTTCATTTTTGGTGAACTATCCCTTTAAAGTGACAAAAAGCTACAAAAAGTGTTTTGAATATGGTCCATTTAATTGGCATTCAAGTCGTGTCCCGCCAGTTCTGACTCATCTACAAATGTAAAAGCCGGGCACATTTCTCCAACAATCCAGAAGGAACTGACCCGGAGCCCTCGCAGAGTTTCGACTTCCTCTCGACCTCCTCGACACATCAGCTTCTGAATCTTCACCAAGAGGAGCTGCTGGGCCCTGGGGAGGAGGTGACAGCTAAGTTCGCTTAACAGCTTCTTGTCACAGTCAACACATATAAAAATGCACACCCACACAGTCACCTACACACTGACAGACAATCTGCAGCAGGCAATAGACGAATGTTCACACTTGATTTGAAACTATAATGGTCACTCATTTTTCAGTGTCCTCACCTGGAGTAGCTCGGTATGGTGCCTTTCTCTAGGTCCTTGTCGGTGAAAGCGTCCACACGGGCGCACAGCCACTCGCATTTGCCCTGGTGCATGGTGTCCAGAACATGGAGAACCTCGTCACATCGTACGTTCAGTGAGCAGTTGTCCAACTGGCTGGAGATGTTCAGATTGAGACGTATGTAGAAGGAGTCTCCGGATACCACTGTGCCATCTTCAATATCCTTCAGCAGCCGCCTGTAGCCTGGAAACAAGAAAGTGGGGTCAAAACATTTTGTGGACAAATAAATAACACCTGAGCACAGGAGCCACTGAGCTGCTGAGAATCCAATGCAACCCAACACCACACTGAATAAGATGGCGTGTGTGATGGACTCACAGAAGACTTTTACACCAAACAGAGGAGCAGCACATTTGAGTCAGACAGAACCGCGGGCTAAAAGACCAAAGACCTGTTTTTTCTTTAGAGTCTGCATATGTTATTAGGCTCTTCCCAGTAGGACTTTTTGAAGTATTGGACCCTCTCTAACTTCCCCTATCCACACTGAACTCTTAAAAAAAAGCATCTTCCTTTAAAAGGGATAGTTTACCTAAAAATGAAAATTATCCCATCATTCACTCACCCTCAAGCCTAATGGTTTGAAGCCCAAAAAAGTGCATCCATCCATCATAAAAGTAATCCATACAGCTCCAGGGGGTTAATAAAGGCCTTCTGAAGCGAAGCGATGGGGTTTGTAAGAAAAATATCTATATTTAAAACTGTATTAACTATAATAACTGGCTTCCGGTAGACAGGTGTACGCATCAATTTGCAGCAGAAGAGTAAACTCTGACCCAACACACGACGTAATGATGAACATGAAAGCGCAGAGGATAGAGCAAAACAAAACACCGGTCATGAGTTAAAAGTCTAAAATGAGAATTTTAAAAGAAAATGTTGGAGGATATCGATATAAGAGAAAAGGAGCTTCAGTATGTTGCCCAGCCCTATTTGTTTGAACCGCTAGAGGCGTCTAAGCTTACGATATTCCTACATCCTACATCGCGTCAGAGGTTGCTCTTTCGGCGTAAATTGATGCATATGGCCGTCTGCCAGAAGATAGTTATCATAAAGTTTTAAATATGGATATGTTTCTTACAAAAAAAGTATCACTTCGCTTCAGAAGCGTCCTTTATTAACCCCTGGAGCTGTATGGATTACTTTTATGATGGATGGATGCAGTTTTTTGGGCTTCAAAATCTCACACCTCATTCACTACCATAATCAAGCTTGGAAGAGCCAGGATAAATTTTAATATAACTCCGATTGCGTTCGTCTGAAAGAAGAAAGAAGTCATATACACCTAGGATAGCTTGAGGGTGAGTAAATCATGGGATAATTTTCACCCTTTAAGAGTCTGGACTCACCATCATGGTTTAACTTGTAATGGAGATGCACCTGTCCGGAGCATCTCTGCAGGGTCCAGTGTGCTTCCTCCTTGGTACAGGTGTCCAAAGCCACATTCTGGGCTTCTCCACGGACACTGCCCTCCAGCTAGGGGAAAAAATGAAACCACTACTACAACAGTTTTTTTTTTAATATTTTATTTGTGGAACACATGCAAGAGTTCAACCTCACCATTAAAAGTTGGTGTCCGACTTTAACTCCGGCCTGATCTGCATCAGAGCCAGACTGAACAGAGGACACGAAGATGCCACTATCATTTCCACCAATCAGAGTGATTTCCGACAGAAGGTTTTCTCCAGAGAGAGAAAGGCTCTGCACCGGCCGCAACGAGTTTCGCTGAGGGCCTGAGGTCAATGACGGACGAAACGGTCTGGAAAAAAAAAAATGGACAAAAGCACAGATCAAAGAGAAGTTAATAATAACGATGTACAACAATGCAAAGTGAGGACAAACTGAGATGACGGAGACAGATAAAGATTTTTTTCTCAAGGTCGCCAAAAAGGAATTCGCTGCAGTGTTCAAAGAATGATTATAGTTAACACTATGTTAATAAATAAAACAATAAACCTCTCCAAAGAGAATTTCCTAAAGATGTTATTGACTTGCTCCAGATCATATGTGTCCATTGTCTCAGACTGGTGGGAAGACGAAGATGAGTGGATGGATGAAGGCCCGTAGGACGACATGTCTAAGTCATGGTCATCTACAGCAAAAGAAAGAGACATATTTACAAAGATGAGTCACTTAAGTGTATGATTCAGACAGTGAGTGGGCAGAATAAATGATTTATACATGTCCGTACCCATATCGGCATTGTCTCCACTGTCAGTATCTCCAGTGTCTGATAAGGGAACACTGAAAGACAGATACAGCACAGTACATTTTACTCTATAACGCCAACAGCAATTCACTTTACTGTGACTGTGTTGACTATGGTATTTTTGTGGAAATGCATTCTAAATAATCTATAAAAGAAGTAACAATACTGCCACAGCTAGTTTTAAAGATATACAACTACACTAGGTTTATGTGTGTGTTAAACTTACCACTTGTATTGAGAGTTTGGGTTCTCTTTGGTTCTCCTGACGATGGATTGAGGGCCCGGAGGCTCTGGCGCAGTGGACAAGATACTGTCATTACGGCAACGCAGCTAAAAAACAAAACAAAAATGCACATACACAACAGTTGCCTTCAAATTAAAGCTACTTGGAGAGACAAAATAATTAGATAATAAAAATGAATCATACATGTTTACTGAAGATCTCTGCAGGAGAAATCATTACACTGGCACCGGTAAGACCTGTGTTGTCAGTGGCTGCAGGTTCTGACAGATCTCCATTGGTGAAAGGCACGGCTAAATAATAGGAGATGAAATTAAAAGAAACCAAGCTCACAGGAAATTCTTATTGCAAACATTTGGTGAGCTTTACCATGTTTTAAACATTTTATAACTGCAAGTTTGTATACAGCACCATCAGAGCTCTTTAATAAATATTTTACCTGGGAATTGAGGACTTTTGGGTCCAGCTGCTGGGGATTTTGGTCTGTTAATCTAATAAACAAGAATGACAGGTGTTGAGATGCAGAAATATTAGCATATATAAATTACAAAGACATTCAGTGAGATACTTTCAAGTTTCTACTCACTCTGCCTTTGAGGTTACATCTGCGTTGGAGCTTAAACTCCTGCTCATCAACAGCTTCTTCTCCGGAGTCCTCTGAAGGACCGCCTGTATTTGCATCGGGTTGCCCAAAGTGCTGAGCTATAATTAGTGGAGTAATGTCTCGTGGCAGACTCTGAGGGGGAAATATCATGAAAAAATACTCAATGTCGAATCAATGGCTTGGGATAAAGCATGTTATGGACTCTTTTTTTCAAAAAGAAACACTAAACTTGTCAATCAGACAGATAATGTCTCACCTGATCCAAACCATTTTCCTTGGCCATCCGTCTCAATTTGCACTCCAGGTTGACTATCTTGGCTTCTTTGCGTACAATTTCAATTTGAAGTTCGTCGCTCTTCTCTTCCAACTCCCGTATTTGCTTGCGATACTTATCTTTGTCAATCAGGCATTGAGACACAAGGTATTGGGCATCATCTCTTGACTTGAAAGCCTGTGAAATGAAGAAAGCAAAACTACATCAGTGGCTCTTAAGTAACAGGAAGTGAACTGATTTAAAGCCATCACTAAGAACACATTAGTACTCAACCTGGTCCCGCTCACGTTCCAACTCCTCCAGTTGCACCATGATTGTATTCATGCGGTTCTTGTACATTTCGCAGTCCTTCACCAACGTGGAGCACTTCAATTCAAGGTCCTCCTTCTCTTCCAGGTACTGTGTATTATTAAATTAAACGTTTCTCATTTAAACCCATCAGTAGAATAAAGAACATCATTTAACACTGAGAATAAACCATCTGAACTGTAAAAAAGATTTAAAAGCAACAGTTTGTAGGGTTTCTTTTCAGAACATTATTAATACCTTCCCCTCAGACCATCATTCCACACTAAACGGTGTTATACAGCTCAAACCCTGCTGACTGCATGTCAAAGAGACAAAGCTTCATCATTTACAGAGAAAAAGCTCTGCTACGGCATAAATTTCCATTTTGCTGTAGCAGAAATTTCCACATTGCACACCAATACTTTCAAACAAGGATTACTCTCCATGTCAATAAACAAACAAACAAATAAACACCAAACATATATTTGGAAATGTGGAAGATTTTGTTTGGCTTTGACAAGCATTCTGCATGTATTAAATGTGGTTGTATAGTTAAAGGGGACCAATAATGCCCCTTTCACAAGATGTAATATAAGTCTCTGGTGTCCCCAGAATGTGTCTGTGAAGTTTCAGCTCAAAATACCCCACAGATCATTTATTATAGCTTGTCAAATTTGCCCCTATTTGGGTGTGAGCAAAAACACACCGTTTTTGTGTGTGTCCCTTTAAATGCAAATGAGCTGCTGCTTCCGGTCCCCTTTCCAGAAGAGGGCAGAGCTTTAACAGCTCGAGCTTCGGTTGCTCAACAACAACAAAGCTGGAGAATCTCACGCAGACAAAATGAGGATTGTCAGTAACGGTGTTCAGCCTTACATTGTTCAAACCGGAGTCGGACACGGATGGAGAGACTAAGGAAGAGGTTACAACTTTTAGAAAGCATCTGGATGTTTCTGAACAGATAGTGGATAAATTTATGTAGTTGCTGTGGAGTTGATTCAACTCATCGACTAGCACGTGTCGTCGTGTTAATCTGTTGTGCAAATCCAGTGTTGAACTGACCCTCGTTTGTGAAGCAGTCTGACGTAAAATGTCAACAACACTCTACTACAACAACTCTTCCTCTACTCTAAAACAGCCCAACATGGCCTCACCCCCTTTGTTGCGTGTTCTTGGGGGCAGGGTTTATGTAAATTTTAGGGTTAGTGATGTCACTAACCCGGGAAGAAGCTTGTTGTAGTCCCTACCAGCCGTTTGTTGTAGTCCTAAAGTTAAAAAAGTGAAATCATAATCAACCACCCCTTTAAGAGAGATGCTGGTAAGCTATCCAAGACTAACTAAAATCCCCCTTTTGGCTAAAAGTAGGCCTTCAACACATAAAATACACATTTTATGCAAGAAGTGAAACATTTGAAAAGCTCCAAAAGAGGGCTGACTGTGATAAGTTGTCACTGCCGCCACCCCTCCCCCCTTCCTGCCTTACCCTGAATTCTGACACTTTTCACACGTCACTTCAGATGCACTTCTAATTAGAGCTGCAGCACATTGCAGAAGGGGCCACTTAGAACAGCCAGTCCTCATCAGCCTCTGTCACTTCTCGTTCATGTGTGACAAGAAAAAAAACCTTTGCCTACACTTCATTATTTCTAGCCGTCAACTAAAAACTCTCATGCTGAGTCCATATTAAATATACTTAATGCCCCATGATGCCAGTGTAATATCACATTAATTATGAGTACATTTAAACATTCAGGATGTGACCAAAAAGTGACAAATATGACCCCACTCTGAAGCTCTCTTCTAACTGCCTACCTAGACAGCCTTTTAAGGAATCATAAACAGTATCATGACTGTTCTAAACGGTATGCAGCAAAGTTGTGCTGCCATATAAGATGACTTCTTTTGATAAATATGTACAGATAAGGTAATCCCAGAACGCAGTGCAACTAGCACACCTATGAATAAAGGCTACATATATTGAATCATTAAATTTGGATAAATATTGATAACTACGGTTCAAAAGTTTGGGGTTAGTACGATGTTTATGAAAAGTCTCGTGCTCACCATTTATTTACATTTATTTGATAAAAAAAAATAGTGTTATTATGAAATATTTTTTACAGTGTAAAATAACTGTTTTCTATATAAAAAAATATTTTAAAATTTATTAGCCATTTAGCTGAATTTTCAGCATCATTACTCCAGTCTTCAGTGTCACATGATTCTTCAGAAATGCTGATTTACTGCTCAAGAAACATTTTTTTTTATTATTATCAATGTTGAAAATAGATGTGCAGCTTCATGTTTTTGTGGAAACTGTGATACATTCTTGTTTCAGGATTCTTTGATGAATAGAAAGATCAAAAGAACAGCCTTCATTTGAAATGGAAATACTTTGTAACATTATAAATATCTTTACTGTCACTTTTGATTAATTTCATGCATCAGTGTTAAATAAAATTATTATATATAATAATCTTTAAAAAAAAAATCATACTGACCCATACTTTTGAACAGTAGTCTATTTACATTTGATGTTTGATAATTTCCTTGTGAGACCTTTTTAATTTTCCTTGTGAGGCCTCCATTATTTTGATTTTGACTATTTTACCCAACATTTATACTATTTTATACAACATTTATACATATATACTATGCATTGTTTGGCAAAGAGCTTGAAGCTGAAATGATTATTCAAGGTATAAGGCTAGTACTGACCTTGTCCCGAAGCTCCTCAGCCTGTCGGACCTCTTCGTGCAGGTTATATAGTCTGTTGACTAACTCCTGACGATCCTCCAGAGCCTCCTGTCGGTCATGCTCCAGGATATCCAAGATGGCCTTGTCTGAATCAGGTAGAGGCCCAGGCTATGCATAAAAAGAAACAAAACAAGCATACAAAACAACTTTAAAAACTCTGACTTTGAATAACCTTTCCCAACTGTTTGCTTTTCACTGTCTTCTATTTACTGTGATGCAGAAAGGGTCTTCACCTGTATGATGGACTGCAGCTCCTGGAGTTTGATCTTCAAGACCTCATTCTCTCGCTCCAGCTCAAATATCTGTTCTTTCCGAGGCCGGTTCTCAATGTCATTCTTCAGTTTCAGAGATTGCCTCCTCTCCATTTTGCACTCCTCCTCCACCTTGTTCAACTTGTGCTTTAGTTGGTCAATCTGGAGGCAATGGAGAGACAGCAGTCAATATTTGTATCCCACATAGTCAAATAATTCATGTAAATATGAGTGACCCATCACTTTTAGTAGTAAATCTAGGAAACAAATAGTTTCTGAAAACAAAACATTGACTCAAATCATCCTGGAATGCTTTCAGAAGCCCTCTGACCTCTAGCTGAAGGTCTCGGCTCCTCATCACGGCCATATTCTTCTCCTCGCTGAGCTGAGCGTACCGCATGGCCAGCTGATAGTTGTCATCCTTCACCTTAATAAGTTCATCATTATAGTTATTGCGCTCTTCTTTCATCTTATTGTAGCGCTCCTGGAAAGTCAGCAGCTCCCGGTTGGCCAGCCGCAGCTTCTTGGTATCGTCCTCTAGCGTGCGGCATTTGGTCATGATATCCACCCGCTGCACGTCTTTGGCCTTGGACTGCTGCTGCAGCTTTATGACTTCATTCATTAAAAATTGGATGAGTCCTTCCTGGCCCTCTTCCACTAGGCAAAGAACCAAATACAGTCAATAAAACCCAACTGCACAAAACAACACGTTATTATTCAAATGTCATGTAAATATCACGGTATATGAGTATGGTAATTATTTATCACCAAAGTACCCTCTGATACCATTAGTGTACCATAGTACCACCACAGTACTTGCTTATAAGGCTACTGCACAAATCTGAAAGAGGATTTATGGCAGATGCTCATCCCAGAGGGGAAGCAGGTGGAAGGGAACAAACATTTTTAAGACATGGTCGTAGGTTATTTATATGGGCAGCATTGTCATTTAAAAGTGTCTCACCGACTATAGTAGAACATCTGCGAGTGGGCTCCTTCCCCGTGACGAGTTTGTAGAGGTCAGGGTAGTACAACTCCAGACTCTCTAAAAAAACCACATAACCTCGTTCTCCCTTCGTATGCAGGATATCCAACAACCGACCTGAAACAAAAACCACTGCAGCATGACACTTGTTGAAGTGAAAAAAGTACAATGTGGTCTACTTGATGTGACCCTTATAAATGACTTTTAATAGTAATGTTAATGTGATCAGATTGAATCATTTATATCAAACAGTGTTAATATTTTTACACAGTTGTTTTTTTACTTCAATATCAAATATAGTCAATATTTTATGATGTTGCTCTTGACTAAAATGTAAAAATCTAAATTTAGTTTGAAACCAAATATTCAAAACTTTTATATATTCATTTAAAGTCAGAATAAAATGGAAATTCACACCATGTATTCTCTGAATGCATGTTAGTGATTGAATGATTCATCCATGTATAGGTTTCCTTTTTTTCTTTTTTCTTTTGACTTCATAATGCAATCTTCCAGTAAAACATCAGACTTCTCTCTGGTGACGTATACTGGTCTTCTCAAATCATTCAGTCCGCTTAAAAGGATAGTTCACCCAAACATAAAAATTCTGTCATCATTTACTCACCCTCATGTTGTTTCAAACCTGTAAGACTTTCATTCGTCTTTGAAACACAAAGATATTTTTAATTAAATCTGAGACTGAGGTTACACAACTACCACTTTGAAGTTTCAGAAAGTTCATAAAGAGATCGTAAAACTAATCCATATGAATTGAGTGGTTTAATCCAAATTTTCTGAAGAGACTCGATCACTTTATATGATAAACTGAATTTAGGCTTTTATTCACATATAAACATTCATCAAGTCACACATCAGTTGTGGTAAACGGAAGCTCAAGCATGCTTGCTTGACATGTGAGAACCTATGAGGTTCATTCTCGTGTGTTACGCAACACGTTTGAGCTTCCGTAAGAGGTTTGTTCACACGTATCAAGCAGTTTCGACTGAGCTTCTGTTTATGTTCGCGGATCAATGTTTATATGAATGAATAAAATGGGGGGAAAAAAGCCTAAATTCAATCTGTTCATCATATAAAATGATCCAGTCTCCTCAGAAAATTTAGATTAAACCACTCAATCCATATGGATTCGTCTTATGACCTCTTTATGTGTCAAAGTGGTAGTTGTGTGGACTGACAATAGAGGGACAGAAATCTCTCAGATTTCATTAAAAATATCTTCATTTGTGTTTAGAAGATGAACGAAAGTCTTTCAGGTTTGGAATGACATGAGGGTGAGTAAATGGTGACAATTTTTTTCATTTTTGGGTTAACTAACCCTAGCTGTTTTACTCTGATGTTTGTCATAATCTGTTACATAGTGCCTTGCATCAACATTTTTAACAATCAACATGAAAACAACAGCAATCCCTCAAAATTACTGACTATGATAAGATTATGTGAAACAATCATCTTCTTTCCACATTTTTCTTCTTCAAAAGCATAGTTTGTTCAAAAGCAAAAGTTGTTTGTTTCATTATCGTAGTAAAAATGTGAAAAATGAGTGTCAGTAATTTCTGCCTGTCAGAATACTGCAAGCATGTATCTCCAAAGTGTATTAGCCAATCGCACTTATTGCTTATAGTGGGATTAAAGGGTTAGTTCACCCAAAAATGAATATTCTGTCATTATTTACTCACCCTCATGTCGTTCCACATCATAAGAACTTCGTTCATCTTCAACACAAATTAAGATATTTTTGATAAAATCCAATAACTCAGTGAGGCCTGCGACGCCATCAATAACACTCCCTTTTTCAGATGCCCAGAAAGCTACTAAAGACATATTTAAAACAGTTCACGTGACTGCAGTGGTTCAACCTTAATGTTATGAAGTGATGAGAATACTTTCTGTGTGCCAAAAAACAAAATAACAACTTTACTCAACAATATCTAGTGATGGGCGATTTCAAAACACTGCTCATGAAGCTTCAAAGCTTTACGAATCTTTTGTTTCAAATCAGTGGTTCGGAGCGTGTATCAAACTGCCAAAGTCACGCCCCCCAGTGGTGAACCATTGAAATTTTGATACACTTAAGACATAACGAAGCCTTGTTTACTGAAATCACGTGACTTTGGCAGTTTAAAACACACTCTGAACCACTGATTCGAAACAAGAGATTCATAAAGCTTCGAAGCTTCATGAAGCAGTGTTTTGAAATCGCCCATCACTAGATATTGTTGAATAAAGTCATTATTTTGTTATTTTTGGTGCACAAAAAGTAAAGTATCGCTTTATAATATTAAGGTTGAACCACTGTAGTCACATGAACTTAAAATATGTTTAAAATGAACTTAAAATGTGTTTTAAATATGTTTTTAGTAGCTTTTTGGGCACTGAAAAAGGGAGTGTTATTGCTGGGGATGCAGGCCTCACTGAGCCATTGGATTTCATCAAAAATATCTTAATTTGTGTTCTGAAGATGAATGAAGGTCTTACGGGTGTAGAACAACATGAGGGTGAGTAATTAATGACAGAAATTTCATTTTTGGGTGAACTAACCTTTTAAAGGTCCATCACCCCTTGAGGGGCTCCAAAGACATGTGCCCAAGCTGCGCACAGGTCCACCATCCAGCATATCACAAATCATATCAAAAAAATGTAACTGACAGCTTTAGGTACTGATTGTGATCTGCATTATATTAAAATGAGACAGCAATGCGCTTGCAGGGAGAGCTCCGCCCACACACTATTCTGATTGGCTGTGATTTGTAATGTCTTTATTAGTTTCTTTTAGAAATGTGGCTTCTGGTGTGGACAGACAAAGAGCTTGATGCTAGAATTAAATTTTTTAGTGTTGCTTGCTGCACTATAGCAGGAATGTCCAGATTTGTCATAAAAGCAGTGCATTGTATTTTAACTCACTAGAGGATGTCATGCCAGAAAAAATACTTGAAAGATCTTCTGTATTACATGCCAAACTGCTAGTCCCAGAGGGAAAAGAGAATCATTAGGGGGCTGTGAAAATCCCAGCCGTGGTAAACAAGCATTTTGATGTGCGGCTTTGTGACAAACAAACAGTGCAGACTTTAGCAAGCTGCTCGGGTGAAATCCTTGTCATCCGTTTTGCCTCTGGCCGTTCGGAAGTTGAAAAATGATACGAAGGTTCAGGAAGGAGTCGTTGGGAAAGAAAAACTACAGCAGCAGCTCACAGGATTAAAAGCGTCCATTCATCATCACATTACACCACTGGAAAAACACAGTGAAAGATGGGGTGACCGAGTAACTGATTGATGATGTGATTTGCATGTAAATGTTTTCGGCATGGAATTTGCATTTCCATATTCCACAGTGTTTAGTATTTTCTGTCACTGGCATCTATGAATGTTGATGTCTGCGCAATCCAACTTAGAGAGCGAAACCAACCTTGAATCCGAATCACATCATCAACAGTGCTATTGTATATGCTTAAAAGCGCACAAGAAGAACACTCAAACCTGCTCGGTTGACTTTGGACTCTAGCAGACGCGAGTTGAGCACCTCGTCTTCGTCTTGTTCGTCGATGACCTTGCATTGCCGCAGATATGAGGTTAGCTTGTTGGGGTTGATGAAACGGCACAAGATGTACCGGTTCTTCTCTGCATTCTCCCACAGTGACTCCCCATAGTCCATCAAATTCATTAAGCTTCCGTTCTCCATTCCTGCAGAGGCCCCTATGAGACAAGAATGAAAGAGAATAAAGTTTCAGATGCTATTTCGACACTCCTTTCACACCCACAGCATTGACAGCACATCAGATAAAAAAAAAAAAAAAACTTGTTATTGCATGCACAAAGAAAGATGTGACCATTCAGCCGTGATAACAATGCTTTAAAGTTAGCATGACCTTATTTGCTGTCTTAGGCTGTCTATAACTGCTGTCTGTAATGCCGTTTTAGGTTCTAGATTCTTGATCGGTGCATGTTTTTTTCAAATAAAATATTTGTCTCTGTAACTGAAAAACATATTATAATTAGGGCTGCCGATTAATCAAAGTAAAACCAAAATCGCTATAGGGCTTTTTAATTAAATTAGAGCACAGCACTGTTGTTTTACATGCTTTATGGGCTGCCTGCGGTTTTCCAACAAAATATCAGTTTGACAGTTTAATGATTGAAATTGAAGAAGACATACATAAATATTAGCATTGTAAATTTACAGTTAGAATGTTAAGTAAAAAAATATTACAATAATAATATTTTTTACATAAATAATAATAATAATAATGAGTATTATCACTGGTGTTATTATAAGCATAATCATCAATATTATTATTTTATAGTTTATATATTTGGCCAAATTGTGCAGCCCTACAAACAAACATAGCAATTTTTTTAATTGCATTTTAAATCACAATTAAATCAGAAAAATTGCAATTCAGTTTTTCCCCCAAATCATACGGCTCTAAATATAATACCATTTTTGAAACAACTTTCCATTCATGACCGCGCAGGCAATAAACTTAAATCAGGGTAGATGCCATAATGAAATTTACACTAATGAAAATGAGGCTGTGATGGATAGATTTATAGTTTTTACAATGTACTGCAGATCACACATGACTTGTAACTCACAATTTTCAAAACTGTTTTATGGCATTTTTATCTACTGAAAATCTGTTGGTCACACTTTAGTTTAGGGTCCCGTTCTCACTATTAACGAACTATTGATTATAAACTCCTAATTACTGCTTACTAATCGTTAGTGAGGTAGTGGTTAAGTTTAGGTATTGGGAAGGATTTAGGAATGTAGAATATGTTCAAGCAGAGTAAGGCATTAATATGTGCACTGAAAAAAAAAGTGTGTTGAATTTACATGATTTAATAGTGTACATCGGTCCCACATGAATCAATTAAGTTATACATATATAATTTGTTAATATAAATTCAACATGATAAAATTAAGTAATTTTTAAGTGATCCAATTAAGTAGTCTCAAAGTGAATTTTGTAAGGTTCATCGATTCGTGATTCATTCTTTCAAAACATCTACTCATCCAATATGTTCTTTCATTCAATTCAACTTCATATATGTGTTACATGATTGATTCATTAGACTTGACTATAATAGTCAACAGCCTATTAGCTAACAATAGCGCGCACACACTAGCACATTAAATATTATCTTTCAGCTCAAAGCTGAACTTGAATATGAAGTCCACAGCCTAAGCAAATGCCCCACTCTTCTCTACAATGGTAACCCAGTGAAATTTAAAACATTCTAATAATTGCAATAAAAGTGAACACTGAACACTATCAAGCATCCCCCGTTTTCATCTTACAGCAAAACACATAAATTAACATCAAATTTTTAAACATTTTATCTCTTTATCCAGCCATATGCAATGCATGATGGGAACTAACAAGCACCGCCCATTTTCAGTTAACTGAACAAAATTCATTCATGTAATCCCAACACAAATGGATTAAGTAAACTTCAATACTAGATCTATTTACGTGGATTAAACACGATGAAATTAAGTTAGGACAAAATGTGTAGGAATTGTGTTGCTTTAGCTCATTTTAATTAAGTAATTTGAACAAGCAGCATAAATAATTTTTTTTCAGTGTGCTTAATAAGTACTAAGCCAATATCCTAGTAAAATGCATGCTAATAAGCAACTAGTTAATAGTGAGAATTGGACCCTAAACTAAAGTGTTATCCTGACTTTTTGCAGGAGGTTTGTCTCAGCTGAACAATTGGCATGTTGTTAAACAACAGTACAATCCATTTCTCCTGTTTCACTCACATTACAGAGGTTTTAAACTTGCAAACAGGGTTTCATGTTGATTTATTTGCTTAATGGTTAATTATAGTTTATTTAAATGCAACTTCTTGTTACAAGAGAGTCATACGAAATGTTATTAAACTGCCCCTGACTGACACTTGCAAATATAAAGTATAATTTTTCAGTTCCAAAGATTAATGTTTCCACAATTGTGAATTTACTTTCACACTACTACTACTTTTATTGTCTTTAAATATCTTCAGCATAACGTCAGCAATAAAACAATTTGTACAAGAGTGACCTGCAGCTGTGGCGGGCATTCATTTCCTGTGGCGAGCATGCTTTTGTTTGCTACCACACATTGTCTCGTTTTTACAGAAGGTAAAACAAACCATATCTTTTTTTTTTTTTTAAATCGTGTGGACAGTGGCTGTAAAGATGTCACAGCACACCACTGATGTGAAAGCACGGAGAATAGTTTGTCTCCACTAGTGCTGAACTGAGCTGATTGTCTTCTGAATAGCTGATGGCTGCAGCTCAGACAGACACGCACAAACATGTGTGAATCAACTGTGTACCTGGTTTGGGGACTGCGGCATAGTAATTAATGGTGGAATGTAATGAATGCCGAAAGCAGGCCTGCAGATGGCTGATAAAATGCTGATATAGGCTATACATAAATTAAATGGAATTAAATGAACACTTAATGTAAATATGTATTAAATTAAATTTTAATAAAGCCCGCAAAATGAGGAGGTGCAAGTACTTATGAACGTTTTCTGCTAATTTTATACTAGATTCATAAATTCAGGGGTTTATCAATGTAATGAACAGCTTTGAGAACATTGCTCTATATAATTATCTTAAAAGGATATATATATATTGTTTAATAATATTACAATTTAAAATAATGGTTTTCTGTTTTAAAGCTGCAGTCCGTAGTTTTGCCTCTGTCGCCATCTCTGTTTGAAACCTGCAATTGCAGTCGTTTGTGGAATTATCATCTTTACGTGGGTTGTGCCTCGGCACGACTCCTCAGCGCGGATGAATCTAATGTTTGCTGTCAATCACCACATTGGTGTGGATACTGTACTTTGGAATCACAGACTGTAGTCTTGGAAGTATGACCAAAATAAGAATTTTCACCAGAGAATCTCATCTGAACAAGTAACGTGTCTGTCACTTTCGACTGAGGAAAAAAAAAACGTTACAGTAAATCGCACTCCCAATGGTGATTAAATCTAACAATCGCTTAGCTCGGATCACGTCAAACTGCAAATTATTATTATTGTTATACTTTCTCAAATTGTTAATGTTAACAACATCAGCATTGCATGAATATGTGTATTTAGTGTGTATTAGCGTTACCTATAGATCTAATCACTAACATTAATTTGTCATACCATACAATCTGCCATCAAAATGATAAGTTTAATTATTGCAGCTGCTGTGAGAAAAGGCATAAATGATCCTCCTCACCTGTGATGTAGTATACTAGCTGGGACTCATTCTTTATGTATACAGATGTGGCGTAATGCTTGAATTTCCCGCGGAAACCCACCAGTGCCACCCAAATTATAAAACATTATAATTTATTTTATAATACAAGTTTACCATTGTGAATCGAGCTAAGGTAAGGAGATAGTTTTGAACACTGGCTGGTTATGTACTTGCTCAAAAAGTGATTTTGGATAATTTTTAACCAAAAAATGTTACGGACAGCAGCTTTAATATACTTTAAAATATAATTTATTTTTGTGATGCAAAGCTGAATTTACTTCAGTCTTCGGTGTCACATGATCCTTCAGAAATCATTCTAATATATTGATTTACTGTCAATGTTGGAAATGGTTTGCTAAGTGCTTAATAATTTTTATAACCTGTGATACTTTCAGTATTCTTTGATGAATAAAAATTTATGAAAATATAAATCTTTTGTAACAATATATACTACCATTAAAAAGTTTGGGGTCAGTAATTTTTTATTTTCTTTCTTTTTTTTTTGAAAGAAATTAATACTTTTATTCAGCAAAGATGTGTTGATTGATAAAAAGTGATAGTAAAGACATTTTAAAAGTGATAGTAAGGACAGAAAAAAATTCTGTTTTGAATAAATGCTGTTCTTTTTAACTTTTTATTCATCAGTGAATCCTCAAAAAAGTATCAAAAGGTTCCACAACAATATTAGGCAGCACAAATGTTTCCAACACTGATAATAAATCATCATAATAAATTTAGAATGATTTCTGAAGGATCATTTCTGTATTTTTGATCAAATAAATGCAGGCTTGATGAGCATAAGAGACTTCTTTCAAAAACCTTAAAAATAGTAATATGTCCAAACTTTTGACCGGTACTGTGTATATTATATATATATATATATATATATATACACATACACACACACACAATGGAAGTCAATGATCACCAAAACTGTTTGGTTACCAACATGCACCAACATGTTGGAAAGAATGTCATATAGTTTTAGCATGAATTTTGGGTGAGTAAATGATGACAGAATTCTCAGACAGACACTTACATACACGTGTGAATCATGCTTAAAGGCTGAACTATCCCTTTAAGCATGTGTACATAGACCAACAATAAGAAAAATTCAGAGGAAACACAGAACGCATCCTGTGTTAACAGCTCTCGGACAGATTGACACACGATTGCAAAATGGAGAGCAACCCTAGCAACCACCTAATTTGTCATGACAACCTAATTTGTTTTTATAACAATGAATTTGCAATTAGTAGCAAATAAAAAAAATTGACCTATTTTAATGTTGCTGAATCTAGTCTGGAGCTCAAAGCTCATTGGTCCGTTGTTAATGAACATTCAACATTCAGTGCCGTCTTTTATGCTCACCAAGTGCCATTAAAAATACAGTACTTTTATTAAAATGTAATTTATTCCTGTGATCAAAGCTGAATTTCCAGTATCATTACTCCAGCCTTCAGTGTCACATGATCCTTCAGAAATCATTCCTCAGTGGCAGAGCACAAGCATCAGAAGCAGAGGACAAGGTGTGCGTTTATCGATAGATTGTCATGATATCTGCATCTGTGCGGTTCTTTGTCATAAATGCTGTTTACATAATATGATGCGGGAGCAATACAAGACAGTGTCCCAGCCATCCACTGTAAAGTTTTCGCTGCATTCACCCCTCATCAAAATTTTCCTCCAGCGAAAACGGAATGTGAAGACATTTTAGAAAGTGTTATTAGGGCCCGAGCACCGGTGGGGCGAGGACCCTATTGTAATTGCTCAGTCAATTCTTCTTCTTCTTCTTCTCCAAAGTGAATCGCATTTTTGAGGGCCTAAACATGCTCGAAAACTCATGAAACTTTGCACACGCATCAGTGGTGAAAATTTACGTCTGATATTGTTTTCAGATTTAGTTGTGGCAAAATGGCTTGATAGCTACACCTAGGGCTGGGCGATTTTTCCGATTTTTTCTATTAATTCGAATTTAATGTTTTGCCTCTATTTTATTATTTTTGAAATCAAGAAATCACGATTTTGAATAAAAATGTTAGCAAGCTTTACAATTGGACATGTTGAAAATACAGCAATGAGGAGAAGGAAATGATCCGACCTCATGATGGCGCCGGCGCGCCTGATTAACCGCTCTCGTGTGGCGCTCTATGAGCGTAGAACACATCACTATTCTTAAGCGGCTGTTCATTCAGAAATGCATTATTGCGTTATAAAAATGAGACGCAGACTGGAATGAGAAAAAAAAGGCAAAGTTATTAAACGTGAGTTGAACTTTTTTTAACTTGATCACCGTGCTTTTAGAATGCTGTTTCATGGGTGAGACGCTGCAAAAGACGCGAGACACGAGTGCGCCAAACATAAAAACAATATGACAAATAGTGCAATGGAATGCAAAAACCTGTAAAGGACTACTACTGTATGTTTGATATTTCATGTTTGCATGATGGTGACAGGCTGAAAGCTGCTGTTGTTTTCTGTTTTTACAAAGCATTTGCTGTTAATAATATCCTATTACTCGTGTTATTTATTTCAGGCATGTTTTCTGCAAAGATATTTAACAAATTGTTTTACATTTACACCATGTTGATCACTTCATGTGTGCTGCACTTGGAATGGAAATTTTTTTAACCAGATTGTTAATAAAGAAAATGTTACTTGAATCATACTGTAGTTTTTAAGTTCACTAGTTAAACAGTAAAAAAATAAATAAATAAATCGAAATCGTGAATCAATCTATCGTTCTGAAAAAAAATAAAAATAAATAAAAATCGAGATTTAATTTTTTTGCCATATCGCCCAGCCCTAGCGCCACCTACAAAATTTTAATTAAGTGCCCTTCGTGCTACATTTCACATACAGGTATGAAATTCGGTAGACACATGTAACAGCCCAATACCTACAAAAAAGTCCCTGGGTGCAAAATCTGAAAACCCAACAGGAAGTGAGATATTTTGAATTTGTGGGTAACAGGAAATGACATGTTTTACACTGTGATTAACTCCTCATAGAGATTTAATCAGATCAACATCATATATGGTCAGTCTAATCTTAAGGCCTTAGCGAAGTTACATTGCGACGATCTTGAGTTTTCACTGAAGGGCGTGTCCATGGTGGCCTGACAAAGTCTGATGTTTCGCCATGAAAGAGGAAGCTGTTGTTTTTGTGCCCCAAGCTTCACATGTGTGATAAGAGTCCCGGCCTAAAGACATCTACATGCCAATATTCAGTTAGTTATTGCGCCACCTACTGGCAACAGGAAATGGCATGCTTTACACTGTAATTCACTCCCAGAAACACATTTAAATATGCCACGTAGTACCAAACATGTTAAAAAAAAACGTTAAATCATGCAACACTTGGCTCAGTGCTAATGTATGTGATTTACGCCACTAAACAGGAAGTTGCTGTAACTCAGGCATACAATGTCCGATCTGCCCCAAACTTCACTTGTTTGATAATAGTCCTGACCTGAAGACATCTACATGGCAACATTTAGTTATAGTCAAAGTGCCACCTGCTGGCAACAGGAAGTGTGGCACATCAAAAAGGACTTTGCCATATTTCTCCTATATTTCCCGCTTAAATGTATGTCGCCCACTGTTTATTGTTTTCCTAAGGCCACCAGGTGCCGGTGAGCCCGAGTGCAAGGGCCCTTTCAACGCTGCTTGCAGCTTTAATTTTCATTTGAAATTTTAAAATTTAAAATAAAATGTATTATTGTGCATGTGGCATCATTAACTTCATGCACAGAAATTATTTAAATGGTATGTTAGTTTAACTTAAAAGTAACCTGGTTGCCTCTAATTTTTGAGTTCATTTAAACTATAAATTTGAGTTGATACAAAAGAGATTGGTTTATTCAACAGAAACTCTGAAAATATTATATAATCTGAACAACATTTGTGAACCTAAGCTGATTTGACAAAAGATTTGTGAAAAGTTATGATAAATTATGTAAATAATTTTTTACAGTGCAATGACAAACAGCACTCAGTCAATGCACTCATTTAAACAGCTTAGAGTGAATTATTTCATCCTAATAAATAATGAGCAGCTGATTGTGACATTTATAGCCTTAGAATAAAGGGATTTGTGGTTTAGAAGTATATAACTATAGAAGTGGCAAATTGATAGATTCATCTTTTGTTTTGTTTTTTAAACAACGCAAAAAAGGGAATGGTTTAATATAGGGCAGATTAAACATACTGCCAGTCAAGACAATTACAGTAATATGAGGTTTGTCTATATTCTAAATGAATATTAATGAATATGATCTGGTTAGTTAAAATGATTTGAAACAAAATCAATATTCATGGGTTGACTTGATAGGTATAGAACCTATGTATTGTTCAACAATATGTACAAACAATAGGCTATATACATTTTTTTTAATCATACCCTCATTGGGGGCTGAGCCCCTATTACTGAAATCCTAGAACCGTCCATATATCCTGCTTCCAGCATACTCTTGATGACCTTTCATATTTTCCCTGATTTTCTGTGGGACGTAAATGTAAATTAACGTGCAGCAACATGTTAATACAACATTCTGCATGACAAATTTCTTTGCATACGAAGAGGCACGTTGAAGGTGCAGTCAGCCCCCTTCGGCTGCATAATACCAGCATTGTTTTCCAGCACTCCATGGGCCTTTGCAAATGAAATCAAACCATTGCTACTGATATGCCTACACACACTTTTGCATATTCCTGCGTATCTATCATCCCAGACTCCATTCCTATATCTGCCCTTTCGCTTTTGCACCCCTAGGCTCAGGAACAGCTATGCGAGCACAAACTAACCGTAATGGCCTCACTTCCCCATCCCTAGCAGACAGGAGACAACTGATCAGACATCAGTGGGTGAGAGACACAGGAGGATGGCTTCTGGTTAAAAAGAAAGAAGAACTGCAAATTTTAGCTGGCGTTTGCCATTTTTAAATGTGCAATATGCAGTCAATCTGAGGTCAGGGGGATGAAGACATTATGTCGGATATGCCACAGCAGGAGTCATATATCTAACATTAGCCATCAGTCTCATGTTGTTTAAAAAAAAAAAAAAAGCAAAGACAGTTTCTCATATTTGGAAATGAGAGAAATGAGTGGGAGAGTGTGTCAACGTAAAGCTTTGAAAGCAATGTGGGCGTGTGCATTCTCCCACGACGAAAACACCCACCTTTGCGAGAGAGGGCCTTTAACGTTTGTTTGGGAAATATTGGGTTTCTCCCCTCACATTTTAGGCTGCTGATTAATAGAGATACTGCATTATATCGTCATTCATCACATTTGCTTTGTGTTCGAGTCAGGACATGACTCAGCGAGTCAAAAATGAAGCATCACGTACTATAGCGGTTTACTCTGACAGACACAAACGCAGTCCACCCCCACCCGTCTTATACCTTGACCAGATTTCCTCTTGACTTATTTTGGAGTAAGTGAGTAAGTAAGAGAGCTCTTCACTTCCTCATTTCATTAGCAGGTGTTTAGCTTGGCCTCTTAAAAGGAGAAATGTTGGGAACACATTTAAAGTTGCACAGCAGAAGTGATACTCATTTTGCAGTATATTTAAATACAAATTATCAGGAGATCAACTTCCACTTACCAGTGCAAGTCAATATATCTGTATCTACATGGTGTCTAAGGCCCTGCTTACACCTGGTATCAGGGACGGATTATGTCGGATTATTTAAAAAGTAATTTTTAAAGTAGGATAATTGTACAATATATTTTAAAAAGTTTGCTGCATGGTAAAAAAAAAAAAAATACAGTCATGTGTAAAGGTCTACGAGTAAAATATGTGACCTATGCCGTAAAGCAGGGACGGGGCTGTGGGTGCAGCCGCTAGGAGGCTGCTCAGGTAGCAGCGGCAGTAGAATTTGTCCGGTTAAATATTAGGTCCATCCAATCCTGAGATTGCGTAGAGAGGAAGGAGAGTTCCACCTCTTCATCAAGGAGCTGCGGGATTATCCCGAGGGATTCAAAGTTTACTTCAGGATGTCAGTGGGTCAGTTTGATGCTTTGCTAGCGATACTGGAGCCACATATTAAAAAGAAGACCACCAATATATATGTATTCCACAATTTGTTTGCCATGCTTTGTGCTGCAAGTGGATCAACTTTGGGGTTCACTTGTACGGTGGCACTGAATTGTCAAAACACCTCTCAAAATGCTTGCTACAGATGCGAAAAACTCAGAAAATTCAACCCGATACAATTTTTTTTATGACGGATGAGAATTTCGGACTCAGTGTGCAAGGACCTAAAATGTGGTCTGCAGCACGCACGACGGTA
This sequence comes from Ctenopharyngodon idella, assembly GCF_019924925.1. Taxonomy (NCBI): domain Eukaryota; kingdom Metazoa; phylum Chordata; class Actinopteri; order Cypriniformes; family Xenocyprididae; genus Ctenopharyngodon; species Ctenopharyngodon idella. The sequence goes on along the minus strand of NC_067222.1, from coordinate 36,234,785 downwards.
GAGCTCACAAACAAAGTCTTTTATTCAGAATAACAAACACTCAGGAGATATCACAGAGGACGTGGGAAAATGCAAACCAAATAAACTGAAACGAGAACCGACAAGGGGCTGAATGAGACAGGGAGTATAAATACAAGACGAACATACTGACTGACAGGAGATAACTATACGTAACTATAGTAACAAACGAGGAGGTAATCAGAAAACAATGAAACCGGAACTAAACGGAATAGGCAAAACAGGAACTAACAGAACAGAATAACAAACCAGAAGTCCATAAACGTGACATTGCGTAAAGGGTTCGATTTTTATTATTAGATCCGAAATAATGTAAAATACCGGTAGCCTATATATAGCGAAATGTTTACAAACATTATAAATACAGATAAACATAGCTAAAAGCTATTTTAGTTCCCATCACTCCTCAACAAATCCTTTAAATTTTATGGTATTCAAAACAGAACAAGAATGAAAAACAAGAAGGCCTATAATACTACCAAAACGAAATAATTTAAAGCGAAACTGAAACAGAAACCGGCGTTGGGCTCACGTAGCCTACCTCTCTCATTCGGCAATCCGAATCCAAATGTTTCTATATTCCCGATGTATTTGGATGCTAAATTATTACTTATTATGTAAACAAAGCTATGTACTTCACTCGCGTTCCAATATTCATGTAAACGTCATCCTTCACATGCGCAAAGTGGTTCGAACACATTCAACCACATGAGTGTTTACACTAAGAAATCAATCCGGTCGAATGCATTTTCGACCACCTCTGGAAGTGGTTGAAAGTGGACAAGCTCAAAACGTTTTAGACCCCATTTAGACCTGTATTTAGCCTCGTGCACTTGTGATCCAATCGACCAAAATGCATCTTAATACCAGGTGTAAACAGGGCCCGGTCGGCACGGTATGGCTCGGCTTAGCTCGCTTTACTTTCAGTTTGCTTTTCCACTGCAGTTTAGTACCACTTCAAAGTGGGTGGGATTATAGACTGATCGTTATAGTTGCACCACCTCTACTGCCGTGGGTCCGCTACCAACGAGTCTGCACCTCATCTACTGACCACGATATAGCCATTTCTTTTTTCAAGTTGCGTGCGACGGTCGTTTAAAGCAAGTTGTTTAAAAAAAGTTGCGCGAACAAATGATACTGCGGTGGCTGTTACTGACTATTTGTTCAAATCCAATGACGCTGGTAGTGACGGTTCTCTCTGACCAATCAGTGATCTGCAGTGTTTACACGTCACATTTAGTATCAGTTCGGCTCACTTGGAACCTCCACCGAGGTGGTATTATTTACTATTTGCCGTACCGTTCCGTACCGAGCCGTCCCATGCAGTGGAAACGCACCAAAAAGTGAGCCGTACCGAGCTGTACCATGTAGTGGAAAAGCGCCATAAGTGGCAAGAGACTCATAGAACATCTGAAAGTCATTGATAGAGTGGAAAGAGAAAAGGATGACTGATCTTGTTTTGCTCAAATCAACTTATTCACTATGTAGTTTGCAATATGAGGAAAGACTGAAGGAAAATTAGTGAATTTGGACACAGCTCCTAAAAATATAGTGCAATTTATAATGAAAAACTCCCTGAAATGTGATCTGACCACTGAGACTGAGACACACTGAATCAAAACTCTGATTTGAATCAGATTTCAAATATGCTATTTGAAAGAAAGCTTTTGAAAGAAGTCTCATATGCTCAGCAAGGTTGCATTTATTTGATCAAATATACAGTAAATTATATTGTCAAATATTATTACAGTTCAAAATAACTGTTTTCTATTTTAATGTATTTTAAAATGAGATTTATTCAAAGCTGAATTTTCAAGAAGAAGAGTTCAAAAGAACAGAATATATTAGAAATAAAAATCATTTGTAACATTATAAATGTCTTTACTGTCACTTTTGATCAATGTAATGTGTCATTGCTGAATAAAAGTATTAATTTCTTTCAAAACAAATCTTACTGACCCCAATATTTTTAATAGTAGTATACATTAGATTTAGAAGTGTTTTACTAACTACTAAACAGGATTGTGTCAGACACCAAAAATCAAACTAACAAAGTCAAAGACCTATAATTTTGTTCTGTTTAACAGTGGAATATTTACACGGTTTCAAGTTCACTGAGCAGTCAAGAACAATGAAACTGTGTTACATCTACAGGTTGTTTAACTCTGCGTCTTTCCCTGTGGGACCCTGCTTGAGTGATTTTCATGTTGAAGAGCAGCATAAAACCAAGCTAGCGGAAGCCCTTACCACGTGCTCCCGTGGCTCCATCCGATTTTAGAAAAAAACCACAAACCAAAAGCACCCATCAGCCAATGGGCTGCAGCCCTGCTCCACCAAGCTACCAGTTCAGGGGAACTGCACTAAGCTGTTTTGTGTGAAAGTGAAACAGTAAAGCAGTTCTGATGTGGGGCCTGCTCCTTTACATGACTGAAATTTTACGCTCCAAAATCAGGATCAAAAGTAAATTCTGACCTAATTAAGACTGCTGATGAGAAATATAAATATAGCACTTTTGTAAGATAAAAAGGTAACACTTTACAATAAGTTTCATTAGATAACATTAGTTAACTACATTAGTTACTAATAATGAACTGCACTTCTACAGCTTGTATTAATCTTTGTTAATTTCAACATTTACTAATACATTATTAAAATCTTGTTAACATTAGTTAATGCACTGTGAACTAACATGAACATACAATGAACAGCTGTATTTTCATTAACTAATGTTAACGAAGATTAATAAACACAGTAACAAATGTATTGCTCATGGTTTGTTCATGTTAGTTAATACATTAACTAATGTTTAAATAATGAACCTTATTGTAAAGTGTTACCGGTAGAAAATGATATGCATCATACATTACACAAACATAACACAGCACTACTTCCTTAAATGCACAGTTTACCCAAAAATGAGAATCATTTAAATCATCCTCATGTCGTTCCAAACCTGTGTGGCTTTCTTTCTTGAACACCAAAGGACTTCAAAAGATATTGGTGTTTCACAAAACAAACAATGCACCACAAAAGTGTCCATGAGACTCAAGGGCAACATTCCAAGCCTTCTGAAGCTTTCTGTGAGGAAGAGGCCAACATTTTATTCATGAAGTCTTCCCCTCGGCTGAAGCTCTCAAATCTCAGTTCAAATGCCATGTCGGGTTTGTGCACCACGTTTGACATCATTGGCATGATGCACCATATGTGAACTGTATACGAGTCAGGCTGAGATTTGAGAACCATGGAGCAGGAGATGTTCAGCAAATATTTTAGTATGGCTTCTGAAGCATCAGAAAACTTGGAATATACTGCATACATATTGGCTTATTGTCGTATTGAGTTCTGTGGGGTTTTTTAGCCGTTTTTGAAGTTCTGATACTAGACGTTCTGCAATGTGTCTAGTACTGTGTTCCAGAGAGGAAAGTTACAAAGATAACAACATGATGACAATTTTCACTTTTGTTCGTACATACTTTAAGGTTGTGAACTTTAACCAATGAGACCTAGGCCGCAGAAGTTTGAACAATTTGTTTATCATGAGCTTGTGTTATTTTAGATTAATTTTGTAGCCGAATATAAATTGTGGCTACAAATCTGGCATTTCCCCTTTTCTAATGGGAATGGGGGTGTTGCACAACAGACATACAGGAACCTGGACATCCTGCACAAGGAAACATGTATCAGCCATGAATGTCTCAAAAAAATTAATAAATATAAAATAAACCCACGCATATAATGACCAATTCATTTCAATTAAATGCTGATCTTTTGAACATTTTACTCATTGAAGAATCCTGAAAAATTATGGTTTCCACACAAATATTAAGCAGCACAACCATTTTCAACACTGATAATAAGAAATGTTTCTTGAGCAGCAAATCATCATATCAGAATGATTTCTGAAGGATCATGTGACACTGAAGACTGGAGTAATGATGCTGAAAATTCAGCTTTGCCATCATAGGAATAAATTACATTTTAAAATATATTTCAATAGAAAACAATTATTTGAAATTGTAATAATATTTCACAATATTACTGTATTTACTGTATTTCTGACTAAATAAATGTAGCTTTGATGAGCATGAGACTTCTTTTAAAACTCTCTGAACGATAAGGTTTGAACAATGTATATCCATATATTTAAAGTTGCACAGCAGAAGTGATACTCATTTTGCACGCAGTATATTTAAATACAAATTATCAGGAGATCAACTTCCACTTAGTCAAATTATCTGTATCTGCACACCAGTGTTTAAGTGGCAAGATACTCATAGAACATCTGAAAGTCATTGATAGAGTGGAAAGAGAAAAGTATACTTTTTTTTTTTTTGTCGAATAATCAACTTATTCACTATGTAGTTTGCAATATTAGTTGAAAATTAGTGAATTTGGACACAGATCCTAAAAATATAGTGCACTTTGCAATGGAATCTGACCACTGAGACTGAGACACATGGAATCAAAAATCTGATTTGAATCAGATTTCAAATATGCTACCGTTCACAAGTTTTTCGAAAGAAATCTCTTATGCTCAGCAAGGTTGAATTTATTTGATCAAACATACAGTAAAATAGTAATATTGTTAAATATTATTGCAATAACTTTCAAAATGTAATTTATTCCTGTGATGGTCAAGCTAAATAAATCTTTTTTTTCTTTTAATTTTCATACTTACATTTGTGTTATTTTATAAGTTTGATGACTTTGTAATATTATTCTAAAATGTGATTTACAGTACTTCTTTCCGTTAGGTGTGTCATTTATGTGCAACTAACGACACCAAACAGAACTGAACAAGCACTGACTGTTTTCAAACAAGTTTCCCAAATACTTCCCGCAAACTAGGCAGACAAATAAGACAGTCCCACGCCTCTTTTCATTGTCAAAATACTGACTCAGTTCAATTAATAAATCCATAAGCCAAAAAATAAATGAATCAAATAAATATGACAGTCCTCAAAGCTTGCTTCCTGAATTTTTGGCGATAGTGTGCTATTGAAATGCATGCAAATAGCAGCCTTAGATCACAAACCACATTTCAAATTAAACTTGATGACAGACTGCACAGATGCAACTGAGACGTTCTAAAAATGCTACACGCCCAGATTAATGGCAGAAATGTGCAGTTGCTTCAAATGAACCATAATAAATCCATTGTTCTGAGTTGAAGAGTGAGTCTGCACATTCCAGCTGTAATGCAATTGCTTTGAATTGGATACAAGATCCAGCGAACACTAACAATTCAACCTTTGTGATGGACGATGCCATGCACATGAACCTAAGAGCCGATCTGATGACATTCACAATACAGAAACAGGAGCTTTCTGCTCTCCCTCAGTCAGGTTGACATGACATGCTTTTCATGTATATTTGTGGTGTATAAAAATCTGTGCCTGCACATTTCTACTTAGGAGTTTAAGTGAAACCTCGAGATGCTCACACTGTTCAGGACGTTACAGCACCTCTGCTTGCACTTTAAAATCATTTAAGTTTTCATATTTAAAGCTGTTTCATGACATTACAAATTTTGCATGGACCATGCGTAGCACATTTGTGTTTTTGCGTAGCACATTTTGTCCAGGAAATCACTACAAGACACTATATTTTAAGGTTTGAAAATAATTTGAATACCTTTGTGGTGAAATTCTCTTTGTTCTACCAGAAGAAAAAGAAAAGAAAAAAAAAATCCTAAAGACAACAGAGGATCGTCTATTATGGCGAGATAACATTTTATATTTTTGTCAGTGGTATATTAAATGGATAATTCACCCAAAAATGAAAATTACCCCATAATTCACCCTCAACTTCAAGCCATCCTATATGACTTTCTTATTTCAGCCAAACACAATCAGAGTTATATTAAAAATATCCTGGCTCTTCCAAGCTTTATAATGGGAGTGATTGGAGGATGAGATTTTGAAGCCCAAAAAAAGTGCATCCATCCATCATAAAACGTAATCCAATTGGCTCCAGGGGATTAATAAAGGCCTTCTGAAGCGAATCGATGCGTTTGTGTAAGACAAATATACTTATTTAAAACTTTATAAAGTAAAATTCTTTCGGTGCGACAGCCATACGCAATCGACTTTTGTCTAAAAAGTGTTATCTTCCGTGTCGTAGTACACAATGCCATGATGCATGCCACAGATTGGTACAGGTGACAGATTGGACTGTGTATAATAAACATATTTTGTATGTCATGCCATATATTAGCAACACCACAGTGTGTTACTAGAACTGTATATTGTTCTTTATTGTTGCCTTGATTCAAGCTAATTCTAATTTATCTGTTTGTTATAAAAAGGCATGATGATGTTTGTATGTGATGCATTATGTACAGTACTTAGACCCTTTTTCGAAGGTGCCTTAAAAATCCTAACTTCAAAATATATTTGAAGCCTGTCTCTAATGCTAAGGTTATCATATTAACTGTGGACAGACTGCAGAGTTCTTGCAAGGGACTTTCCATTTTATAAGTTCCCCAAAAATCTGTCTCATCAATAAGAGTGCCTAAAATTTCTCCATAAAGTTCCTATTGAACACAAAACCAGTCACACTTGTGGAATGAAGAAAAAGAATTAAAACATCTTTAAAAAGTGTTAGTTTTGTGTTGGCACTATTTTGGCTTTGTGAACTTGCACTTGAACAACTTTACAATACTTCTCCAGACGATTCCACCAGTTTGACCATCTGAGGAACCCAGATTGGGACCTCCAGTATCTTTTGATTTTTACAGTAAGGCACTGCCATGTTAGAAATTAACTCTTTAATTACAGGGCAATATTTGCCCCCTGAAATGGATTTTGGAAAGGAGGGGCATATTACTTTTTAACAATAACTTCAGCCAAACTAATTTAAATAAAAACTCAATTTCAACCAATTATGGCTCTTAAATCGACAACACATACAAATGTAGGTGTAAATAATACATTCTAATAAAGCACTCTGCTAGAACACATTTAATATTTGTTATTTCAAATTTTGGAGTTGTTTAAACGGTTTCTTTATGTTAGCTGTACATTCAACAACACTCACCTCTGAAATAGTGATCTGACATATTTGAGATATAGCATTTTTACACTTATATCTTAAATACTTATTATCACTTTCAATGTTATTTTCTCCATGAGCCCTATAAATCCAACCATTATAGTTTTATAATAAATGGCCTCATTTTGTTTGGAGCTTACACAATCTTAGATTTGTCTCAGACAAATGGATTTTAATTATAAAATTAAAAAAAATTAATAACCTAAACCATTACAGAAGATACTGTTCATGTGTTTGATGCCAACTATTTCATACATTAATTAAATACTTAGTAACCAATGATAGGTGATAAGATTTTTCTTGTCCCCAACCAATTATCATTATTACTATTCACTTGTGTGAATAATCAACCATCATATATATTCATGAGGTGTCATCATGTCTATAATTAAAACATGTTATGAAATAAATATGCCATGAATTATAAATCACTCTGAATTATTAATCACTCTCACTCACAAATATGTCAAATCCATAATAGTGATTACATTAATAAAGCATTACTGGTTGCTGTTCTGCAACAACAGTTTACAAGTTTACTCTTTATAGTCACTGATTTATTAACTGGGAGTGGATGAGAGGTTAGCGTGTTTTTGCAGAACATCACGAAACTTGAAAGGCCCAAAGCAGGGCGGACACACCAAGCCTACTGAGGCATGTCCTACAACAAACACTATTCCTGTAAAGCAAGCTATCTTTAAAAAGGAAAAGCCTTCCTTATTTTTCTTAGGACTCTCTTAAAGTCTTAGCCATTATCAAAGTAAACATGCCATGACATGTGGTTCAATTTGTTAGGCAAATATAAGGTCAAAAAAGTGCATCTGTTGCACATGCATAGTGGAACCTCCCATATATGAACGATCACATGACATCTATGCATATCTCATAAGCAGGACAGAGAGGGACACAGACAGTGTGTGCCTCATTATGGCAACAGCAGCTATTTAACGTTACATTAGTTGTGAAATTAAAGATTTAGTGTTAAATAATGCTAAAAAAAAAAACAAATATGATGATGACAGACAGCAACAATGCACCAAATCCCATGAATAGTGCAAAAACACTACAGTAACAGCAACAAGTTGATATATGGAGCATGCAGGAGAAAGACAGATCGAGGTTGACAGTAGATTGATGTTTATGTGCATTACATGAATATCAGAATAACCCAGCACTGCAATACATATTATCATTGGATTAATGGTGGCAGATTAATGCTGTAGTGCATGATCATTTCACTCCCTGACTTTATAATGAGAGCACACAGCATGCACTGTTGCTTTAGACTTTTAGTTGATAGCTGCAAGATTAAACTCATCACATCCTATTAGTTGGTTATTAGATTATTATGAGGGAGGAAGAGTGACTAATAAATGGAGAGAACGACGGATTTTATGAACAAAACAGCTATATATATATATATAGCTATATATAGAAAATATAACAACCAAAATCTAGCTTTTATATTTCTGCCAGGAAGATCACCTAATCACACTAATTCATCTGTTGCATCAGTTTAACATAGCCTACTTCATTTATGCGCGCGAGTACACATTGGAAAGGACTTCATTAACCTACGTCTGCACTGAATTTAAGTCAAGTAATGTACAAATATATAGGTCAAGAAGTCCAAAGACTGAGTATTTTACATAATATGATTAAAAAAAAAAAAAAAAAAAACCTGATACGCATTAGTTTCCTACGTACCGTACGGCGGTCTGTCGGACGCCGGGGTCCTTCTTCTAAAAGTTCGTGATTATGTTCGGAGCTGAAATGTTTAATTACTAAACAGTTACATACATCGTCTTCCTCTTTGAATCGACAGTAAAGTGATTTACCTGTTGAAGATTGCTTCTCGGGGTCTAATTCAACCGGTCCATTCTAGTTACTTGAAGACGCCAGTGTTTCAAACAGCTGAACTCTGTCGCAACAACTCACAAGATAAACTGGATAATTTCACCTGCAGCCTCACAGTAGCTGTCATTCAAAGCGTTAGTGTGACGAGTGGGCGGAGCTTATTGAGCTCATCACTATATAAACTTACAGCTGCAGCGAAAGCTCTGTCCTAAGTGCAACAAGCAAACAGCAGTACTTTCTGGCAATTAAATGTGCTCTCATTGCCTAGCTCACCTTGAGGGAAAAGTACATTTTAAATATCTTTTTCTTTTTCTTTTTTTTAAATAAATAAAATAAGTTTTAGGTGGTATGTTCACTTCAGTGAGAAGTGCACGTGTAATACTGCTTTTTTCAGAGACTGCTTACAACGTAAAAGAAAATAGATTTTCTCATCATTGAGAATTAATTTTTGTCAGTTATACTTAATTGTAGTTTAGTTTGCTTATACTTCACTTCATCATTTGGCTTGTCTGTTAACATTCTTATTCATATTCCATCATTGTCTACGATAGTGTAGTAATCCATTGGTGTGTTATTGTTTTGTACTGGATGGATAGCTTAATTTGCTTATGTCTAACACTAAACAAAAGGCTGTGATGTGATAGCGTGATATGAATCTTATTCGAACTATTATCTTAACAAGTCACTGACGATTCTGAAATCCTCCTATCAGTGGTTCATCTTAAATCACAATAACACAAAATCTGTAAAATGATTTGTCTCAATCTAAAGCTAGAGTTCATAAGATCAGATCTGGAAGATGAACAAAGTGCCATAAATAATGTTGGGCGTGCCATGAAAATATTGTTGAGATACAGCTGTCACACAGATTTAGGAATATGGAATGTGTGAAGTCTTTATTTATGTGCTCATTTGTTGTCTTATAGATGGAAATGTTCTCCACTCCAACGTCTGACAGTCCAACTCTGTGGTTCAGAACATGCAAATGCATCCCTCTAAACATTTGTTTATGGTAACAGTTACACAAATGTCACACCTTGCTTTCAGAGGGAATGTTTCATTCTTTTTTACGCTTGACAGGAATGAGCAGAACAAAAATAAACCTGAATTAACTTGACTTAAATTTAACTCGGCTCAGTGCTTGCATTTTATTTTGACTGTTGAGTATACACATTGCGGTTCTTAGCATAAAAAAAATAGTCATGTTGGAGGAGTCGTGTTAGGGAGAAACTATTTGCCAAAATGAATGAATGATAGTCTGTAAATGCTACTGAGATGAGGTCTGACTCATTGAAATATCACATTGCCTATTGTGTAGACTTTGCTAAACATACTTAATTAGCATAGAAAAGATTCATATTAGGGTTATGTGCAAGAAACATTACAATACAGACCACATTTTATATCATAGTTCTAATTCAGACCTTGTAGTTATGGCGCTTCACAGTATCACATAATGTACCAAACAAAGAAAGTCAGTCAACTAACTAAAGAGTGTGCCCCCTAGTGGCAAAAAACAAAGCAACTGGTTAATTAAAAGTTTAGCTACAGTAAATGTATGTTGAATAGATTGTTAGTTTTTGTTTTTTTTCCTCAATAAGCTTTTTTTATAACACCTCACACAGTCCTCCTAACCAACATTCATCTTGGCACAGCTGTTAATTTCACATTCGAAATGCACTAAAACTACCAAAACACTTAAAGGGATAGTTGTACTCAAACATGTATGAATTTCTTTCTTCTGCTGAACACAAAATAAGGTATTTCGAAGAATATGGATAAGAAAACAGTTTATGGGTATTCACTGCCTTATGTTGCATGGTCCATTACAGTAAAGTGTTAGTTCACCCAAAAATGAAAAAATGTCATTTATTACTCACCTTCATGTCGAGAATACTTTTTTTGCACCAAAAAAACAAAATAACGACTTTTCAACAATATCTCGTGATGGCCGATTTCAAAACACTGCTTCATGAAGCTTTACGAATCTTTTGTTTCGAATCAGTGATTCGGATATACTATCAAATGGCTAAACTGCTGAAATCACGTGACTTTGGCGCTCCGAACCACTGATTCAATTCTTAAAGCTCTGAAGCAGAAATCGGCCATAACTATATTGTTGAAAAGTTGTTATTTTGTTTTTTTTTTGGCGCACAAAAAGTATTCTTGTCACTTTATTATATTAAGGTAGAATTACTGTACTCACATGAACTGTTTTAAATATGTTTTTAGTACCTTTATGGACCTTAAGAGGTTCAGTGGCTTTGCTCTCAATGGAGGCCTCACTGAGCCATCGGATTTCATCAACAATATCTTAATTTGTGTTCTGAAAATGAACAAAGGTCTTACGGGTGTGGAACGACATGAGGGTGATTAATTGACGACAGAATTTTCATTTTTGGGTGAACTAACCCTTTAAAGTACAAAATTATTCCTAAATGTTCTCCTTTTAGATTTGTATAGAAATTGAAATTCTAACACATGGTGTTCAGCTATATCTAATTTGCTGGTAGCATTTCATTTTTTAGATTTGGACTATATTTCAATATGGCATTACTGTAGACAAAATGTGGCAAATTGCTGTCTTATTCAGTTTTGTATTGTTTGAACTTAATTTTGAAAAGAGTATTGTCAACATGCAAATTGGACCATGTGGGCACATGAAGTTTTGGCAGTGGTTGTGTGTTTGAGTGAGAAAAGAATTCATAACTTGTTGTTGATCAGCATTCTTAACATTCTGCTGCTCGTACGTTGAGTACCTATTAATCCGCTTTATGTCAGGTGAAACTGAATGTTTATTTTAGATGTTTACAAGAGAGGTCCACATAGATTGAACATACAGTATTGTTTAAAAGACATTAGAAAAATATTTGATTACCTTTTCTGAATCATTGAGTGAAAGAAAACAAGCTCTTGAAGCAGTTGAGTACCTTAGGCCAACAATTACAGCATTGCAGACAATGCTGAAAAAAATAAGCAAAAATGTACTTAATATTGGAGTGGTTTGGTTTACACATGGTTACTGAATACTAATATCATTGAGGAACATAAGTATGCATCCTTTCTATTATGATGCATATTCTCACCATGTTGTCTTGTCTCTTCTCTTTGCCATCCTTTGCTCTCTAATGTACAGTACAAGTTTAAATCCAGTTTGGGTAATAACTTGATAGGAAATAGAAATTCCCCTTACAATGCTCAATGAATTGTTAAAAATCCTATGTGCTGGTAGACACTATGCAACAGAGGATTAATGTTACAGTTTTCATAGCAAATAGAGTTTTCCATTAGAGCAGGACAAGATGTGATATTTCTGCTTTCTCTGCTGTCCTTGGTGAATCCGAATGGTGAGGCAAAACCATTACAGCTTTCCAAATAGCAAGGGTTTATGCGGTAATCTTATTTGTTTTGATCGTAACTTAAAAATAATAAATTGTTTTCAAAAAAAGTCTCCGTTACTGAGAGCCATAATGGACCCTGGCTCTGAACGAGTCCATCAATTTCCTCAGAAGTGGGTAAATCGATGAACACCAGCCTCGATGCAACATCTCTGATCGGTTTAAAGCCTCCTTCTGGTCAACTTAGACTCCTCTTCTGTCGGCTTTCTTTCATTCTCAAGCCCTGTTGGTCAAATATAAATTATTAATGCAATCAAAGCTAATGTCTTATCTGATCTAATGATTAATTTGGACACAAACACGGGCAAAATGAATTTATACACCCTGGCATGTGTCTGTGCTTCATAAATATTTAATTAGGCCCAATGCACATTAAGGTAATTCTTCTAATCACAGAGCTGAAAGAAGGCACCTATCAATGGGGAGGTCTTATGAAGTTTCTGAAAGCAATTTTCATCTTCAGTCTCTCGTTCTCATTTTCATCCGCCAGCTCTGCTCAGTCAAGTTCATTAATAACAGCAGTTTGACCATGAATCCATTTCCGTGCCCAACCACTGAGCAAAAGCAACAATAGGCCTGAAAATGGTATAACAAATGGACTAGTTATTGATGGCAGTGGAAAGCATTGTGTTTGCCTTCTTGTGCAGAAATGAGACTGCATGGGTGAGATGTGGAATGAGCTGTGCTCATTAGAGTCATATAAGATTTTCAGAAACGTGACCTGAAGGCAAAGATTGGCATTGGCAAATTTGTCCTTTTAGACCTTTTTAGCCTTCAACTTTTACCATTGTTGAAAAGATATTATTTTTTCTTTGTTTACGTGTAGCCAAGTACGGTGTCCCATACTCGGAAATTGTGGTCTGCATTTCACCCATCAAAGTGTAACCCCTCACCCATGGCCTACTCACCCCGCTCTGCGCGAGCCTCGAACCTGGGTTTTCAGCGTGGGAGTCGGACGCTCTAACAAGGAGGCTAAAGGCTGCAACCTCTAGTGTCAGTTGCTAGAGCATCTCTTGAGATCAGAGGAGTGAGGTTTACTCACACAGCGACTACTAGTTGGCCTCTGTTACACAAGTGCACATACAGAAGTGAGTACTGAACACATACACACACCCGGAGTAGTGGGCAGCCATTTTTGCTGCAGCGATTGGGGGTTTGGTGCCTTGCTCAAGGACACCTCAGTTGTGGGTAATGAGAGTGGAAGAGAGTGCTGTTCATTCACTCCCCCCACCTACATTTCCTGCCGGTACTGAGACTCAAACCTGCAACCTTCAGGTTACAAGTCCTACTCTAACCATTAGGCCATGACTGCCCCCACATAATGATTTTGACAATGTAATTGTGTTCCAGCTGAGCTAACTATAATACATGACCTATAACAACCTCATGAGCAAAGAGTTGTCAAGGCAACATAACTCCTTACTCTGTTATATATAAATACAGGTTCTGTCATGAAACTCTAGATGCGCAGGCTAATAGGTCCTTTAACTCAACCTGCTCATAATCACATCATTATCTACAGGACACAGATGATTGGTTCCTGCTGTATTAGTAGCCAATGAGCTCACATGCTCAATCTTTAAATACATGAGTTAGCATTTGCTTAGCAGTGCAGCACGCTTTCAGAAACCCTCCACCTTCCCCAGCTCCACCTGTATAGATCTGCTACGGGTAATTAATGTACGCTATATTGTACAGCAGCAGCATGTCTTACTTGCTCACAGCAGCGTGTCGTATATGTATTGGCAGTAGCAAATCCCATACTTACTCTGCAGCAGCAGCAGCAATAAAGCAGCAGCAGCGTAGCAGATGTATTCCACCAAGACCAAACATATCAACATTGTCATACCCATTACCATGCCAAACACTCAGAGAGTTGTCATGACAGAAATATACATACATGCATAAAAATATACTGTGTATATATATTGTTCAAAAGTTTGGATGAATTAAACTGATTAAATGTGACAGGGAAGACATGTTACAAACATGTACATGTTACAGACATGTTACAAACGTTAGAAAATGTTACAAACGATTTCTGTTTCACATAAATGCTGTTTGAGTATTGAACTTTCTAGTCATCAAAGAATTCTGAAACAATGTGTCATGGTTTCCACAAAAATATTAAGCAGCACAACTGTTTTCAACATTAATAATAATGTTTCTTGAGCAGCAAATCATCATATTAGAATGATTTCTGAAGGACCGTGTGACACTGAAGACTGGAGTAATGATGCTGAAAATTCAGCTTTGCCATCAGAAATACATAAAATTTTAAAATTCATTAAAATATAAAACATATTTTTTATTATTAAATTGTTTTTACTGTATCTTGGTGAGAATAAGAGACAAAAATATATCCGATCAGGCATAACATTATGACCACTGAGAGGTGAAGTGAATAACACTGATTATCTCTTCATCATGGCACCTGTTAGTGGGTGGGATATATTAGGCAGCAAGTGAACATTTTGTCCTCTAAGTTGATGTGTTAGAAGCAGGAAAAATGGGCAAGTGTAAGGATTTGAGCGAGTTTGACAAGGGCCAAATTGTGATGTCTAGACGATTGGGTCAGAGCATCTCCAAAACTGCAGCTCTTGTGGGGTGTTCCTGGTCTGCAGTGGTCAGTATCTATCAAAAGTGGTCCAAGGAAGGAACAGAGGTGAACCGGCAACAGGGTCATGGGCGGCCAAGGCTCATTGATGCACGTGGGGAGCGAAGCTGGCCCGTGTGGTCCGATCCAACAGACGAGCTCCTGTAGCTCAAATTGCTCAAGAAGTTAATGCTGGTTCTGATAGAAAGGTGTCAGAACACACAGTGCATCGCAGTTTGTTGCGTATGGGGCTGCATAGCCGCAGACCAGTCAGGGTGCCCATGCTGACCCCTGTCCACCGCCGAAAGTGCCAACAGTGGGAACGTGAGCATCAGAACTGGACCACGGAGCAATGGAAGAAGGTGGCCTGTTCTGATGAATCACGTTTTCTTTTACATCATGTGAATGGCCGGGTGCGTGTGCGTCGCTTACCTGGGGAACACATGGCACCAGGTTACACTATGGGAAGAAGGCAAGCCAGCAGAGGCGGTGTGATGCTTTGGGCAATGTTCTGCTGAAACCTTGGGTCCTGCCATCTATGTGGATGTTACTTTGACACGTACCACCTACCTAAGCATTGTTGCAGACCATGTACACCCTTTCATGGAAACGGTATTCCCTGGTGGCTGTGGCCTCTTTCAGCAGGAGAATATGCCCTGTCACAAAGCAAAAATGGTTCAGAAATGGTTTGAGGAGCACAACAACGAGTTTGAGGTGTTGACTTGGCCTCCAAATTCCCCAGATCTCAATCCATTGGAGCATCTGTGGGATGTGCTGAACAAACAAGTCTGATCCATGGAGGGTCCACCTCGCAACTCACAGGACTTAAAGGATCTGCTGCTAACATCTTGGTGCCAGATACCAAAGCACACCTTCAGGGGTCTAGTGGAGTCCATGCATCAATGGGTCAGGGAAAAGGGGGACCAAACAATATTAGGAAGGTGGTCATAATGTTATGCCTGATCGATGTATATATAATTATATGTCAAAAACATCTAGTGCATGTTGACATTGAAAACAATCAGAAAAAAGCATATAGATGCAAGAATGTACCTTGTGTGGACGAACTCTTAAACAGTAGGATACCATAACAATTAAGTGCAATCAATAGGAAAAATTTTGAAATTAGAGGTTATTAGTAGAGATTTTCTCATTAAGCATCATCTTGATCTGAGTGCGACTCAATCAAACTTATACATCCTCTGGTATTTAGTGCATTAGACCAGATGGAGAGAGTTATGGGAAGGTCATGTCCTTCACTCCTAATGTGATTTTAGTCTCACAAAAGGCAGACATGTCCTCATCCCATTCATTGTTATAATCTACTCACACAGTGTGCGGGTAAAGCCAGCCAGTTCTCTATTATCACATTACTTAAATACAATTGATTTATCTAACGAGGGGATATGAAACTTAAGCGGGATATTATTCTGAAGAACAGAGAAAAGATGAATCATCATCCTCGCTTTTGAAGCCATTCATTCATGTTTAAGCTGCTCATTTGTATCCATACAAGCCAGCCCACTGTTATTTGAATCAAAGACATGGCTGATTATCAGTGAAATTAATATTAATACATCAATTTTAGATGAGGGCACAGACACATACAGTCTCTAAAGTAAACCAAGATAATGTGATGATAGACTGTCATAGTGCATTTTACGCACCATGTGGCTGACATGATGAAATGCTAAGCCTAATTAGTTTTTCACTATCCATACCATTTTTGAACTTCTCTGTAAAAATTCTCAGAAGATTTTTACAGGTAATTTTCAGCATTGATAAAATACATCACCAGTTAATGTAAATATTATATTTTTTGCGATGCAGTTCCGGTAGCCCCGCCCACAGCGAGAGCTTATTGGGCCGAAGCACTGCTACTCATGTACACATTTGAGCTTCTGGTAGAGGTTTGTTCTCACACGCCAAGCAGGTTTGGTTGAGCTTCTGTTTATTTTCGACTAATCAATGTTTATATGTGAGTAAAGCCTAAATTCCATCTTTTCATCATATAAAGCTATTGTGTCTCTTCAGAAAATTTGGACTAAACCACTCAATTCATATGGATTAGTTTACGATCTTTTTATGAACGTTTTGAAACGTCAAAGTTTCAGTTGCATAGCTGTCAATGGAGGGACAGAAAGCTCTCAGATTTCATCAAAAATATCTTCATTTGTGTTCCAAAGATGAAGGAAAGCCTTACGGGTTTGGAACGACATGAAAGTGAGTAGATGTTGACAGAATTTTCATTTTTTGGGTGAACTAACCCTTTAATTGTAATACAATGTAGAACTAGAGCAGTAAAAATCACAGTGAAAGTACAGAAAGTAAACCGAAGCACCCTGAGATGCTATCAAAGCTCAGTGTTGTGTTTCTGTGATCAAATATAGCTCAAAGCGTGTCCCTTGAGTAAGAAGGAGCCTGGCTTTAATAGACCTGGTGCTGACGAATGCAGTGGAACCACTACACCGTGTCGCATGGGTCAGGAAATTCATCGCTCAGAAGCAGCCCAGTGAAAATTGAGCAGACTCTGGATGCCAAAAAACTCCCACACCTGTAACAAGATCAGATGGCATTGTCAAGAACTTTATCACCTAGTGAAAGGGAACAGATAATTTTACAACTACATTAAAACTTGGAAAAGAGCAGAAGTTCACGTTTATTATCCACACTGTAAATGTATAACAATGACAGCGGTTATGAATAGGCAATATTTGGATTCAGCTACAGCAAATGAAAGCATATTGTTTTCACAAGCTGAAGTGTGGAGTTTCCAGGTCTCAAAGTTAATAACAGTGCTATGCAAAGACTTAAATTTATTAGTCAAGGCTATATATTATTGAAAGTTAAGCAAGCACTGCAAAATTGAATATCTATTTAGGCTATGTTTCATAGTCCATTGGTAAATATTAATCAAAGCCTTGGGCTTGCAGTTTTGTTGGTTTCTTAATGCCAAGGATGATGTCGTTCCTCAAGTAATATTTTATCCAAAATATTACTTGAGAGGAAAGACATCATTTACTCATCCTCATGTTGTTCCAAACATATTAATTTCTCTATTTTGTGAAACTCAAATGGAAATGTTTTGAAGAGTGCTTTTGTCAGTATAATATAGGCTCCAGAAAATCTCATTTGCACATATTAATTCAAAAGTGTGCATGTTACTTGGTGGTAAATAAGCAAAGGCATATATGAAATCTGAGGGCTTTGATGGAGGGAGAAATGTGATTAATGTCGTATAACTTCAGAAAACTTAAATAGTTCACAAGTCATAAGTACCCTGGCCACTGTATGCTTTTAATATGGAAAAGACTTTTGCTGTGTCCCAATTTGCATATTCTCTGTCCTAAATTAGAATGAGTGTGTCCCAAATGTTGACAACGAGTATTTTAAAGATACCTGGTTGGTATCATTTTTCCGATTAGAATCCGAAGTGCAGATCCATGCACACTCTATTTGATTAGAACTACAAAACACCAATAAAACGTGTTAAAAACTACAAACATGGCAGATGTGCGGAACTGGGGGTTAAGTAGAGAGGTTTAGATAAAGGGGTTTGAGTGATTAATTAAAGCAATAAGCCCCGTGAAGCCGTGGTTTACAATGAATTTATAACAGCTAAGGGGCGTTGTTAGGCATGACATGGAGCGGAGTGCTTTTATAAAATGGTTACCACACAATACAAAAATTAAAGCCAGAAAATATGTATCAGTGCAACTTTCATTAAGTAAAATCATTAAAAGCCTTCCTGTCCCTGACCGTGAACAGCAACAGAAGTTATATTTATTACACCATTAGATGGCGGCAAAGATTGTCTTTATGTGCGAGTCACTCAGTCGCAAAGACTTTTATATTGAAACTTGTTGTGAACACGGAACAAGATGAAAATGCTTTGACTAGCTGTTAGTGTCAGCAGGGCACGGGAAAACCTATTAAATGTTAAAAGGACAAGATCGCAGCGGACATTCAAACGGATTTTTTTTTATTATGAACATAGGACTGACCTGAAGGAAAATGCTAAATCTGAATGCAGGTAATACACTCGGCCACTCGATATCTCTCTTACAATACTCTTCTACATAATGCAGTAAGCCTCAATGAACAAAATCAACTGAGAACAAACATAATGTTTACGTTGCTATGAGTGGTTGCTAAGAGACGCAGCAACATACACACTCTGTGGCGCAGCGATACTTATGTAATGCGGTCAGCTGTATATTTTCGGGAATTTTACAACGGCTTCAAACGCGGCTCAACCAATCAGAACCAAGGGCCGTAACTATCCGTTTTATAAAGTCATATCTAACCTAATGAAAAGATATTTCTTCAATGTTATCCACATTATATTTAATCTGCAACAGCATTGTGAACTTTTATGAAGATACGTTTGGTCATTAACCTTTAAATGCATCATTATGCAAACACATGAGGAGAGTTCTCCGCATGAAAGACCCACTATACTGGCAGATCAACGTGCTACTACATTTCTCTCTGATATGGTAAGAAATTCAATTAAATTGAATGTGGGGGATTTTAACTGTGAAAAGATGATTGACAGGGGAGTTTAAACGGTGACAGGATGCACTTAACTAAGTAATGGAGCAGTCTGTTAAAGATGCAATTATGACTAAGTAGTATGACCCAAAGCTTGCCTACTGCTCTGCTACACACTCAAAAGTATGTACCTTTTCTTAACAACAGTATACTTTTATGGCATAGTATAAGTAGGCAAATTGAGATGCCGGCAGCACTTGTTTTCCAAAGAAGAAAGAAAGTCATACAGGTTTGTAATGACATGAGGGTGAGTAAATGATGACAAAATGTTCATTTTTCAGTGAACTATATCTTTCACTCTGCAAACACTTGTGAATGAAGTGCCGTGTTTCAAATAAACAATTGTCATTGAAGAAGGCAGGGTACGCTTTAAACCTTATGGAAAATTCTGTGGTTTCGACAATAAACACTGATCCACGAACCTCCGACTCGACCTTTAATTTCACCCCAGGAAAAGAAATCTGTGCCGTAACAAAGCCATCAGCCACAAATGCTGAACTCTACCGGAGTTCCCTGTGTTCATTTCCCCTCATTTTAAAAGCTATCTTCACTCTGCATTAGAAAGACTTCACTGATGGTCTATCATATCTCTTTATCTTTTTTAGTGCTCACAACCGAACCAAGTAGGAGTGTGTACTGTAATTTCAGCAGGGAAAACAGCTTCAACAAAAGATTTTTTTTCCTGGCATGAGAAATTATTTGAGCAGCTAGTGCCTCATTTTCCAATTTGGATTGAAATCAAGCGTGTTTTCCCCATGTAAACATATTTAATTTGAATCAAAGTGAATATGTTATGATCTAATTATATTTTTGTGTGTGCCTTGTTGTGTTTCTCATGCACCGTGGAACTTAATCCGTCATGAGGAATATTTATGCAGTGTTTATGCAATAATTTATAACTTTGATAGTCTTTTCAAAATGTTTAAACTTAATATTTTGGTAACTGGTTAAGTTGCCGATTTGGGGTAGGATGCTTCTCTTGGGTGTCTTTGCCTTGTACATTTATATGATATTATATGAACTCACACATTTGATCCCTGATGATCAATACTAAGTAAACATTCATCCTCTTAAGACCTGTGTTTGCAGCAATAATTAATTTAATGTGGAGAACGACTACAACAGTGTTGAAATAGATTCCTACATGATGATATTCTTGGTACAGAGCCCAGTTACAAAAAATGACCAGATCATTAGTGCCAAATGCTAACCATCTTGCCCCTCAGTATTGAAATGTTTGTAATAATTTGTAATTTGATGGCGTCTGTTTACACTGAGTGCAAATTCCGAACCTTGTTGACAAAGGCTATTAACTTCACCAATTAGTACAAGTAGCATATTACTTCTATTTATATTACTTCAGCAGCA
Organism: Ctenopharyngodon idella; assembly: GCF_019924925.1. NCBI lineage: Eukaryota > Metazoa > Chordata > Actinopteri > Cypriniformes > Xenocyprididae > Ctenopharyngodon > Ctenopharyngodon idella. The sequence continues at coordinate 36,213,941 of NC_067222.1, read as the reverse complement.
ATAACCATTTGCACAATATACTGTTTATTGCTACTTATACTTGGTGCAAACAATATCTATCACTATATTTACACCCAGTTTAAATATTATCTACCTTTTTTTTTGCACTTAATGTAAGTAGCTGCTGCCATATTTGTTCCATTGATATTTTTCCACACTGTTCATACTTTACCTTGGGTGAATAATTAAAGGGACCCAAAAACGAAACTTCTGTCATCATTTACTCACCCTCAAACCTGTATGAATTTCTTTCATCTGCTGACTGCAAAAGAAGATATTTTGAAGAATGTTTGTAAGCAGACCATTGACTTCCATAGTAGGAAAAAAAAAAAATACCATGGAAGTCAATGGCTACCGTCAACTGTCTGCTTACAAACATTCTTCAAAATATCTTCTTTTATGTTCAACAGAGGAAAGAAACTCATACAGGTTTGGAACATAAGGATGAGCAAATGATGACATTATGGGGTGAACTATCCCTTTAAGTTTAATTGTTCAGGCATCATATTTCACAGTACATTGGTAATCCCTGAGTTAACATGTTTATTCATGTATTTATGAGGTTAGTATTATTGATTAAACAAAGGACATGACCGAGTTTGGGCCAGTTAACCTACGCTGTTAGACTTTTGAAAGCAAAGCAACATAATATATTCAGGGCTGGGTAGGTTACTTTTAAAATGCATTTCACTACAGATTACAAAATACATTTGTAACTTGTTTCGTTAGATTACCCAAGTTTTGTAACTTAATCTAAATACTTTGGAATACTAATAAGTATGTAACACAAAAACAAGGTAATTGAGCGTTTTTATCTCACAATTCAGACTTTTTTCTCAGAATTGTGGTATATAATGTTGCGATTGCAAGTTATCTTTGAGCTGTTTTAGCTGAAAGCAACTTGTACTGACATATCTTAAAATGTGCCATTGTTTTGGCTCAAGATGCACACCAGTAATGTATTTTTCTAATGAACGTTTATAAAAGCTACTTAAATATCCTAATTGAACTAAGGCCTAATCCTAGCTTAGGCTAAGCCCTGTCTGTGAAACTGGGCCAAAGTGTTTAAATGTGCATCTTTGAAAATGTCACTATGTAAATCTGCTCTGGTTATCTAATAATTAGAGTAATATTCTTCATCACTCCAGTTAATGTAATTGCCATCTCTTCTGATATTTTTGTTTCTCTAAGGCACTGAATCTAAAAACAGCCTGTGAAAGTTTCTGTGCCTGTACAAAGTGTATGAATATTTAATGAAGCCAGCATTGTTTAGTTTATGATTGACTGCCTGATGCCAAACAACTAACAGTAACATTCTTGTACCATAGTGTTTCACACGGTATCTTTGGCACCTCAATTTTGCATCAGAGTCACTTAGGAGAAGGACCTTGGGGCTACATAGCTGCAGACCAGTCAGGGTGCCCATGCTGACCCCTGTCCATCGCCGAAAGCTCCAACAGTGGGCACGTGAGCATCAGAACTGGACCACGGAGCAATAGAGGAGGCAGTGTGATGCTTTGGGCAATGTTCTGCTGGGAAACCTTGGGTCCTGCCATCCATGTGGATGTTACTTTGACACGTACCACCTACCTAAGCATTGTTGCAGACCATGTACACCCTTTCATGGAAACGGTATTCCCTGGTGGCTGTGGCCTCTTTCAGCAGGATAATGCGCCCTGCCACAAAGCAAAAATGGTTCAGGAATGGTTTAAGGAGCACAACAACGAGTTTGAGGCGTTGACTTGGCCTCCAAATTCCCCAGATCTCAATCCAATGGAGCATCTGTGGGATGTGCTGAACAAACAAGTCCGATCCATGGAGGCCCCACCTCGCAACTTACAGGACTTAAAGGATCTGCTGCTAACATCTTGGTGCCAGATACCACAACACACCTTCAGGGGTCTAGTGGAGTCCTGCCTCGATGGGTCAGGGCTGTTTTGGCAGCAAAAGGGGGACCAACGCAATATTAGGAAGGTCATAATGTTATGCCTGATCGGTGTGTGTGTGTGTGTATATATATATAAATATATATATATATTATCAGGGCGGGACTTGATTTTGTCCATTGGGAATTGATTGGATGGTTGTTGCATTTATTCCATAAAAAATAAGAATTGTCAGTTTTGATTTCATGATGACTTTATTTGAATTTTGATCATCAGGAACATATTTCCATATGAAAACTAGTCTGCCTTCGGCTTTATGTAGTGGGAGGAAGCAGGACAGAGTTCTAACACGTTCATTGGTAATGCATTTCATGTTTGAAGGACTGAACTTATACACAAATAACACAATAAAGGCAGGCACGGTGAAGTGACAGCAGGGGACACAGATTTCCTGCTGCAATTTCAGGTCAAATGTTATTTGGGGGCATGCTTTGCTGAATTAATTACATTTTCAAGTGCCTTCCATGATAAGTCCTAAACCTCAGGACAGAAAACTGAAATGTGCAGCTGATAAATTTTATCAGTGGTAAATGAAACTATCAGGGTGACTTCTGTGCGTCCCTACAGCAACATTCTGGTCACTCAGACTCACGCTCATCAAACGCGTACATGCTTCCAGAGAGCTTGCAAAGTGGGCTGCCAGCCTGTTGCCCCATGTGATTGGTTCATGGCCTTTGTTGAAGCAGCAGTTCATGTCTAATCATACAGGGAAATTGTGCATGGATTGGAATGGGCGGATTCATTTTATCATAGCGAGACATCCTGTGTGACCTCCGTTAGGGTGGTGAGGCATAACAAGACTCCACGGCAGAGTAAAGATTTTTTTCCCCCACTGCTTCTTCACTTATTCGTAACTGAAAATGAGTTCATAGGGGTCCCCAGGAGCCTCCAATGAATGAAGTTGAATTTAAATGTGCACTTTTTCTGCACGCATTCACGAGGGACCAGCGGATAAAAGGAAAAGCCATGCTATCAGTAAACACTAATAGACTGCAACTTCATCATATTATCTAAACTAGACGTCTTGCCAATGCTATTCAGACAATACTGGCCTTACTTTATCATTCATTTGTTCACTGGACAAACATGCATCATATTTTTTTTTTATCCCTATAATTACATGAACATCTCCACCAAAGTGTCATTTCCATCACATCTTGCATTATTTGTTGATTAGTTTGATAATTTGTTCATTATTTGTGGCATTTTGAGGTTGAAATTACATTTTACATATTGGATTAAAATGGCTGACTCCTTTCGCATACTTCATAGCTATACTGTAAAAAAATCCAATTTGTTCTTCTAACAAATGTAAAAACGTAGCTTGAACAAATATTATTTAGAAGGATAAGTCAGTTTATTATCTTGAGTGAAGTGAACTAGACAAGAATACTCTAAACATGTTGCTAACAAAAGTTGTTTTGTTGGCCTTATTTAGATTCTCAAGTATTTGTCCAAATGTTGTCCCAACTTTCCAAATTGAGTTATCTGAACAAACAGTTTTACGTTGAACAATGTTGTGCCGGTTCCCAGCATGCATTGCAGCTTGAAATAATTATGTGGTATAACTATTATTCAAAAATAATCATTGGTTGGCATTTACTGGCTAAATGTATGCTGTAGCTGTTGTTATCACTGTTATTTATATGTCATAAGGTATAGTTCATATTTTTCCTAAATTAACATTTGTTTGAGATTTGTGTTGTGTTGAGGTGTATGTGCATCTCACTGCAACTTTTGTTCATTTGCCTACACTGCTTATACTTACCGTTATACACTGCTTATACTTTACCATTCATTCCACTCAATCACTGCAAGGTTCTCAGAAAGCAACTCTCAGTCCGATTTTATTTGTAGTATTTTGGCACTCCTGTAATCCAGTGTTGGCACTGGTAAATATTTTTCAGCAATGATTAAACTTTACAGAAATGTATTTTTATATCAGGTTGCAAAGGCTTAGTTTCATTTTACGGCACAGTTATGTTTTCTGGAGCTGTACAGGAATTTTTCTATGACATTTTAGAGGTTTATTTTTCATGTTATATCAAGTGTACAGCTGTACAGTTTCATTTTTTTGGATCTTGAAATAAATATTTCTATGTTCTATATCACTCTGTGTTTCCCTTTTTGTTTAGAAGATAACTGAGCTTTTAAATCTCCTTTGTTAAAGCTTTACGAGGCATAAATAGTGCTCACTAGATGAGCTCTTAAAAACTACTAAGTGTTTTGTAACTTCCTGAATTAATCATGAAATACAGTAGGAATACATGTTAATAAAGACACTGAGTAACAATTATTATATGTCTAAATAATATGTATAAATGTACATTTTAAATAGTTTATTAATCATTTACTTGCACTTTCTAAATGATCTTATGAATGACTGACAACTAAATAACTTGTTTGTAAATAATTTAATACTTAGAAATGATAAATTGATCATCAATTATTAAACATTATAGATATGCTTATAAATCAAGAAAAAAAGCATTTATTGCTGTATTTATAAACTGCTTACTAATGTCTAAAAATGCTTTATAAATGATGAATTGACTATTTACTAATGCTTAATTAATGATTCATAGTGTACAGCTATTATAAAGTGTTACTGAATTTTTACCTTTAAAAGACTGTTGCTCATTAGATGAGCAAAAGTTTTTAAGTTGACTTTAATTGGAACGAATTAGTTGACTTAACATGTTAAAAGAGACACACACACACACACATTTATATATGTGTGTGTGTGTGTGTGTGTGTGTATATATATATATATATATATATATATATATATTTGGGTCAAATATGGACAAACCCAAGTGTTGGTTTAAATGAACCTAGGTTCATTTACTATTTAATTGTCTATATTTCATAGTTATAATTCTTAAAAATATATATTATTTTTGCTCAATAAATATTGTTTCTAGTATGATTATTAAATAATTAAATGCTTTATTTTACTCTTTGTTTAGAGTTTTAATGTAATTAATATTGTGATCATTTTAAGACTGAAAATAAAACATTAAAATCTCTCTCTATATATATAGTTTTTTTTTAAAAGTAGTGAAACAAATAATGAAGCAAGGCATAATAAAAAGTGTCCAAAACTATTTTAATGTGGCCTTCAAATGTGGCCTTTCTATAACAAAAAGAAAAGAGTTAAAATCTGTTCATTTAAAAAAAGTGAATATAACATAAATACCTCAGGGACATACAAGTTGCTGTAGATTAAGAAGAAACATCCACCTGAGTACATCCTGTTCTCTCCATACACATGCATGCACTCTACAGGCAGTTCCTTCACTGTGCCAAAGGGGGCAGTGTGGGGCTGTGCTTCAGTCTGAACTACACAATGGCTAGTTTGGGCTCTATTGTAGTTTATTTAAACGGAGCCAAGATTTATGTGAAGATCACATTTGATAGCAAATGTTGCATATTTGTCTCAGTTACATTTTTTGCTTAAATGCAGAGTATTTAATCTCATATTTAATAGTATTTTTTTTTTTTCAGTTTTTGTAAAGCCTAAATAACTTCAAATGAATTCTACTTGTTAAACATGTTTAAAGACTCAATAGTTTCTATGCATCTGGTTCACCATCAGCACAAACTTGAATTAATATAGCATTTTATCTCATGCCAGTCTGCTGTACTCACTCCCACACATACAGTACATGCTGTACACTATGACTTTATGATAGCACACCAAACAGCACCTACACGTTTAAACCTCACTATATGTTCAGTGCCATCTAGGCTCAGTCAGACAGTAATAACCGCCTCAGTTTTTCAGGGTCATCCATACAAGGTGTCAAATGCACCCACGCACATTTGTTTAAAGTAATTATCCAATAACCAATGTTAGCCATGCTCGCCGGTGCTAATACAGAAGTTTGTACTACCATCCAGATGCTAGTGCTGGTGCTGTAGCTCGCAGCAGTGTCTTCCTCCCTTGCAGGATGAAGGATTGAAGGATTTTCTGCATCTGCTTGGTCTGTTATGAGCCACACTGAGTGTTGGCAAGGAGACAGTCAGTCAGGCCTCGTAATGAGTAATAGAGGCTGGTTATCAAAGCAAAAGACGAATGCAGACTTGTTTAGAGTTCCTAGTGTGCTTCAAACAAAACAGATACAACAAAGCATTGCAATTTTTGGTTGCCTGAAAGATTGCTCCCATAGGACATCATTCTTGCATGATGATTGTGCGACAAAATAAGACAATATGCGCAAACCCTTTTAGCTCAAGGCAGTACAAGGCACATCATTTACTCAAAAAAGTGATATGCTTCCTCTTAAAGGGATAGTTCACCTAAAAATGTCATCATTTATTCACCCGCATGTCATTCCAAACCTGTGTGATTTCATTTCTTATGTCAAATACATATCGTTACAAAGCGAAACATTCTTTTTTCAGTGGAACACAAAGGAGATGTTTTGAAGAAAGTGAAAATAGTGAAAAACTAGGACAAAAAAAGACTGTGTGTGTTATTCATTTGAGTTGTTTTCCTCAGAGAAAACTATTGTTTCCAAATGACTTCAAAAAAAGAAAGAAAGAAAAAAAGGAATAAATCTCATTATTCCATAGTCATATTAACAACTTAAATTGTTTTTACTACATTTTTTTGTCCTTGTTTGTCACCCTTCACTTTCACTGAATGGAAAAAGCAGCATCTGTCATTTCCACCACATCATTCCGTCATCATTTATTCACCCTCATCATTCCAAGCTTGTATGATTTTATCTCTTATGTCAAATACAAAAAGAAAAGTGTAGCAGAATGTCCAAGCCGTCAGGCAAGATATATAGCTTGGAATATAAAGACTTATAAAAGACTTACTGTCTTTGACTTAGTTGTATTTGGGTTAGTTCACCCAAAAATGAAATTTCTGTCATTAATTACCCACCCTCATGTCGTTCCACACCCGTAAGACCTTCGTTCATCTTCAGAACACAAATTAAGATATTTTTGATAAAATCTGATGGCTCAGTGAGGCCTGCATTGACAGCAAGTTAATTTCCACTTGTGTTATTTCACAAAATTAACGACTTAATTCAACAATATCTAGTAATTTCAAAACACTGCTTCATGAAGCTTCGAAGCTACGAATCGCCCCCCAGTGGTGAACCATTGAAATTTTACTTATGACGTAACAACATACACTTATGATGTAACGAAGCCTCGTTTACTGAAATCACGTGACTTTGGCAGTTTGATACACGCTCTGAACCACTGATTCGAAACAAAAGATTCGTAAAGCTTTGAAGCTTCATGAAGCAGTGTTTTGAAATCGCCCATCACTAGATATTGTTGAATAAAGTCGTTATTTTGTTTTTTTGGCACACAAAAATATTCTCGTCGCTTCATAACATTAAGGTTGAATCACTGTACTCACATAAATATGTCTTTAGTAGCTTTCTGGGCATCTGAAAGTGAAAATTAAATTGCTATCAATGCAGGCCTCACTGAGCCATTGGATTTTATTAAAAATATCTTAATTTGTGTTCTGAAGATGAACGAAGGTCTTACAGGAGTAGAACAACATGAGGGTGAGTAATAAATGACAGAAAATTCATTTTGGGGTGAACTAACCCTTTAAGGTTGAACCACTGTAGTCAGATGGACTATTTTAACATAGTCTTTAGTACCTTTCTTAACCTTGAATGTGGTACTTACATTGCTTTCTATGGGGGATCAGAAACCTCTCGGATTTTATCAAAAATATATTAATTTGAGTTTCGAAGATGAACGAAGATCTTGCGAGTTTGGAACGACATGAGGGTGAGTAATTAATTGGGTGAACTAACCCTTTAAAGTCATATTGACAATGGAATGGAATATAAAAAACTTGACAACTTACATTTTTATGATATTTGTTTCCTTTCTGGTCACCATTTACTTTCATTGAATGGAAAAAGCATCGAAAACCTTCTTTAAAACATCTCCTTTGGAGTTCCACAGAAGAAAGAAAGTCATATGGGTTTGGAACGACATAGGGATGAGTAAATGAAGACTGAATTTTCATTTTTGGGTGAACTCTCCATTGAACCCTGAGGCACTTGAGGAACCAATCAGAAATGTCACTTGCAAAATTTAAGCAGAAATAGATAAATATACTTTGGAATCTATCCAGAGAGCCTATCTTTCTTCCAGCAGAGAGAAACATTTATTGCCATGACGATAAGTCATTTATCATCCTAAAAAAAAAAGAAGATACATTTGAGCAGATATTCAGTTGGGGCATTGATCTGTATCTGACAGGGGGTTGAGGTACTTCACAGAAGGAGCATGACTTCTTAAGCCGGACCATGTATTATCTCATCTCTCTGATATCCAGCACCTCTCAGCCCCCCCAGCATGGTGACAACAAACCCCATGGCCACACATGCACTACAGGCTTGACGGATCCTTTTCATCTGATTGCGGGGTCCTTGTGGTTCTGGCTTAGATAAGAGGAAGAAATGATTTATTGGACGCCAGTGAAGAAAGGTAGCCCAGTTTGCTCTGAGTCAAAGCCCTGCTCATTGAGATACAACCATGAACAGGCCAGCAGGGGATAGACTCTGACAGGCTTGAGGAAACGTGGGATTTGAGTGATCCTGAGGCCACACAAGCACAAGAGTAACCCATTTTCAGCATATGAGATGGGCTTGTCCCAGGCAAACAGTTTACACTAACTATTTATTGACAGGAAACAGGACCTGGATCTGAAAGGCATGAAGTAAACAGGCCCTGCTGTTGCTGGCTTTGTCTCAACTCTGTTTGCCACGCAGACAAGGCTCTGAAATAAACAGATGCAGAGCGTCTCGCCATATGCATCATCTCTTATCAGAAACACAAAACAGCTGAGCACGAAAACAATGTGCACCTTCAGTCGGGCGCAACGACTAACACGCAATAATCATGTCGGCTGTCTATAAACCATCACGGGCCTCTTTGATTATGAAAAATCTCTCGAGCTGATGAATCACATGGATCACGGCGGTGAGGTGATAAATAACCCAGACATCATGTGACTCAACAGCCTTATCAGACATCCTGTTAGTGCTGACAGTTACAACTCAGGTAAACACAGAGAGCTTCATTTACAAGAATTCATTGACATAAACGTTCTTGCTCAAATTTGTTAACATGGAGTAGATGAAAGGACTGCTTGTTTGGTATGATGGAGTCGGCGCTGATTATTTGTATTGCATTAATAGAACATAATCTGCATTCATGAAACCGAGTGTTTCCTGCTGTGATGACAAAGGCATTTGTTTTGCCTTTTCTTTCTTGCTCTCGTACATAGCAGAATGAATTATTACACTGGCCTGAGCAATTGAAGACCCCAGGTAGTGTCTGGACTCAATGAGACATTCAGGTGCATTATATGTGGCATTTAAAGTCTTAATTACAAAGCGTCAAGCTAAAGGTTTGGGTTTCTAAAGCTAAAGGGTTTGGTGACAATGTAAGCATTATGATATTAAGCACCAAATTGAACATTTTACAATAGAGTTTTCTCTAAAATGGTTGCTAAGGTGTTTTTCAGCATGTTGCAATGTTTTTCTGAAGACATAAAATAGAAAGTCTAAACACTTCACCTTTAAAGGGTTAGTTCACCCAAAAATGAAAATTACCCCATGATTTACTCACCCTCAAGCCATCCTAGGTGTATATGACTTTCTTCTTTCAGACGAATACAATTGGAGTTATATTAAATAATATCCTTGCTCTCCTAAGCTTTATTATGGCAAAGAATATAGGATGAGATTTTGAAGCCCAAAAAAGGGCAACCATCTAACATAAAAGATATCCACACGGCTCCAGGGGATTAATAAAGGCCTTCTGAAGTGAAGCAATGTGTTTGTGTGAGAAAAATATCCATATTTAACACTACAAAAAAACTACAATAATTTGCTTCTGACAGACGGCCATACATGTTGATTTATGGCGAAAGAATGAACTCTGACCTGACACATGACGAGGAAGCGGAGAGGATAGAGCAAAACAAAACACCGGTCACGAATTAGAAGTTTTAAAGAGAAATGTCAGAGGATTTCGATATAAGAGAAGAGGAGCTTGTGTTTGTTGCACAGCCCTATTTGTTTAAACTGCGAGAGTCAAAGTTTACACTACTCCTACATCACGTCAGGGGTTACTCTTTTGGCGTAAGTCGACGTGCGTACGGCCGTCTGCTGGAAGCCAGTTATTTAAGTTTTTTAAGTTTTAAATATGGATATTCTTCTTACACAACAAACGCATCACTTAAGAAGGCCTTTATTAACCCCCCGGGGCCGTTTGGTTATCTTTTAAGATGGATGGTTGCACTTCAAAATCTCATCCTCTATTCACTGCCATTATAAAGCTTAGGAGAGCCAGGACATTATTTAATATAACTCTGATCGTATTCATTAGAAAGAAGAAAGTCATATACACCTAGGATGGCTTGAGGGTGAGTAAATCATGGGGTAATTTTCATTTTTGGGTGAACTAAACCTTTAGCGTAAAATTTTGGACGAGTTATATGGCAAAATTAATATCTGGGTTTAGAAGTTTGTTGAAATCCCTATAATATCCGACTGTCCAAAAGTGGTATATAAATTCCGTGGTATAGTATATATAGAGCTCAAACTTTTCTGTATTCATTTACTTTCACAGGAAAAACATGCAACTTTGTGCCTTTTTGAGTCATTTTCCTTGTTACTAACATCAAGGCAAAACCAAGCTATTTATCTCTGCAGAACAGAAAGCTGATTCACACATATTTACATAGCCTGAGTTGTGTTAATTAACATAAACAACCAGGAAGTGTGTGAGACAACTTGATCTGATGGTAGAGGACAGAATAAAAAAGGACAACTTAGGTCAAAAAATGTCAACTTTTCATATGTAGGAAGGACCTTTCGTATTTCGTATTACTGAGCAATACGTTAAAACAATCATAAATTAATGTGAGATGCAAATGCAAAGTAGCTTTCATAATTGTTTGAAAAGGTAAATTTATTTTTCTGATGACATAAAGGTTATAAGTTAAAAGTCAAAAGTTATTACTTTCCAAAGTAATTTCTACACCTGAAATTGTCCTTAAAGGGATCATATAATGCCACTTTTATAGCATGTTAAATTTGTCACTTTTTGAGGGTGAGCAAAAATGCTCCGTTTTTGTGTGTGTCCCTTTAAATGCAAAGGAGCTGCTGCTCCCGAGAAGAGGGCGGAGACTTTTATGTTCAAACTGGAGTCGGACAATGATGGAGAGACTCAAGAAGAAGTGACAACATGTAGAATGCAACAGGACGTTTCTGAAGGTTAGTTGATGAAGTTATGTAGCTGATGTGGCGTTAACTAAAAGTCATTGATTAGCATATTCTGTCATGATAATCTATAAATCGCTCGTGTGGGAACTCTTGTAACAGATCCAGAGAATATATGCTGCATGAAGACAGAACAGGTATAGTTTAGTTTAATTACGGTTATAACTTATGTTGTCATCTTGCTTTTATGACATGCTATTGCATTTGTGTTACTGTATTGCAATAACATAGCCTCACCCCTTTGTTTCGTGTTCCCAGGGGCAGGGTTTATGTAAGTTTTAGGGTTAGTGATGTCACTAACCCAGGAAGAAGCTCGTTGTTGTAGTTCCTACCAGCCGTTTGTTGTAGTCCTTAAAAATTGATTTCTGTAAAAAGAAAATATCTCCCTTTTTCTTTGAACTTTAAGCGTCGTAACTTTGCAGATGTTGTTTATGCAACATTACACACTAACTAAAGTTAAAAAACTGAAATCATAATCAACCACCCCTTTAAAATTGATTTTGTTGAGGCAACCTATTTTTTTTGTGTGAAAACCTATGTATAGTTTTTGATTTGCAATGACATCCAGGGGTAAAAAAGATAAAAATGGAAAGGTAATTTGACCTTGATGTTCAATATGTTGAACCCCCCCCCCAAACCCTCCATATAATTCGCACCCGTTTTATATATATAAGCGAATATCTGGCATTGCTGCAATACTAGGAGTGTATAAAGTATTGCCTCCAGCAGCAGCCAATGAGTCTTTAGTGGGGCGGAGGTGAGTGAGTGAGTGAGAGGGAGCGCGGCTGCAGTTCTCAATGGAAGTTGCTGTAAGTGCGCTGGACCTGTACACTACATTTCCCTCGCTTCAGTTCGCTGTGAGCCGGAGCTCTGCTCACACGTACACAACGATCAGCCGCTTGTTGCTTTAGCTCGCAGGGCATTTCAAAAGTACGCCGGAGCACCTGGGATACCTTGCGATATACATATCTATTTATTGATCTGTTTCTATAATCATATTCGCTGCGACGTTTCATCAGGCACTGCCGGTGAATTTAAGAGAGCTCATATTAGTACGCATACAGTTTTTGGGTGTCTTTGACTGGGTTTACGTGGCTGCATGCAACCGTCTGGATCCTTGTCGATAGCTAGTGTACATCAGTCGACTGGTAGTTGATAGTTTGGCTGGTTATGGTTTTCTTTGCAGTCCCTCCAACATGTTGAAATAACAGGAGGAGCAGCACTGCATGCAACTGGATCTGCAAAGTGAGAGCGGATTGAATATGAGACTTGAGGGGATATATATTGAGTGAGTGTGCTTTTAAAGTGGGCTGAATAAATACTATTTACGAGACTTTATTTCGCAAGCAATAAAAAGCCTGACGGGATCCTGTAAAGTGAATCAGTGTGGTGTCATCAGTGTAATGCATAGGCTACATTTAATTACAGCAGGACTCAGTAACGTATATTTATAAACCCGTAATGACTTGTGTGCAGTGAGTGCGCGCCTTCGCGGGCTTCACGCGCAGTGTCTTCATTTAACTGTTAATGAAAAGCACATTATTTGCCAGGAACTTTCGACTGGGCAGAATGTACGTTTTCTAATTGCCAGTTCTCGTGGATAAGAGTTAAACTTGCGGAGAGCGAAACGGAGCGCGCGCGATACCGGAATGGGCGCCAGTGGATCTGATCCCACAGAGAGAAAATTCACAGGTCTGTCTAAAGCACAGAGACCTGGGAGACACAACACGGCAGTGGAGGAGGACAGTGTTTACTCAGGAGGCAACGGCTCCCGTAAAGCCACAGAGCGCACTTACTCAACATCACTTCTCACACGCGTGGACAAGAATGCCATCATGTGTGAGCACAGGAGCGCTTCTTCCAAGATTTTTACACGTTTCTCCGGGAGGAATGCGAGCGGGAATGGAAGGAGAAAGTTTGCATTGTGCACTTGGAGTTGGTGGGCGTTTTTCTGCGTTCACGTCCACGTGTTGAGAGCGGTCACACAAGGTAAGTTTTGAATATGACACAGCAGCTTCATATAGAATAGTTCAGTATACTCTGATATATGGGTGATTCTTCAGTTATAGAGGCACTTTGGACTACTTGAAATGACTGTCAAAACGTGTATCACTTCCCCGGAATAAATTCCGGATATGGCTTTGATCATATTTAAGTGGATTTTGGTATAATGTATAATGGTGTGGAGTTTTGATATTTATCTTAAAGGGTTAGTTCACCCAAAAATGAAAATAATGTCATTTATTACTCACCCTCATGTTGTTCTACACCCGTAAGGCCTTCGTTCATCTTCGGAACACAAATTAAGATATTTTTGATTAAATCCGATGGCTCAGTGAGGCCTGCATTCAAAGCAATGACATTTCCTCTCTCAAGATCCATAAAGGTACTAACAACATATTTAAAACAGTTCATGCGAGTTCAGTAGTTCTACCTTAATATTATAAAGAGACGAAAATACTTTTTGAGCGCCAAAAAAACAAAATAACGACTTTTCAACAATATAGTGATGGGCCGATTTCAAAACACTGCTTCGGAGCTTTACGAATCGAATCAGTGACTCGGATCTCCTTTCAAACGGCTAAACTGCTGAAATCACGTGACTTTCGGCCCATCACTATATTGTTGAAAAGTCGTTTTTTTTTGGCGCACAAAAATATTCTCGTCGCTTTATAATATTAAGGTAGAACTACTGTAGTCACATGAACTGTTATAAATATGCTTTTAGCACCTTTCTGGGCATCTGAAAGTGTTAATTATCTCGCTGGCAATGGAGGCCTCACTGAGCCATCGGATTTAATCAAAAATATCTTAATTTGTGTTCCGAAGATGAATGAAGGCCTTACGGGTGTAGAACTACACGAGGGTGAGTAATAAATGACATTATTTTCATTTTTGGGTGAACTAACCCTTTAAGGTAATGACATTTTTTTTGACCCATTTTTAGAGAAAAAGTTGATTAGGCTAAGCCGTGAACATACATGCTAACACAAGTTGTCTAGCTAGCAGCCATTTAATTAGCTTTGAATGTATACTATTAAAATTGATTGAAATTGATTAGGAAATTGATTGTTTCTGAAATTAACATTCGATAAAATTTTGAATTAAATGTAAACCGTTGGTAATGAGTTTTAATGAGTTGGTAATTTATTTTTTATATATATATATATATATATATATATAATATATATATATATATATATATATATATAATTTATTGCAGGAACACGCATTTTGCATTAACGTCATCATCGAATCAATCAAATAACGCTAAAGTTTTATGGAAAAACTTAAAGGATTAGTTCACTTCTGAATTAAAATTTCCTGATAGTTTACTCACCCCCATGTCATCCAAGATGTTCATGTCTTTCTTTCTTCATTCGAAAAGAAATTAAGGTTTTTTGAGGAAAATATTCCAGGATTTTTCTCCATATAGTGGGCTTAAGTGGGGTTCAACATGGGGGTGAGTAAATTGTCAGGAGATTTTCATTCGGAAGTGAACTAAACCTTTAATGACAGCAGTTTTGAAAAACGAATTGTACACATCAATATCAAATTAACTGAAAATGTGTTTTTTTAAGTTCTTAGGACGAAGTGCAAAGTAAAACTTATCTGATTTTAAGCATTTTTTTCTAATCATTTATCATCAGAGAAATTCTGGCTAATCTAACATATTTTACATATTGTTTTAATTTGTTCTTTAAAATGAGAAACATGATATTAGATGAATTTCTTTTTTTTTCCTCACCAAAATTAGTTTAAGTGGACAAAAAGTTCTCCTACTTGAAGAATCACCTAAATTCTATAGATCGACCTAATAGTGTCATATTGGAAATTATGAAGGGTGCATGATCAATGTGTTTGACACTGATGTCATAAAGCTGCCAAACTTGATTTCAATGATAATGGAATGTCAAATATTTGTCTGTCTGTGCAACAGACAGTTGAGCTGAGATCTCTGGACCTGAACAATAGAGGAGTCATTAGGTCAGACTGCATGCATGGTCACAGATGGCATATGCATCGTTTGGCGGTGATTCCCTCTGTAATGTTTCTCATCAGGGTATATGATATGCATAGTGGGGCACTTGGGGACAAGAGTAACAGTTGGCATGCTGAGAAAAGAAAGAGACTGGTTAGTGCTGTTATAAGAACTCTAGCCCCCTGGTTTCACAGACGAGGCTTAAGCCTAATCCCAGACTAAAATGCATCTTAAAATATGTCAGAGCCATTGTTTTGCTTCAAGATGCACACCAGTAATGTTTTTCCTAAAGCACATTTATAAAAGCTACTTAAATGTCCTAATTGAACTAAGGCCTAATCCTGGCTTAATCTAAGCCCTGTCTGTGAAACCAGGGTTAGATGTAGGTTTGCTTCATGTATCATGATATTAAGTACTTTTTAATGTGATGCTGCAGGTGAGCATAAAACAGAATTGGTCTTGTCAGAAGTGGTTCCTTTTATTTTTAAGAATTTGTTATTTTAGACATTGGGGGGTATAATAGAAATGATCAGCCATGTGTGACTAATGACAGGCCCTTTTATTCCTCTGTCAAATTATTTTTATTGAAAAATAACCAAAACAGCATGCCTCATTAAAAAGAACATTTTTAATTCCTTAATACTCCACAGATTAGAGTCATTTTCTTCCCGTAATCAAAAGGATAAATGATCTAAAAAAAAAAAAAAAAGACGGCGAAATTCTCGTGAATTAAAACCTTATCCTGCTTTAAGCTCTTTCCACCCACAATGCATGTATTTTTGTCACTTGTGCTATTTGCATTTCTGAAGGCACCATAAAAAACAACAACAACAACAGATGTTCAGTTAAAGGAGTTTTAACCAGCTGCTAACTAGATTAAGCTATAAATGTGAATCTGAAGCCTAAAACTTGCTTTTAGGTACAAATAAAATGGTGATTTGTTTTTGAATTCTAGACAACAAGAAACTGGAATAATATCCATGTAATTTACTTTGACATATGACTATATCTGATTTATTCAAGTGTGAGGTTCTGTTTTGTGTGTTTTTTTGTCCTTCAAGATAAACACTTACTGAAGATAAAGGCCTATAGTAAAAGTGTGTCAGCTTAAGGTATATTCCTTGAGTATCTTTAGAGTTAAAGGGTTAGTTCACCCAAAAATTAAATTTCTGTCATTAATTACTCACCCTCATGTCGTTCCAAACCCGTAAGACCTTCGTTCATCTTCGGAACACAAATTAAGGTATTTTTGATAAAATCTGATGGCTCAGTGAGGCCTCCATTGACAGCAAGATAATTAACACTTTCAATGCCCAGAAAGCTACTAAAGACGTATTTAAATCAGTTCATGTGACTACAGTGGTTCAACCTTAATGTTATGAAGCGACGAGAATACTTTTTGTGCACCGAAAAAACAAAATAACGACTTTATTCAACAATATCTAGTGATAGACGATTTCAAAACACTGCTTCATGAAGCTTCGAAGCTTTATGAATCTTTTGTTTCGAATCAGTGGTTCGGAGCATGTATCAAACTGCCAAAGTCATGTGATTTCAGTAAACAAGGCTTCGTTACGTAATAAGTGTTTTGAAATGTTTAGAAATTTCAATAGTTCACGTGACTTTGGCAGTTTGATACACGCTCTGAACCAGTGATTTGAAACAAAAGATTCATCAAGCTCCGAAGCTTCATGAAGCAGTGTTTTGAAATCGTCCATCACTAGATATTGTTGAATAAAGTCTTTATTTTGTTTTTTTTGGCACACAAAAAGTATTCTCATTGCTTCATAACATTAAGGTTGAACCACTGTAGTCACATGAACTGTTTTAAATATGTCTTTAGTACCTTTCTTTTTGAAAGTGTTAATTATCTTGCTGGCAATGGAGGCCTCACTGAGCCATCGGATTTTATCAAAAATATCTTAATTTGTGTTCTGAAGATGAACGAAGGTCTTATGGGTGTGGAACGACATGAAGGTGAGTAATTAATGACAGAATTTTCCTTTTTGGGTTTTGGGTTTAATATCTCATATCTTAAAATGCACCATTGAAAGAAAAATGAAATGACTAATCTGTTATTTATATGTGAATGCTTTCAGAGCTATGCTCCAAAGTACACTTTATATACGCCTCTGTGGTTACTAATTAACTTTGAACATACGGAAACAGTACTCTTAAGTGGATGCATTGACTCCATTTCAGTCTAGAAATGGTAAAGCAGACAACGTTTTTGTGTGTGTGTGGAGGAGTGTAGTTACCGTAATTCACTGTTGCAATCTTTTATTGCGTGCTTCAAACGTATATACTTTATTTAATTTCTAAAGGTTCAGCAAAGTTGTTGAGGTGCATGCAGTGTCAGCCAGTTCCCAAGTCCTATGTCAAGGTCTTTTGATGTTTGGAGAGCTCCCAGCACTGTTCTGGGAATGGGCTAGATATTATTGATCTGAATTGAAGAGCCAACAGCATTATCGGAGCTAGCATATTGGAACGAGGTTGACATGTTAACCTTTCCGTTTCATTTAACATGGCAATATAAATCTGAGTGTTAAGATTAGGTTTTTAGATCTCAAAACTGCTGTAATTTTTATTTTTAGAATAGCCAAAAAACTGTAAGTACTATATACGGCCACAGTTTATGTTCGAACGAAAGCTGCCTATTATACACTAAAATGCTCTTGGCTCTCATTTTGATGCAGAAAAACCTGGGCAAATCTAGCCTTTTGCAGGTGTTTATATTTGTCTCAAATCATAAACTTCTGCTGGCAGTTGAAATTTTTGGCTGCTTGGGTCTGGCAGAGGACCACAATGCCCTTAAAACCAAACGCCCGGGCAGAGAGGGAGTTTGTCAAGCAGTAGCAGGTGCACAATCCCCCTGCCGTGCTTCTAGAAAGGTCTCTGGGCTAATGATGTTTGTGCCACAGCATTGTGAAGGTAAATGTAGTTTCATCCACAAGAAAGTTCCCTGTATATCATCTGCTAGATGTGCCAGCAGACACATCCACCCGACTCATTTATGGCTGTAATCTTTTAAATTTCATTGCCTCGCCATCTGTGCAATCAGCAACTGCTAAATTTTTCATTTTCTGCAGTGTCCTTCTGTATCTGAAGAATATACTACTTTAGATGAGAGAGTCAAGTTTCATATACTGTACATGGGTTTTTAATGACTTGCAAACTTAAAAATTTGGTTTTGTGTGGTGTATAGAGGGTATGCACATGACGTCACCGTCGGCCATTGTGACTGCAGTTACGCCCAGAAAGACTGGCTGAAAGACCATTGGTTTTCAGCGTGAATGCAGTGAAAACACACAAAAACACATTCAAAAAGGGAAAAAGCTTTGCAATTGACTGTACAATTAGATTTGACAAGAAATCTGAGGTATATTTTTTACAGACTGCCAAAAGCTAAAGAAAAGAGAAGCAAGGGATGCAATTCACAGAAACTACTGGACTCCAGGCAGAGAAACATGGATTTGCAGTTATAATTTTGTCAATATGTTGACTTTTGGGGTAAAATCATACCCTATATATTGTATTGTTATATATTGTATTGACAACTCATCAATTAAATATTTACCATGTTATACTCTGCATAATTTTGTGTTTTTAAATAAACATTGACAAAACTATAAAAGAGTTAGGGCTGGATCATTTTCGCAGTTTCCCCTATTAAATCCAGGCATGCAGCAGGCTCTTTTGCCACTCAGTCTGGCTGAGGGGATGTGTTCTGACGGGAAAGTGACGTCAATGCATACATCGTTACTGTGAATTCAGCTATAGATAAAAGTATGTGATAGAAATTGTCACAGGTTATCTGTGCTTGTGTTTGTTTTCGGTGGGTTTTGCATGTGTTTTGCTTCTGTTTCATGTGTTTGAGTTTGTTTCTATGATTTCTCATTGATTGATTAAGTTGTATACCTGTTGCTTGTTTCGTTGATTGGTTTGGTCTTGTTTATATAGAGCTTGTTTTCTGTCACTCTTTGTTTGATATTTGTCGTGTTAAATTGGTTGTTCCGTTCGAGTTATTGATATAGATTATTATAAGAGTTTTGTACCATTTTTTGTACCTAAACCCCATCAAACTTTCTTAATTTTCACATTTTCAAAAAACATCATTTGATTTATTAGCTGTTTTCCTCACAAGGACCAAAAATGCCAACACAAGGACAAGGATTTTGGATATTGCCATCTTTATGGGGACATTTTGTCCCCATAATGTAGGGCAGGGTTCCTTAAATCCAGCCCTGGAGGGCCACTGTCCTGCAGAGTTTAGCTAAAACCATGATCAAACTCAGGGCTCGTCCACACGGAGACGCGTTTAGATGCATACGCAAAAATTTTGTATCATATAGGTGTTTCTTCCAGACGGATCCGGCATTTTCAGCGTCTGAATCCACTATTTTTTGAAACCGGGTCCCAGAGTGGATAAATCTGAAAACGACACCCTTGCGTTTTCGTGTGTACAGCCAATCCGTATATTTTGTGAAATGATGATGTCATCACCCCACATGTCGACCCTAGTCAGACATCGCTACGTCACGTAACAGCAACAACAACAACAACAATAATAGTGGACTACATGCTTGTATTTATGCTGCAGAAGCTACCGAGCCTATTAGCTTTACTAAAATAAAGCTTTATATCTAAGCTTTACTAAGGGTTGTATACAGCGCGGAAAGTTTATTCTCATGCTCCAAGTCTTATTCTTCGTTTTTAGTCTATCTCTGTGGCAGAATTATCGGTTTCAGTGGTTTCGTGTGTACGCAGATATTTCTTGAGACGAGGGGGAAGAAAAAGATCGGATAGGGAAAGCTCTGGCTTCGTGTGGATGTAGCCTCACTTATCTGCAATTTTCTATTAACTCTGAAGACTTGACTAGCTTGTTCAGGTGTGTTTGATTAGGGTTGGATCTAAACCCTGCAGGGCAGTGGCCCTCAAGGACCAGATTTGAGGAACCCTGATGCAAACAAAGATAAATCATATTAAAACTTTTGCATGCTGAATGTAAAAAAAAAAAAAAAATACAACCTATATGCAATGTCACTGAAAACTGCATAAGTGTTCATGCCCCTGAACTAAAACTTAGTTAAAGTACCCTTTCATTTTATTACAGCACTCAGTCTGTTTGGATAGGAGCTCAGCTTGATTAGCTAGATCAGCTTGGCACATCTTGCAAAGACAAATGGAAAGGAAAAAAAAAAAAAAAAAAAAAAAAAAAAAAATATATATATATATATATATATATATATATATTTTTTTTTTTTTTTTTTTTTTCTGTGTAGGGGCAAGTGAAAATATTGACAGCACAAGTAAAAATATGAACTACTGGGGGCAACTGGGGGTTGAGCCCTGCTGCCACCATTTTGATTATTGATTTGTACACAAATCATTGTGAATGCATGTAATGCAAGAGCAGACATTCATTTCACAGCTTCAGCGCTGCCAGCTCGTCCAGGTGAAGGATACCACATAGTATTTCATGTCAAAGTTGAGGAATTGCCCCTATCTTCTAAATTAAAATGATGAGTACAACTCCTGGCATGACAAATTGTGTCAGTGCTGCTTAACATAAATTCCATTTTTTTTTCAGTTCCCTTTCATGTGCTGCTTTAAAGCAAGGTTAACAATCATGTCCGTTGTATTTATAAAGGTTAATGCAATTATGAATTGTTTTTCCACAAGTAAAGTTGGGTAAATTAGCTGTTATTTTATTTCCTTGATTGTATTGTTCAAACTTTGATTGCGTTTCCAGCTAATTGCAAACTGAATTAATTTCTAGGACCAGATTTGACACTTCAAATCATATCTCAAAAAGTTACTACAAACTCTTCGTAGAAAGATTCAGCAACCAATGAATGAATGCAGTTAATGAAAAAAAAAATCACAGTATGATATTTTCTAAATATGTGCTCATTTGGTAGTTTAATGTAAGCTTTTACTTTAGGAAAATCTTGTTTTCTTATAAACACAAAGTCATGCTGAAGGCATCAGTGAGCATCTATTGGTACTTGACTAAACCACATCTCATCACAATTAACAAGATGTGTGTCATTATGTTATCAGTAAGGCCTGTCAGAGTATGTCAAAGCAATCATGAGCAATCTGTAATTAGTAGGGTTTTAAATATACAAAATGCATCAATACCTTCTTTAATTGTAATTGTTTGTTAAGTGTTCTGTCATAATAATCATTAGGGATGGATCACAATGGCCAACTCAACAACCAACTAATCAATATCCAAGTTTGATTAGTTTTTGCTTTCTTTCTTTTTGATTTAGTGGTCCTTGGGCATTATGTAATGTGTTTAGTTTTTAGAAAATGCATCTCTAGTCCCCTTCCATTCTGTTCCTATCCCATCTCAAGCCTAAACCCAGCTTAATTTATGTACACTTTCAAAAATAAAATTTCCAAAATAAGATTTTCGTAGCAATGCCATATAAGAACCATTTTGGGTTCACCAAAGAACAAAAGAACCAGTTTTAAGAATCAGGGTCTGGATTCATGAAACATTATTAAGAATAAAATTCAGTTGTCTGGTGGCAGCTAGTTATTTTAGTTTATAAAGTTTTAAATATGGATATTTTTCTTACTAAAACCCATTGCTTCGCTTCAGAAGGCCTTTATTAACCCCCTGGAGCCGTATGGATTATATTTATAATGGATGGATGCATTTTTTTTTTGGGCTTCAAAATCTGGCCACCCATTCACTACCATTATAAAGCATGGTAGAACCAGGATATTTTTAAATATATCTCCGATTGTGTTTGTTTGAAAGAAGATTAGATAGTCATATACACCTAGGATGGCTTGAGGGTGAGTAAATCATGGGATAATTTTCATTTTTGGGTGAACTATCCCTTTAAGAGTGTAGAGCAACTCGCTTACTAGTCTAGTCTGAAAATATGTTGTTTTGTACATCCCTAGTGTTCGTGAATCCTTTTTACATAAAAGGATATTTTAAGCAGAAAGGCAAGGCTTAGTTGGACAGAGCCACAAAATGTTCATTCTTTATGTTCATAATTTTATATATTAGTTCATTTGGGATCAGCCCAAGATTGAGATGCATTTCAAATCCCATCAAGAGTCAAATGGATTGCTACTTATTATTGCCACAGTTCAGATGTAATGGAATAGAAAATGAATAGAATTTACACATTTGAAGAATGAAGAAAATGGAAGAAAAGTCAGCATGAATGTAAAGCTGTTAACCTAAAGCTAAGTATATTGCTGGGAATTAAAACAAACTGCAACAAAATGAGGTTAGATGTATTTAATGATTCTGGAAAGCGATCAAAAATAAATTTTACTTCTTTAATTAAGAACAATTAGTAGACATTGTCTCTTAATTCCACAAATATTAGTATTATTATCAATTAGAACAATTATGAAGTTAATAAAAGCATAAACACAGATTGTTCTGAAAACTTTGTAGCAGTTGAATGTTAAGGGCCATTGCTCTCATTGAGTTTGCTGATTGTAAATACGATTATCCAAAGTGATCAAGCAGTAAATGTTATGTTATCAATGGCACCAAAGGACTCCATAAAGTTACACAAAGAGATTTAAAATGAAACTGGTACCATATATTGATTCTACAAATTGGGAGAAAATGTACTTTTTTGTAGCATGTATCCTCAGGGAATGAACTTTACAATTGAGCTGTGAATCATAAAGTTTAACTAAATCAATATCACTCAAGCAAGGGTGTGTTATGGCTGTATATCAGCACAGATAGGAAAAAACAAGGGACGTCCAAAAGACCTTCTTTTGTGTGGAACTACTTTCCAACATCATGGACTAAGGATCTTGTAGTCAAAATATATATCCAAAGCTCCGTCATTTCAAAAACGTTACATTAGAACTAGAAACAAAGGCTATGTTCACACTGCGAGCCTTAATGCTCAATTCCGATTTTTGCTCAGATCTGATTTTTTTTGTATAGCTGTTCACATTGTTGTTTCAAATGTGGCCAATATCATATTTCCAGTGTGAACAGATCCTGGTTCTGAACTAACCTGCATGCGCAAAAGTACGCCGTATCGCATTCAACCACAATTGTCTTCTTGATTTCTGTGAAGGAATGTCTGCCGGGATCCGGTAAAACTTTAGTTTTGAACCAAAAGTGCTGTTCCTTCTATTCTGGCAGCCAAAAACACAACAAGACGACATTTTAAAGTCAAAACCTCAAACTTTTAGCGCGCCTGCTATGAGTTCATCCTTAAGTTTTGCCTCCAGCTAGAGCGGTGATGTCACAGTGACGTAGGCGATTAAGGGGTCTATAGAGCTGTCTCTGTAAAACTTACAAGTTCTGACACATCACTGCCCTTCTACTGACTACCTTTTGCAACTGTCTTGATAACGTTGTGTATGTAAAATCTTCGAATAGACTCCCATGAGCTCAAAATCGTGATGAATGTTGATCTCGAGTGACGTAAAAATCGCATGAATTCTGATATGACTGCTCGCACTGCGGTCGCATTACAAAACATCTGATCTGCATCGGATTTAGTACCACATATGGAATTGGCACATGAAGGAGAGGGCAGCATGATTGTGTGATATTGCTTTTATGCAACATTCAATAAACAAGACGTAATATTGAGTAACTTACATTTTAGACATAATATTGCAAGTTACTATGTCTGTTTTTGTTCTGCCAGTGAAAATAGTTAATAGTTTGTTTTGATAAACAAAAGCAGAACTGTTACAGCATGATTCCTTCATGAACAATTCAGTGTTTTTGAGAAAATGACTCATTGACAAAGAGAGTGAAATTTTGTTTCTGAATGAATCAGTGGTTGAATGAATTGGTTTAATGAATGATTCAAGTGACTCATTCATAATGACTCTCATTAAGTCATTTATCGCCACCTACTAGTGTAACAATGTAATTTCCAGAAAGAGTCACTGAAAAATCCCACCAATAATGTTGACAGTCTGACTAAATGGGCAAATATGGAACTAACTGTTGTAAAAAAAAAAAAAGTTAATAAATAGCATATATTGTGGAACAAGATAGATACCACATAATGAACTGTTCAGTATTGTAGCACTAGGTTGTATTTAAGAGGCTCGTTCTATTGAACTGAAAAAATACACACAGGGATATTAATGAGTCAAAGATCTCTAAAATAAATGCTAGCTGTCACAAAAAAAGTGATTAATTGCTACTGTACATTAATTAGCTAAACAGATATTTCCAAATGTCAAAACAAATGTGAGTGAGAAGCATGTATTTCAGAGATTGATATATATTTTTAAAGAATACCTGAAGCAACCCACTGGGTAAAACTGCTCTGTTGATCTGATAAGAGTGGGTGATTTACACACATATATAAAATGTGTCAGTCGTGTCATGTCTTTAACATTCAGAGCGATTCAGGCTGTCGAACAAACTCGTTCATCAGATACAACAGACATGTTTGTTGTGAATAATTTATCAGATGATAACAGTTGCTCAGCCTGTCTGACTGTCAATCCCTAACAGATTTACGCAGGGCTTTTTGATTTCCACTCATTTTAGCTGACATTAGAGCCCATTTTAAAGTGTGCAGTCACCTGTTGCAATACTTGGCAGGCTTGTAATCTACCGCAACAGTAAAAGTCTTTGAACAATAACAGTCTTCCTGTTTATAACGACTCCCATATGTAAGATAATAGCTAATTCCTGAGGTTCATTTGGCACGCTTTCAGCTATTGTGCATTATATAAACACAAGATGGGCTTGACTCATGTTAGATAATGGGGCTTTGCTAACTTGGTAGTCTAAATCATGGCCAGAAGTGACCTTTCAACAACTCTAGACATTTATGTGTGGGAACCAAAATTAAATTTCATTTTTGCTTTTTTAAATTTAAATTACACTGACACTTCCAGCATGTCAGCCTAGTAGTGTTTAAAACTGTTGCCTCAAACCTAATGTTTTACACTTGTAGGCTAACATTTCTTTTTAAAGAACATACTTAAGAAAACAGAAAACAGATATCACGATATTGATGCTAAAACGATATATCGTGCAGCCCTACTATATAGATGTGGCTATATGAGGCTATAGTTTGAATTAATCCTTTTTCTTTGCATGACACATTGACATTACAGTAAAGAGTGGCTCTTTCGGCAATATCCTGAACATTGTATAAACATTCGTTTCATGTGTCATCAAATGGAAAAGAGGCTGTCCGGTGCTCGCATAAACGTCACATCCTATTGATTTTTCCCAGCAAAAACATCCTGAGTCCTTCATATAAAAATCTGTCATAAGCCTACATCTAAGATAAAAGTCTTCATAGACAACCTAGGTAGTCGGCGGAGGTCTTGTTTTGTTACAAGCTGTGGTAACACTTTATTTTACCATGTGTTACATATGTTTCATGTACTTACCATAGTAATAAAAGTAAATTATGCATAATTACATGCAACTAACCCTCAACCGAACTCTTATCCTACCCTAACCCTATAGTAAGTACATGTTGTTAATTAATATTACTCAGTACTTAAATATATAATTACACTGTAACAATGACACCTTAAAATGAAGTGTAACCCAAGCTATTCACATATTATAAATAAATAATAAATACGCGATTAATACATGGAAATTCTTACATAAAGTGCACTTTCATTTCATTAAAATTATATAATCTGCAAGTACAGATTTTTTAAAAATTAAGATTTGAAGTGCACTACAGGTGCACGTTCAGGACAATTAACTTTTTAATAAGGGACATGATACTGTACAATGTTAGTTTAACATTGTACACTAAACACTAAATTCAGATTATACACTAAACGACATACATCTGTGACAGTCTATATTGATGTTTCTACCTTGCTTGTCTAATGTAAACAACCCGCAGTTATGCTAATGAACTATTACTACGCCGAAGAATAGTTTATTCCTGTTCTTCCTATAGTATTTTATATCAGTGATAACACAAAAAGTCATGAGATATGCATTAGAGTGATTTTTTTTGTTGTGTTTAGGCACAAAGTGAAGTAGAGCAATATGAAATTGTATGGTATATTAAAATATTTTTTCCAAAGCATATTTTATTTTTCAGTTGTATGTTCCCTGGGAACCATTCTCATGACATTGGTGGTGCTAGTGCCGTGCTCTACCAGTTGAGCTAAAGGAAGATAATGAAAATTCCTGGTTGGATAGATGTTTTGGCAGAATAATTGAACTATGGCATAATCCTTCATTCTGGTTGGATAGATGTACGTCGTCCAACATAGAGAACAGGGAACTGAATTGTGTGATTTGTTTCTTCATATAGCACACTCACCCACATAATTATTGATTACACCAAACAAATCCCTCATGTTCTCATGTCCACAGTTTTATCTAGAATCACCCGCTTGCACGCAGAACATTATGTTAAATATTAACAAGAGCAAATATTTTCTGACCCTTCAGTGTTTTCTTTCTGATACTAAATTTGAGCAGTTTTCCTTCATGAAAGAACCCATTTTGTGCAGTATTACTGATAAGTAGGTCAACTGAAATGTGTTTAGACACTAGACACATGTGAAGAGCAGCATGGGAACCGGGTTTTGGTTTCACAATAACACAGTTGTTATCAGTTGAAGTTTTGCAGTAGGCCACAACAGCAAAAGGACAGGGTTCAGTCAAGCCAAGGCAGGAAACACCCGTTGAAATGAGCCGCATCACCACTACGCAGAGATTGGCATGGTCACTTTCAAAGCAAATTCACACAGAAAGCACTTTAATCATTGGAATTGTAAAATTGCAGGACCACCTATTAGACTGAGCTTTCTTATTTGAAAAGAAGTGCATTGAATACTGCGCTCAATCTCCTGTCAAATGACTTTGAATAATGTGGAATAATTTTTTTACACACTCAGCATTTTCTCTCACTACCGGATCGTTGTCACCATAGTCTTTACTTTTTAATATATGACTGCAGGACTCCATAGGCAATCTGTCATCTGAATCTGGTGAAATGATGAGGTCATTTACATTTCTTCACTTCTTCTGTGCAAACATGCGGCGTCCCTTGAATGTCATCATGAGTGGAATGGATTTGCTTATGATTTGCACAGATGATGCCAGCATGTTATTGAAACTGAAACCACTTGAGCTTTTCAACTTAATAACGTGTCCATGATAAGTAAAAGTAAAAATATTTTAAAACTCTAGTTTAAAACGTGTCAAGTTCTTAGACATGTAGTCTTTAAATTCATATTGGTTTCATGTGGTTTTGAAAAACCTTTTTACCATTTTCAAGAAAAGTTTCAAAAGAAGAAAGTATGGTATTTTTTTAAATAAAAAAAATAACATTTTCTTTACACCTTAAATACATGTGCATGTACACATCTTAAAAGGTCAGTTTACCCAAAAATGAAATTTCTGTCATTAATTACTCATCCTCATGTTGTTCCAAACCCGTAAGACCTTCGTTAATCTTCGGAACACAAATTAAGATATTTAATTAAATCGGAGAGCTTTCTGATCCCCCATAGAAAGCAACACGACTACCACTTTCAAGGTCCAGAAAGGTAGTAAAGACATTGTTATAGTCCACGTGACTGCAGTAGTTCAACCTTAATTAAAAAAATTACTTTATTTGGATGCAATCAGTATTCAACCTTCATCTGAATAAAAAAAAAAAAAGACTTTATTCAACAATCTCTTTTCTTCCGTGTCAGTCTCTGATGATAATAAAGTCGATAATAAAAAATTAAGTTGTTATTTTTTTGTGAAAAAAAGTATTCTTGTTGTTTCATAACATTAAGGTTAAACCACTGTAGTCACATGGACTATTTTAACGATGTCTTTACTACCTTTCTTGACCTTGAAAGTGGTAATTGTGTTGCTGTCTATGGGGGTCAGAAAGCTTTCAGATTTCATCAAAATATCTTAATTTGTGTTCCAAAGATGCACAAAGGTCATACTGGTTTGGAATGAAATGAGGATGAATTTAATAAATTCAATAAATATCATAAACATTGATATATTGATATAATAAATATCAATAAAGGGCTTTTTAGGAGTGATAGCACATGACATTTTAGAACTTGAATGAACCTGAACTAGTAACTACAGTATAATAATAATAATAATAATAATAATAAATTATGCCAAACTACAGTACTTAAGTTTTATTTTTTCTTTTCCTCATGATAGCAGGGCAGTTATTCAGAAATTAAAACATTCTTATGTCTTCTTATATAATCATTGTATGTATGAATTTTTAATGTTTTCTATATATGTGCTAAATTTGTTTTGCCTCCTTACACATGGGCTTCATTTTACAGCTGTGTAAACATATTGGATAAATATTTAGCCCATATTGTCAGTATGCATCTGCTGTGGGATGGGTATCTCTCAGATGCATTGGAGATGTAGATGAAGTCGATTCCATTATGGTCTTTTTATGCTTCATTAGTTAAATTCAGGACTTGCACAAACAAATACTGGTGTGAATTTCCCATGTGCTTTGTCTTCAGCAGAACACTTTTTTCATTTGATTTTGCCTGGCTATAGTTCTCATATAAAAAGATCAAGGCTGATAAACCAGCTTGTCCTTTCAGACTAACTTCCTGAAATCAACCCCTCAGAGGATACCTGGTGGGTTTATGGATAAGCATTTACATGCAGTTATTCTACCTTTTCAGTAAAAAGCCGAGCCGTCTGTGCCCTGAGATCATACATTTGATTTTAACCTGCCTCATCTTGTGTAACAGTTTTGAGACGAAACAAACATTTTCGCGAGCATGTGATCCATGAAATTCCTTGACTTCTATAATGTATGTGCTTGTACGGTGACTGATGTTGAATGCTGTAGAAATGAACCTACGGATGTTAAAGGCAGCCTGTGTGCTCTGTTGTGGTGGGGCAGTATAAAAATGAGCCCAACAGATCATGGAGGGTGTGGAGGGCATGTGATTTTGCCAACTGTGGTGACCACTGGGGTGGTCTCTAACAACCTGACACAAACCCTGTGACATCATGCTCCCAGTTGCAGACTGTGTGGGTTTACATTCACATTTAATTACACCGCTTTAAATGAAATTTCTGCCAGTGCTCTATTCCAAACAGAGTAAAGGCTCCGATATACTTCAAATCGCAGAACGAACTGATGTGACGTCATTTCGAACAAAATCAGGCCAAAGCGAAGTTCGTTTTGGAAGTTTGAAACATCTTGCCAAAGCGATGTTATAACATGTAATTATTGTAAACTGTTTTATCAATACCTTTAGCCTAACTATTAAACAGATTATGGGGCAGATTTACTAACAGCTTGCAAACCCTACAAACCCTCTTTTGGCGCTAAAAAACTGCTTTCAGTATTTACTAAAGACATGCAGTGAAAAATTATCACTGAAAAGGTGTGGGACACGGTTGTTTTTGCGGCTGACCTTATTGCATATGCATTTGTAGGAGTTTCCCTTTCAGACGCAAAATTTATGGGAGGAGAGTATTTAAATGAATCACGCAATGCGATTTACTAAGGTTTGCGCTAGTCAATTAGCTGGTATTTATGCAATTTTTAATGCCCAAAAAAATGTCTTAAACAAGATGCTAATTTGCGCTGCTCTTGGTAGATTGCGTTGGTCATTGGAAATAATCCGGTTGTGTCTGTTCTTTAATTTGCATGTCGTCAGTAGATCACGCACAGAGCTTTCCACTCCCATCAGTGCTTTTTTAGGATTGCACTCTTACTCAGTTTAGTAAATCTGACCCTATAATTGATATTTCTCACATCATTCACAATCTTCATTATTTCACTAAGCTTAAGGTGCAGTGCATTCTGGGTTTACTTTGATGTGATGCAGCTTTAGAATCTGATTAAAACTAAGGTATCTTAGTAGCATAATTATGATGCTTTTTGAAGCAGCCTCACCTGTTATGCCTTAAAATACTGACTCTGCAGGCAGCTCACTAGGTTTTGGAGCAGAGCACATGATTTAACTCCTAATATTTCAGTGGCCGCACTTCTATGAGGTCATTATCATCATCTTTATGCCTCTACAACTCATACTAATGGATCCGTGATTTGAAGCGATGTGCCAGTACGAGATTGTTGACCGAAATGTCAGAGGATAGTGAGATGTCACTTGATGAACCATTTCTAATTCAAAGTTCTCACTATATGCACATACTTATTGGCAAGGCCATGATAATCAGGTTAATCACGCCTGTGGAAGATGTAATTGTTCTCGTAATGTGAAGAAATAGCTAGTGGCTGTTCGCTCTCGTATCTGCATGTTGGGTAATCTACTCCGCAATAATACCGGAGGCTGTCGGATCCACATCATTTAAATGTTAACATCCATGTCCCTTAAATATTACCATAAACATTGCTGCAGCCTAATTGATCTTCAGTAATTGTGGGCGCAAATGGGCGACATTCATCTGAATTATTGTGCTTCGCCACTCATTTATTGCACATATAGATTGCAGATTGCTTACACTTATCATGCCATGCAACAACGCATATGGATGACAATGAATGTGGCTGAATAAATGCACATGGTTGTTCAACAATAGTATGATTGTTGTTCGGATGCAATCAGCATGTGCTTTTACCCAGGACGAATTGTGATTGGACCAATTACCGCAGGTTTTATTGAAATCCAACAAAGCCAGTTTGTTTGATTGTGTATGACGCATGATGAAGTGCCTATTAGGTTGCATTATCAAACAAATGAAATGCAAATCTGCGCTCTCACTGGGCCATTTTTGACTCTTGACATAAAGACGCACTACTTTCCGAGTGCAAGCCAAGTTTATTTCACAATCATCAGCACAATGAAAGCAGCAACGACAGAACCTTGACAAAAAACTATATATGATAGACACACATTCCTTAAAGCACTCAAGGGGCATTTTACTGCCAATCGTGGACAAAAGAGCAATTTAGCTGACATTTGCATCATATAAACCTACAAAGTATTGCTTCAAGCATTTGAATTAGTTTCTGCAGTTCACAGCCAAGAAATGAGCCTGTGTGCCGCCAATGATTGTGTGTCAGTAAAATGAAATCCCTCTAATGCCCTTACATGCTGCAACAGAAATACAGCGCAGCTGCTAATATGCTTGCCACACATTTATATCAAGGTAAACTGTTTGCCGCCCATGCTCACTAAAATTACATGGTCAGTTAAGCCCAGATGATCATTTCTGGGTAAGTAATTAATTGTAATCTGTTGTCAGGCAGTGTGGGATGTGTAGGACTCAGGCGCATTGTGCGAGAAACTGTGCACGTGATAAGACCTTCACAGCCAACCTCCCAAGTTGTACTTGTCTGCTGTCGTTTAGATACAACTAACATGCCTGTGTAGAATGATGATTCAACCGGAAAAACTGCCCATTATGCAGTTTTAATGATGTTGTTATTGTCAGGGGCAGTGAATCTTGGGTAATGATATTGTGTTTGCATGCTTCTTCAGGTTATCTGGCTTCAACAGACTTTGTCAGATGTGAGTATGTGTGTGTGTGGGAAGGTCAAGCCTCAGTTTCTAATCTTGGAGATGGTGGTCAACATTTGTATGTTTAGATTTTGACTCACATTTTGATTCTAAGTATCCAGTGATTGGAGGTGGTGCAGTGGTTCTCAGCTGGCTTTGCTCAAAAGTTATCAAAAATTTAAATTAATATGAATGTATCTTAATAATAACTTAATATAATAATATATCTTAATAATATCTTAATATTAATACATTATTATACAACAGTTCGTTTTGGTCCTTAAATTTGAGCAGCGTTCGGGTCATTGATGAATAAGGTTTTTAAAATTGGAAAAAAAATATGAAATTATTTAATTTTGGAGTTTTATTAAGTGTTAACAATTAGATTATGTGGTTTTTATAATTAATTAACACTGCTTTTGTCATTTTTTACAAGATGGACAAAATTTGCCACCAAAAACGTAATTCGGTCTAACCAAAATTTCGGTTTTTACTTAATGACACTTTTGGTTATACCGAATGACGATATTTAAAAAAAAAAATGCTAACAGGCTGATATCTAGCTAGCTAGCTAATTAGCTTGCTATATAGCTAGCAAAAGGACAATCAACCATTTTATATTTAGTACAAGTTTTTAAAATATTACAACATTTTCCATGTTTTATAGCGGTTGTACCGAATGACCTGATGTTTAGGGATATGTGTATGAGCAAGTGAAAACATGAATTTTTCAAATAGTTAAAAGGGAGTTAATTACCTTGCTTCATGACCATGTGGTCCTTTGCAGGTGTCTGAATGATGTCACATCCTGTCACATGATACTGATCACATGACTTGGTCCAAAATGATCCCTTTATATTGGTTACATCAATGAAATGTATTTTTCTGGACATTCTTTCTCATAACAAAGTAACGACTTTTACACCTAATTTTAATACCATTTTGCACTATGTTGATATATGATGTTAAAAAAATCATGCCAGAATAAAAAATATTTACATTTATTACGTTTTAAGATATTTTGATCACAAATGAAATGGCTGTATTGGCCTTTGGATGGTTTAACCGAATGACCTTTTGACACTTCAGAATCTTTAAAATACCTTTATATGTAGCAAAATATAATTAAAACCTTTTGGATTCGATAAAAGAGATCTAGTTGTACTAACTTACATACTTTGGATGTCATATCTTTGTTTTTTATTATTATTAAGGCCTTTGGACAAAAAAAATGACCTGTCACGTCATTGACCCGTTCAAATATTTGTATACAGTCCAGCAGCACTTTTTGCTGTCATTATGTTTATTGAGTGGGGATTTTCCATTGACACTTTCTGCAAGGTTATATAGTTATGTCAGTAGATGGCGACAAGTTACTGTCTTTATGAGTAAGTCATTTGAATTGTTCACTCAGACGCTTTGTTCAAAAATGCTGTTTGATTCAAGAATTAAACGATAACTGCGTCCGAATGCTACAATTCTAATTTCTTGTTAGAGATGACATTATTCAAGAGTGAAAAAAGTCGGTCAAAAACTGACCACTAATCACAAAGCTCAGCTTTCATGGAATGGAAAGACAACTGTGCTTCCTTCAAAAAGAGATTAGATGAAGGGTGTGACATGGATCACATTTGAATCTAATGATCATGTCACATCTCACAGGATGTGACATGATCATTAGATTCAAATGTGCCTTGTTGCCTTCCTACCTCTGTATGCTGCCTGTGGAGGCAGTATTTTTCAGCCAATGAATGTGTCGCTGAATCACTTACTCAAACAATTTGTTCAAACTTGCTAATTTGTTCACGAATGAAACAATGAGTGAATCCTTGAATCTTTCATTTAAATGACTTATTCAGGATTACTCATTGATTCAAGACTGAATTAATGAATGCATCATTGAATCATTCACTCAAACGATTTGTTAAAAAACACTGATTCATTTAGAAACAGAACACTGCTATTGTGTGTTGCTTGGAAACGCAACAGCACTTCTGCTGTGGCTTTATTTGACAATATTTACATTGGCGGAGCAGAAATGGACAAAGTAACTGCTAATATTGTGATCTAAGTAAAAGCTCATATACTTTATCCTAAATGAATGTTTATATGGGTGCATTTTGTTATTAGCGTTAAGTTAGCCATTATTTTCCTTGCTGTCTGTGACCCTTTTAGAACATACGCTGCCTTCAAGTGAATGTGAGAAGCTTGTATCTCAGAGTCATTTAGTCAGAAACGAAATATGGAAGCAGCCTAAACAAAACAAAAGAATGATATTTTGAACAATAAACCAAAATAACATATTTATTATACATGGTAACACAACAAAACGTTTGTGACATAAAGCAGACCTTGAAGGTTGAATGATTAATTTTACACCATTCACTACAGACTTGCTTTCCATTCACTGAGCTCTTTATATAGACTATAGATATGTTATATTATATTATAGATCAGTGTTTATGCCATGTTTCAAATGTCACGCCCCTTCTAATGTCACACCTCAGCAACTCGTCCAGAATTCTTAGTTTCCCACTTGTAAATATGACTTTGCTTGGACGTACATGTGCCCGGATATCCTAATTACGATATTTCCGACTCCACTTGAAGGGCAAAAGAATTACAGTTGAGAAGTAACAGTTAAGAATAGACCTGTGTGAAGTGAAAAAAGTTTCTCTCTGCTCTTTTCGGTATGGATAATAAGATACGCGACTGTTCTCCAACTTTTTTTAGTGTGTCTAAATTAGTCTCTATTGTACATCAGAACCAAGATAATTTTCCATTGTGATTAAGCACAGAAGGCATCACGGACAAAAGCCAGACCTTTCATTAATTCTTAAATTAGGAGCAGTACAGCTTCTCCAGTGTGGTTTTGTGAGGTTTTCAGATGAGTAAAAGAGCAGTAGCGGGAACAATAGGCAGATTGTCTCTCTCTTCCACCTCGGTATGTTCAGTGAAACGAATATCCGCAGCTCAAGGGCCCAATGGAGGCTGTGTTAAATGGACCATCGTCTTTATTTGATTAGAGAGTCAAGTAATGTCTTCGTTGTCTTTTAGCATGTGGTAAATTGTTCTTTTCAGATGCATCCAGTGACCCCAGACAAGTGTTTTTTACTCTAGCACTTTCCCTTTCATCCAAGATTAAATCCATCTCCTGATAAAAGACCAGGATATGTCTGCAACCCCTCGTGCTGTAGAATCAACAGCTCTTGAGAAGAGGTTGCAGCCATTTGTTAGCTTTGGTATCTCCCATCCACTTTTCTCTCGTGGATGCTGGTGAAACGAGCAGCGTGATCTTGCCCGGTGAGAAGTAAGTGATGAAAAGGAGAAGACGTGTAGAATGTGAGAGGTGACACATCTGATAACCTATAAATAGTGCGTCCGAGAGCTCAAGCTAGCTGGCGCACGCTGAGCGTTTCGAAAGAAAGAGAGAGAGAAATAAACAGAGGGATGGGGCTTTTTGCGTTAATGTCCTTCGGGACAGCCTGGCCACATTTGTCTCAATCAGCAGTCACTCTCCAGTAGACCAGTTGGTCTCATGAGAGACCAAACCACTGAGCAGACCCAACTCTTGTACAGTACAGTAAATGTGTTTTTGAAGGGGGAGGAGATTTTGCTTTAGCCCAGTGTGATGGTTTTATGGACCCCACCGTCCAGCTGTCACAAGACGGCTTTCATACAAAATTATAGAGACACAACGTTATTGCCATTTAGGCAGTCATATTTTATCCGGCTGTGGTGAGCCCGACATAATTTAGAGAAACCAGGCTGTCGCAGTGCCAGAAGCCAGATATTGGTGCTTTGGATCGGCAGTCTCTTTCTCAATGTAATCATAGCCAGGAGCTTGTGTAGTTGAGAAGAGGAGGATTATTATGGTTTCGCCTTGTGGTCTTGATATATAGGTGCTGTTTCAGTGGGAAGAAAAACATACTTGTCTATGTGGCAACGGCAAACAACGGTCCTTTGTGAAGTTGAAGAGTTGCAATTAAAGAAATGATGGTAAAGGAAAGGAGTAAGTGTACAAGAGCAGAGAAAAGGCCCAAAGCAAGAGCCAGTTCCTGCATCCATCAGGGGCTTTCGCACTGGAGGAACCTTTTCATAGTTCCTAGAACTATTGGCTGAAGTAACCGGATTTTACCGCAGGAACTAGGAACAATTTTAGTTCTAGGAACTCCTTTTGGGGGAACTAAATTAGCTCCTACTTCAGAGTAGGGTCTAACCAGCACTATAGGAACTATCAGTGACTTGAGTGTACGTTGCTTGGTCAAACGCATGTCAAACACCGGAAACCGGCATTTTTAAAAAGTTGTGTAAACATATTTACTTCATGAACATGGAAAACAGCGATAATGGCATTTATCTGTTGTCTGCAGAGTTGTGTTGTTTTCTCCTCCTCGATAATGAAAGTTGTCAAGGAGATTTTGTCTCTTAACTCCAATTTTTGCTCTTTCAGTCACGTAAATTATGCGTTTACATTCCATCTCCGTTATCACGAAACCCATGACACACTACAAACACAGCTCCAATCACGGCGTCTTCCATCCACCGGTTTTTAGCGTTTGTAAATGCCACGCTTAAAGGCGTTACTGTCTGCCGTTTCACAGTTCCTATTCCCGGTGAGAATGCAACATGGCCCGGTGCAGAAATTAGTTCCCGGGAAACTATCCTAGTGGCTAGCTCCTGTAACTGAGTTCCTAGAACTATTCGGTGCGAAAGCCCCTATTGTCACCAATGGGAGATTGGCGGTGCCATTGAGCATCTCGGACACTTTTGAAAGTGAAGAGTGTTTTTCATTGCTCCGAAATACTTCATTCATACTTCCATACTAACCTGTGTCCCTTTTCATAGAGAAAAAGAAAATAGTTTGAACCCTTGACCCTGTCTTTCTTAGATGAATTCTGGTTATTCTGCCCATGTGGGGAATAAAAGGAAAAGCAACACAAGCGCATAGTACAGGAACTTGACAGCACCTATTCTAAGAGGCTTACCATATTTTATCACAGGTCTTTCAAATACTCTCTCAGCTTTCCTCTTGAAAAACAGCTCAAGCTTCAGTTTGACCGTCACATAGCTCTCTGTACTGATACTGCAGGGCTCAACAATACGGATGGCCCACTGGCCCTGGGCCAATGTGAGAGAATTTCGGGCCAGCTGATGAAACTGTCACTTTCTCTTATACTATTAGGCCCGTGTTGTGTTGATGTTGAATATCTTACTTTCATGGATCTTATACCATGAAATATATACTATATCAATTTTTATGGCTGAAATGTCTGATTTTCTGTGATGTTTTCTATATTATCTTGGTGAAAAATTATCAGAAATGGCAACAACAATACATCTAGGTAACAAATATTAGGTTTTGTCAAAATTGTGAAAATGATAATCATGAAAGCATCAGTAAGAATGTGTAGAACCAGTTGATATGTTTTGTATCGTATATCGCATTATTTTTCCGTAAAGGTGTTTATTCATTAAATTTCAGTTAAATTTTGTTTAATTAAAGCTATTTCTAGCTTGTTGCAAATTTGCTGTTTTTTGCATAGTAAATGTTTTTTTATAAAGGTAAATTATTTTTTTTATTTTTTTACAATTGAAACTTATATTTACATGTTTTTTTTTGTTAAAAATATTATGCATGTATATAAATGCAAACACTCTAAAACGATGTAATGATATTTTTGTGGTGAGGCCAGTGAAAATGATAGCAGGGCAAGTAAAAAAAAAATCAGAGCTACTGCAGAAAAAAGTCCTTATTGTGGAGCACAGGACAATATCACGTGTGTTAAAATTGTTTTATGTAATCTTCACTTGCTCTTTCCCAAAAGCCATAATGAAAAGGTCATTCAAGTCCCGTGTGAACTCTGCGGGCAACTTTATACATTCAGCTGAGAGCTGGAAAGCTACAAGAAAAGGCCAGAATCCTCAGAAATGTTTGTTTTGGGTATTGTCTTTTCTTTTGAAATAGTAGGCAGCCTTGAGCTGTTACAGATACCGCTACCCTTAACAGAGAAAAGATAGACATTAGCGATGTGTCCCAGATGCCAACTACATGTCTATATAAACCCCTTGCATTTCAAAACAAATAAAAAATAAATATGCGTTTGGAAAGCTGTATTCCCACTATGTTTTGGTTGTAATTTAGTGTTTAATTAGGATAAACCACTATTTGTAATTATTAAAGTCTGATCTAGATCTGAGACATCTGAGGCAAGACTCCCCAGATTACTCAAAGTCTGTGCAAGGTTTTTCCCACTGGCAGAAACAAATTACTTGAAAGTCTTTGAGTTCACCGTTGTAATCGCAATGTTAAATGTTCCCTGTGATTAAATCAAATGCCTGTGAAGCTCCGATACTTCATAGACCCACAGTAGAGTGCATGGCCTGCAGTCAGACTACAACTCTTGGGAACGCACTGCAGTGACATTACTTGTTTGTCCCGAAGGCACCTGGTCTAAAAGTAGAAACTAATTGACAGGGATGTCTGCAACCTTGCCTTTGGCTGGCTCAAGTGCACTATGTGGACGCCTGCAACGATTCTGAATGAGGTAATTAATCTACTGCTATTAAAGCTAGTTTTTGCACTCCCCTTGTCTTCAAATTTTTATAAAGGGAGAAAAAGTATAGAGGCCTTCCAGGGACCTTGCTTCATTCCTCGCGTGTTTTACACCTCTACATTGCCGCTAACTAGGGAATTGGGTCATCAGTAAAATCTTAATGAGTTCAGAATTGATTTTTCAGCTTTGATTCATTATAGATTAATCCTTCAGTCCATCAATTAGAAGTGAGTGATTTACCAGTTGAAACAATATAATGGTATAAAATATAATTTTCTATTGCAGTTATTCGAAATTCCACTACAGGATAGGGAATGTCTGTCATTTTACATTCAGAGAAAAAAATGAGCAAAAACTTGTGGTTGGTGGTGTGGAACTGACCCTCCGTTAAGGCCCGCTCCTCTTAGTTGCTGCTGCTAACGCAGTTAAACTTTCTTTCCTGAGCCTGTGCCACTGTCTAATGAGAGAAATTCATATTGAAAATCTAATTGGTTACTCTTTATTTTAAGGTGGCATAGTTACATTGTACTTATTCAAATAAGTACTGAGTGATATTAATTAACTACGTGTACTTACTATAGAGTTAAGGTTAGGGTTTGGTTTAGAGTTATGCATAATTTACTGTTATTACTATAGTAATTACATGTAGTAACGTTTATCTACATCACCTTAAAATAAAGTGTTACCATCTTATCAAATTTGTGATAAGTCTAATACTTTTGACACTGTAAAAAATACCATAATCTTTTTTTAGTTTAAGATTAAACATAGGCTCACTTGAAAAACTTGCCTCTTCCTGAGTTTTTGCTCCAAAAACGTACTTATATAATTAACTTCAGTTTCCAGCTGAAGTAAACATTATTGGCAGCGAAACGACAACAACTCGTATTCCTCTTCACACAAATTATAATTAGAGGGGCAGATTAACAATTAATAAAGATTTATTTTTGCGCACTTCCTTGCACTGTTATGTTATGACCTCAAAACACTTTTACCATAGTGCATGTTTTGTTAACTAATACATTTAAGTGTTTGCATCACATAACCAGCTCTTTGGCTTTTCTGATGGAGTAAACTTGCTCTGAAGCTCACCTGGTACAGCAATGCAATTGGGTATGAGTCCTGTGAAACATGGGTTGCACTAAATGACCTCAAAGACTTGTAGAAGCAAGCTGAAATTGCATGGTTGCCTCAGCAAATGTGTTTTTTCTTGTTTGCTTTTTTTAACACTGTCGGTTCAGAGTAAGGTTTAGTGTAGGTGGTATGTTATTTTTTAAACATGATAGAGCATTACCTTTGTAGTGCCAACAACTAATACAATAAAATGTTGCCAGATTCACATTGATCTGTTTTGGAGAAAACATGCTTTTTAGCACCGCTTACTGGACATTACACTTCAAAAGTTTTGCGAAATGGGCAAGAAGCAATGTAATAACATTTTGCAGAAATGTGTTTTTTCAATGAGCCTGGGTTATGAAAATGTTTATACTATGTAGCATGATACCACAACATTAGCAGACTATATTTTGCTATCTATTTTTTCTATGCTTTATAGACATGTATGGTATACAAATCGTTTTGCATGCTTTAAGTCCCATAATGAATCTTCTGCTCTTGGTGAATAGATATGCCATGACTAAAGACTTACCTGCTGGCAAATAGATTATTTTCCCTAATTTTTTTCAATTTTCTATTTACCATTCAAGTGGAATGAATCCAAACTTGCTGAGCAATGAATTCACAGCACGGCAACTGATATCATGGCTTCAGGAGAAATGAAAAGGGAATAGGCTGAGGACACGGATACAGTCATATTGTCTGGGAGGAGGCACTGTCGATTGCAAGCATCTCGATGAAAGAGCCTGCAGGCAGGAACAGAAATGCAAGGCATTGAAAATAATTCATTGTTTGGGCTGCTATCATCGCTACATGTTGTGAACATAACGTTATTGTATCGGTGGAAGTTTTTTGCTGGTCAGCAGCAACGGTAGGGAGTCTTCATGGAAGTCTTCTCACATTGTGATTATGGCCTTGTGCAGTCGTGTGTAGCAACAAACTCCGTTGTAACAATAGGATTGTTTGAGATGCTGACAACACCTCGCCTTGAATGTACTCCACAGTAGGTGGTTGCAGTCAGGGAGGAGTCAAATTCAAACTGTCAATTCAGACAGTTTTTCACTCCTTGTAGTGAAATAGAAATCTGTGCAAGCAAAAGAAATGCTTGTTCTTTTTTAGTGAAGAAGTGCACTTGTAGATGAAAAACAAGGTATACAATGTGTCTGCTATTTTATAGATGTTTTCTCCATCCATTTATAGAAATAAAAAACATGGGTAATTCTTTATTTTAGGGTTCAGTTCTCACTTGCCTATTAGCATGCATATTACTAGGATATTGGCTGTTTATTAGTACTTATAAAGCACATATTAATGCCTTATTATGCATGACCATATTCTACATCCCTTAATCCTACCCAATATCTAAAATTAACAACTACCTTACTAACTATTAATAAGCAGTAAATTAGGAGTTTATTGAGGCAAAAGTTTGTAGTCCATAGTGAATATGTGTTCCCCATTTTGTTTGTTGCACCTACTGACACCTATCTTGCTAAAGAAAAATTTTTCAGTTGCCAATGGATCTCACAAACTATGACACATTTTTGCTGTAATTAACATCATACATTTTCTTTTATTTAAATTTAGTGTATGTTTACAACATTCTGTGTTATATTACTCGGTTAAGACTGCTGAAATGTGGTTTCCAATTATGCCGTTCTATACGTCTTTCTCTCTTCTAACTTACATAATCCATCTATCTGTTTTTTCTTCCTCTTTTGGAAAGTCACGGAAATGCAATAGTGGTCTCCCATGTACTTGTATAGAAGTTTATCTTACTATAGTATAAATCTGCATTCCAATTCCAGAAGTGTGAAAAGGATCCATGGCATTAGAAT
Source organism: Ctenopharyngodon idella (assembly GCF_019924925.1). Taxonomy (NCBI): domain Eukaryota; kingdom Metazoa; phylum Chordata; class Actinopteri; order Cypriniformes; family Xenocyprididae; genus Ctenopharyngodon; species Ctenopharyngodon idella. Next base: position 36,172,784 of record NC_067222.1, on the reverse strand, counting down.
TGCACTATTCACTGTCAGCCATGATGACTTTATTTTGCTAGCAAATGTGTCCGATAATATGGTTGTTACAGAGATAAAGTGGTAATTAACTAGTCATGTGATCTCAAAATGTCTGCTCCCATCATGAATTTCTTTATGTACAAAACTTTTTTTTAATGAGTGCACCAGTCAAATATTCTATACAGAGATCATACTCTCAGAGTGTAGGGAGTGTTCACAGCCTGTTCATTCTGTCCTTGACACATCCGTCCATTCATTCATCCATCCATTCTTCCATCCATCTATACTCAATCAGATGTCAGCCAAAGGTTCTCTAGAGCATTGAGCATCCTGATGAGGAAGCTGCTGCAGCTGTTTGCTTTTCCAGACATGGCTTTGTGCTCACTGTTCACTTGCACGGTGCGCTGGCTCCTCATTACTCGTGTCTGCTACACATCCATTCATTGGCACCAAAGGTGGCAACACTGGGCTTGTTTTGTTGATCCCTCATTATAATGTGCAGATACTGAGAGCAAAACTTATTAGAATGTGCTTATGCATAACTGCGATTACCCACCGCAAAAAATTACATGCAAGCTCTGTGGTGCCTCTGACCTTACTGATGTCTTTTTTCTTTGTTTCCAAATGCATGCCTTCTCAAAATCTGCAATTCAATAATATCATTTGTGCTTGATGCCACCAATTAAAATGAGTGATTGTGAGGCACTTTATAATAGTTTTGAGTGCAGCAGCAATTATGTTCTGACATGTCTTTGATTTATGAAGGAAGACGCCCAGTGGACTGAATGCAGATGCTGAACAGCTGTGATAGTCTATTAAAAGAAAGTCAACTTGTTTGTTTGGATGCTGATTCCATCCAAGTCTTAAGCATATTTTACAAAGCCTGTCTGTGGTTAACTTTTTTAACTTTTTTTTTGTGAACCAATAAGGATTTTCTAAAAAATGCTGGGTTGTTTCAGCCCATGTTTGGGTCAAATATGGACAACCCCAACTGTTAGTTGAATTTTTTTAATTAAATTTTAAAGCCAACATTTGGATTTGTCCATATTTGACCCAAACTTGGGTTGAAACAATCCAACATGTTTTAGAGTGCAGTGTTGAAATTTTCCAATATACAATAAAAAATGAGATGCCGAAATAAACACAAAATATATAATTCATTGGCAAACGTTATGGCTAATAGCTTTTGGCTGAAGACGGTAAACTCAAAATGACCAAAAGCACCTGATTAATAACCACTATTTTAGTTTTATGTCTGATTTTGTGATTTGTTTGTGTCTTATGTTGTTTAGGTCTGATTTTTCAATGACCGATGTTGGCACCAGTACTGGTGCTGATTCTGATTCTGATTTTACAATATTTACTCAGAATTCACAAAAACAATTGAAATCATTCATTGACAAAAGTCTCAGCTAATGGTTATTAACTGATGCCGATAATCTAAAAATGGCCAAAAAGCTTCTTATCTATCATTACGATTTGATATTGTTAACATTTTAAATTAATATCATCAAGCCATCATTCTAAATTATTTATTTATTCAAAGCAATTTACATTGCATTTAAGGATTTGATCAGTTCCTGCATTTCTTTGGTAACTGAAGAGACTGTCCTCCTCTAAAAAATGACCCTATAGGTCGTATTTCAGGGAAGTGACAAACGTCCTATATGGGCTTATTGGTTGGAGAACATGTTGTTACTGAACCAATGTTCTTGTTGTTGTTGTAGTGTTACTTCACTGTTAAACTGAGATGGTTTAAAAGCTGCCCCTTATGGGGTTCAAACACATCATTTTTAGGGTTTTAAATCTAAACTGTTGCTTTACACCAGGTTTGTCAAACTCATTTTAGGGTGAGGGCTGGATTGGAAAAAAATTGACCATGTGCGGGGCGAATTACCTTTTTTTAAAAAAAAAACCCTAGTGTGCTGATAGTTGCATTAATATTAAACATATAAACAATAAAATAATTTGCAAGAAAACTAGTACACTGCTTTTTAAAACTGCATTTGTTTCTACAGCGAAAATACTGTTTGATTTTTAAAATAATGCTTTATTTAATATTTTTTATTAGTGATGCACCTATTTTGATTTTTCATGGCCAATTCCAATTTTTTAGAAGCAAATTGGCCGATTCTGATACTGTTTGCAGACTTTTTTTTAAAGCAAATTTATTTGTTGTTTGTTCAAAAAATATGTGTAGCTCTTTGATATTAGAGGCAAACACTGCATTTCTATCACAGTCCCAACAAAAATGTTATGTACATGAGCATGAGCAGTTGTTTTTAATTTAAATTATGTATAATTTCAAGATTAAATGCAAAAACAGCATGGTCTGACTTTAGCTTTGTGAAATTATGCGACATAAGACACTTGCACAAAACAAAATCAGCAGACGGACTGAACGAAAATACAAATTTACTCTCTGGCAGTAGGTGGCGCTTATGGAACAGCAGTGAAAAAGCATTTCCATTGTTACCGCTATACACAAAGCAGCTGCGTCGATAAATAGGCTATTACTTTATACGGAGATAAGAGGAAAAGCCATCAAAACTTTTCTGAAGACAGTTCCCTTCAGAAATACATTTATATCAACCCCAATTCAATATTTATATTATTCTTCCTATTTTTTTGTGAAAAGTGAGCTTGTGCATGGTAGAGTATTTTCTCTGCTGGCGCGTCTGTTCTCCTCTTTGTGTCCGTATTCAGCGCGTGCCTGTGTTAACGTCCTGTTTACAGACTTCGTAAATATTTTCACACAAATTAAATTTTGGGAAATTATTACAGATAATAAAGTTTGACCAAAATAAAACTAAAAAACGTTTGGATTTATGGCCAGTGAACTAGTGCATCTCTATTTTTTTTATTATAGTTAAAATCATCCCCCGGGCCAGATTGGACACCTTTGGGGGCCGCATTCGGCCCGCGGGCCGTATGTTTGACACCCCTGCTTTACACCCTATACTACTCGGTTTACATTCAAAATAGCTGTTAGCATTCTTTCAGTCCAAAAAGTCAAAAAATTGTGTACTACACTGGTGATAGTGAAGTAAGTGCAGCACTATTGGAACATGCTACAACGTCATAAATTGTTGCCTTGATGCCACAATTACAGAAGGTTGCGTAACAATCTGTCTGAGAACCGTATCATGCTATGATGTCAGATGGGCATTTATGACATACAAAATCAAAGATCAAAGGCTTCAGCATGTTGTTCATATTTAGCGGTGAGGAGTGAGTTCAATCACACGGTTCATTACTTGTGCTGCTTGTGGTGTATATTATCTCTAATGATGCCAATCTGCATCAGGCCAGTTTAAAAAAAAAAGCAAAGACCCTCTGGATACTAGCCAAATGATTTTATAATTAGATAAATGAATTAGGTTAAATCAGGAAATAAGAGTCAGGACAAGCACATAATGGTCTAGTGAGGCTACAGGTTCAGACATGTTAAGGACCATCTTAAGTGCCATTGCTCACGTCGGCGCTGTGAAGACATTACTTCCCTCATAATTGCTCTGTTAAGTCACTCGCTCATTGGCACTCAGTCATGCACTTCTGATCGATGTGTGTTTCGCATCGAAGAGAAGGGTCTTTTTCTTGTTGATGACTCCGAGATGTGACCTATGGTCTCCACTTAAGAATGACAACTTATTATTGTGAGAGCATCCTTATCTTAATGCACTTCGACTGATAAAAGCTTTTTTGGAAACCTCACCATATCTGAAGCTGCGGAAAGGGGTTGAATTGTCTGTATAAGAACATTTAGTGCTTAGACCTTTTTGTTTTTGCGCTACTTGTATTTGTATTTAGTACTTTGAAATAATCTCAAGGTTTAAGATCTCAGTTTAAGTATTTTCCTTTTTAATTTTGGTCTATTTGACACCGTAATCGATAGCTTGCATGCTACTTATGCTTTTACTTACATTTAGTATTTTGAAATAATCTCTTAGGTTTTAAAACTTTTTTCATTTTGACACTTAAATGAATGATAGAAGAGCAAGAACAGTAAGTGATGGTGGAGGAGTGCAACTGTAGCTCATATTTTGTCGTTATCTCCATCATCCAAGTTTATTAGCATTCAAAGCATGTGTTTTAGGAGTGTAGGCATTTACATGGGTGAGTTTGCATTTGATGGCCTCAGATATCTCCGGTTGCGGCTTTGAGTTGAGCTCTAAGATCCCATGTCACCATGCACAGTTCATACATTTACAGCATGTACTTTGGTTATCCTGTATAAAAAAAGCCTATTTGTTTCAGTCTGCTGGCTAATTGTACATTTTAAGGCTGTAAATTGTACATTTTGTCTGTGCTGCTTCAGTTCCAATATTACAGATCTGGCAGCCAAGTTTAATCAATAAGAGACAATGGAGTGTACATCATTTCTTATTGATGGGACATTGGGAGAAGATAGTCGCTGAATTGCAGTGTTTCTTTCTTGAAGCAACAAAGTAGCCTGTCCGCTTGTCCTTTATGACTGATTCTTTCTGACTCATCAACAAAGTTTTGAATGCCTTGTATTTTTGGAGCAATGCGGCAACTGAACAGCTCTTTGATACAGGGATGGTGTGTAACTGTTGATTCAGAGTGACTCATGGAATTTATTTTGTTTAAAGTCATAATGTTGTCTTGTTTATATATACACATAAAACAGAAGATTGAGTTATTGTAATTAGACATGGTGTATAAAGTCGCACGACGAGTTTCCAGGAGAAACATAAGAAAAACCACATCCATACACAAACGAGAACCGATAGAGACCAAGGGAAAACTAAGGATATATATATATACAAGGCAAACAAAGGGAACTTAACAAGATAATTAATAAGACACACTTGAAATGAAACTCAAATCCATCTGTAACTATAACAACTAAATAATGGCGGGAAAAACTGAACAAAGGAGGACATGTGACAAAAATGAACAAACAGAGAGTCCCAAACAGACAGACATGTGACAGTTATGATATTTTATTAAATTTTTTTAAATACAAAAAGAAGAAGAAGAAGAAGAAAAAAGGTGGCTGGTGCCACCTGAAAACTTAACGGCACTGGTGCTACTGCCCTCAAATGTTAGTCTGGATCCCTGCAATGGTTCTCGAGGTCAGAAAAGTAATAACAATGTTAGAGAAATGCCATCCTAGGTGTATATGATTTTCTTCTTTCTGATGAACATAATTGCAGAAATATTAATAAATATCCTGACGCATCCGAGCTTTATAATGGCAGTGATAGGGTTCAGTGAGTATGAGCTGAACAAAGCGCTTCCACATCCATCCATCATAAATATGTGCTCCACACGGCTCCAGAGTGTTAATAAAGGCCTTCTGAAGCGAAACTATGCGTTTGTGTAAAATAAATATCCATATTTAACAAGTTATGAAGTCGAATATCAAGCTTCCGCCAGACCGCCTTCCGTATACAAGTTACGAAGAAAGTGTAAACTGGCGTCGCATCAATTACACTTTTTCCGTAACTTTAATAGGGAAGGCGCATGACGTAGCGTAAACTTTGTGAACTGCAAGAGGTTTACACTTTCTGCGTACGTTGAATACGGAAGGCGGTTTGGCGGAAGCTTGATATTTGACTTCATAACTTGTTTATATGGATATTTTTTTACACAAATGCATCGCTTCGCTTCAGAAGGCCTTTATTAACCCCTCAGAGCCATGTGGAGTACACGTTTATGATGAATGGATGTGGATGGAAGCACTTTGTTCAACTCATACTCATTGAACCCTATCACTGCCATTATAAAGCTCGGATGCGTCAGGATATTTATTAATTTTTCTCAGATTGTCTTCGTCAGAAAGAAGAAAGTCATATACACCTAGGATGGCTTGAGGGTGAGTAAAGCTTGGGCTAATTTTCATTTCAAAGTCCACATGTCAGAAACTATTCTTCTAAACACAGCTCGAGTTCCAACCACACAACTTTGCGATGCAGTTTGCGACTGTTCATTGGAACTATGGTTTCGAGAAACACTGAGTCGTTGAACTACGTCGATAACGACAGAACTTGCGACCGTAGTTGGCTAGCGATGCTTTTGGGAAACACACCCCTGCCCCATTAAGATCCGTCTATTTTATATATTTGTGGTTATAGTAGTAATTATAGTATTAGTCAGACCTTCTTGGGCTACTTTTCTGTTAGCCTGCACATCTAGAGTATGTAAATATTTCTCTGCTGTCAGTTAAAAATATAGCCCAGAGTTTCTGCCTTATTATGCCAGAGTCTCACCAGAACCTTGTGCCAATCAGCACAAACCCAGATGGCAGTAAAACCGTCATATCGTTCCTTTGTCAACGTTCTGCTTGTCACAGGCACCTCAGTATATAAGGCTTTTCAGACCTCTCTTTTTCTAGCCATTTTTCCTCATTGAAGGTATTTTTCCTGGAAAATGTGCACCGCTTTTCCGCCCCCTCTAAGCCAGTTGCTCAGGCATATAGTGCATGAATCAACAGATGCCTGACAGTGAACCAATCAATCTATGAAGATGTGCCTTTCTATTAACAGAGTCCTCTCGAAAGATCAATGCTTTTCTCCTTGCATTCCATTTAAAAGGGTATAAACAATAATTTTAAGAAAAAAAAAGAGTAGCTGGAAATAACAATAACTCTTAGAGACTTCTCAGAGAGTTTCACATCCAGTTCATGCCAGACAATGAAGACAATAGAGCTTTTTTCACTATTGGAATGAAAAAGCTCCATCCAGCTGTTTAATACATTGATCGCACCCTGATTAGATGCTTCTCTCCATGACTTCCAAATTTGTATGTGTCTGGATGGCAAAGAGCATAGCCGACAATTCATTTTCCGTTTCTTTTGTGATATCAGTGACTCTCAAAGTCTACTAATGTTCTGAAAACTTACAATTATATATGAGTTCTGGACTAGGGTGTTAAAAAGGTCTTTGGTAATAAATGAAAGAAAGCATCTGTGGAGCAGACGTTCTCAGGCTCTATGTCTTAAGTGCTCTGTCCTCCTTTTTCCTGGGAAAGATTCTTCTGATAGACCAGCTGTAGGTATTTGCACTGTTCTTAAACGCCTACCTAGACAGGATTTTAAAAGTATAGTTTAGCCAAAAATGAAAATTTAGACATTCATTTATCCTCATGACATTTTAAACCTGTATGACTTTTTTTGCCGGTATTTTGAAAAGGTTTGAGAACTGTTTTTGTCCATTTAATGAAAGTCTAAAACAACACTCATTGATTTAAAAAAAAAAAAAATTGTTCTTTACTTGAAAAATGTCTTATATTTTCACACATACACTACCGTTCAAAAGTTTGGGGTCAGTAAGATTTTATTTTAAAGAAATTATTACTTAGCAAGGATGCAATAAATTCATTTAAAAGACATTTATAATGTTACTAAAGATTTATATTTCAAATAAATGCTGTTTTTTTTTTTTTTTTTTACTTTTTATTAATCAATGAATCCTTAAAAAATATTTCACTGTTTCCACAAAAAATATTAAATAGCACAAATGTTTTCAACTTTGATAATAATAAGAAGTGTTTCTTGAACATTAAATCAGCATATTTGAATGATTTCTGAAGGATGTGACACGTGACACTGAAGACTGGAGTAATGATGCTGAATTTTAATATATTTTCAAATAGATTTTAAATATTTCACAGCATCACTGTTTTTGTCATCAAATAAATGCAGCCTTAGTTAGGAGTTGAAATGGAACAGCACAGGTCCTGGATTTATAAGTCGGGTGTGGAGTCAACCTAGACAGAACCATCATTAATTCTAGGACATTAGGACATCTAAATCTAGGACATTTTGCACGCTTCCGAGTACCAGTGTACCTCACTGCAGCGAGGCATCTGTTTTTAATTCTTCTCCACTCGCGGACCTCCATGACCCGCTCTAGAGCGAATCAGGATTAAGATAAGCCTTCCCATTGTTCTCTCTCTCGCTTGGATCTTAATTCTCATTAACATGTCCTGACTATCTCGAGTCATCGCTTGACTCTATTTCAATCAACACAGTGGCATTTTAGATATGCTTCCATGAGCAGGGCAATCACTTACATGGAAGTGATTTGCGCATTCATGAAAACATCTCAGCCACATGTTCCTGCCTCCCTTTTGCTCGAACCTCAGGGAAAGGTGACTAATTTACAGCTTCACAGGAAGGAACTGACCTCATGATAATCAAATTATCCCATTTAACTATCTACGCTCTATAGATTATGCCGGTTTATTAAACAAGCTCTATGGAAATGTATTGCCAATGTTGTTTGGGTAAACTCCATTAACATCTTGTTTTAGAGTCTGGATGATAATTAATCTTCCATATGTAACAGAGACATGCGAGATGTGCTCATATGGCACGATCTTGATGTCTTAGCTCTGTCTGTTCAGGGATTATTAGAAAGAATCTCTTTTTCAGTCATTTTCTTTCTTTATTCAACAGTGAATATTCCACTGAAGGCAGTGATTACTAATGGCGGCACTTAGTGTCTTACGTCTGAAAGCACGCGCTTTAAACTGTAATAAAGTGCATATTTTCAATCTCCTTGCCCTGTTACAGAGTAAAAGGTTGTACTCTATTGCTCAGTTTTAGATGTTAAAGTTACATTTTACCCATCAGTTTTCTTTATGTCGTACATGAATGGTTTTAAGGTCAGATTAGTATTATCTCTATTGCATTAAACAGTCTGGCAGACTACAGTTTAATTGGAACAAGTCCTTGACATTTCACAGTTGTTGTAAATTATCCTGGTTATCAATTGAAAATATATTTATATGTAGTACGTCACAAATCTCATATTTCAATTCTAGTTTTATTGTTTCCTTTTTCTTTTCTGTTACTACTGCATAAGTTACAGTGTACCTTAAAATATATTATGATATTCTCACACTAGCTATGTTTGGTAACACTTTAGTATAGGGAACACATATAAACTATTAACTATGACTTTTCCCTCAATAAACTCCTAATTTACTGCTTATTATTAGTTAGTAATGTAGTTGTTAAGTTTAGGTATTGGGTAGGATTAAGAATATAGAATAAGGTCATGCAGAATAAGGCATTAATATGTGCTTAATAAGTAATAATAAATAGCCAATATTCTAGTAATATGCATGCTAATAAGCAACTAGTTAAAAGACCCTAAAATAAAGTGTTACCCTATGTTTCCATCCAAAGTTACAAATTTAACTTGTGCACAAAATTGGAATATCTCATAAATCATTCGTGAATAAACCACCGAGTTGAGTCGAGGAGAGCAAAATCATAACTTCATGATAATCTGGCACCAAATATCACTAAGAAATATAAAAGTCACTGTGGGCCTTTTTTCATAATAAATTACTTGCGCCTGCATTAAACGCAGTCAGGTTATCTTGCTTTCTGAGGTGGTTGCCTGCTGTTTGGGAACGCGGTCGTGTAAGACAGTATAATTATACTGAACCACTTTGACGACAGACTGTGGCTAATGCATTTCAAAATAACCAAAACAACATTTTAGATGCTGGTCAACGAGATTGGTCCGCTGGTTACTCCAGTTATAGCGTACCATCACGCAAAGTCACACGACTTCTTTGTTGCGCATCGAGGAATTTATTTGATAAATGTGTTTCCATCATAGTTTATGCCCGTCTTCTTATTGGATAAAAAATGATCCGACTCAATTGAACGCACAAGTCTTTTATGCACATTTTTAGAATTTATGCACATCTTATGCATATTTTTTTTTTTTAATGCGATATGCCAAAATTTGCATAAAATTAGGTGGATGGAAACATGGCTAGTGACAGCTTTTCTAGCTTGTGCACCCATGCAGATTCAGATATGTCCATTATAGATGGGTGGATTTATTTATTTATTTAGAAATCATTATTTATTTTAACAAATATTTAATAACTTCTAATTATTTAATATATTAAGTAATATTTTATGCCTTTTTTAGATAGAATGTCAGGGAACAGGACAAGCAAAATTAGGCATTTTCAAACAAGCACATATTTATTCTTATTGGATGAACTTGATTAATTTTAGTTAATCTTACTAGATTCAGTGAAGTGGGAGGATGAAGGTGGATTCGAACACTGGTCACCTGCACACATGAACCACCATGTAATATATCATATCACTCTGCTTTTTGGCTTTTTACCAAACATTGGCAAGTTTTTTTGGCATACAGCATAAAATAAAGAAGTAACCTATTTTAATTTAGTAGAGTACTGAATTAAATAGGCTCCATGGACAGATGATGATAGATTAACAAAAAATAAAGCTTGAATCACTTTCCAATATGTCTGTGTAGATCTGGATTTCCATACATCCAGTAATGGCCAATGAAACATATTTATGTACATAATCCCAATGTAAATGGATTAAGTAAACTTCCATTTTACAAATTTAAAAGGATTGGATGAGATGAAATAAAGTGGGACAAAACACAAAAAAAAGTTTCATTAATTAATTTTAATTAACTAAACTGAGGAAGCAGCAAAAAATTTTTTTAGTGTACCAGTCCAATTTTTGAACACTTGACTGAATATGTTGCTCATAATCTTAGGATTTTGATTTAAAGGTTTATGCTTGAGTACTTGATTATTAGTTTTATAGTAACAACAAAAACAGTTTTGATCAATACATAATTTCCATTTGTATTATTGCGTTGCTTTGAGACTGTATTCTGAAATATCTGAACAATATAATAATATGGAATGAGTAGTTGTGTCCAAACTTTTGGACTGGTATTGTACCTAATACCCAAATGCGTCCCATCACTGTGGAAACTGCTGAGATGCTAGCGAAGCAGGTTACTCACGATTGGTTCGTTCAAGCTAAAATACATCCGTGTTTCTTTAGAAGTTTGACCTGAACCAGATATATAACTGAGATTCGAACACAAGATCCGAGCAATGGTACGCTACATGAAAAAGGCTTCACCTGAGCTGTTCTTATTAAATTCTAATGACTGCACCTCAAAAGAAACTATCAGTCTCCGTCAGAGCTGCATCAACAACATTCATGCAGCTTTGGTGTGCGGTGCTCGACTGCATATCACATCAGAAACAGGGCACCTGAGAGACTGACTGCTTTGATTGAGGCTTCAGAGAAGGAAGTGATGTGTCCTGGTGGTCCTTGCAGAGTAACTCGCAACACATGGTGTGGTCATGACTGATAAAATTGAGTCCGTCTGCTGAAGGGCCCCTCATCTGTGGGCTCGAGATTACCTCAGGTGCTCTGCAGCGAATCCCCCCCCCCCATCAACCTGACCTCTCTCTAAACCTTAAACTTTAAAGCGGCAGGTGCTGACCTTCCCTCCAAACGCAGATTCACCAAAAGCACTATTCAGATGGGATTAGGTTTCTAAACAATGTTTGTGTCACAATTAATAACAAAGAACATCTGTGATTTCATGTACTGATTTGGATGAGATTTGGGATTTTTTTTAGTAGCTTTACATAAAGTCACGTGGATCACCAAAGCCATTGAAACAGATAACTTACATGTGTGATTATAATGTTGTGTATGTAATTACGAGAAGAATCCAACAGTCGGGTTCTGGAGGATAATGTTCTTTCATTCTCTCCATAGGGAATTGATTTTTTTACGATAACTTATAAATGTTTAAAGGCAGACCTGTTGTGAGTTTTGAGGTTGTTAATCAGTGGTTTCTGCTTATGTTGAAGACATCAGTCAGCATTTTTATTTCATGATTTTAAAAAAAATCATGTTTAACTATGCAGTTTCTATTGTAGAATTATGCCACCAATGATCTTGCAATGCAATGTTCACATTCAGAGAATTGCGGCTAAATAAAACTCTGCCAAAAGAGCTAGAGGTGCACCGATAATAAATATCTCTGCCGATACGGATAGCCGATTATTCACAAAAGATATCGGCTGATACCGATAGTTTGGTTTTTCTTAAGGAAAAAAAAATCTCTCCCAAATAATGTTGCAAACTATACAGGGAACCCTCTCATTTGGTACACTACAATATTAGAGGTTACAATTAACAGCAGAGGTATTATATACAGCTGCTGTTTATTTTCAGATACAATAATTACACTCAAATAAAAACTGAAATGTTTGTATAAAACTTAGTATCACATAAGGTAGTTTTCATAAGCACTTGTTGTCTTCATGGCAAATTTACACAAACATAATTAACAGTAAATAAGCTCCTCTCTAGTGTTTTTTTTTTAAATATGTAGATAGCTAGGAACTGTGAACATTGGAAAACATTCCTGAGGTAAATTTGACATGATGTGACATATTGTTCACAAGCTGTTTTATTGACGTCTTTCCATGGTTGAAGCACAAATAAAGTGATTACATGAGATGTGATACATTCTGGTAAGTTGTACTATATCTTTCAACATACCTTTGATATTCATGCATGTTTTTCGAGATATAACTTGTATTGAAGAGGAAGAAAAGACTCGCGCTCCGCACTGCTGCCTGAACTGATCATTACAGCGATCTGACACGTCACATTTAAGAGCATCAAAGCGCCATTTATTGTTTGAATTTCATGATAAAATGGACAGAATTTGAAATCTGAAACTTTTATTCTTATCAGAAGTAACAAAGCACAAAGCCTTTTGCGATTATTGGACGGGAGACGCTACAAATAATATTTGATGTAGCAAAAAATACAAATAAAAACGCAGGCCTGGCAACCCTGGCTTGAAATACGGGTGATTCATAGGGTCAAAAAGAGCCTGCTTTAGCGTCAACCGCCAAGAAGAAGAAGAAGAAGAAGAAATTCAACACGAGTGATTTTCTTCACACACAGTATGTATGAGTTATAGTCTGAAAACGTTTTTCAGCACCCTTTTGATTGACAGGATATAATCGGCCCTGGTCATCGGCCATTTTTATACAATTGGGCGATGGCCGATAGTGATAATAATAGTTTTTTTTTGGCCGATACCGATTGTTGGCCGATACATCGGTGCATCTCTAAAAAGAGACACTCCCAGTCTCATGAAACACTGCGAATGATGTAATCGAGTGTCCCTACAATCTGAAACGGCTTGCATATTTGTATTTATCGAACTATTGTACTATGTAAATATTATTTTTATGTACTTATAATCAATAACTTTAAATCAATAGCTTGACATTTTTCCATTGTTTTTAATTTGATTATAATTTACATCTTGTAATGTTTCATGGGATTGCAGTTTATTTCCTCATTGAGGACAAAGTGTTGCATCTTTGTCTTTTTGTCCAACTTTTTTTTGATTCATTTCAAAGTTTATAATGCTGTGATTAGGGCTGCACAATATGTACTGAAATAAAATTGAAATTGCGATTATGGTTTGTGCGATTATCAGATCACAAAGAATGCAATTTAATAATAATAATAACGATAATAACAAATAAATAAATAATAGATAAATAAATAAATAATATGTGAGAGACACATAACGCAAATATATATTTGTTGACAACTTGCCATTTTTGAAAAAAACTTGATGGTTCAACTTTTTTCACTTTATCGTTAATGAAAAAGGTTTGAATTTGTTCTTCATTGAAAGTTTTTCTCAAATTGTTCAGCCCTAAATGGATGGTGTGCACTAACTTTTTTTTTTTTAGCTATTTAAAATATTTTTTTCACCCCAATCATTCTAGAATGCTTTCCAAATAGAGCTATTCAAGTCATCTGGTGAAAATTCCTGTATCCCCCCCCCATCACAATGCATATCGCAGAAATATTGCAATATTGTCTTTTTTTTTTCTAATATCGCTCAACTCTTGTAGTGATTGTGAGTTGGTTGGTTAAATTCTCTGTAATGATTTTGTTAATTCCTCTGGAGAAAATAAATGGGAAGAATAATTCAAGAACCAAGATGGCTTAAAAGGTGGTTGCAGATCATACCTGATGATAAGCTGCTACAGTGGCCATTCTAAGCAGTCTGTGAGTGAGCTTTCCTTATTGATTTAAATTTACTTTTTATGTTGATGAGATTCCATTGAAACAAATCTACCTTGGTCAGGGAAAGCTAGTGCCAATAGAAGTGCTAAACGTACATAAACATGCAGACACATGTGAATGGCCACTTCCACAGACACACCTGCCAGACAATGGTGTCTTATTTCCTGGCACTCTTTGAATTTTTAACCAGTCTGTGCTTCACACTCCTTAGGCTGCTGTATGATGTGGTGACACAGCAGTGACATTGAAGATTAGCCGCGTGGTGATGTGGCACAGATCAAAGCTTTTTAAATGATGGGGGGATGTGCTGATACTTGTTGAATAGCTCTTTTATGTGCGCTAACATTGGTATTCAAACAGAGACTGGGTCACCATTCAACTGCCAGCGTCTAAAGGTGGGGTGTGCACCTCGCAACAAACCGACACGGTGTAGCGTTACATGGGTTGCTAGGAGGCTGGAGTGGACGAAGACAAAAAAGAATAGCCTGAACAACAATGACGTGCATTCAGCGGCACCACAGCTATCATAAAAGAGTCCATAATGGCTAATGCTGTATTGAACGTTTATTTTTAAACTGTTGGGAATGAATCTTGTTGACCCATACTCTGATTTGCCCTGATGATATTTTCAACGCAATGAATGGAAGACAAGGAGTGATGTCTATATCAAAGTCTTATTGCGTGAGCCTCTTATTAAAAAACTCTATTCGCCTAATGATAGATTAAATGAGGTGGTAAATTCCATTTTTAATGACTTCTAAAGGTCACTGATGTACTTCTCATTATTTAAATAGAAAAATGATTCTCTTTTGAAAATACAATAATCCATTTCTCTTAATGTAGGCTTTTCAAATGATTTCCTTTTGATTGGATCTGTGTTCGGTGTATAGAGAAAATTTAAAGATTTATCTTTTCTTGCATACGTCGACTTGTTCGCCATTGAGCAAACTTCTCATTTCGGACTGACAGGCGAATCCTTGTAGAAGGTGATTGAAATCCGTGACCTTGATATTTGCTGTAGGATCTCAAGTTTAGCAGGTAATGACTTTTAAGTAGTCTGCCAGAACTGAATGGTTTTTTTGACAGCTCAAATGTCTACAAATTTGAAATGTCAGAACGTGTGAAGACTTTCTGCAGTTCAGTCCTGAAGAATACTTCTGAGAGGGCTGGAATAATGTCAGTCGGAAACTGTCGTTAACCGTAAGTGGCGAGGAGGTTTTCTGCATCTCCATGTTTCCAGCTGTGTAATAGCAGCATTTGCAGAAACATGAATGTCATTATTAATTTCACTGTGACATTTTGCATATAATTTTAGGACGGCATTGATGCCCACTGTTATGAACTGACAAGGGAGGATTGGACGCTCGATGGGAGTTTAAAATGGGTTGAGCTGAAGGGAGAGTCTAATAGCGAGTGCTTAAAGAATGCTGGAACAACAACTACAACATGCTGCCGTGGGGATAATATCAGAGTCTGCGCGGATGGCTAGATTGGATGAATATTTCAAGGCTGCAATTCCTTTGTTTGTAATAGCATAGATATGAGTAGATTAAAACCAAGTTTACACAGTTTCTTTTCTGCTGTTAATAATCATTGGCAAGAAAGCAACATTCTGCCATTGCTGGACTGTCTTCTTTATTGATTTACATTTTAGTTACTTTTTTTTTTTAATAATGATGTGCACAGATAAGTCATTTATAATATTTTTAGTAAACACTGCAACATTTTATAAGAAAATAAGAGTAATCAGTCAGTTTTCACTAATTTGTGAAAGTGATGTGAGGCCAAGTATGGTGTCCCATACTCTGAATTTGTGCTCTGCATTTCACCCATCCAAGTGCAAACACAATGAACACACAGCCGGAGTAGTGGGCAGCCATTTTTGCTGCGGCGATTGCGGGTTAGGTGCCTTGCTCAAGGGCACCTCAGTTGTGGGCAATAAGAGCGGAAAAGAGCGCTGTTCATTCACTCCCCCACCTACATTTTCTGCCGGTACTGAGAGTCAAACCCACAACCTTCAGGTTACAAGTCTGACTCTCTAACCATTAGGTTAGAGCCATTTATAACCATGAGTTTCAGCAAACTACTAACACAACTCAACCAGGCCTTGCACCTTTTTTTGCGTATGCCCTGGGAGGGAATTATTTAAAAGAGGAATATTATGAGGTGTTCGTTCCCAGAAGAAAAATCAAGACTACAATCAAGGGAGTTCAGAAAGTGCATATTGATATAGAGAATAACCTGCTTTGGAGCGACTTTTTAACTTTGCAGACCTTTTTCATGCTCAAACAGCGACATTACACACTAAAGAAAGATAAAAATGTAAACAATCATAATAGGTCCATTTTGATGTGGAAATGTTGGTATCTGTGGCTCTATACTGATCTGTTTTGAGCATATACCATTGACTTTGACGTGCTGTGGATGGATTCTCTTGACATCATGGATATTAACATGGTTATGACACTCTTATTGGTAAAATTATCATAACTGGGCATTTGCTCTGGAACGTGCACGGATTGCAGTGGAGGAGAAGTTATTGTGAAGTTGTCTCGCTCTTTCTCAGCACTGTATTTATTCTGATTGGCATGAGGCGGTTTGAACCATGTATAAGCTTTAACTCTCAGTCCCACTGCTTCAGACATGGATGACTTCAGCTGTCTGAGACTGATTTAATAGCCTTGATTTCCTCAGGGACGAGTACAGTAGCCGTTTGCATAAGAGCTCTCAAAGAGGCTGATCTTTCATCTGGACAGAATGTGTCAAACATAGGCATTAAAGTAGCGAGCTGAAGTAATTATGATATTTTTAGGCTTGTCAATAAATGAAAATAATCCTGATTAATCAAATTTTTGTTGTAAATCACATTTGGCAAATAATCATCTTAATTCGCTAACATTTTGGCATCGACAATAATGCTGGAATTGGATCAGGACTCCTCAGTTGGAAGTAGTTGTGACTTCTTCATTCTTCTCATAAAAGTATGCCGAATGAGTTTGACAGTTGTAATGTCAAATTAGGTAAATGTGCTAACTGTGTTACATAAATGTAACACCGTTAGACGTATTTAAACATCTCATATGTTAACAACACTAGCTCCAACCCTGACAAAACTCACATGCCTGTAGCTTTCTAGTAATCCTGAAGACATTGATTGGCTTGTTCAGCTGTGTTTGATTAGGGTTGGAGCAAAACTTTGCAGGAAAGTGGATCTCAAGGGCTGGAGTTGGCCACCCTTGCACTAGATTATTGAAAAATAGACATTACGTTTTGACTATATAATATATAAACATTTTGGGGTTGAATTTCCAGCGAAAATAACTATTTATTTGATATATACCTTTACTCTTACTGTGATATATGATTCCAGTCATACCACCCACACCTACTAAAGTCAGAGACATTTAACATGCCAGTCAGTCCACACTTAAATTCAGCTGTTCAGGAAGAGGCTTTTGGCTTTTTAATCTGAGGTATCAAATCTGCACAAATTTTCTGGGCCATGAAAGTCTCATAATGCTTGGCTTATGCCTCCTTTGCCCTGTGAATGCTAATGTCCGCTCTTCAGATCTTTAGAAAGTTTCCTTCACCTCTCTCCATTCCTGTTTTAAATGTCAGTGCTGTGAACACAGATGCTGTTACCAGCAAGAAAAAGCCTCATAAACACAGCCTCATCAAAGCAGACCTATATAGCAGTGTATGTTATTTATTGGAATATTTTCGCTAGATACTAAATTCATATTATGATTACTGAAACTCAGAGCTGGATGTTCGTTTGCTTTTAATTCTGCAGCCGTAAAAGCGAACGACCACTGCATTGCATTGTCGTGGGTGTTTTTGGCTAATCAGTGATAAGGTCACCTAGCCAATCTCTGGAACTTTTCTTGGGAAGCTCTGTCTGTGCCCAAGCAAGATGATTTACCGTTACGGTACTCGTCAAGAAAAATGTAACCGTCTAATCCCTGGCCTGGCCTTCTCCTCCAATACATCATGAGAGCAATAATATCTTTCAGGATCATTTTTCTGACACATATTTGTGTGTCATCCTTCAGCTGATGTCATGAGGCGGCGTGATATCAAAATCTGTGAGAGGAACTTGCAGCTTGTTGAAGGGTGATAAATGTTGCACATACATTTTAAAGTGTAGTTCATGTCAATGTGTTTGGAAAGAGCTTGGGCTTGATATCTGCTGACTCTATTCCTGCTGAAACAAAACAAAAAAGCCTAAGCTGGTTTTAGAGTCTTAGACTTGCATGGTTTTCTGGTATTTGAGGGGTTTTGGCCACTTTTCAGCTGATTGACTCTTGGTAGACCAGCTGAACCAACTTGAAGCTAAGACCAGCAGCATGGGTATTTTTCAGACTTTTGTTGTTGGCAGGGCCCAGCTGCCTCATGACTTTGGCCTGTGTGTTTTACACAATAGGCACGTTTTGAGTCTTGAGTTGTTCAGCCAGATGGCGCATACATTAACGGTAATGGAAATGAAACCTCTCTGATTGAGATTATTAGTTTACATTGAAAGTAATTATGGCTGTAAGGCAGCAAACACCTGATGGCCTTCTGTCCACCTACAACTTTAAATAGATGTCAACACAATACACAATTAACACATAGACAAACTAACTTTAGACATAATTGTGCTCTATGCTCAACACCTTAACAATGGCTAATGTTTTTTTTTCTTTCATTTATTTCCTACAATTTTTCAGTTTTTATTCTATTTTTAATTATCTAGACCAGGGTATTTCAAACTTATTGTTCCCCATCAAGGGACCCACTTTCTAAAATAAAATGGCAGCTATATGTTGTGTAATTTAGAAAGAACATGATATATTTAATTGATATCTTCCAAGGGTGCCACAAGATGAATTGAAAGTATTTAATTATGTTCAAAAATGTATTAAAAAGAAAGAAAAAACAAGCTCAAAGAGTAAACTTGCTTTATTTTAGCCCTAACCTTTGCTGGGTCTGAGTTGAGCAGAGTCGGGATGGAGTTGAAAATGGCAATGGAAAAAGGTAAATAGATCTTGGTGAGGTAAACCTGGTGGAACTGCTTTGTTGTAGTTGAATAAAGTTTCCAAAATCCGAGGTATTAGCCATTCTGATATTGAAGCCTTTACGTTGGGCCAGACAAACACTCCTGCGTTTAGGGTTTGGAGTTGGAGATTTGTTCGTCTTCGGCAGTTTGGGTGTTAGAAATGTCATCTGGATCTGATCCTAGTTCTTCAGAAGGAGAAGACCTTGTCAATATCAAGGTTAGACATTCCCTTGTGAAACCGGGAAAGCCCAGTAAGAGAGAAAGCGCTAGAATAAGAATTTGCATAGCGCACATTCATTTGGATGTATCGTGGTTATAAAGGGAAATGTAAATGGATACATTGATCGAACCAATCAGCATGCAAATAGTTTCATGGCTGAACTATTCATTTAATATGTTAATACCCCGTTTCTGTTATTTTTTTTTTTTTTTAAACACACAGCATTGACATAATTACAGGAGAAATACTAGAAAAAAAGTCTTATCCTATGTGGGGGGCCTTCGAGTCAAAAAAGTTGAGAACCACACTGGGAAGGGAGACCGAGAAAGGGATTAGGACATAACGAAAGCAGGATTTAAATCTGAACTAGGTAAATCTGGAAAAAAATGTTGAATATACACACTACCTGTTGTTTTTACTAGCTATATAAAATTAGGCATTACTGCAATGATTGTTAACCCTTTAAGTTTCCTATAGAGGGTATTGCTACTCTAGACTAGTTTCACTGGCCTTCCTTGCCTTAGGACTAGTGAGCATCTCAGATTCAAACTTCAACAGCAAAAGTGGCTTCAGTTCATTTCTGTGAGTTGTTGTTGTTGTTTAACCTAACCACATGTGACCGTTAAGAGATGGTTATCTTTAATTAAAAGCCAATTTACATTGAGTTGTGAGAGCAATTACTCTGATATGAATACAAAAGTTGGTACAATGTTTAGCTCTGTCAACAGCTTTTATTACCATCATTGTTCTCACATTAATTAGAGCTATTAAAACAGACCTAGGCATCCATGTTAGCAAGCAAAATATAACTGTAATCAGGTAAAATAATGTGTCTCTGTATTCACACTGTTTACGGCTAACAGATGGAGCCTGAACTTGAAAGTCCTGGTAGAAATGTTACCCATGGGGTGTCTCGGGTTTTGCATTTCCTCATGTAATTTTCTAATTATTATCTGAATTTATGTAAATATTATGCTGGTGTCATTAAATATGATAGATATTGCGACTAATAAAGCGTGGGTGTGTTTGTTAGAGTTATTGCCATTGGCAGTTTGTGCTTCATATACAACAATAATGTCTCTGTACTGATGATGAAGACGTGCTCTTGTTTTCTTCCATAACAACCCTTATACAAAATACCCTTGATTTATGAAATGTTAATCATTTCAGTCTAAATAGCGGAGGTAATTTCCATTTCTAAGTGATTAATCCGAAATCAAGGGAGGCGTTCATGTGTCATAATCACGCTAATCTGCATCTTTACCCAAAATCCCCACACGAGAGGCTCAGTGCTCTAATCAGGGCTGTCCTACACTTCCACTGGGGAGGATTTTGAAGGCCTTTTGATCTGCATTTCACACCACTTATCATCTTTATTGGCTGCTACTGTATCTGTTCTGCCCTTTTCACTGCAGCGTACAGTACTGTACCTCTGACAAATCACAAGCTGCACAGGTTTTTATTTTATTGCACCTTTTAATGTCACCGCCACTGAGTATGCAGGCACACAATATGATACAAGATGGCTGAACTAATCAATTTATTCGCCACTGAATTTTCTTTGACGCTTTTGTATGGGAATGCATGTGTGTGCGCTTGAACTGTGTTACGCAGATCTTTTGGTATTAGAAGCCAATTAGTTTGTTTGTGTTGCCTGTGCAATTGGAAAAGCTTTTTCAAAATGCTGTTTCCTCTTGCAAGATTTTTATTTTTTTTAGAGGGGTCAGGACACAAGGAATCAAATTTTCTTTGATCTTTTGACATATAAGAGGTCTTTGCACTATAAAAGCATACTGTAAGTTGCAGATCTGAAAAATTCATCCTCATTGCAAACATAGCATTTGTTGGAATCAAGCTGCCAAAATGACTCGTTTTCCATTTCTGTCCAGTTGTGACAGATTTTTGCATGCATCTGACCATAACAACACTCCGCCTGTTTTACCTTATCAGGGGTGTGTTTCCCAAAGCCAACTATGGTTGCAAGTTCCATTCAAGTACCAACAGAATTTAAAGGGGTGGTTGATTATAATTTCACTTTTTTAACTTTAGTTAGTGTGTAATGTTGCTGTTAGAGCACAAACAACATCTGCAAAGTTACGACACTCAAAGTTCAATGCAAAATGAGATATTTTCTTTTAAAGAATTCTCTGTTTAAGAACTACAACAAATGGCTGGTAGGGACTACAGCGAGCTTCTTCCTGGGTTAGTGACATCACTAACCCTAAAATTTACATAAACCCTGCCCCTGGGAACACGCAACAAAGGGGGCGAGGCCATGTTATTGCAATACAGTACGTAAAAGGCAATAGCATGTCAAACATAAGTAAAGCAAGATGACAACATAAGTTATAGCCGTAATTAAACTAAACTATACCTGTTCTGTCTTCATGCAGCATATATTCTCTGGATCTGTTACAACAGTTCCCACACGAGCGATTTATAGATTATCATGACAGAATATGCAATCAATAACTTTAAGATAGTTAACTCCACATCAGCTACATAAATTCATCAACTAACCATTCAGAAACGTCCTGTTGCATTCTACATGTTGTCACTTCTTCTTGAGTCTCTCCATCAGTGTCCGACTCTGGTTTGAACATGAAAGGCTGAACAGTTTCTGACAATTTCAGTCTGTCTGCGTGAGGTAATCGGTAACACGAGCTCCTGAAACTCCGCCCTCTTCTTGGGAGCAGCAGCTCATTTGCATTTAAACTGACACACACAAAATACGTTTTTGCTCACCCTCAAAAAGTGACATGAAAAAAAAATTAACATGCTATAAAAAATTATCTGTGGGGTATTTTGAGCTAAAACTCCACAAAGACACTCTGGGGATATCAGAGACTTATTTTACATCTTGTAAAAGTGGCATTATGACCCCTTTAAAGGAACATGCAACCACAGTTGGCTAATGATGTTTTTGGGAAACGCACCCCAGTTCAGTAACCCCACAGCGGAAGTGGTGTAATGAGAGAGCATTTAAGTCAAGCGCAGAGAGGTTGTCAGATAATGTTGGGTATTTCAAAAGTACTTCTAACTTTTGTGCAAAATACTTTAATAACATTATAAGTGAACCACATGGAACATATTAAAATAAAAAAAATCCATGTGATGACCCCTTTAAATGACCGTCAGATTTTTTTTTTTGTGTCATTATTTGCAGAAAGTCTTGAGGCTTGTGCTCATTTAAACCTCCAAATGCAGCACTGTGATATCTGATATCTGATATATATATTAATATTTATAAAGCAGGTATTTTTATTTTTTAAGTCTAGATTTTTTATGATTTGATTAACTAATAATTAATTAGCTTTTGCATTTGGCAGAGAGACTTTGCTCTTGCACAGATGTTTAGGTTTTATAGTGTTTATTGGGATTCTCCAGCCACCCATAAGCAGAATATAATGGGCAGTAACTTCCTCCCTGCTGTCCACTCCTGCTGACATTTCCTGAAGTTCTGCATGCTGGAGCTGTCTGGACTCACGCTGGCAGCTCAGGGCTTTGCTTTGCTGGAGATAGAGCTGTCGACCCAGTTATCACTGCAGGGGAGAGATTCTGCTTTCTAAAGCCAAACAGCATCTGAACTCTAACGGTTTTCCTGAGTCGGTTCAGGAAGTTCATATTTTTTCTTAACAGGCTGCTCTTTGCCTTTCCAGTGTACTCCACTTCACACTGAAACTTCGATGAAATCTGTTGCCATCATCATCAATATCATCATCAGGTGTTAATTATCTCATGTGTGAATCCGGATGTAAAGGGCTCTGTCATGGTTAATATTTGTGAACAGCCAAGCAGCAAACTGTCATGAATCGTTTTTATATCATCGTTCTGTCTGTCAGGGTTAAAGGCAAGAAGAGGTAACAAGGAGGCTTCCTGTCAGTGATGACAAACACATGAATCGCTTACTCTAAGATTTTGTGAAAACAGTGTGACACGGAGGTGACAATGTGTTTTATTGAATCTATGGTGACTATCAAATCAGAGAAAGAAAATGTTCACTTTTCTTCACAATCTTCACAAGCTTCTTGCATGAATGGCTCCTAAAATGTGGTTTTCATCTATGACTGCGTTCGCATGAACAGTGATGATCTGACTATTGACAAGCAGCATTTTCTGATTACAAATCTGAACAAGGACATATTTAGAATAAAATTGATCAGATTAAGAACTTTATTGCATGTATTTAGATTTTTTTCAAGTTAGCTTATATGTTAGTGCAGTTGTTGGAGACATTTTTTACATCAGAATATTAATATTAGTATATGAATAAATAAATATGGTTCTCTATTAGAGTATTCATTGCATTTTATGTCATACAGTACACAAATGTTTAAAAGTCTGGAGTCCATTATTTTTTTATGTTTTTGAAAAATGTTCTCATGCTCACCAAGGCTGCATTTATTTGATCAGTAATATTGCAAAATATTATTACAATTTTAAAATAACTGTTTTCTATTTCATTATATTTTAAAATGCTATTTACTCCTGTGACACAAAGATAAATTTTCAGCATCATTACTCCAGTCTTCAGTGTCACATGGTCCTTCAGAAATCATTCTAATATACTGATTTGATGCTCAAGAAACATTTCTGATTATTATCAATGTTGAAAACAGTTGTGCTGCTTAATATTTTTATTTGTGGAAACCATGATTTTTCGGGATTTTTTGATGTTCAAAATAAAAGTTCAAGAAAAGTACAAACAGGTTAAAGGTTCAAAAACATTCCATTCATCTTTTGAAAATTTGTAACAATTTAAAAATCTTTACTGTCACCTTTGATCAATTTAATGCATTCTTGCTAAACAAAATTTTAGAAATTTGAATAATAAAAAAAAAAACGTACTCACCCCAAACTTGGACAGTAGTGTAAACAGCAATCAAATGCATGCTTTATATTTATATAAACAAGGTTTTTTTTTCATGTTTTGTTATGATTTTGGTGATCAGGCCACGTTTAGGAGCTGTTGATGCAGAACTCCAGTTCATTCCCATGAGTTCACAAACCTTTGCTTGTGACCGTTTCATAGTGCAATATCAGACCAATAGAATAGCAAATAGCCCATTAGTCAACAAATAAATGGTAATGCTTCAGATTAGGCTCCACTGCACTCAGTTAAAATCTTTCTTTCCCTTTGTTATTGCCATATCCCTCTTTCTAATATTTCATATGGCATCATTTCATATTTGCATTCTGTTACAACAAACAAATGATTGAGTCATTTTAAATGCAGCTCTGCACCGAGCAAACGCCCTAATGCAGACCACAGCTCTGACCAGTGAAAGAAAACCCGACCTATCTCTCTCTCACTCACATGAAACCCATTTGCTCTTCCTTTACTCATTCACTCACTCTCTCACTTACACACTTATACACATAGAGTTTGGTAAACACACATATTGAAGGGTATTAGATGACATGCATATTCAGCGTCCACAGAAAGAATATGGATGTGTGGTGTACAGTAAATCAATAAGCATTCACATAAGAGTCTGGGATGGTGCCATACATTTCAAATTAGATTAATTGTCTCGTGGGATGGCTTCCCAGTTTCAGGAAAGACACAGTGGATATTTTGATGGATAGAATGTCTTTATTCTGCCCCACAAACAAGTCATACGCCAGTGTATTCAAATCAGATTTGGAATCAAACGAAGCCCGGCTCAGGATTGCACTGTGGGAGTTTATTGCCTTTCTGAATGCTCCGACCTGCTGAGGCTAGCAGTTACTGTGAGACACCATCACCTGAGAAGGCAAAAACCAATGTACTTTCTTTCAGAAGAAAACAACAGAATTCTTTTCAGAGCGTTCCTTGTGTTCAAGTGGGTGATTGGTGATCTGATCATGTTCTTTGGGTTTCACTGTTATCGTCTGATAATGCCTTTGATTCCATCGTTTGGTTTTGATTCGGGCAGCAGGCAAATCAGTGCAGTCTGTTTTAAACAGCAAGATATTAAGCCCTAAAGCATTGATTAATTTTGTATTTAAGCTGTCCGCTGAGCTCAGTGTTCAAACAGCAGTTACATACAGGTGGCTTGTTGAACTCAGAACTCAGAAGCCTTGCATTG
The DNA here is from genome assembly GCF_019924925.1 of Ctenopharyngodon idella. Classification (NCBI taxonomy): domain Eukaryota; kingdom Metazoa; phylum Chordata; class Actinopteri; order Cypriniformes; family Xenocyprididae; genus Ctenopharyngodon; species Ctenopharyngodon idella. The sequence goes on along the minus strand of NC_067222.1, from coordinate 36,147,540 downwards.
TAATTATTGTTAGGTTAAAATTTGTGCATGGTGGTTTTCATTGTGAAGTGTTTGGCTTTCATTTTATGGTTAAAGTGCCTCCTATTATGCTTTTTGCAATATTACCTTTCATGGAATGTGTAATGTAGCTGTTTGTGAGTGTAAACGACCTGCACAATAAATAAAGTTATTGTCTCTTAAAAGAAAGAATCGACTCTGAACAGTCTTCAGTAATTCGAATCCCACTTCGTTGAAGGGTACACATCACTGGATAACACATTTGCCTAATTCTACTCTGTCCGCTTGCAAACAACTTGACCCCCCCCTCAAACACTGTAGCTTTTTCTTGTGGTTAACATCATGTGTGTGTAGGACATGTGTTCTACTCTGTTAAAGAAAATGTGTTTTATTTTCACTTTCGAATGATGAGGCTGCGAAGAATCAGTGGTTAAAATTAATTTTTTTCAATGACACCAAAGCAGTACCAGTGCAGCTCTAAGTCTCCGGCTAAACGGCTAACTCATGTTGTAGTTCTGCCAATCAGCTGTGGATCCACTATTGTCTAAAAATATGTCAATTAATGTCTTAACTAAGTGACATTTACCACTGAGAAACGTCCTGCTCTATTCATGCTCGTGATTGAGTTTCTGGTTGATTGACTAATTTAGACGTTTCATCGTCGGACTCGGGCTCGAATTGATGAGGTAAAATCGATGCCATCTTTTCTGTCCATACATTGTATACAATCTCTTGAGAATTGATAAGCCTCCGGAGCTGTAGTTCAGTTATTGCAATGGGTGTTTCGTTTCCGGCATGCACTGTACGTGGTAGACCTATCACAACTGACTGGGCCATCTGACCAATCAGAGCAGAGTAGGCTCACATAAAGGAGGGGTTTAGAGAGACTCAATCTTTGATCTGCTTTGAACGAAACGTTTAAGAATCTTTGAGAAATGAGGTGATATTTTAATGTATATTATGAGAAAATGAAAGTGTTTTTTGACCTTTCATGCATGTAAATTTGTTGTAGGAGACTCCCAAAACAATATTATGAACCTTAAAAATGGCATAATATGGGCACTTTAAAGAGAGAGTTCACCCAAAAAATTCTGTTATCATTAACTGTCGTTCCAAACCTGTATGACTTCATTTCTTTAATGGAACAAAAAAAAAAAAAAAAGTTTTTTAAACACCAATGGAAGTATCATATCATCAGTTGGTTTATACCTCTTGTACTCCATATTCTAAGCATAAATATTATGTCCTTGTGTGAGTCGTTATTCACTGAAAATCTTGCATTCATGAGAGTGATTTGTCAACAAATGGATCTTTTAAATGAGATCTTTTACAAAAAATAATTTCATCCGGATCACAAAACTGAATCTGAATGATTTCAATGTGCTGATCTGCTCTCAGTGGATTAAAAAGAGATTATCAGTGAATAAGGACTTAAATTTTGAGATGTTTATCACACAGAGCTATCGAATGGCTTTAGTAGACTTGGAATATACTGTAAGACGAGTCATAAGAATACTTTTATGATAATTTTATGGAGCTTTTGCATCCTTTTTGAGCTTGAAAGCTCTATTCACTGGACGTGGCTCTTTTCAATTGAAAAGAATGAAAATTTCTTTAAAATTTCATGAAAAGAAATGAAGTCATGGAGGTTTGGAACAACACAGGGGTGCATAAATGATAACACAATTTAAATTTTTGGGTGAACTTTCCATTTAAAGCCTTCAGCTGCCTCTAAAACGTTGACCTTCCTTCTCTTTCTTAAAGGGATAGTTCACCAAAAAATTCATCATTTACTCACCCTCATGTCATTTTAAATCTGGATGACTTTCTTTCTTAAATATCTAAAAGAAGTGCTTATTTTTTATTGGGGTCTTTCCTTTTAACTTCCCAAAACGAAACACAGCAAAGACTACACAAGAACACACAAACTCTTCATAAACAATGTTATTATTTGAAGTCATGAGAATATGTCATGACAGCATTGAGCCGTGCTAATTGCGTTAGGGCAGAATGGCTGAGCGAGGCCGCCGACAGCCGGAGAGTAATCTCAAACAGAGAGCATGCTGGGATGAGTGATGAGCTTCTCTGCAGAAATGACATTTGTCTGCCTGATAAACCTGCGTGTTTTAAAACATTTTAACTAAAATTAGCTTAATGTGGTTCCCGCAGCAGGTGCTCCCACTCCCTTGATGATTCACTCCGTCAGGAGAGAATTTGACTCCGGAACATTAACGACTTTGTTTTACGAATGTTACATATTTGTCTTTTGTTCATTCGAACATTTGCTGTTTTGTTTCATGGGTATTTTTGAGAGTTTTTAGGAGCTATTGTTCTATCACTAATCTAAATAGGAATGGATCATGAAGCCTGAATGGTTGTTGAGATAGACTAGTCAATTTCGAAAATGTGTAGTTTTGAACATACCATACTGTGAACTGAGTCTACGGCATGATGAATGCGTCACTGCTATTTTCTCTGACTGATGCTGGAGTTCATTGTCGGTTTTTACAGTTTATAGAAATAGAGAAAATTGCGCTGTGATAATTTAAGAGACCATGAAAACCTAATGATGTGGCTTAGCAGGCTGTTAGGGTGCTGCAGTCAAGGCACAGGTTTGCAGTTATCAATGAGAGGCAGGATGCATTAGGCTAAGCCATTGCAAAGAGTTATTATAATCCTCTAATGCTGAATCCACAAGCTCTGCGAGTCACAGGTGCTATTATATGTCATTTACATACATTTGGTAGTTATTTTGAGCTATCAAAGGCTCCATCGTGCTATTTGTCCTTTTTATTTTCAATTACAGATGAGCAGCTTCATTGTTTTCTTTAGTCGGTAGTTTGTGATTTTTCAATTGAACATATTAGACCTGGTGCATATTATATCATTTTTAAAAAGTTTGATGTTTTTGTAATGGTGGCTCAAATTTGGCAGAATTTGCTGTGTGAATTACAATTTTTGCATGCTTTATTAGATTTAATACTGATTCGTGCTGTCAAAGTTTGAGTGAGAAGAAGGTTTCTTCTGAAACAAATCCGTTGATAATGTTTTTGTCCTATCTGAACAAAAGTGCCTAAAATGCACCTGCACAGATAATTAATGCTATTAAAATGCAAACTGCTGAAATATTCACAACATTAACAACAACAACAACACTGAAACGCTGCATCTGTCAATCAGATGCATGTGAAAGTTGCGTTTGTTACTATAGCAACAGTTGGCTCCCAGCATGTTTTCTTTCAGAATCATAATTGGTCTAATTCATTTTTAAGAATAAAATAAAGTTATATTGCTTCATTAAGAACTAACATGATCTAATAATAGACATGAGATATATTTATAATTTAACATTAACCAAGATGGACAAATGTGTGAAAAAGATATTCATTAATTCTTGAGAGTGTAAAACATGTTTGCTTATTTATTTCAATTTATTATTTAAAACATTTACATTGTATAAACATATACATGAACCTATTATGAATGAACTTGAATTAGCATGTTTATAAATGAACATTAATCTACATTTATAAATGCTGTAAAAGTTATTGTTCATCATTAGTTCATGATACCTAATGCATTAAAGCTGCAGTCCGTAACTTTTTTTGGTTAAAAATTATTCAAAATCAATTTTTGAGCAAGTACATAACCAGCCAGTGTTCAAAACTATCTCCTTACCTTAGCCCGATTCACAACGGTTAGCTTGTAATAATGTTTCCTAATTCGAGTGGTACTGGTGGGTTTCCACGGGAAATTCGAGCATGCCGTCATTCGTCTTTGCGTCATTACGAGCGTCTGTTTACATGAAGAAAGAGTCCCAGCTAGTAGGCTAAATCACATGTGAGGATGCTGCAGGTGACGGATCATTTATAGCCTTTTCTCACAGCTGCAATAATTAAACATCAGTTTGATGGCGGATTGTATTGTATGTCAAAAGGACAATTAGAGATTATACTATACAGAAATTGAAATCTACAGGTAACTCTAAATACACACAAAATACACATAGTCACGCAATGCTGATGTTGTTAACATTAACAATTTGAGAACAAAGTATAACAATAATAATTTGCACGTTTTGATGTGATATGAGCTAAGCGACCGTTAGATTTAATCACCATTGGCAGCAAGATTTATTGTAATGCTTTTTTTTTTCTCTGTTGGTCAGAACAAAAGTGGCAGACATGTTACTTACTTGTTCAGATGACATTTTCCAGTGAAAATTTTTATTTTGGTCATACTTCCAAGACATAGAATCTGTGATTCCGAAGTATAGTATCCACACCGGTGCGGTGACTGACAGCAAACATTAGATTCATCCGCGCTGACCCACATAAAGATGATATTTCCGCAAATAACTGCAATTGCAGGTTTCAAACAGAGATGGCGACAAAGAGGCAAAACTTATGGATTGCAGCTTTAATTACATTAATATTGATGAATTGAGTCTAATTACAAAGTGTTACCAAAACAACTTATTTTCTAGTGCTCCGTTTTGTATTCCATTCACTTAAAGTCATTATGAGAGTCCAAAAAGTACTAGATCACCCTGACTCAACTAGATGAACTCTGATAGGCGAATATATCAGAGTTCGTCTAGTTACTCCCATCCACGCGTCTGTTCTGTCAGGCCGTGCCTCAGAGATCCAGGACCATTAAACTCAGGTTAATTTCTCATTACACAACTTCACAGGACTTCAGCTCATCATAGGGATGGGGGCGTCTCAATGAGCAGGTAAAGCCGATTCCACTATAACGGCCACAGAGGTTAATTTGATTCTTTCACTTGTCAAGAGCTTACAGGACTCCCCAAACTAGGTTTTCATCTTTTCCATCTGTAAAGTTACTTCCAATTTCAGATCCATCTGTAACGTTGGATTTCAATTTCTGACCCAGCAGAGCTGAAAGGCGGGATGGCGAATCCTCCCATCTTCCTCAGCCTCGGTGACCCCTCGGCCCGGCCCGGCTTAATCTTGGAGCAGAATTCCAAGCAGTCCTCTTCCTTATTCATTCACTAGCCGTCTTCTCTCTCTTAGGCAACCCAACTGCTGAGGATTTAATTAGGATTCACAGAAACGAAGAGCATTCCGGTGCCTTTGTATGATGACCTTGTGGTAGGATCCCCAGAACTTCTAATAAAGGATGCATGCTGATCCTTGCCTGTCCAACTTAAAAACAAAACTAAGCGAAAGGAATAACACATTATCAGCATTACAGTTGCAGAAACACATAAATTAACGCTGCAAGATAAATCATCAGAGGTTGCTCTTTGGTGTATGTTCTCCCATGGGGAAATGCCTAAAGTTTTCAGTTCAATTTGCACTGTCAATTTCGAGGGACTCGACACTGAGAGCCTCAGCAGTTCTCATTTTCAAGCAGTCAATCTGAGCACAGATGAAGAAAAATAACAAGAGGGGAAAAACAACAGTTGCCTGACATCCATATGGGTTGCCAAGGTCTGACGTCTCAGTGTATGCTCAAGGACTTTGTCATGCTGTAAATATCGCTCGTCTCATGAATTGTGTGTGCCTTGCAGACGGAGATACAAATGACCTCTTTTGGGCTTTGTTTACTGTTAAAGCCTTGGTCACTGTCCTTGATGTGATCTTAGTTGTTTCTTCAGAAATAACATGCACTGTAGTTAAGATGAACTAAGATCAATATAATTCTGTTAAAAGCGATATTAATGGTGACGTGTGTAATTTCTGAACCACCAAATTGAACTGCAAAACTGGTGGTGAAACATTTTCTTTACTATATTGAAATGTTAGCATATATATGTTACTTCTAAAAATGCATTTTGTCTGAGAACAAAGCATTAAGATACTTTTTGTGTACAATTTTCAATTGGTCAGACAGACAGATAGTCCCACCCCAGATTTATGCTGTTGATTAAGCTAGTTTTGCGGTGGTGGGCTGCTTAAACGCGTTTACGTTTTTGAGGTGGAAAATAAAGGAATAGTTCATGCAAAAAAGAAAACTGTCATCATTTACTCTCCCTCATGTAGTTTCAAATCTGAATGACTTTCTTGATTGTGTAGAAAAAAAATTTTCCCCATACAATGGGAGTCATTGGGCATCAAAATGTATTTGGTTAGGGGCCGTTCACATATCGCGTCTTTTGCGTGCGCAAATTCGTTATTTCAAATGTAGGCGCGTGGCAGGCGCGCTTATAATGGAAGCGACGTGGTCACAACACATGTGCGGTGCGTTTTCCAGGCGCATCGAGATGAAAATTCTTAACTTTTCAGAATGCCGCAAGCGCACCGCAGGTCATGTGACAAGCACCAACCGATCAGCTATGGCCTTTCCGTAACAAAACTGAAAGCTCAGCCGAACAGCTGATCATAGCTGTACAGGGCGGGTTTTGTTTCTCATCTCCATCAATATATATAGTAGTAAAGCTAATGCAAGGGCTAGAAATCAATTAATCCTTTGCTGATACTTCCTACTCCTCGTGGAGAGCGCAGTTCATGGTTGTATAGCAACAACAGACGCCACGGGAGTGCAAGCGACGCGACCACGCTTTTCACGCGCTTTATGCGCGATATGTGAACGGCCCCTTACCAACATTCTTTATATCTTCTTTTATGTTCCTCAGAAGAAAGTCAGTCAGGTTGGGAATGTCATAAGGTTGAGTAAATGATGACAGAGTTTTCATTTTTTGGTAGAACCCTTTAACTTACAAATGGTTGTCTGTTTTTATTAGCAGTTACATAAATCAATTTTATTAATAAATATCAGATCAAAATCAAACATTTTCTTTTTTAAAAAAAATAAAGGTAATATTTCCGCCATCATATTTTGCTGACAATCAGTATTTTCCACAAAGAGATTCTTTAAGGACCTCCACTTTCATTTGTATTCGGTGTGGATGTACAGTAGCTGTGGATGGCAGATTCTTCACAGAAAGTTTTTATTTTACATCAGCTTTGGACATTTCTATAAGGACTTCATTTATACTAGTATCGGCAGTTTAATTTGATTCATTGCTGAATGAATGGCAGCCTGCAAACATATATTGGCACTTTAATTGTGAGTGATTTTCAGATGCAGAGGCCCATTCAGATGCATTGGAAATTAATTTATTATCATTTCCAAATGTCAGAAGAAATTTACATTTATTAATGTCAAATGAGTTATTTGGTCAAGTATCAATGCGCATTGAATGTGGGCATTAAGCGTTTTGTTTTGCTTCAAATGTGCAGTAAGCTGTTTAAGGGTTTCGGTCAGAGACATTTTTCACAGTGCAAGAGCTCCTGTTGTTTGCTTATTTTAACCCATAATGATGTTTGAGCTTTTGCACCATTGGCACAATTGATGAATGATTTAGTGTCTAACCAAGTAAATAGCTAATGTGTGCAGTTGAATGCATTCGATTAGGCATATTGTCATGGAGTGCTGCTGTTAAATTAAAGAAGCACCATGTCAAAGACATCATTGCATTGCATCAAGCGTAGTGTTAAATGCATGAATTTAAATGCAGAAGTTTTTTTTAATTCACTGTGTGCCATTTGTTGGCTTATACAATAACACTGTTCTTTCACTCTTGAGTCTTCCTGTCTTTAGCAATTAACATCCATGACTGACTAGTGAAGACTTGCAAATTTGTCTGCAAATGAGAGAAGTTGCTTCTCGAGCTGTCAGATCGGCCATTCTCACTCCTCTTTACTGGAGGTATATTGATGAAGTCTCTGTGGCACAGAGCGCTTGTGAAAATCATAATTTTCTGTTATTTCCCTTGATAATTTTAACAGCAATTATTAATTCCGACTAATAGATCTCAGTTGTCCATGCAGTTCTCATAAACACTCCTGTTATAAACAAAGCTGTCGACACCGTACAATACAGCTCTTGCCTGAAATAAACTTGTGAGAACAATTTAAAATCTAGTTGTCACTGGTTACAGTCCGGGACAGTTTTTGTGCGTTTATATGTGGTTTTGTGAGGTGTCGTATTTACATTATAGTGTACACCAGTGTTTCATGCATTCAACACAAACTCGATTTGCAGACAAATGACTCTTATGAACTGTTTCGTTGAGTCAATAAAAAGATTCACTTACACAGGCAGTGAACTGTTCAAATTCTGAACTAAACTGACTGTCTCACTTGAATAGTGAATCTTTTTTTTGTTTTTGTTTTTTGGATAACTTAGTTTTATTGTAATAGGCCTAAATGTTATTCTAAAAAAGTATTCATTGGTCATTGTTTAGCATAATGAGGTCACTTTGAATCAATTGTAAGGGAAATTTTGTTTTGGTGAAAAACTAGCAGGTGAATTACATCTATATATATAGTCCAGGGATTTTCAGTGTTTTAGATGCCACAGACCCCCAAATATGATCTTAGTCATGCGAGGGACCCCCATCCTAAAATGTAAAAGTCTCAATGATCACCCTTCATCTTCAGATAAAGAGCACATGCAGCAGATGAAACACTGACTTCACATATGAACATCAGTGGCTTTTTTTACCACCCATGCACTAAGGCTGGAAGATATGGCCAAAATGTATATCGCAATATATTTCTTAATTTCGGTCGATATGATATAGTTCCGATATTTCACGCTGAAGCGCTGAGGGCTCTGCGTTTTTTACAAATACAACACTGACCAACCGGCACATTCTGCTTGTCCAACGTCAACAAGAAGCATAATAATGCAACTAAATTATTTAAAACAAGAGACAAAGCAAATACATTTTTATATAGAAACAGTACAGAAACAAACTATCTGTGAAATGAGATACTAGGAACACTTCCACAGATATTCCATATCATAACAAGCAAAGTGTCTCAACAGAAAAAAAACAAACAAACAAAAAAAAAGGCGTTTTCAGCACAGCGCCTAGTGTTTTCAGCTGGACACGCGACCTTTCTACTCTTTCTGATGGCTGCGTCCTGAATGTCAGTCAGTGACAAATGCTGTAATGTATATTTTTTGTATATACATATATTTTGTATAAACATATATTATATGTTTGTATTTCTACACCAATATTTTTCTCCTCATGGGCATGAAATGACACAAAATCTCTATCCTGATAGAAAGGTACTCCATTGATAATCTCAATTAGATGCTTTCAAGTGGCGCATTAGTATTTAAATCTGTTTCCCCTGATGCAGCAGATTTATCTGTGATAGATAACGTCAAGCCCGCTGTTTATGTCAATAGCTATGCCGTATTGTCCCCGAGATGTATGGCGATACAATGCAGCGTGAACAACACCGCCTTGCCTGAGAGCATGATGTCTCCATGCCCGTACAACCTCCCCTGACTGGAGCTAATTTGTCCTGGAATAAGATAACACAGGAAGCCATTTCTTCTGGACACCTCCTATCTGCTTTTATCTGTTCCCTGCAATGCCTGGCAGGTCTGCCCTCTGTTCCTTAAAATGAGATTTTCGTAGCATGAATGCAAGGTGAATAAACATGCCTTGATAGACATCAAAAGACTCAGGCGAGTGTGGCTGGAGGTTAACTCTCTCATCTGCTTTTCATCAATTTCTTCAAAGGGAGAGTAGTTTTCTTCTTGAAAGAGCTGGTGGGTAGTATGGGGCCGTTCTCAACACCTGTGACTCCTCACGGCTTATGCCATGTTTCCAAATTCCTCAGGTACACTCACAGTGCAACATATTGTTACAAATCCGTAGTCACTTTTGAAGACAGGAGCAGGATTATTAAAGACTCAGATATACTTTATTTTCCAAGTTTGTCATGTGTGCACTAGGGGTACAATGGTTCAGATTACTCACGGTTCTGTTTGTATCACTGTTTTATGGTCACAATTTCGGTACTGTTCGTTCACTTAAGACATAAGCTACTATGTCTGCTATACTCGCTAAGAAGGGCATGTTGACATCATTTTTGTTTGAATTTGTCCGTTCAAGCTCAAGAAGACTTGAAAGAGAACTTAATTTAGTGTTCACACGCTGTCTGAAACACCTCATTCTGTGTGCGCACTTTGGATGTGTGCACACAACCTTTCACACGGTGCGCGCAAGTTCTCTTTGATGTCTTCTTGTGCTTGAATGTTTAAACTGGGAAGGCTTAAAATGATAAACCTCTGTGACAATGCAGCACTTGCCCAATTGGGACAGTGATAGTTCCGTCAACTGTCCCAAGCGTCTTTCACACTGGCGATCAATACCCAGGTGATGACAGCGTAAATTAATGGTCATATTACAGCTAATGGCACTCGCATCAAACAAAGTTTTCCCGCCTTCTAAGTAAAAGAGCCAATCGCTGATTGATAAAGTCATTGCATCACTGCAGCTGCCATTAGAGGCTCCGTTTCCCATAGAAACCTGAGACTCGCGCTTAGGACTGCACATATCCATTGGCTCATCTAGCCTGAAAAATAAGCTTTTTTAATGCTATTTGAGCATAAGAAACAACATTTATGGGACACCTCATGTCAGATTTTGTTGCTGATTTGAAATATGTTATTTAATTGTGAGTTTGTCAAGCATTTTTGAGATTTCAGGATTCCTCTATTCAAATTGATAGGACTTGGTCTTGGATGCCCAAAATAGCTGCCTGGAGGCATTACAAATATGGCCTCCAAGTGAACAGACTTTCTTTGAAACGGACTTTGACTGCGACACACCAACACTTGAGGAACTGTGATAACAGCAATAGATTACCATACTAACAGTTGATTGGACAGCTACTCTCACGTGAAACACATGTGAAGCAAGTGGAACTCTGTCCGCGTTTCGCATTATTATAGATGCCTCGTCAGATTTGAGATAAAATGTTTGCATGTTGAACTATGGGTGGAGAACAGCATGGTTCGATTTTTGAGAAGTGGCTCTAGTGGTGCGTGGCTGACCTGAAATCCATGCAGACACAAAAACTGGGCTGCACGCAGACTGTACGGATGACGTGCTGGAGGAGAACATGGTCAAGGGTAGTATAATTTTGGCTTTACTGTGCCCACAATTCCCAAAGATTCCTTACGGATATTTTGCTAACAAATGATCTGATCCCTTTTGATTTTTGTTATGAAGGGAATGTGCCAGTAGACGTTCCTTAAATATCTGTCATCCAACTTCCTCTTTGAGCACATGGACATGGTGGAAGCAATTTGAATGGGAGGTGAGGCCTACTGTAAGAGCCATGATGGCCTTGACTGGTATATTTTGATATGTGAACTGTCTGCATGCATCAAGCAAACCACACCTTGATCCACATTTTGAGCCATCTCAAATAATGCAACTAATAGAACTTTGTGCATTCCAATCGATGCCCCACAGTAATTAAACTGTTTAACCAGTTCTCATTAAACCTTTTTTACAGTTTTATTGTGGTCATAAATGACACATTGTTTTCCTTCTCCATTCCGGAGAAATCACACCATTTCTGCTAGTCATTCAACAATCAAATAGTTGATTAGTGACTAGAATATAAGGCAGTAAATATCACATAGCCAACATTGGCATATGGGAGTGATAAAATAACTAAATGTACGTTTATACAACCGTTTCAGTCTTGTTATTTGGTTGTCTTGAACGATTATGCAAATGTCCTGCTTTTACCAATAGAAAGCTGCTTTGAAAGTGACTTCTGTGTGAGCTGTGCTTCATACATTGCAACACTTCATGACAATGGATAATGGACTTTTTTTGCCTGTGAAATTTCACTGAAATTTTGCACCTTTAGTCATTCAGGTAGTTCCACACATCCCTACTAAGAACTGTGTGTTAAGGGTTTGTGAAGGATCTGGTGCATTTCTTCTTCGTTCTTCTCACAAATGTTTCTTTGTTCTTGTAATAAAGTAATCACCCGGTTATGAACCAGTATTTGGGTTTCACTTTCAGGCTGGCATTGATATGGAACAACTGTCCCAGTCCCAGAGGTGACTGGATGGAAAAGTGTAGCTCAGAGAATGGCGTGTTTTTGGGTATGAGTGCCATGGGCAGGATGAAGTTGGCACCTTCCCTGGGCTCTCATGCATCAGGGACATGCCAGACGAGGAGTGGCACAGTCTCAGTGATTCAAAATGAGCCGGCAGCGGTTCGCACAGAACATTGTGCCCATTACTGTGTAGATGCTGTCCCGCAGGAACGAGCCATTTAGACATGGCTATCTCTTCAAGCTGCTAAACAGATGTTGATTGCTGAAGAGAGTACAGAGTATTGCTCAAGATTACTGACTCGTGGTCAGAAATGCCTTTTAAAGGCTGTTAGTATGTTGAAAGGTCTCATTGGGTCCACATGAGCTATATCTCTTTTTATAGTGCACATATATTTTTATTAGAAACATCTGCTGATCTTTTTTGATTGAAAACTATAGCCTAGTGGTTAAAGACCTGGACTGGTAGCTGAAAGCTTGTAGATTCAAACCCAGCAAGAGACGATCCTTGAGTTATCCTAGTGGGATTGTTCCTGTAAATTAAGATGCTGATGTTGCGTCCAGTGAAGCCTGTAAATTTGAGTAGCAAATGAAGACAACTTTAAATGCTGTTGTATTTATCTTCAGGAATACCCAAATGTACTTCTCTACTTTGTATTTTAAGTCAGAGGACCTCTAAATATGAAGATCCCCTTGTAAGGGAAGCATTTACTAAAATATAAAGACGGCTTTATATTTTCATGTAGTCATTGTACTAAATCAGATTATTTAAATATTGACTTGAAATTATTATTATTATTATTATTATTATTATTATTATTCCCATCTAATTACCCCCAAGCATCCTCTTCAGATCCCTGGAAGTCCCTGGATCTCACTTGGAAAACTTAAGGATAGAATTACTTTTAAACTGAGTAAACACAGCTGATAAAACTATCTTAAACCAGCCCACAGTGGACCTTGGGCTACTTTAAGCTGTTTTTGCTTCTTTTTTTTGCTTTAAAACAACTCATTTTGCCTTCAAAAGTGTTTAGAGTCATCCAAATATTGTATTTTGAGTAAAAGTGAAACAGCCCAGACATGAGTCCAGGGTCCAGCATTTGTCTCTACACCTCATTTAACCTCTGGGCTGAAACAGAAAACTCCCAGCGAGGCAAACACTGCAACAATATTCTGTATGTGTGCGTTTGCTCACTCTGGTTTTACCTCTCCAGAAGCTATTGATCTTTCTCTCATTATCACCAGGACGACAAAAATAGTGTAGTGCTGTAGCTGAGAATCACTGTTCACTGCTGAAGTTAAATTTTAAGGGCTTATTTTTACTCATTAAGCTCAGCAGAGATGGCGGCGATCAATTACGAAGTTGTTACGTACAACTGTCAGTCGAGTTACTGTTTCACCTATAAGTAAGTTTATTTTTATGTCTCCATCTGGCCTGTGATCACACACTATCACGTGCCTACACCTCTGATCCATACTTGCGGGATTTCTTCGCATGCTTTGTCAGCCCCATTCTTCACGCCGAGAAACTGAGGATGGCATGTCTGGCTATTGTCCAACCAGAGACCTTCACGCAAAGATTCAATCTCACCTCCGAGGCCCTTGAAAGAGTTGTATGAAAGTTGTCAGGAACTGAGCAGCGAATCAGAAATTCCTGTCCTGGCCTTCTCGTCTTGCACAGGTAGTTAAGCAGACAAGGGTGTGCTAATTCCTGCTTGACGAGGCTGTCGGCGTACGTGCGCTGACTGACAGGTGATGGACAACTTTCAAAGAGATCAGAAAACTTTTATAGGAAGCTTGATGTGCCTCACAGGAGCTGGGTTAATTACACATCTCGAAAAATGGGCTGTTTTCTATAGCGATTATGATTGCTTCAAACACAGGCTTTAAAGGCATGTCATTATCAGTGATTCACAGAGGATTAGGGCTAGACTCGGCCTTCCTGTGACGCACACGCTCCTGCCGGATTACTTTACGACTCCCCAGCGTTGTAACTTTGTTGATTCTGCTGTAAGCCATTGTAACGCTTCATGTTTGCGAAATACTTGCGGTTTGATTTGCAAATGCTTGTCATTGCAATTCATCATCGTGGTAGCTCTGTAATGATCTGAATTGCAAAGTGAAAGGTGAATAAACAAGGCTCAATAGATGTAAAACGGCAAATTTAAATCCCAGAGTACAGCCGTTCTGTGGATTATATCTTTCCATTGTTGGATGTAGGAGCTTGTTTTATTCTCAGCTGGAACAAGCAACGTTTGTGCATGTTGGGCAAGTTCTTTTCTCTTCGTGTCCTGCTGACTGTGCCAAAAGCCGCTGGCCTGCACTCTCTGCCCAACAGGAAGTACTTCTTCCAGCCAATTATCAGTGATCAACGGGCACAAATAATGAGTAAAAAAATCTTGCTTTTGTTTTGATTTAATGTGTATGTTACAGGCGCACACTGTGCTTTTTCACAATTGTTGCTCCTTAGATTTATATATGTCAGTAGTGAAGCAAAGGCAGATATGTTAAAATCAACATTTTTAATCTTAAGAATTTGATCACGATTGACTGAGAATCTCTAAAATCCAAGCAAAAATATACTCTAATTTTGTTAATGAAAAGAAAATACTAATGAAAATTAATAAAAATAATAAAAAGATTTGAAAAAAATTTGAAAAAGATTTGGAAAAATTTATATAAATTATAATGTGCAATTATAACGTAAAAGAAGCATTAAATAATGATATATTTTACACTAATGTTCAGGTCGGTAAAATTTTGTAATGCTTTTAAAAGAAGTCTTTTTTGCTCACCAAGGCTACATTTATTTGATCAAAAATAAAGTAAAAACACTAATATTGAGAATTATAACTTGAGTTATAAAGTCAGAATTGCAAGATATAAACTTGAATTATAAAGTCCGAATTATAAGATATATACTCGCAATTGTGAATTATAAAGTCAGAATTGTGAGATATAAAACCGCAATTGTTAATTATAAAGTAAGAATTGTAAGATTTATACTCAAAATTGCGAATTATGAAGTCATAATTGTAAGATATATACTCGCAATTGTGAATTATAAAGTCAGAATTGTAAGATAAAGACTCGCAATTGCGAATTAAAAAGTCAGAATTGTAAGATATATACTCGCAATTGTGAATTTTAAAGTCAGAATTGTGAGATATATTCTCACAATTGCGAATTATAAAGTCAGAATTATAAGATATATACTCGCAATTGTGAATTATAAAGTCAGAATTGTGAGATATAAAACCGCAATTGTTAATTATAAAGTAAGAATTGTAAGATTTATACTCAAAATTGCGAATTATGAAGTCATAATTGTAAGATATATACTCGCAATTGTGAATTATAAAGTCAGAATTGTAAGATAAAGACTCGCAATTGCGAATTAAAAAGTCAGAATTGTAAGATATATACTCGCAATTGTGAATTTTAAAGTCAGAATTGTGAGATATAAACTCGCAATTGTGAGAAAAAAGTCAGAATTGACCCTTTGCAAAGACCCGCCCCCCTTAGTCACTGTTGCTTTGTCCGAGAAGCCATGGCGTCACGCCACACAGAGTGAAAAATACATCGCGGAGCAAAGAGGACACTGACAACACATCGACAGACAAGACAGAGCAGGTTACTTATGATATTAAACAAAGTCCCAACTTTCAAACTGTGTAATTTTTTAAGAAAATTGAACAATAAAAACAGTTTTGTGGCTCTTTAATGTGTCGTGACAGATCGCTGTAGCGCCTCAGCTCGTGAACCGATCATCTGTTCCTACTAGTTAATTTATAGCATCAAATAAACATGAATGAACATGAGAAGGAATGTTGTTTCAAACACGGAAAGATGTCAGTACACACCATTTCTCAAGTCCAAGTCCACCGAGGTTAATCTTCTAACTCCTGACTGCTTTGTTGGACAAAATGGCGGATTCTGCGTTATGATTGGTTAGATCGCTTGTCAATCAAACTCCCGGCGAAGGGTCAATTGTGAGATAAAAAGTAGCAATTACCTTTTGTATTTTTTTTTTTTTTATGTGACAGCAAAATAGCACTTGACCTAATACAAAATTAATGCTGATCTGACTTTGTAGATTGTTTTATCAACTCCAGTGTGTGTAAAATTTGTTTAAGACTGAGATCTGTTGACACAGTCATCTTGTAATTTCGTTCTTGGTGTTCCACTTATTGCAGTTTCACAATTCTAGCTAAGAACATGATGTTATCAACCATCTCACTTACTGCCGCTGCTCAATTGAGTCAGAAAAGCTGATATCATCAGCAAACGCTGTGCACTACTCTTACATTTCACTGGCAGCTAAATTATGGGTCACTCTTTTGCAAGCCTGCTCTCTTTTTAAACACTGAACAGTGTTGAAACGTCTCTGAAATTATTATTAGATTGAAATGAAAGGGGAAAGCCTGTCTTGTGTCTGTTTAGTGGTTATTGGAGAGGCTGCTCATAATTTAGAGCATTTGCGGAATTGAAAGGGACGTCTTTGAACTGCCTGTGTAGTCTAAAGAACAGTAAAATGAAATCTTTGAGAGAATTAGTCAAAGTAAGAAGGGGGAAAACACAAGCACACAGCAGATGAATCCAACATGTGCCGCCACTGTGTTTCAGCCTCTACCGCAGATTGCATCAATATACACATTCTTGCAATTCTTGTTTATTTGTCTAACCATGTGGTCTTGAGTGAGATTATGAAATGATTTAGAGTTACAGATCTTTTTCACAGCCCACATCGCTGTGTAAAATATTAAAAAACAGTCAATAGCAGTTTAGATTTTCTTCAGCGAGTCCTATATGTCTTGTAAATTTTTGAGTGGTGGGTGAAAAAAAGTCTTATGTACTGGGCTGGATGCATGAAGTCCTTTCTTCACAGAACCTCTTTGAAACAGGCACTATTGTTTGATTACCAGCACCAGAATCTCATATGCACAAAGACTTTATCCAGAAACATCTCGCATTGCTGTTTTCACAAAGCAGATGAGATTTCGTTGAGGTTCTTTGCTGTGAACGTGTACGGTAACATGAAAATGGAGACATGAGCTCCCTATGTTCACTTTTAATAGCCTGAGGCACTATAAAAGTAGTTTGAAGCTTAACATTGAACAAATATCAGAAACATGTAGAGAATTGAACTTTTTATGAGTTAACTCAGATTTAGCACTTTAAACCGAAGCCAGAGAAAATCATCACATTGCCAGCACCATATTGTCAGTTGGTTTTAAAGGGTCAGTTCACCCAAAAATGAAAATAATGTCATTTATTACTCACCCTCATGTCGTTCTACACCCGTAAGACCTTTGATCATCTTCAGAACACAAATTAAGATCTTGTTGATGAAATCCGATGGCTCAGTGAGACCTCTATAGACAGCAATGCCACTGAAAATCTCAAGATCCAGAAAGGTACTAAAACATATTTTAAAACTGTTCAGTGGTTCTACCTTAATATTATAAAGAGACGAGTACTTTTTGTGCACCATAAACAAAATAATGACTTTTTAACAATATCTCGTGATGGCCGATTTCAAAACACTGCTTCGGAGCTTTATGAATCTTATGGTTCGAATCAGTGATTCGGATCTCCTATCAAACGGCTAAACTGCTCAAATCACGTGACTTTGGTGCTTCGAACCACTGATTCAATTCTTAAAGCTCCGAAGCAGTGTTTTGAAATCGGCCATCACGAGATATTATTGAAAAGTCGTTATTTTGTTTTTGGTGCACAAAAAGTACTCGTCTCTTTATAATATTAAGGTAGAACTGTCACATGAACTGTTTTAAATATGTTTTTAGTACCTTTATGGATATTGAGATTTTCAGTGGCATTGCTGGCAATAGAGGCCTCACTGAGCCATCGGATTTCATCAAAAATATCTTAATTTGTGTTCCGAAGATGAACGAAGGTCTTACGGGTGTAGAACGACATGAGGGTGAGTAATAAATGACCGAATTTTCATTTTTGGGTGAACTAACCCTTTAACACTTTATACATAACTGCAACATCAAAAATATATTAGAAAAACGTATTTACAGTACTGTTCAAATGTTTAGGGTTGGTAAGATTTTTTTAATGTTGTTGAAAGAAGTCTCTTATTCTCACCAAGGCTGCATTTGTTTGATCTAAAATACAGTACTGTAAAAACAGTAATACTGTGAAATATTATTACAATTTAAAATAATTATCTATTTTAATATATTTTAAAATGTAATTTATTCCTGTGATGGCAGAGCTGAATTTTCAGCATCATTACTCAAGTCTTCAGTGTCACATGATCCTTCAGAAATCATTCTGATATGCTGATTTGCTGCTCAAGAAACATTTCTTTTTATTGTCAATGTTGAAAACAATTGTGCTGCTTAATATTTTTGTGCAAAAATATTAAGCTTGTATATAAATATCTTGTATACAGTATAAATTAGGAAATTATTATTATGATATGATGTGTGTTCATGTGATTTTAGTCTTAATAAAATGCTTTGCTCTCATTTTCATTTTCCTGATAAAATCAGGAAGCATTTAGCAGTGATGCAACAAAACTGAGAGTAGAGTATTTGGAATTGGTGTGTAATCAATGTTACAAGTATATTTTAACATTCTCATGCTGTCATAGAGAATGATGGGACAAGTCGTGTAACTTTTCTTTTCATAAACCATTTTCTGCCAAACATGATCGTCAACAATAAACAAAATGTGCACAAAAAATTTATTGCTTTAATAAAAGATAGCAATGTATAAACCCCAATATCAGATGCATTTGCAAACCTGTAGAATGACAAAGCTACAGTTGGACAATTCACGTCAAACAGACAAGAGAACGAATGTTGCTCTGTGAGTTGACAACATGCCTTAGTAGGCAAACGACAGATGGAGGAGCTTCTCGTTCGATGAAACTTTGAGACATGGGGCTCCCTGAAGATTCCCCCAATCCATCTGCAGTACACGGTTGGGCGTGTAGTTATGACACCGTCTCTTAATCGAACTAGCACCGCGCCTTTGACCCTGTCCCTGAGGCCACCTGATAAGAAGACGCCCCGCCACCTGCTGCACGTCAATCACTCACAGACTCTCAGCACACTAAAGGAAAGCAATCTTTCACTGATGTCCCTCAGATTACCTTTTCAATATCCCACACATCTCCAATAATATCAAATCAACTGCACAGCAAAATTTATCACTGCACTATAAATACTGTAATTTTGTCACCGTTTTATAATAGAGTAGACTGACTCTGCAGTGCCTGCTGAAAACTCCAGCTTAAGATGCTAATAATTGTTTTAGAAAATGCTAGGTGGTTTCTGGCTGGCATAAGCTGACAATTAGACCATTTTGGATAAGCAATGAGCTAGCTTTTAGGTGGTCAAGCTGGGTTTTTGGAACAAAATGTAAACCAGATAATGTTAATGGCTAATGGCTAATATCCAATGTGGACAAACTAAAAACCAGGGGATTTGAGTTACAGGATTTGCAAGTACCTCAAAATGTTTTCTCTGAAGGATTAGCATTAGCAAACAGCATTAGCAGCATGGACACATTTTTATGAAAAAAAAAATGTGAAGTTTTAGTAATCTGTTTACAGTGCTGTGGTGTTAGCGCACATGCTTACAACATTTAAGAGCAGAGGTGCTCCTCTGGGGATGCAGGTTTAAAAGTTGAAAGTTGAAAGTTTTAATGCTCCTCTTTTTGTTTCAGAATTTCTCAAGTTTCAGCTAGGGAATGTAAACGGTCAAGCATGTCTAGCCAAAAATATTTACCATGGTCGAAAAGTTAGAAGGCAAGGGGGCGCAAAAAGAGAGTAAGAATCAATAAGCAATGTTTTGTGTGAATCACATATGAAATAACAAGGTAAACAGGGTCAAATTTTATTTGTTGGATGTATGGCTGCAGTTTTAGTGTCCTTTGTCAGTGCACCTGCCTCACGTGACACTGGTTTGAATTGGAGAGGTTTAGGGGGGTAAGTGTAATGCAGGCCAGCTGGTAAGCACTGTGTAAGTAAACCTCACTCCCCTAGCCTCATGAGGCACACTAGCGACTGACGCTAGGGATTTTGGTTTTTAGCATTCTTTAGCATCCCATGCTGGTTGATGCTGGTTTGAATCCCGTTCTGAACTGTGCAAGTTGGACCATTAACACTTAGTAGACATCATGCCTATATTATGTGTTGAGCAAACTACTCAAATTTAGCTAGCTATGCTATTGACTACTCTACAAAAATATTAGTTAAGCTGCTCTTCAAAGAATGTAGCTATTTGCACTACAAACAACATTGAGAATAGTCATCTGCTATTTGAACTAATACTTGTTTGTAGCTAACAACACTACTGCCTTGCTATTGAGAAATTTAGTTAAACTACAGTAATAGCTTACTTTTTTTTATACTTTTTATTGCATCGCTACTGCCCATCATTACATGTAACTCTGTGAGAATTTTTGTTTTAGCCTGTTTTATTATCTGCCATGCAATAAGTGTGACAGCTTAGAAAAGTCCTCAGCAAGCCGCACAATTTGAGGTATCATTCATGTCTGTAGCACAAGTGGAGCAGGACGAGTTACACGTCAAAGCCTAATACTTCGGTTTAATGGTTTATTCAAATCTCTAACCGTAAGTATGAGCAATAGTAATATGCTTGCTAAGGCTAGCATCACTAAATATAGACATAGCATAAAAAGATATGTTATTGTCTCTATAAAGTTCTCCCAGCTTTAATGAAGACTTGATGGCGGTGTATCCAGGAGCTCCAGGATGAGCTGTGGAGGCCTGTCAGGACAGCAGGCCCACAGATCTAATGTTCCCTCGTTTATAGGGCTTGGTGTTCAATGGAATGAAAAGGCTTTTCATTCCTGCGGTTCGACTAGGGAGGAACATTCAGGCAGACAGCTGTGCACATTGAAGGGAACTCTCTTGCCCCTCCTGTTAGAGGAGAGACCCAGCGTGTGTGTGGCTTTGGAACGCCTCATGTGTGTGTTAAGACTAAGAGAGGGTGGGTGGGGTAGACAAAAGGTCTGGCCTTAGTAGGGAGTCGGATATTTTCAGTTATTTTTTTTAGCTGTCGTGGTGTGGCCGTTTATTTTTTGCGGAGGTCACGCAGATGTGCGCGCGGGCGTCTCTTGATCTCGCTGTTTGTTTAACTATGTGTGTATCATGCTTTGGTTTTCAGAGCATTATGTTTTCTAAGTCAGCTAGGTACATTTTGGAATACGTAAGAAATCTCCACACTGAATAATTCTGACATATGGAGTGTTTCATATGTGACTGTGAAAATCACTCTGGCTTTGTGCTGTGAAAATCTTCATATATCCTGTAATGACATCCATGACCTCTAATCTATATTTTTCTTTTCTTTTTTTCCTTCATGTCTCCCTGCTGTCTGCTGATGCATCCTGCTTTTAGGTAAGACCACCACAGTTATGAATTACCTGCAATCTGTTGTTAGCACAGTGTTCTTAATCACACGTGTCTTATCCAGCAGAGATAATGACTGCTTCAGTAAAAGCTGTTTTGTGTTTGTGTGTGTAGCTGACATGTGATAATCTTGAGCTCTTTTTGAAGGGCTTTTGGATTATTCTAATACAAGTATGGATGAAACTAGAACAATTGTCTGAACCAAAATTAACTGAAAGTAGTATTTTTTTTTTTTGCACATTTGCCCCCAATTCTCGGTAATATTATGCTAAATAAATCAATATCAATATAAATACATATTCATACTTAATTTAAATAGTATGTGGGTTTACAGTATTTGTACTAAAAAATAAATATTTATAAAATATTTAAATTCTTTAATTTGCATAAAATACAGTATATTCAAAATATTTTACGAATACAAAATATTTTATGAATACATTCCCAAATCCCACAGATCCCACATGTGTATATATATATATATATACACATATTAGGGTTGCAACGGTACACAGAAGTCAAGGTTCAGTACGTACCTCGGTTTTGGGATGATGGTTTGATATGGGTTTGGTGCAACAGAAAAAAGCAACAAATCCCCAATGGTAGGTTTCTTTTCATTTAATGCGTTCCAAATTACAGTTTGTTCCACCTAGCGGCATTTAGTTCCACCCCTGAGGTAGTTGGTACAGTACAGCCTCCTTTAATGTATTAAGCACTAAGAAGTAAACAGAATGTACTCTTGCATAGGTCTTATTTTTTTGTAGGGCTGATAAAAAACAAAAGTTATTTGGTCACAATCAGCTACAAAACTGAAAAGCATCTCTTGTGAGATGCTTTTTTAAAAGTACAAAATAAATAGAATAATGAAAAATAAAACTAAAATAAAGAGATTAGTTTTTGCACTTGTGTATTCTTTTTCTGCATAGCTCCGGTGATTAGCACATCTGGATGATGTCGTGTGCCCACTACCCCCCTCATTATAACAGCCGAAACTACTTAAAATACTCTGTCATTTATGGTCATACAGATACGAGTAAGAAACATTAGAAACTGAAAAGGGTCTATTTTTATTTGTGTACATTCACAAAAAAACAAAACAAAAAAAAAAAACAGAAAATAAACAGGATGCTGCTTTTTGTCATCCCAGTTTTCTTTCCGTGAAGCTTGTGGAGCGTCCTAAAAATGAATCAAAACTCAGCGTATAGGCTACTAGCAAGCTCTTGTGTGCCATCTGAACTCTTGTTTTGGGTTGGTGCATAGATTGTCTCTTCTTCTTCTGCATTACTGCACCTTCTTGATTGGAGTGTGGATCGCCTGTTACTGACTGTATTCGTCGTCTGACTGTATGTACTGTGACGGTTCGGGAGGAATACCGTTACACCCCTAATATATATAGTGTGTTTATGGTATGTGTACTGAAAATTAAATGGTTAGAAAATATTTAAATATTTTTTTTCATTAAAAATATTAAAAATATTTTCCTTTGCAATTTTAGAATCCCAATTCTACCCTAATTTTTATGATTATGCTAAATAAATAAATAGAAGTAACAAAAGTTAATTCACATAGTTTGTATATATTATTTTTACTAAAAAATACTTTATTTTACTATAAAAATACTTTAAATAAAATATATTCATATTTCTAATAATATTCCAAATATTTTCAGATTTTTCCTAATAAAATTGTACCTAATAATTGAGAACAAAAATCAAAAATTACAACTTAGGGTGGAAATGTTTTTAGTTGTCATAAAAATAATGTCACAAGGCAAACTCTCTTAATGGGCTTCATTTCCTTCAATTTCTCTTTATGCAAAATTAGTTTTTCTTTTGGTTTTGGAGTGAAATGTGACCTGGACACGCTTTCATGAGATTCACTCGGGTGTATAGATATTGTGTACAGTAAAAAACACACTCTTCCATATTTTTAAAAAGTTGCCTCAAGCATCAATACTTTAGTCACTTCCTCTCAAAAACTTTTCCTTTGTTGCCTTATCAACAACTAAGTGCAGTCCTCACACTGCTTCACTTGTTTTTTATTTTTTCCGAACACAGTCTGTATGTTCTTCTGTTGGCACGTAGATATGCGTGTACGCTCTCTGCACAATACTTGCTGTTTCATTTCTGGAGGCAAGGAGAATGAAAGTACAAGCTGCCGTATGACATTTACTCGCTGTGGTTGATCAGCAAGGGCAGGGATGATTTACAAATCCATAGCTGGCCTTGTTCATGCAGATTCCTAACAGGTTTTTCACTTACCTTGGGCAGACCTGCCCGGCTTGCTTAATTCCACCTGGGAGCACTGGCCGAGCTCCGGTGTGTCTGCTTACCTCACCCATCCTACCTCCCCCTTCCAGCCTTACCTGCATGAGCGCGGCTATGGAAATGAGTCAGTAGGAGGCCCTGGTCCCCGGGGCTTTGGACAACTGACAGCATGACAGAGAGGAGCTGACGGTACCCATCCATTTTAGCTCTTAGCAGCACTGCAAAGCGCACCACACAATTACCAATTCTATCAAATAGATTTACCTTGCTTGTGATTCTTTCTCTGGTAGGCGAAAGTAAAGCACCCTTGGAAAAAAAGGCTCTGAAGCATCTGGTATGTTGAAAGATGTGTTATATTTCTGCCATATCCCAACAGCTTTTTAGTGTCATGAGAGAGTAACAAGATGTGACACTGTGCTAGAACTGATGTCAGGAAATTGGCTCGAGTGATGTCTACCTGAGCCGCAATACCATTGAGCCACTCAAAGTCATACCACGACATAACATAAAAACTTTTGCATTTATTCATGAGGAGCTCGAGGTGGAGGGCAATTGTCTGTGTTTATGGCGAATGGGCTGCGCTCCTCCATATGATGTATACGCCTCTACGAACCATATATTTAGTTCTTGACTACCGATTAACTTTTCTTTATCCTTCAAAGGCACACCGCAACATCTCACAAAAGTTATCGCCAACATTCAAATGTTAATACTAATGGCCTCAAAACCCTTCGATTTGTTATCATGTGGTACGAGGAGTAGAGACTCTTTCCTTGGAAATATATGGTTGCGCAAAGTGTGCTGTATTACTCCATCTGTCTTTTTCTACCTCGTTCCAGAGAAGTCTCCTTTCAGTCTGTGAGGGATTTTCTCAGGTTCCATGCATATTCATGAGCTGCCCATTTTCTGGGCCTATAGGGAGAGTGCTCAGTTTCTTGCCAGCATCACACTGAATTCTGTTTGGGTTTTCTTAATCCGTGACCTCCCAGCGCTGCCACATGCTGCCAGACGGAGGCAGAAAGATAACTTCGGGATGACTGGGGTTGCGTGTGGACTGTTACTACATAGGAATGCTGATCATTCACTTCATAGCAAAGTGGCTCGGTGAAGATGTAGTGAAAACCCATTCATTTAGCAATCGTTTGTGACACCTCAGTTTTTATTTTTTATTTATTAGCTTATTAAACAGGAAAAGTAGACATTAATAAACATTACTTTAATGCGCTAGACTTCACCAAAGGCTATTTTTCATCTGTAGTCCTTGGACTACAGATTAAATTATTAACATTAGGGATACACTGATATAAAAAATCTGCATCGGCCAGAAAAGCATTAATTATTTTCATGTTATGGCCAACAACTGATGGCAGATATGAAAATTCTCATCCTACTACTCTGGTCTAAATAAATCAAAAATAGATCACTAAAAACTGAAACCAAACATTTTAAATGCTGCAAGTGAATTTAGGCATTATAATGTATAGTTTAAAGGCACCATGAAATCAAAATTGACAATTCTTATTTATGTAATATTGTAGTATTTCTTATAAATGATTTATATGTGCACATCATGTGCTCTCATAGTAACTTCCCCTTGCAGCAAAATCTCTTTCTGTTGGTCAACACACAAATTTGTGTGACTACCTCACGTGAAATTCAAATCAAATAGATTTCTACTGAAATTACTGGATTTCAGTAGTCCTGCAAAAATTCACTGAATAACAGTAAATGTGACCGCATCTCATTTTATTGAATGCATTGTGGGTGAATGCTTCTGCCAAATGCATGAAAATGATTTGAATTAGACCATCACATTGTTCCTCTCGTGTTGCGTTTATTGAAATCAGTTGTGAATAAAGTGCCCATGTACATCTCAGAGGGTTTTGAAAAACAGGTAGCTTATGCTGAGAGGAATTGAGTGTTCTCGTTTCTTTGCTGAGCCACTCATAAATATGAATTTTCCCCTAGATTCACCGACTCATACCTAGTTCAACAGTTTTCTTTGTCTCCGCTCCCCTGAGTGCACTAAGAAAGAGTGTTGAGGTGAGAGCAATGGTCAACTCTTTCATTACAGAGCATGGCTATGGCTTACAGAGAAACAAGATGACAAAATGATCCATTCTTTCCTCTGCAGCCAAGTCCATTTCGTTCTTCCTTTAGTCTTGGCTTTGGGCTATATGTATCCCCCGAGTCCATGTCATTTGTAAATCCCACCGAGCTGGCATGAAGGTAATTCAGTACACTGAATCATAGAATCGATGATGTGTCAGATGCAAACTTCCTGTTATAAACTCTTTCTTGCACTTTTCATCATCTAAGGAGCAACAGAAATGACTTTTGCTGTAGCATGGGCCCAACATCAATCCCATGGTTCATCCTGCAGTCTCTTTAATTCAGCAGACACGCAGATTGAGAAAGTATCCACGTCTGATCGGAGGGCAGAGAGCAGGTGTGCGGTGTCAGTATTCAGTTTGCTGGCAAAACATGGATAGTTTCTTTGAATGTCCCTCGTTTTATCAAAGTAATTTGAGTTGAGCTTTAAGAACACTTCAACCATGTTGCATAACAGCAGCGTTTCACACGCTGTTTGCTCCGAGAGTACTTGGGGGAAAAATCATGCTTGATATTCTCCTGCTGTGCTAACGCAGTTTCAGCACAACACAAATTAACAAAGGATCCTAAGATATTACTGACTGTTAATGTTAACATCATGGCTGTTTAATCTGTTACTGTCTGTTGTGATTTTGATTGACATTTACCGAGTAATTAGCTTGTCAGCATAACAGATGATTATATGGTGAGTGCAGACAATTACAGCATTCAAAGCTAAAAGGCATCTCTTATCAAAGTCAATATCAAAGGAATGGCTGCTAGATTACATACTGCTAGCATATTTGTTATGTATCCCTACATGAACAGCAAAGAATATTTTATTATCGTGAATTGCAGAACGTCTAGACCAATTTCTTTTTTTCATAAAATGGTAGTTTTCTGTGAGTAGTTCAAAAATTCCCCAGAGGAATAATAGGCTTCTGTCTTTGCTTGGTGAGTTGATATGTATTTACAATGAACAAACAAAATGTTATTCACAAATAGATTATTAATGTTATTCATTAAATGGAAGCAGTTTGGAACTGGAACCCTTAACACAAATTCAGCAATTAGATTTTTTAACATTCATTAATTCAAAAGCATCTCAGCGTTATGGTTTTTGACAGAAAATAAATCTTATTTGTGTGAAAAAAAAACTTTTCATGCAAAGACCATGTACTGTATGAAACTTAAATGTAAAATTACACTAAATTACACTTCAAAAGTTTGGGGTCAGTAAGATTTTTAGGTCACATTTTAGATTAGAGTTCAGTTCTCTACCTAACTAACTAACTATTAAAGGGTTAGTTCACCCCAAAATGAAAATCTTGTTATTAATTACTCACCCTCATGTTGTTCCACACCTGTAAGACCTTCGTTCATCTTCAGAACACAAATGAAGATTTTTTTGATGAAATCTGAGATGTCTGTTCCTCAATAGACGCTTCAAAAAGTTCTTAACAGACCTCTTCCAGAAGCTCAAACGTGCTGCGTAACACACGAGAATGAACCTCATTGATTACGCAGCACGTTTGAGCTTCCGGAAGAGGTTTGTTCTTGTGCGTCAGTCAGGTTAGGTTGAGCTTCTGCTTATATTCGCTGAGCAGTGTTTACATGTGAGTAAAAGCCTAAATTAAATCTGTTCATCATGAAAAGCGAACCAGTCTCTTCAGAAAATGTTCGATTCATGTGGATTAATTTTACGATCTCTTTATGAACTTTTTGAAGCGCCAAAGTGGTCGTTGCACCGGCAGTCAATGGAGGAACAGACATCTCTCAGATTTCATCGAAAAGATCTTCATTTGTGTTCCAAAGATGAACGAAAGTCTTAAGAGTTTGGAAACTAACCCTTTAAAGTCCCCCTGAAATCAAAATTTAAGTTTTTTAGCTTTTAGTATGAATATGTTAGCCTTAAGGTTATGAATAAGCTGGTGACTTCCAAAACAATGACAAAATTCACATTTAGGAGATATAAGCATTCAAAACGTACAGTCTCTCACTTCCGCTAAAATGGACAACGGATTTTCATGACATGACATCGCACTTCTCATCAAATCTTCTGTCCAATCAAATGCTTTCTAGAATCTGAAGTCCCGCTCCTTCTATCAACAGACACAAGCTGCGGCTGAATTCGGCCATTTGTTCACACATTTACTAGTTTCTGCATGGTGAATGGCACATAGGGCACTATATAGTGAATAGGGAATGATTCAGACAGTGTAAATTTTTCATGTTAGTGTCGCGTGAACCGCCGCAGCGCAAGCACAGAGTGGATCATATCCGCGGACCGTGAGTCGGCTCAGACCACAAAAGGTATCGCACACATTTAAATCCTGCACAGAATGCTGTATTTTAAAGTGATATAGAGGAGATTAGGAGGATAAAGGTTTAGATATTAAAAGGAAACAGAGGTTTTACAGAGTTTAACGGCTCTGGCTGAGCTGTGGTATAAACAAAACACTATTGGCTATTTGATACAGGGCTGTTTGATATGTCCTGCCCTGTCTTCCTGTTTCAGTTGAAATTACGTCAACACAGTGAATAATGCTGCGTGTTCCTAGACACTTCAGCGGGCCTTTAACTACTACTTTTGCCTCAGTAAACTCCTATTTACTGCTTATTAAAAGTTAGTAAGGTAGTTGTTAAGTTTAGGTATAGGGTAGGATTTAGGGATGTAGAATAAGATCATGCAGAATAAGGCATTAATATGTGCTTAATAATTACTAATAAACAGCCAATATCCTAGTAATATGCAAGCTGATAAGCAACTAGTTAATAGTGAGAATTGGACGTTAAACTAAAGTGTTACTGTTTTTTTTTTTAAAGAAACTGATACTTTTATTCAGCAAGGATGCATTAATGACAGAAAAGACTTTTATAATAATACAATTTTTAACTTTCTATTCATCAAATAATCCCCCCCCCCCCCCCCCCCTTCATTTAGATGCATGTTTTGCAATTACTTTTTATAGACCCACGTTTTCTCGTCTAGAATAATACAGATTCATCAATATTTCAACAAGGGTATGAACTCAAATATGTGCATATGCACCTGTGCAAAGTGTTTTACATGAAAACTTCTATGCATGCACACATACAGAATGCAATTTTTAGTTAATCAGACGGTATGTGATGAAAGGCAGTTTTTGAATAAGGGAATGCTGCGAGGTATATTTGTTTAATTTTAATGTTAAAAAAAGCTGTGAAAGGTCAGCTTGTGATGGCTGCATAATTTGGATGGCACATTTTCCTTGATTAAAACGCGTTTCCTTTTAAAATTGCTCTTTTTTTTCAAATACCACACATTGGTGGCCAGATAATTTGGCAGTTGCCTAGTGAACACGTCATTTTTTAAAAGTCAAAAGAGTGGCCCCTAGATTCAAGGGTCCCATTAAAACATCTTCTTTCCCCATTGTTTCTGTGAGAGCCCTTTGAGCTCAAATTGACAAAAAAAGAAGAAAAGGAATTAAATATTCATGGGCTAACACTCATTAGATGTATCTGAGGTGTCAGTCAGAAGCAGGTCTATTTCTGGGATAAGAGCACTGTCTGCTGTTTGTTTCACTGGGCTGTCTCTCACACTACCACTGGCACATTGCTGCACGTTTGATGTCAAGGAAACAGTCACACAACTTTTGTCAGCCTTCGCCTGGACTTGTCAGATTCAGGAGCACTGAAGGCTTGAAGAAGTGTGCCGAGACCTCACATCTAGTGGCTGCAGCTGACATGGAGAAAAGGAAGACTTTCTGTGGCATCCGGATCTTCCACTTCTTTCCTTCTCTCAGTTAGGTAGAGTCGCACAGAGAGTTGGCAGTTTCCAATGGAGGACTTTCACAAATATCGCCTCTGAAGCTGTTTATGGTACTTGTTTTTGTTCACAGTCCTTCTGAAAACAAAGATGCTTCCTTTTACTCAGAGTGGATTACTAGAATTTTTTTTCATCCCGAGCGCTACGATGCTCATTAGAGGGCCCTACAGTGCTGAACCGACTGATCCTGTTGTTTCTCGCTCACCTCGACACTCTCACGAAACCTCGCTCAACATGGAGGAATAGTGGCCGCAAATATTCAAATGCGCAGTCTGTTCCCCTGGCACATATATCTGAAGCCCTGCCACACTCCAATAGATGAACATATGTCTCTCAGCTGAGTCAAAGCTAATTGAATTAAAAGATGTCTGCGCAAACTGTGCGAATAACAGACTTGAATCAAGAGAAAAACGAGCGAGTCCGTGCTTGTAATTTTACAATAAGAGGGGATATGCTTTTGGACTTTAAAGAAGAATATGGCTTTGTTCACACAGACACTAAAAATCTGTTTTGTGGCATATCTTGGCACATCATGTCTCAGTTTGCCCAACAGCCAAATTGCAGTAACTTTGCCAAGACTGAAACTGGAAAAAATAGAATCAAAGCTTTTTTGATTGAGCTGATATTGATCTATTTTCACACTTGTTTTGTTTAATAATAATTACAGTTGAGTCAAACACATTTAATGTAGAGGCGCAAAATTTCACCACGCAGATTTCGCAAGTAGGTCACACAAATTGCTAGTTAACTAACAGAATACTGCTTGGTTTGAAAGCGACTTCTTTGTGAGCGGTGGTTTGTGCATCACTACACTATTGATGGGGGACCTTTTTTGCTGAAAGACTCTAATTCCATCATAACTCAGCTCTGACCAAATGTGTAGTCTCTGTATTTTGCCTTTGCTTGTAAGTTTATTCTTAATTGTCATATTTCAAGGTTTCAGGTTGTTTCTTTGTATCATTCAGGACACAACGCTTGGACATGTAAACATATAATGTAATATAAATTGTAAAATATTGTCTGGAACTCTGCCTGAGTGCACTTATTTGTTTTCTTTTTCCTTTATTTAATTACGTAACATTCCCTTCTTTGTAGTGAATATTTAACAAGTGAATGATTTGCATTTTTTGAGTATACAGTATGCATGAATGTGTAAAATTTAGTTTTCTGTTATGAGTTCAGAGAGATGTCATGATAGACGTGTAGAGGTAGTGCTGGGTAATACGGTTTCAATTTCGAGACCGATATGTATTTTTCAAAAACCGCCATACTGGTTTGTCACTGAAACAGCTGCTGTATCTATTCAATGGCCATTAAGAACACTATGTAGAGTGTATAGAGAGCAGACTTCTATTAACTGCATACCCTTTTTACACTAATGGAAACAACTTTATAACACAACGATAAATAACTCACAAAGCTAACTCTCTTTAATACTGCAAATACCATGTAGAGCCATATGATTTCCGCGATGCAGAAAACACGGATGAAATCACGGAATCCAGTCACAAATGGAACTTACTGTATAAAGCGGAACGTCACAGAATTTGGCAATTTTTGGATGAATAAATCAAAAGTAGGGCTGCACAATGAATCAGATATCGATATGGACTAATGTCTGAATATTAAAATTGAATGAGCGTCACAGTTTCGTCTACTTCTACTCATACTGAAGCACGCGTGACGCTCGCGATGATTTCAGTGTCTGCTGCCTCACTCTCACTATACATGAACTTCATCTGCAGAGCTGCTCTTAGGGTCACTTCATGAACATTTCACCGTTTAATTTGTTAAAACTATAGACATTTGTCTTAACATATATACAGGAAGTCAAAAGTCTTCACGACCCTGTCAAAATAAAAGTTCGGCATAACTTGAAATAACAGAAATATTACTATTGTACAATAGACTGTACTTCGATTAATAGACGTAATAATAATAATACCGTTTATTAAAACACACAACTTTAAAGGTCTTCATTGAAATTACAGAAATTGCACAGTAAAAACGTAGCCTACTTATTATTATTAATTTAATTAAATAATTAAATTCATTTGATTACATTTTAAACTAAATTGTTAGCTTCATCCTAGTTTTCCTTATCTGCTTAGTACTTTGTGATCAACAAAAACAGAAAAATTAATCATTTTGACGGCATTGATGAACCTGTGGTGGTTTCTGCAGTGGGGAAGAAACGTAAGTCATTGAAATGTAATCATTTATGTGAGGAGATTAAGAAGATGAGGCACTCGAGTCGGGAGGAGAAAAAATGGCGGCTGTTGCTTGTTCCACGACGGCATCAAACTTCTGTCATGGTCCCCAAAACTGAATCAGTTTTTAAAAGCCGTTTACAATACCAGTGTACTCTGTAAATGTTTTTATTTTAACCGTGCGGTGGCGCCAGATACTCTTTAATCGGTAATGACAAACAGAGACATAATTCATTTACAACATTAACAAGATGACTTGTTGAATTCATTTTGGGAACGATGGCTGAATGTATTTTTAGTAAAATGCCTGTATATATGATTAGTATTGACACAGTTCAGAGGCTGTCATATATGTCAATCAACTTACTTTGTTGTGTATTTTCAATATGAAAAATAACTTTTATACTGATGGATTAATTGCATTTTGAAAAAAACGTGTCATGGATTTATTGCATTTTGGGGAAAAAAAATAATCCGTTTTTATAATAAACCTTTGAAAATCAAAATCTAGATTTGAATTTTTAATGTTTTTCTAACCAAAAGATGCTATGTGAAATTTGAAACAGAAAATAGTGGTTTTCATCTTGCCACTTTCTTGGTAAAGAAAACACATTTTTACTCAAATTAATCAAAATGGATTTATAGCATTTTGGAACCAAACTCTTCATATATTCCCTGTACTCCTGACAGTAAAATATGCCATAATAAAGGTTCAGTGAAAAAAAAATATGATATACAGTGAAACACCCAGAATCTTAAAAAAAAAAAAAAAACGTGATAGAGATTTTGGGTCAAACCGCCCAGCGCTACTGTATGTAGAGGAGAATTTTCACTTGGTCATCTCTCTTTCCACTATATCAGGAAGTCTGTTGACATTGTGCTAACTCTTACATTGTTACTATAGCAACTAATGTACAAGTAGACATATTGGATATCGAAGACACTGTCTGAGCAAATTGATCAGATTTCATTAATCTGCCAATAATAAAAGGTAAACAAAGTCTATGTCTCATCTAAACAGATATTATTATTATTATTATTATTGTTAATATTAGTAGTAGTAGTATTGTGAACTGGAATTCTACTGCAGGAAAAAAATAGCTATTATTATTATTATTATTATTATTAAAGTACATCAAGAATTCTGCAGTAGATTTCCATTTCACAAGAGAAGCAAACCACCGCCTGAGGTGTCCAGAGGTGTCCAAGAGTAATAATCCCAGTTTGGCTTCATTTTTTCCCCCTCTTAATTTTTTTCTCTGAAGCTCCGACATACTCTTCATCTGCTGGCTGTTGGTCAATACATGGCCGTGAGACGCAAAGGCAGGATGTGTGTTCAGATACGATTATGTCATTTGTCCCCAAACAGGACTCTCTGTTTTTTGACCCTCTAAGGGCATCCTGTGGGCTCTTCTGTTTTCTATCACAGTGGCAGAACAGAAGGTGTATGAGGCCAGTGAAAAGCGTGGAGAAAAAAAAAAAAAAAACCCAGTCAGGATATAGCTAAAGTCAACAGTATTTCCTGTCCTCTTCCGGGATGGTCTTATCATTGCTTTGCCTGTCCTTTGGCCAGCATGAAAGACCCTCCTGGGTATTCGAGGGAGTTTTCTGTGATGTTTCCAATCCTCTCGCTTTTACATGAACTGCCGGTAGGGGCCCTTCGGCACAGGAGTGGAAGGCAGGGATGTGATGTAGTAATTAATGAGGCTGGAGAGAGGGGTCGTGTTGGCTGCCTCCGTCGAGCTCGGGTGTCGTGGGGGCACCCTACGGCGAAAACAGTGGTAATACAGTATTCAATTAAGAGCTTCGGTGTGCTCTGACAGGATCCCAGCAGGGGGCTGACATAGCACTAACCAGACACTTACATGCCTTGGAATTAGGTGCAAAATAATAGGGAGCAAGGATAAGCCGCTGATGAATGAATTGACCGGTGGAATATGTAACTGACCTGAGGCTGATTCTAATTTCACCTCCGCTGTTGCCAGAAAATCAAATATACTTAATGCCTAGATTGCATTCAAGGGTTCAGATTAATTTATTTATTTTTTGGTTCATTTAACACTTCCCATTCCTCTCTCTCAAAGTGTGGCCATTGGTTGTCTCGTTTAGACAAACTTTTGACTGTCTGCGTAAAGTCTGGTCCACTTTGCTGGATATTCTCTCAATGAACTGCCCATTTCAACAGCAAGAGACTATTTCGACAAGGGCTAGGCGTTGACACAAATTTCATGATTCAATTTGATTTCAATTCACAAGCTTGCGTGCCGATTCAATTCCAATTTTGATTCAATTCAATTTAGTTTCGATTAATTGGGGTATGTATTAGGTACAGTACATGGCATTCATTTTTCTTGCTGACTAACAAATTTATGGACATTAAATGGCTTTTCTGAGGTAAATGTAATGTTACGTGACATTGTTCACAAGCTGTTTTATTGTCGCATTTCCGTGGTTGAAACACTGATTGAGCGATTACATGAGACATGATACAGATTTCAGTAAGTTGTACTGTATCTTTACAATTATTCATGTTTATTTCATTCTGTAACTAGTAGTAAAGAGGAAGAGATGATCCATTCACATGCAGTTTGAACTGAGGTGCTACAGCTTTCTTTCTCCCCACATTAAAGAGTGCCAAAATTTATTGTTTACTGCATTTATTGTTTGAATTTCATTATAAAAATCACAGAATTTGTAAGCTGATACTTTGTTTTATATCAGAAGTAACAAAGCACAAAGCTTATTGAGATTTATTGGATGGGAGGCAATGCTACAAAGCTTTGTTCATCCATCCACTGAAAACAGCATAGACTAAAAGATTGATTCTTGGGATTTAAGAATCGATAGCGGCTCATCAAACTGAATCAATTAAAATCAATATTTTTAACCCAGCCCTAATTCCAAACAACCTGTAAAGCTACTGGTATCTTGTTTTTAAATGGCAGTTACTGTAGGCAGTTTTTAAAAATTATATTAATATTTTAATTATTTCAAGATTATTTATTGAATTTATTTACAATAATTACAGATTATTCCACACACACACATACACTCCTGTTCAGAAGTGTAGGGTTTAATATTTTAGAAAAAAATATCAAAAATATTATGCTCATCAAGTCTGCAGTTATTTGATCCAAAATACTGTAAAAACACAATATTGTGAAGTATTGTAAAGCAAATATCTTAAAAAAAAAAAAAAAAAAAAAAAAAAATTCTGTGCGGAGCATGCCCCCGCCCCACACAATGTTCTCACCTTTTTTTCCCCCTTACCCGTTTGCATCCCTGAAAGAAAATCTAACTCCAAACGTTTGAACAGTAATGTAACTTAGATTAAATAAATACATGTTAATAATAAAAAGCAAAAATATTGATTTAGAACAATATTCTACTTATTATAAATTATTATATTATTAAAATATATTTATAGCCTGTATCCCTGTAGTGTATGAACAAACAGACTTATTTTGTTGAGCGTTTCATTGTGACAGGTTTAGAGACATAATGCTTGTTTGTGTTTTGTGAAACTCTCATTATCATCACCTCCCTTTGCTCTCACACTCCGGTCCATTGCATGTATTATCATTTTCCCAAGGCTGTCGATGAGGACCGAGGCCTTTTGCAGTTTATTCATCTGCTCATTTCACAGCGCCAGTCCAAATCACCATGCGCCAAAACATTGTACTCACATTCCTCTATGCCACGGGTCGCATAGAGAGAGAGCTGTTCCAGGTAGACAGGCCTATGTAGAGGCTAAGCAGCAGCTGTGTGTCTGGCAGGCCGCTGTCCCTTAATATCATCCACAGGGAGGTGACAGCTCAGATCATCCGTCACACAGGTGGCTTCCTGAGTCCGCCTGACATAGAGAAGCACTCATTTTCGGCAGGAGATTAAAACATCTCTCTGATCTTATTCAACCGGACACCTTCACTAAGATGAGTCAAGAGTTACGACCCTTTCAAAGTTTTTTTGAAGTGTCTTGGCAACGTTGTCCTGCCAGAGGCAGGATGACTGGGCTGCTTTTAAGGAAATAAGAAAGGAGCATATCATTGTATTGAATTCTTCTTGGTCTATTAGGGATGTAACGATGCACCGTGAGTCGGTTGAAAATCGATGGAAATATGTGATGATTGAAGTCGGTTGAGACTTTAAACGAATCGCGATACACATTTTAAACCACAGGGGTGCTGTCGCTGAAGCTGATTACTGTGACGCACTTTACAGGCACGAGAGCAGCGAGCAAGTCGAGCATCAAGCGCAGCAGCGGTAAACGCTGATGTTAAGGACGACCCATCCTCATTCGAATACAGGATTGGCGGCATTTACAAAGACTAAAAATGAAAGCGGTAAGGTGCAGATACCGCAGGATGATGATAATATACACTAATAACACTAATCTGTGTTTTCATGGCAAAAGATACGGTCGTTTTCTGTCATAGAAAGTTATTCTGGTTCGCCTCATCTAACGTTAGAGAAAGGATGTAAGTTTTCCACAGACGGAAGGAGAAAGATGTGCTAAGGTCAGTTAATTGTATTTGTTGTACTCTTTCTAAATGTCTACATAGAGCTTTGGTAACGCTTTACAATAAGGTTCATTAGTTAACTACTTTAGTTAATGAACTAAGAATGTACAACTCTTTAGCATTTATTAATCCTTGTTATTGTTAATTTCAACATTTAATACATTATTAAAATCTTGTTAACATTAGTTAATTCACTGTGAATTAAACAAACAATGAACAGCTGGATTTTTATTAACTAACATTAAGGAAAAGATTAATAAATACTGCAGCAAATGTATTGCTCATTGTTAGTTCATGTTAGTTAATATAATTATAATGTTAACATGAAACTTTACTGTAAAATGTTACTAGATTTTTTAATAACGTAAATTATAATAGCATATTTTTCTAAATGTGTTCAAAAGTGATTCTTAAAGGGTAAAGATACAAATTATAGCAAATATTAAAATCTTGCCTTTATAGGCACTGTTGTACTTAGATTTTACTTCTTATATCTGCAGCCTCTTGACCAAACAGACACAGCAGGAGCTGAGCCGAAACAAACCTCCTCCTGTGAAAACAGTGTTGGAAGATCTAATTGGAGGGACTTTTTTGGGATTAGTTCTAAAATTTAAATTTAGTTTTGTTATTTGACCCAAGATATTTCAGTTTCACAAAGAAATATGCAGCATTTTGTCTTAGAAATAATAAAATAATACTTTTTCATTTATAATTTGTCTTAAATTTCATTTTGTTAAAAAAAATCGTGAGAAAATCGTATCGTGAAACAAGTATCGTGAATCGTATCGCATCGTGAGTTGAGTGAATTGTTACATCCCTATGGTCTATATATTTTTTTAAGAAATATACTTAGGCTGCCTATTTAACATATCAAAAATTTAATACATTTTTATTGAAATTGTGCTTTTAAATAATTTACTTAACAAGTAGACTATTTATTTTGCAAAAAAGTTTTATTTGGCAGTTCCGTAGGTCTTTATTCCTTATAAATAGTTACTAGTTTAGAGTATAAATTAGAGAAGTTTGTTGGCACCTCAAGTCAAGTGAATCATTGCCATGGAAACAGCATACCATCCTGAATTAATATATATAATCAGTGTGTCTAAGTACAGACTTTTAAATCTGAGAGAACTGCAATCTTTCCTCGCTGAAGGGTGTAAAGGGAATCCATACTTTTAAAATGTATGGTGGTGTTTTAATAAAGAATACTGGTAACACTTTGGTATGGGGAACACATATTCACTATTAACTACGATTTTTGCTTCAATAAACTCTTAACTTACTGCTTATTAATAGTTAGTAAGGTAGTTGTAGCATTTAAGTTTAGGTTTGGTGTAGGATTTTGGGATGTAGAATATGGTCATGCAGAATAAGCATTAAAGGATTAGTTCACTTTAAAATGAAAATTGCTCCATGATTTACTAAACCTCAAGACATCCTAAGTGTATATGACTATCTTCTTTCAGACAAATACAATTGGAGTTATATTAATAATCACCCTCCGCCTTCCAAATTCAACTTACGAAAAATGTGTA
Organism: Ctenopharyngodon idella; assembly: GCF_019924925.1. Classification (NCBI taxonomy): domain Eukaryota; kingdom Metazoa; phylum Chordata; class Actinopteri; order Cypriniformes; family Xenocyprididae; genus Ctenopharyngodon; species Ctenopharyngodon idella. The sequence goes on along the minus strand of NC_067222.1, from coordinate 36,109,842 downwards.
ACTGACATTGCGTCAGTTACGATTGTTTCGTAAGTTGAATAGGGAAGGCGTAGGACAGGGGTCGGCAATTAAGTTTGGCATCGGGCTAAAAAAAAATTCCGCCACTAGATGGCGGCCCAGAACATAGTCAAAGGAGACTTGAATAAGCCCATTAATGGCATGTTTGAGTCCTGCTCTTAACGAACTATGTTTTATTTCCTCTTTTTTTTTCGCTCTCCAGACAGATCTATTTCAGAACCAGCCACTATCAAAATAATCTGGCTGGAGCCAGATATATTTGCTGGTGGGCCAGTTGTGGCCTGCGGGCCGCCTATTGCCGACCACTGGCGTAGGATGTAGCGTAAGCATTTTGAGCTGCGAGAGGTGTTACACTTTCTTCATAACTTGAATACGGAAGCCAGTCTGGCGGAAGCTAGTTATTTTACTTTATAATGTGTTAAACATGGATATTTGTCTTACACAAATGCATCACTTCACTTTAGAAGGCCTTTATTAACCCCCGGAGCTGTGTGGAGTACGTTTATGATGAATGGTAGGGGTGTAACGGTACGCATATTCGTACCAAACCGTTTCGGTACAGGGCTTTCGGTATGGTGCATGTGTGTACTGAATGCATTACATTGCAACATTAAGGTCTCCTGTTTGGGAACACTTCGGTTTCCCGGTGAATTACGACAACAGACAAAAAGGGGTGGATAAGAAGAAAGCAGTACATGACGAATACAGTGTTGTAGCCTAACCACCATTAACCACCAATAATCGCATTAAGCTCTGCGTTTTGTTACTTTCGTTAAGAAACGAAGTGTCATCCTTCAAATTCTGTCCACAAAATCACGAAATTTAAACAGAAAATGCTGTTTTGACGCGCTTTGATGTGCGCGTGACAGATCTCATATAGGCGCCTCAGTTCAACCGACAGTGCGGAGCGCGAGTGAACGCGATCATCTCCTCCTCTTTAATACTAGTTACAGAATAAACATGAATGAACATCTGAAGGTATGTTGAAAGATACAGTACAGCTTACTGAAATGGTCATATCTTGTGTAATCGTGTGTTCAACGGCAGAAAGACGTCGATAAAACAACTTGTAAACACTGTCATGCAGCATTTACCTCAGAAAAGCCATTCAGTGTCCACAGCTTGTTAGTTCGCCAGAGAAATGAACTCTTTCGACAGTCTATATTAGCCTATATATTCATTACATTTTACTTAATTTGTTAGTTATGTCTTGATTATTTAATGTATGTTTAAATAAATCTGTCTTGAAAATGACAGCCACTGTGTATAAATGATTATATTTCAACAAAGAATTGGAGTAAAAACATAATTTTATAATTAATAATGCAAACACTGCCTTATGTGCAGCTTACATGTTTGCATACAATTTGTTATTCGAGTGTTGATTATTATACTAAAAATAAATAGCAACTGAATTTAGGCTAGTTTGGGCTCTGTTGTTAACCTTTAATATAGTAATGTGCAAGTAAGGGCTCCATACATAGTTTACAGCATTAGCAGACATAATTGTTTTTATACTTAAGAAACTTTTAGTTAGAATTTAATTTATTTAAAGACAGAGACACAACTTGTTCAGTAAACTACTGTTTAATAAAAAAAAAAAAAACAATTTTATGTTTAGTTTTCTCCCCACCTGCTGTACCGAATCCGTACCAAACCATGACTTCAGAACCAAGGTACGTACCGAACTGTGAGTTTTGTGTACCGTTACACCCCTAATAAACGGATGCACTTTTTTTGAGTTTCAAACAGGTGGTTTCCGTGCACTGCCATTATAAAGCTTTGGAGCATCAAAGTAATTATTAATATAACTCCAATTGTATTTGTCTGAAAGAGGAAAGTCATATATGCTTACGATGGCTTGAGGATGAGTAAATCATGGGGTAATTTTCATTTTAAAGTGAACTAATCCTTTAATATGTGCTTTTCTAGTATAAGTATAATAAACAGCCAATATGCAAGCTAATAAGCAACTAGTTAAAAGTGAGAATTGTTCCCCATACTAAAGTGTTACCAGAATACTTTTATTAATTAGTAACTTGTATTAATTTAATTTCTCTTGTCCATGCATTTAAAACACATTTAGGCAAGGACATGAATATGGGAGACAGTATTTTGGTCAAGACCATGCTGAACCTAAAGAAATGGCCTTTCGCAGAAGTCATTATTTCCCCCATTGTATTACAATGGTCTTAAAAGATTATAAAGAATTTGAGTGACAGTGGCAGATGATTTCCGTCAATTTTCAATAGCTGCCGCACAATATGAGATTGCAACAAAGGTAGAGATTATAGGAGTTATTACATGTACTTTAATGATGTATGTGCACTGTGCATGTTCGGTCGGGCTGGAAGGTGTTTAAATATCTTGCTGGCATGGAAACAGCTCAGGATAATTACAGAGTACTTTTGTCATTTCTCACCTCTGTCATAGAACGAAATACGTGACTGGGGTCCGTAGCGCGAATCAATCAAGTAATCAGTTTTTAAATGACGAGAGTATGACTAATCCAGTTCTTCTTTTCTCTTCCCGTCTAAAGGAAGATTATGGCGGAGGATGTCTATGATCAAGGCAAATTACTTTTCCAACATATTCGTAACAGCTTATTTGGACTGTCGGCAAGAAAAAGTCATGCTATTATTTTGCCAGGTCTCGCATCATGGGCAGCAGGAATCGCAGGTCATGTTTAATACCTGGCAGTTTGCCGGTCCCAATCATTCTTTTAGCTGAGTGGAATAATAAGATGCAATTTTCTATGTCAAAAGAAAAAGATTCTGTCTATACTTGGATTCATACAGGCTGTTTATCATTGGATCAATCTAATATACAGGTATTAGTGCTGCTATATGACTTACAGTATATCCGGATTTGAATGCACTGTGGGCTTTAAATTGAAGGCTGAACCCGGGCTGTATCTGAGACCATTTGACCCGACCCAACCATGCTGGTATTGTGAAATTTTGGAGACTGTCCTCCTCCAAAAAATGACCCTATAGGTTTTTTTCAAGCACCTTATTATGACCTATATTTACGTTTTAAAGTCATGCGTGTTACGTCTGTCGTCATGAAATGTCGTATGACTGTTGTTACCAATCAAAATGCGTGTTCATTTAAATGCAGTGTGTGGACTTTTTACACAGCCCCTTTCCCACCATTTGTCTTATTTCCATTTAGCAAAACTCATTTTTTATTAACGACTACATCTACCCCAACCCTAAACCTACCCTTAGTGGTTTATAGTGCATATACACTTTATGAGCACATGTGTTCCCTGGGATCGAACCCACGATTGCATGATCACATGATTGCATATTGTTGTATATTGAAATGCTTTACCAATTGAGCTACGCAAAACCCGAAATATGATGCAGATAAAAGGGTAAAGTGCATTGAAATGAAAGTGTCCTGTTGTCGATAGGAGCGCAACTTTAGTAAACGCTCCTATGGGTTGTATTTCAGGGAAGTGACAAACAACCTATATGGGCGTATTGGTTGGAGGACATGTTGGAATTTTGAGGACCGAACCCAAAATGGCTTTCTTAGAACAACTTTTCACAATATTAGGGGTTAAGGTTAGCGTAAAAATCGTATGTTTGCGCAAAAATTACATCATAAAATGATTCGATTTTCTCATGAGAAATTCATCAGGGCACAACGCCTCATTTAGCACACAAGAGCAAAAGAAAAAAACAACACAAGTTTACCAGTAAAATTGTGCTGAATGACCAACAGATCTAGGTTATATAAACAGTGTCGTATTCCTCTTGGACCCCGAACTTCTTCAAAATAGAGTTTGCAGAACTATTTACACAAACATCTTATCAATGTGCGTTGGGAAGTAAGAGAACTGTATCCACAGCTAATAGTTTCAGTTAAGTCGTTTTGGATAAAAGCGTCAGTTAAATGAATGAAATATAAAATGTAAATCTCTTCAGCACTGTGACTGTCCTATTCTGTCCTATCCTATGTCCTAAAAGAGAGTACTGCCTACTCACCTGCCAGTCAAACACTTCACTACAGCAAGTGGTTTAGACTTTGCTGGTACAAGTACAGGAATAAAATAACCAACAATTTTATGGAAGCCTGTTTCCTCCTCAGAGTAAAGAATAAAACACTAACTGTGAGATTAAAGTAGTTTAAAAGAAGAAATAGTCTAATTTTAAAACATACTAGGAGTCACACTGTGTCAGATTTAAAGTGAAATAATGAGAAATAAAATCACACTGTAAGATATAAAGTTGCAATTGCCTATCCATCCATCCATCCACCCACTCATCCATCCATCCATCTATACATCCACCCACCCATCCATCCACCCACCCATCCACCCATCCATCAAGCCATCCATCCACCCACCCATCCATCCACCCATCCATCCACCCATCCATCCATCCATCCATCCACCCACCCATCCATCCACCCATCCATCCAGCCATCCACCCACCCATCCATCCATCCACCCATCCACCCATTCATCCATCCACCCACCCACCCATCCATCCATCCACCCACCCATCCATCCAGCCATCCATCCATCCATCCATCCATCCATCCATCCATCCATCTATACATCCATCCACCCACCCATCCATCCATCCACCCATCCATCCACCCACCCATCCATCCATCCATCCATCCATCCATCCATCCACCCATCCATCCATCCATCCACCCACCCATCCATCCATCCATCCACCCATCCATCCATCCATCCATCCATCCATCCATCCATCCATACATCCATTGCTATAAGAACATGCCCAAAAAGCCATGATAATATTCTATGGTCCTTTTTTGGTCCTTTTTTTGTAAATTAATACAGCTAATTGTAAGATTAAAATAAGTCTATGAGCCCTGAGTACAAACGCTTTACCATGGCATTGTTTCTTTTCAGCTGTTGAAATAGTTGGGGCGTAACCAAGGTGTTTTCAATCATGTCCTGTCGCCACGTAACATGCAGGGACTTGCTCCGCTGATCTACTGACTGTGTCTCTGGTACCCTTGTATTCTTTCAGCAGATAAAACAAGTGGATTTGGTTTGTTTGTCTCATATTTACTCTTGGGCTCAGGCTCTGTAGAGAGGGGATAGCCGCGTTTCATATTTGTCATGGCCGGCTGAGAGCCGGAGCATATTGCAGGTGTAACTCAGACCCCTCCTTAGACAGATTGTTTCCCCCCATGACTGTGAGTTATTGCAAGGGGCCACATTTCTGTCAACAAGCCCAGCTCAGGGACCAACCAATCATAATCTAATCTTCTGAATGGGCTCAGTGTTGTGGGTGATTGAAATTGTTTATTGTACGTGGCACAACATTTCAAGTCCTGATTAAAAGAAAATATACACAGGGCCTCATATTGACCTGTGCACTTTTTAAGGCGTTCAGGAGCCAAAGGGCAAAGCAGAGATATTTCTCAAAAGTCAACCTGCAGGCGAGCATTATTGAAATGAAAGGTTTGTCTAGGCAAGAGATCAGAGATGGTATTTTAATATTCACATTGAGAATAAAAAAGCAGACTGTGCCCTTAAACAGGTGTTTCTGTGTAGGTTTGTGTGTGCACCTGTGTGAGGGTGTGTTTGTCTGTATGTTTTAAATCAAACATGCACAGCTGTTTGCATTCTCTATGTCTGCAGTGATGAGAGGTTTAGTTCAGATTCTTTCAGGATGTGGTAGTTATCTTCATTATTGTACGAACATCCCACACCGTGAGCACATGAGACCGTCCTGGAAAAATAACCCAGCCTTTCTCTATTCTCTATTCATCTCTATTCATGCATAGGACATGCAGCACTCAACAATAAGGATTTTTATTTCTGCTGGCCTTGTCGAGTGTGCGAGTATGTAGTTCATATTTTTACTTGCCCTGACAACATGTTATTTGCTGTAGGATTGCCATGTGGAGCTGGCAAAGGAACCATAATGATTGGTAACACTTCATTTTAGGGTTCAATTCTCACTTTTAACTAGTTGCTTATTAGCTTGCATGTTACCAGTATATTGGTTGTTTATTAGTACTTACAAAGCACATATTATAATAATAATAATGCCTTATTCTGCATGACCTTCTTCTACATCCCTTAATCCTACCCATTATCTAAATTTATCTAAATGCTACAAAAACTACCTTACTAACTATTAATAAGCAGTAAATTAGGAGTTAATTGAGGCAAAAGTTGTAATTAATAGTGAATACATGTTCCCTATATTGAAGTGTTACCTAATGATTTAATGAGCCGTTTGTAGTTTTACTGTATTGACCATCTGCAGTCAGACCTGTGTAATTTTTGAGACAAACACGTATTATTGGCGGGATTAACCAGGTATCCAGCCGGGGACCACAACGCGTTGGCGTCCTACATGCGGGTCTTAACTTGTTTCTCTTGCTTGCTGTGTGTTTACCTGTAGTCTGATGTTGTGAACAAACCTGTTTATAAAAAAATAAAAAAAAAGAGGAAGTGTCTAGTAGTCAAGATAATAATGTATAGAGAAAGAAGGTAAGATAGTAATTTATTGACTAACATGGGATAAACATAAAATATGTGTATTTTAAATGTATTTTGACATTTATAGTGCAATCATTTTCACATATATTCATTACAGTCTGGGTGTTATGAACCTAACATTGTAATTTGTTAACATTTTAGGCCCTGTTTTCACCCGGTATTCAGATGCGTTTTGCTCGATTGGATCACAATTGGACGACGCTAAATACAGGTGTAAACTGGGCTTGAAACGTTTTGAGCTTATCCACTATCAACCACTTACAGAGGTAGTCAAAAACGTATTCGACCGGATTGCTTTTGTAGTGTAAACGCTCATGTGGTCGAATGTGTTCAAACAGCCACAAAAGACCACCTACTTTCCAAACATGATGGCAATCATGCTAGCCACACAAGATTTAAACTTTGTCGGCTGAAGACACAAGTTTGGTTTGAAGATCAAAAACATACCAAGTGCAGTGTTTTTGCACCATTCCTGATTTCTAACACACACTCACAGTGCATGGTCTTTGTGGATATACAGCAAAAATGAAAGCTGATGTTCTCTGTATGTTTTTCTGGGTCTCTGGTCACGTTCATATGTAAATTGCGTGAGCTTATTTCGTCCATTATATCGAAAGATCTGAAAAAGCCTACACATTTACCTGCCCTCGAAGATATCAGGACAAAAGTGGTCGAATTATATTATAAGTGCAATCAGACCTTCAGAATGTCAGATCCTGTTGCGTTTTGTGCTGTTATGTGACTTGTTTCAGGGGATGCCGATATTGCGATTGTGTCTTAGTTTGACTTCGGGGTGTTTGCGGGAGCGATCTCCGGGAGAAGACTTTGATGTGCCTTTGAAATACCTTTTAGCCTCGGGCTTTCTTGCTGTGATCTCATATTAAGACCCACCAGGCTTGTATGTTTTCACCACGATCGTGTTTATCTCGTCCCATTAGCGATGAAGCCTCCAGTGCCTGTGTTCTCCTTTGCCCAAGCGCACCGGCCCCAGAGATGCAACTGAACGCTCCTTCGGTTTGGAAAGCGCCTGATAAGATTTGATGGAGAGGAAAGGGTTCAAAGAATGTGAAAGCAAATGCCGTACGTGCAGGAAGGTCAGCGCACTTGTCCAACCCCTCCGTATGTCATTCTCTTGAGTTTGCGAGTGAGCCTGGTGAAATGTAATGGCTGTGAAATGAAAGGTGAGGCTGCAGTCTTGGCTCATTCGTCAAACGATGGGTTGCGGGCAAAAGCAGACCGTCGGAGTGTTCGCTCCCAGAGTATGCAGCTGTCATTTTGGAAGTCTGCATGGGTGTGTAAATCTGAGATTTGTGTTTGAGCTAAGCATAGACTGAAGGCAAGGTGCTGCCTCATGCAGAATTGCTTGCTTTATCCTGTAGGCCACATATAATACCCGGGCTCTCTGGTGCTATTGATTTAATATTGAGGCAATCTATGTTCCAGTGGGGAAACATATATGGGAAATACAGGCTATAAATGCCAGGCTCATGTTTGAAATGAAGAATAACAGAAAACAGCATTACTCGTTTAGAAACATATACTAACATTCAAAAGTTTGGGGTCAGTATGATTTTTTGTTTTTTTAAAGAAATTAATTATTTTTAAATTGGTCGAAAATTAATAAACACTGTTCTTTCTATTCATCAAAGAAGAAAACAGAGACTTCTTACAAAAAACATAACATTTTACCAACCCCAAACTTTTGAACGGCAGTGTACTTGGACACAAAAAGTGTTTGGATACTTAAAAAATGACTTTATTGCATTAAATGCAAAATATCCAACCAAGTGATGCCAAAGCTTTTATCACAGCTAAACACTTTACTGTGTCTAAAGCCCCAGATTGTGACCAAATTGGTGCTCATTCTGGTTATTTCTTCTTCTTTTTTTATTGTTTTCTGTATGAAGTCAAGTTGAGTGCTTCTGCAGATACTAAGCATCTGTCACATCTGTTTTGAATCCATCACTGATTAATGCAGAGCCAATGTAATTAAAAATATTTGTGTAATCAAACATTCATTTTGAGAATTTATTTGATATTTAAAGTGTTTGAAATAAAAATGTCACACAGTGTGAGTTCATATACTGTAGTTGGACAAAATACACACTCATAAATGTAAAAATGGCCATGAAAATTGGTAAAAAGTTTATTTCTGACACTAATTCCAATGGCCAGCTGCTCATTTCTGGAAAAGCCCTGTCAACATTTGCTTGCATATTTATGAGAGACAACAGTTTGTTTATGTTGCTCATGAATTTGTCTGGAGCAAAAATCTTGTAATTTGTACACTTGTCTGCACTCATGTATGTGCGCTGCTATGTCCACAACATGGCTTTTACAGTGTGCCTATTACATTTTAAAACCCAACAAACTTCCTTTTGTGAAATGTTTTACTTAAAAAGCATACTTGTGCTAACCTTTTTTTGATATAAATGCAATCACATTAATACATTTTTTTAAAGGAATAGTTCAATAGTTTACATGAAATGTATGCATTGAAGTCGATAGTCTCGTGGGCAGCACTCCAACATATAGTGCAACTGCACCTCTGACGACCCAAGTTAGATTTCCAGCTCGAGGTCCTTTGCCGATCCCATTCCCCACTCTCCATCTAATGCTTTCCTGTCTGTTCAGTATACAGTCCTTTCCAATAAAGGCATAAGAAGGACAAAAACAAGCATAATGTATATATATAGGGGTGTGGGCGATATACCGGTAGACACGATTAACCGGCAGAAATTTGTCAACTGATAGAGATTTTGGACTATTGTCTCTATCAGGGTTACACTTACGTGACATTGCCGTGCTGTGCCGTCAAGAAAGCTTATCATTTGAATGTGATTTTAAACCGTTCAAGCACGCTAAACAACAAAAGCGATGCATGCAATGTCTGAGAGACTGTTTCAGAGCACGCACACCTGAAACACGCACACATAAAGCCGCTGCTCATACAGTGCGTGAGTACTGAACTGTGTATATATATATATATATATATATATATATACATACATACACACAGGGCTTGACATTAACACCCGCCAACCTGCCAAATGCGGGTAGATTTCAGCTGTGGCGGGTAAGACAGCCACTCCCACTAGCCACTTTGGCGGGTTGAATTTAATATCAGCTTACAGCCAAATGATCGTCGAAGATCGTCGTATCACAAAATTACAATTCAATTACAATTCTTTATCGATTAACTTGCTGTTAGTAAAGGCGGGATAGGAGGAATCGCGCTGAATGACACACAACAGAAGCGCTCTCTCTCTCTCTCTCTCTCTCTCTCTCTCTTGCTCTCTCGCGCGCGCGTGCGATCAGTTCTCCTTGCGCCTGAATAGTCAAATACACGCAGACACAGATGTAAAAATGTCTATCGTGTGGAGTATCTCACGTGAATACAGTTGGTTGTGGCTTAAGTGGACGTAAACAGGTGGGTAAAAACTGGATATATTAGTCAGTATATTACGTCCATGCGTTCAGCAGCCCAATTAAATACCTGTCTATCTGAAAAAAGATTTTTTTTTTTTTAAATTACTATTGTTTTTGTAATTTGCTAATTTGCTTCTTTGTGCTTTTATATAGCCTAACAAAAATAAAATTTCTCATATTAGCCTATGCTCATATTGCCCACCCCTTGCCCACCTGTACATACCAGCTGATATACAATGTAGTCTTCATTTGGGTGGTCAAACTGCATTTGAAAGTTTGAAAGGGTTTTAAATCTTCTAAATCAAGTAAAATGACTCAAAATCAAGTAATTTAAGCATGCCAAAGTCAACTTTAATCATATAAAATGTAATTTCCCAACAGCAAAATTGTGGCCAGTGAAATTGCTGAGTGGCTAGTAACTTTGGAAAACCACTAGCCACAGTGGCTGGTGAGCAAAAAAGTTAATGTCAAGCCCTGTATACACACACACACTACATAACTGCATACTACATCTAAGTCAACTGAAAAATCTCCTTACAGCTTGAAGTTTGAAAGCACACAGAGGAAAAAAAAGTAAAGAGGTACAAACCATTGCCCAGGTACAAACATTGATCCAGTCGGTTGGGCAATTACCGTAACACTGTGTACAATTCTCAGCACAGGCGGCAGAGAGGATTTCCTTCATCAACACAAGGTCGAAGTGATGCTCTGGGTAGAATATTGGTGCTGGAGGTTAAATGTATGTACTGGTGATAGGCATGAAGGATGGCCGCTTCTGTCTCATGGGTTGAAGCCTTTAGTCTTGTGTCCCTGGTTCCATTTGTTAAGTCAGAGAAAGGTATAGACATCTAATTTGAAGTGAATCAAAGATATCCAGTTTTAATCTAAGAAACCGAAAGTTTTACTCTTGAGAAGAAAAGAAACTGTTCACATGTTGCTCTGTACATAGATTAAATCCTGATTTATTGCTTTTAAATGTATCTGAACACTTTAATAAAGTCTTAGTGTAACTAATGGGTTTAATGACTTAAAAAGGAGATCTTGTGCAGGTACTCATTTGTTAAAAGAAAAGACAGATCTTTCAGTGAAAGAATGTGCCCCTACTTGACAGATTTTTCAATAATTATTGTAATCAACTGGAATACATTTCATGAGATGATTCACTTGATTTTAGTGCAATGGGTTCTTTTACTTGTGCTTTGGCTGATCGCCCGGCCCAGCCCAGGCCGTCTTATTTTTTTGTAAGGAGATTTTTGTCAAGCTGAAATGCATGTAGTGTTGAAACCCTCTATTACTGACAATAATTCAATAATTCACATAGATTGCATCCTGTCCAAGGTGAGCGCGTTGTCCTGTGGCTCCACCTCATTCTGCATGCAACTCCATCAGTGCCAGGCCGGAATTGTCATGAAAGATGACAGCACTGCACCACCAATATGAAGGCCATTTTTTACTGACTTTTAGAGACTGCTTTCACAGAATCACAGTTGTCTCCAGGGAATAAGGCCATTTACGTCTGGTGATAGAGGAATGTTTTCATATTGCATCAGTCCCCTAGTTGATCTCTGTTTTGTGGCATTTGGTGTCAGACTCTCAGAAGTGAAGAATTGATACCAGTTTAATGGCTTTCATCTCATCCTACTAAATGATGTCTGGGCTGAGCTTTGCAATTTGGCTTTGATCAAAGTAATTCTATGCGTTGTATTAAAGGGATAGTTCACCCAAAAATGAAAATTATGTCATCATTTACTCACCCCCATGTTGTTCCAAACCTGTATGAGTTTCTTTCGTCTGTTGAACACAAAAGAATATATTTTGAAGAATGTTGGCAACCAGACAGTTGACGGTAGCCATTGACTTCCATAGTAGGAAAAAAAATACTATGGAAGTCAATGGCTACCGTTAACTGTCTTTTTACCAACATTTATTAAAATATATTCTTTTATGTTCAATGGACGAAAGAAACTCGTACAGGTTTGGAACAACATGGGGGTGAGTAAATGATGACAAAATTTTCATTTTTGGGTGAACTATCCCTTTAAATGTGTAGTTGTTTGTTAATAATGGAATTTAGGGGTGTGCACACTTATGCAGTTAGTTATTCCAAATTGTTTTTTGTTCCTCTCTCTGAGGGTACATTTACACAACAGTGATGTACTAAATAGTGAAAAGTTTTTCCTTTGCATTTTTTTTGCGTACAGGCGTATTTTGAATCTCTCCTTTGTCTGACACACCCATTTCAGGTTTTGGAGTCTGTACTAATGAGCTGATGATCTGAATCAGGTGTGTTTGAAAAAGGAGACATGGGCTGCGTTCAGCCCTGACAAAACGTTGCAAAACATTTTTTAAACGGAAACGGTGGTGCGTTGAACACCATGTCTTGATGACGCAAGAGTTGCAACTTTGGCAGCTGAGAAGGCCATTCTTTGTGTTCTTTTTGAAGAATTTTTGGAGCCTGATGAAATCGGTATAAATACGTGTTTAATACTGCAAAATACGCTTAGTATTACAGTCACTGCCCTTGCCGTCCAGAATAAAAGAGAACATCCCAATCGAGTGAAGGGATTTGTGGAAACTGTGGTTCATAATTATTGTGATCCAAAATTTGCCTCACATTTCAGGATGAAAAGACAAACATTTCAGATGAAGGATAATCCACTTCTTACCTCCGAGACTATGTTATGATCTATATGACCTTATTATTTTTATTGTGAGTATTAGGCTTATCATTATTGATAATCACTATTGTTGTGCTATGATATTGTAATATTTACCATTATATAATCAGAGGAGAATAGAAAAGTTTATGAAAGTGTCACTCCAAATTACAATAGCAAAATATATAAATATGTATAGTACTTTTATGTTACATTCATGCCCATTGTGCGAGCTGTCTCTTTAATACCGTGTGGTTTATATACATGTTGTTGTTGGGGCTGACATTTTTGACACACCCACCAAACAAGAGAAAACGTATCTCAAACCCGTTGCACACCGTTGTGCTCCATTTCCAGGAAACATGTCGTTCAACTCGGAAACCGTAGCGAAACGTTGCGTACTGGTTTGAGCTTGAACGTGCCAATGGAAAACATGCAGTGTTGGGGGGCCTCAGGACTGTGGTTGGGAACCACTGGTGTAAATGAATGCCTAAAATGTCATTTTTGTTTTCAGTGGTATTGGATAGATTTTAATTTTTACATTAAAAGTGCAAAAGTTGTGATATGATTTATCTTTGTTTCCTTTTTTACATCACATTTATATTCACATTCATACATAAATATCTTATTTTTTATATACTCATGTATAAATAATAGGGATGTAACGATATCAAAATCTCATGATACGATAATACCTCAATATTAAGTCCACGATAGGATATTTATTGCGATATTTATAAAAAAAAAAAAAAAAAAAAAAAAAAAAGCCAAATAAAGACTTGGAAAAAAGTGCCATAATTGTTAAACAATGATTGAACATTACAAATTAACCATGTCATATCCTGTCCTCTTTTCTTTATCCTCTAATCATAACTGTTGTTTAGAGGTATGAGGTATAGTATGAGATGAGTTAAATGACCTAAAACTCCCTTGTATAAAATACAATAATTGCACCAGCTGGACCTTGACAAAGATAACATCTATTACTTTTTCTAACATTCTCAGGAGTTGTATTTGTTAACTTTAGTTAATGCACTGTGAAGTAAAATGAACAATCTGTGATAATTGGAATATTTGTAACAGAAATGATACTGTGTGTTTAAAAAGATTGTTTGTGAGGATGTTTATATGTAAATATGACAACTGCTCTCTAGATCAACATCAGCGGGAATGAAGATTTGAATGTCGCGATTTTATTTTTGTCAAAGGTTTAATATACATGGGCGAATCGTTGTCATTTAGGAATTAAAACGTGGGTGATGAAATCGAGAACATGATCTTTTAAAGATTAATAATCGTGCAGCTTGCCTTTGTGCACCTCTCTCTCGCTCGCTCTCTCTCTCTCTCTCTCTCTCTCTATGCATTGATATCTGACACATATGAGTAGCGCGAGCCGCGAGGGCTTTTCAGTACATTCATTGGTATAATATTCATGAGGTGAGATGTCTCTATTAAAGGATACGCTCCTCGCAATTCGCCCACCCATCACACCAGAACCATTTTCGGAACCGGGCTGAAAAAAAAAAAACTACACTTTTTGCCCGGAAGACGTATCGTTTCATACAGTCATGTGACCACGATAATATTGACACAATTTTTCTATTGCGATACCACGATATTGATAATATCGTTACATCCCTAATAAATAATATTATTTAATATACAAATTGAACATTTATCAAATATCAACAGTACGTGTGCACATCATGTTGTTTGCTGTTAATCCAGTCAGATGAATTGGTTTCATAATCTATTAAATCATAACTTTATGTTGCTGTTCAGAATGGTGAACTGGCAGGTCAGCCACCAAACTCTGAATGAAATTAGTGTGCAAAGCACAAAGTGCCGAACTCAAGAGTGTGTGATTAGCCGCTAACAGCTTTTCCACAGTGATCTGCTGTGCTGGAACATTAGGTTGGCTCTTTACACAATTACAGATGACCAGGAGGAGGAATGACAGCCAATGTACTAAGACAGTTTAGTTCCCGCACACCTGTGTCCTGCCCCAAGACCAATGCGTCTGCCATGGGTCAAGGACTGGATGGAGGGTCTATAAAATAAAAAAGCCTACTCAGGTTGTTTGGCTTAGCTAAATTTAACAACAACATAATGGTGACCTAAAAAGTCATTTTTTTAACGTGATAATGTAAATTTGAATTCAAATGAATATGAGTTTTGAATCAGATTTTGAACAGAAGTGAATTGAACCTTCCAATTCAAACTGCATTTTTGTTATTGAAGTTTAAATCAGAGCAGAGAGCACTATTAAAGGGTTAGTTCACCCAAAAATGAAAGTTCTGTCATTTATTACTCACGCTTATGCCGTTCCACACCCGTAAGACCTCGTTCATCTTCGGAACACAAATTAAGATATTTTTGTTTAAATCCGATGGCTCCGTGAGGCCTACGTAGGGAGCAATGACATTCCCTCTCTCAAGATCCATAAAGGTACTAAAAACATATTTAAATCAGTTCATGTAAGTACAGTGGTTCAATATTAATATTATAAAGCGACGAGAATATTTTTGGTGTGCCAAAAAAAACAAACATAATAACGAATTATTTAGTGATGGCCAATTTCAAAACACTGCTTCAGGAAGATTCGGAGCGTAATGAATCAGCGTGTCGAATCATCGGATTTCAACAAAAATATCTTAATTTGTGTTCCGAAGATCAACGAAGGTCTTACGGGTGTAAAACGGCACGAGGGTGAGTAATTAATGACAGAATTTTCATTTTTGGGTGAACTAACCCTTTAATACCACAAATCACAAATCATAGGAATATTTGTGAAACTGGTCTGATGACACACTCTTAAAGTCACCATGAAATAAAAGGCACAATATGTAAGATTTTTAAATTAAAATATCTAAATGTCTCATGCCATCTTTAAACTTAAAAATGGCCAAATTGACTCTGACCTTCTGAACTCAGAGTTTGAATTTTCATGCAACAATATTTTCTTCTGCTGGTGTCTACGGCTCATATACTCTACAATAGTTTGTTGGTGCTTTGCAGGAAGCAAATGTAAATGCACAGAATAAGTCATCGCCCCAGGGCAGCCTGCAGTTCTGTACATCAGCACAGATGCTGTGAGAGTTCAGACAGGAGCCCCACAGCCACGCCAGGTCAGCATGCAAATCAGGCAGATGCCGCACACGAGTCACGTGGCCTTGGACCCAGTCAAATCAAAGCGCTGACCCAGCCGAGCATGAAAATGCCCCCTGACTGTCGGCCCACGGCAGCCACAGGGTTCATGCTTCCCAGCAGAGGCGACGTGTCATGCCGGGTCATTTATGCATATGTGTTTATGGGTCAATTCAAAAAAGATGCAAAATGACACTGGTAAATCAGCATTGGAAATATTCAACAGGGTGACTTTGATCGGACTTGTTTGGAAGGACACAAACAGCGTTTCAAGAACAAAGATGTGTGTGGGCTCAGGAAAGCGTCATTGTCAATTGACTTGACTGTCTGTGACGGTGTGCCGCCATATCAGAAGGTTCATTTCAATAAGCTGTAAAATGCAAGGAGATCCCCCTGGGGCTGCGGAGCCCTACACAGACAAATGAATGGGTACTGTGCTCGCTAATTAGAAATGCATTGAGATGTTTCGTTTATCCCGTCTGTGCTGATGGAATACAAAAATCATGACGTAATACGATTGCAAGATTATATATACAATAAACAGAAGTTTGTGGGCTATGGTCTTCCATCGCTCTGTTGTTCTTGAGCTTTTTGGGTAAAAAATAAACAGGAATTTTTGGTCTATGATCAAATGTGACCCTGGGGGTCACATTTAGGGTCATAAGGGTCAATTTTGAGATTTTATAGATGAAATTGAGATTTATGCATCGTCAGAAAGCTGAATAATTAAGCTTGGCGGAGATACAACTATTTGAAAATCTGGAATCTGAGGGTGCAAAAAAATCTAAATATTGAGAAAATCGCCTTTAAAGTTGTCCAGAGGAAGTCATTAGCAATGCATATCCACTCACAAAAATACATTTTTGATATATTTACAGTAGGAAATTTACAAAATATCTTCATGGAACATGATCCTTACTTAATATCCTAATGATTTCTGGCATAAAAGAAAAATCAATAATTTTGACCCAAGCAATGTATTGTTGGCTGTTGCTATAAATATACCCGTGCAACTTATGACTGGTTTGGTGGTCCAGGGTCACATATATCATACCTTATGTTTTTTCCAGTACTGTCAATTGATTAATAAAAGTTAACTAATTAATGGCACATTTTTTTCTGTAATTAATCACGGTTAATCGCGATTAAAAACATTGGAGTTTTTAATATTTTTATATTGTAATAATTTCACAATTACTCTCCAAATTAGTGTAGAAAGAACTTAAAGACAGTATATTTGAAATATTTGTTTAATGGCATCTTTTTATGAATGAAGGCCAGTATCACTAATACTAATACTGGTACTGTGATGTCTCTGTGAAATTGATTTAAAATACAAACAAACAAAAATAAAAAATAATTATAGACATTCAACATTACAGTGTAACTAAAAGCTATCAATTTCAACATTTATTAGGCTTTAAAAAATAACTTTTAATTTACCTGTGGCCTTCCTACCTGCTTGACATAGAAACAGAATAAAGTTATCAAACACTTTACAATCTTCACTGCATAAATTATAAATGAAATATAAACGAATCCTTATTAAAGCTACAATTTTCTCTGATAACTTTGTTCTTTGTATCTGACGCACATCTCATTTTCTCGCAACTCTTAAGTTCATTTAAGATGTTATTTAACTCATTTAAGACTGCTCTAAGGATACTTGACAAAACGGGCATTTTGTCATAATTCTGTGTGTTATTGTTTGTTTAACCACGAAAGAGAATTCGATACTGTATCACACAGACAGGAGATTCACACACAGTGCGTTCTCGTTTGTCTTGTAGCACTTGAATGATTTAAAAGGATTCGCGTGAATAAGAGCATGATCGTAAAATGTAACGCTAGCCAAATTATGATGGAAAAAGCAGATATTGTGTTAATTGCGTTAAATATTTTTAACACGTTAAACTGATAAAAAATATTTGCATGCGTTAAAGGGGTCCTATTATGCCCCTTTTTAAGAGATGTAAAATAGGTCTCTGATGTCCCGAGAGTGTGTATGTGAAGTTTTAGCTGAAAATACCCCACAGAGAATTTTTTATAACATGTTAAACTTGCCATTTTTGGGGGGTTGAGCAAAAACGCACTGTTTTAGTGTGGGTCCCTTTAAATGCAAATGAGCTGCTGCTCATGGCATAAGAGGGCGGAGCTTCAAGAGCTGATGCTCCGAACTCCGGTGACAGAACATCTCACGCACTAATGTCAGAAACTCTCTGTAGCTGTGTTTAGTTTGAATCGGAGTATGAAAATGATCTCTACAGATCCAGAGAATATATGCTGCATTGAGATAGAACAGCTATAGTTTAGTTTAATTGCGTTTATATCTTAAGTTGTCATCTTGCTTTTATCCACTATTAGTACAAGCCTGTTGTAGCGAACCCGTCCGAATGATGGCCAAATCTTAACTGATGAGTTTATGAAGTTTATTGTACAACACACAAAAAAGATGACGCATATGTTATCACTCCAGAAAATCACAATAAGAGCTGAATAAAACGCAGTACAAGAAGTGCGCATTAAAGTCTTTTATCTATAGACTCTCTCCCTTGCATTGTCATCAACATACACAGCGAATTACACAAAAACACTCGTTACAACAGTAAACAGATATATACAGACCTACCTTATGCCTTTTCGGGGGTGCTTAATAAACTGGTAAACTTTATATCCGTAAAAAACAACTCCGATGGACTGTAATAAAGTGTGCGTGCTCTCTCGCTGCCGTGACCAGTATTGCTCCAGGGAGGATAAGTTACAGTTTGTACTGATCCATCCTTGAGTAATAACTTCAACCACGGTGTCCTCAGTGACTCAGATTGCGGGAGTCTATGGAGCCTTGTATGTTCGTTGGTACATCCATTCTAATATGCTGATTTGATGCTCAAGAAATATTTCTCATTATTGTCAATGTTAACAAACAGTTGTGCTGCTTAATAATTTTTTTTTTTTTTTTTTTTTTAGGATTTTTTTGATGAACAGAACTTTCAAAAGAACAATATTTATGTGAAATAGATTTTAGAAAATAATACTAATTCTGACTGTCTGGAAGGTTTTTTTTTTTTTGGAGTATTATAATATAGTAGGGTCCCGAAAAGCTTTAAGGAACAACAGAGCAATGACACCTATTGGTTTTAATCTGAGAAATTGATTTAGAAAAGGAAAAAATAAAAACTGAGGATTTAGTCAATTGAGGTGTTTCCCAAGCCATCAAAAAATGCTTCAAGGGACGAGTTGCCACAGGAAAAATAGTTTAAGCACATTCTTCAGCCGCACACTCATAACACACAGGTGTCAACTGAGAAAATGTGACAAACGCATCTCAGATCCCTCAGACGTGGTAATAACTCTAGTCTGAAGGTGAGGCTGGCCACCATTGATTGAATTGAATCAGTAATTCTGTCAGACTACTCTGAATGATTTTTTTTCCCAGAGGCCCTGAGAGAGCCAGGAAAAGGTACAATGTTTTAGTGCCACAGGTTACAGGCCACGTCTCCAAATGGAGCACCAGCCAGTTTAATAAAAGATCCTGTGAGATAAGACACCTCATTAACAAGATGAACAGTTAATGACCGCTGGGCTTCTTTGCAGGTGTCATTTCACTGCTTTCAAAAGACACAGCATGAGACTGAATGAAAGACTTCCATGTTTAGCTTTTCAGGTATTGCTAGCCTAACCCTCCTTCTTCCCATGCAAATCAAATGACTCATTTGAAAGTCAAAAACGAAACATTGTTTTAGAACCTTGTCATGGTTCCCTTGTTACCATGCCCGAACATTCATTCAGATGTAAAGGGCATGTGTCTGTGCTCTGAAACTCACGTCCATCACTTTTCTTTATTAGTAGTTTTGAAATAATGAAATGTTCTTTAAAGTCTCAATGAAACTGAATTAGCGGCAAAGCTTTTCTTCCATATTGTGACGAACATCCAAGTGAAACAAAATATTCAAAAATGTATGGCGTGACTTGCACTGTAAAAAAATATTTTCATGATTTGTTATCACAACATTTTTTTTCTTTTGTAAAATCAACTTCAATAATTAATGTGGTTCAGATAATATTTTGAGTTTCTGTTGTGTAAACCAATCGCCTTCATTGTTTTAACTAATTTTTTTTTTATTTTAATTAACTCAAAATTGTAAGGCAACTGTATATCTTACTTTTTTTTAAGTTAAACCAACAATTCTTTTTTACAGGGTGGATTTTTTCTATCAGTTGTTCATTGGATGGAGGCATATCTGAACGAGAGCCTGTAAGATTAAATGTTTGGAGAATTCCGGCACGTCACCAGAGAGAAGTCTGTCATTTCAATGGAAGATCAAGTCTTCCGTTGTCAATGTCAATGACATTTTGATTATAAATTAAAATTCAAAATTAGTTGGATAAAAAAAAAGCATGGATGAATCATTCTCAATAAGACCAATAACATGCATTTAGAAGAAAAATAGGAAATGAATAGGGCCCAATGTACTGTGTTAATATGAATTTTCACAGGTGTTTTACCCATATTTTAAATTATGCATTGCATTATGTTGTTTAATGGTTAAAGGAAATGTCTGTAAACATTACCGTTTATGTCCTAGCAGAAAATTAACAGTACCTTTTCCGTTTTTCTACAATGCATGCCAACATTAATTCTGTGTAAACAAATGATTTGACCTCTAGTTCTCAGTTCCCTGTATATATTCTCCCAGGCTATATTTAGTGAATGACCATGTTCAGGTTTGGTTTTATTGACAAATCCTCGGTTTAAGAAGCTTTGTGTCAGTGAGCACTAATGGAAGAGCATTGGTCAGAGCGTGACCGCTTTATTATTGGTAATCCTTTCAAAGACCATTACAATAAATCCTTTTCTTCCGTCTCTTGTTCCAACACTTTATTCACTGCTGCCTTTATGAGTTTGTTGCTTTTGTGTGAATAATTATGCAACATGCTATTTATTCTTGATGCTAAGTGGGGGAACTGTCCTCTTTGCTTTGAGCAGAGAATGTGCAGTTGCAAATCTTTTGTCTCTAATTGTGATATTTTCCCCCATGGACAATTCGCCCCCCAGCATCCGCGAAGGACAATTAGGAGCTGAGTTTTTCTGCTGTATTACAGAGAGTCTTGCTAATTAATTAGCATGGTGTAAATGAACTCACCACTGTCTTGCTGGCTCCACACTTATTTTAGTGCTTTAAAGACTATCATTAACTTTGTTTTCATGCTCCTCTGATTGGACGCACACATGTGGTGAGAAGAGAAAATATAGATAGTTGAGCACTGAAATAGCGTCCGTAACCCGCTAAGCTGTTGGCAGGTTTCTTCACGCTGAACACAAGTTGACTCAGAGGCGATGCTAACTGGGCTTGTCTATCAGGCTAACGAAACTCCAGCAAGCCACTTTAACAGTTCTTTTTCTCCTTCTCCTGTTTAGACAGCTCACTTTTGGTACTTCTTTTGTACAACCTACCATGCAAGGATAAACAATGTTGATCAATTATAAGAGGACAACCTTTTCGGTTCACTATATCGGTCTCTTTTCTCCACACAGGGCTGCGCTCGTTAATTAGGCTACTCTCTTTAGCAGCAGTCTATACTCCACTCAGTCTACACAAAATACCTGTGCAGAATCGATATGCGTGGGCACGATTATTCACTGTACACATAAAATATTCAACATGTGAAAACCGAGCGGCCGAGTTAATTGTCGTCTGGGAGACTCGATGCACCTGTCAGACGTGCCTGTAAAGGTTCGGTTAATGCTGTCCTGCGGAGGAAGACAGCGAAATGCTCCCCGTGTTCTTGAATGATTTAGAGGCTGACCTTATTGCTGTTCCTCAGCGCCCAGACAGGTGCAGCACTTCTTTCACGGCATGAGGACAATCTGTGCACTGCTGTTTGCAACAGATTTACTGTCCTGCCTGTACAAAGACTGGTGTCCGGTGTAGTTTATGGTTTGCAGCAATACTCTATACCGGATTAACTCAAGATCCCTCTGTTCCTCCTAACACAGGTGCTGTCAGCATCGCTGGCCTGCAGCAGGTAATGAGTTGGTCTCCTTTTATAAGGCCAGTCTTAGGAACTGGTCTGCTATTAACTTTATAGCAAGAATCACCATGGCACTTGTTAAAGGTCCAGTCACAGAAATGTGCATTTTTCACATATTCACTATGGTTTGACTCCTTAGTTCTTGTTTTACAGAAGCATTTCCATGGTCATTTACAGGAATCATACCACCTTGTCTTAAGGTTTAGTTCACCCAAAAATGAAAATTCTGTCATCATTTACTCACCCTCATGTCGTTCCAAACCCATAAGACATTCAGTCATCTTTGGGACACGAAGATTTCTCGCATCCTTTTTGTCTATACTCTGAAAGTCCACTGAAACTTTCATGCATTAAAAAAAATCATTAAAGTAATCCACATGAATTGAGCTTAGACACCAAGTTATAGTTATGTTGAGCAACATTTTGGACCAATTAAGTTTCACTTTGATGCAACATGTCAGCTATAGAAATAAAGTGATTGTCAAAATATCTTGACATTATGGGTGAGAACCTTTGAATTTAAATGATATGATTTAAAAAATGTCTTGATATATCTCAGTTTTTCTGCTACAGTGTGGTGCAAAAAAAAAAAAGGGGGGGGAAAAATGACCTCTTTGGCTTTTTGTTTTGTTTCAATTAAATGCTGCGTCAACTCTTTAAAGTCACAATATATAGAAGTTATGACATAAATCCGAATGTAACGGATTATCGGAAAAAGAAAAAATGTAGGGCTGGGACTTGGTTTATCCATCAGTTGTTGATTGAATGAAGCAGGTCTGAATTTGAGTTGACTGTGAAAAAGGGGCGGGGCTTAAGCGGACTGAATGATTGGAGAAATACAGCATACATCACCAGAAAGAAGACTGTCATTTCACTGGAAGATCAAGTAAAGATATTTTGATTAAAAATTATGAGTTTGAAATAAAAAAAAAAAAATAAAAAAAAATCAATGCAGGGATGAATCATTCGAGATCAATAATATGCATTTAGAAAATAGATAGGGTGAATTTTCATTTCATGCTGACTTTAGACTTTAAATCAGTTTTCTATGATGAGAATGATTAACTTTTGAGTGTATGATATATGCAAATAAATTTGTCAGCTGTTCCATTAAACAGAATTATTAATTTCCCGCTGCCCTATTTGACATGCGCTTCTGCATGTTAGAACAAAAACTTATATTAACTTCTAAGAGATGCTTTGATTCTTTGTGTTGGTGTAGCTCAGTGGGTAGCTGATAGTTCTAGCAATGCCAAGGTCACAGGTTCAATTTCACAGTGATTGCACATACTGATTAAATATAAATGCATAGCTCGGATGCACTATAAGTTTCTTTGGATCAATGCATCTGTCAAATGCACAAAAATGTAAATCCCAAACGCATCACATCGTGCCTACTTAAGACATGGTATATGATGTTAATTATTTCTCCTGATATTAGCATAGGTTTCCATATATATTTTGGTGAGAAGTCTCTTGGTAGTGTCTGAGCTCAGAACTACACATCTACAACTCCTTTAGCCCTTAAGATGATTCCCACCTCATTTCCTGAGATATAATCAATGCTTATACTGCTAATAATGCTAATACACGGCTGAAGGGCCTGCAACCCCTTCCGCTGTGACTTATTGCTTATAAAACAGTTACCACACAATACAAATATTAAATCCAAAAATATGTATCAATGCAACTTTCATGAAGTAAACTCTTACTAAAAGCCTTCCTTCCGCCGGAAAAATAGTCCATGATCGTGAACAGCAACAGAAGTTACATTATTACGCCATTAGGCAAAGACTGTCTTTATGAGTGTGTCAGTCAGTAGTGAAGACTTTTATATTGAAAAGACTGAATTGTTGTGAACACGGAACAAGACGCAACTGACAAATGCTTTGACTAGCGCTGTCAGTCACGGGAAAACCCCTTAACTGTTAAAAGGACAGGATAATACATCGGACATTTAAACAGATTTTTTATTATGAACATAGGACTGACCTGAAGGAAAATGCTAAATCTGAATGCAGGTAATAAACTCGCTCACTCGATCTCTTTCTCACAACTCTCTTCTACATAATACAGTAAGCTTCAATGAACAATATCAATTGAGAACAAACAGTTTACGTTGCTAAGAGTGGTTGCTAAGGGTGTTGTGTAGTGATACACAGAACCGTTGGGTGAATCGTAAATAAAACACAGCTATTGACCAATCAGAATCAAGGACAGGAACTAACCGTTTTATAAAATAAAACAAAATAAGATAAAATAAAATAAAATACGGGTGGCTTTTTTTAAATGAAAAGAAAGTTGTTCTTTAAGGTAAAATCGTTAAATTCACAACAGATTTTTATTATTATTATAAGTTGTACGTCACAAAAAGTCCAGGTCAAATGACTGTGCCAGAATGTCCACAAATATGTTGTTCATACTAGAGCATATACTTCATCAACGGTCATGAAATAATCCCTTCATTGATTTGATTACATACTCTGAAAACACACAAAATTGGAAACAACATGAGTGTCTCTGTTCAGCCTCAGATTTGTATCAGTATATTTTAGGGGTAAATTAAACGCCAATGTAAATCCTTTTATGCAGCTTCTGTCACTCTTGTGCAGTTTTGCATGACTTTGAAATAATTGCTTTGTGGGCTGTGAGCTTGCAAGAAAGCAGTCAATGAGTGACAGTGCCGGGCATGAGGTCAGAAAAACACCTACCTCTGCCGCATCACAGACTGGGAAAGACAGACAACCTTTTCCTTCACACCACTTGAAAGACTAGTTTGAACTTAAGGGTCAACTTGAACGCAATTTTTTTGATGGGTCAGATCTAAATAATGAATTAAAGCAGCTGAATTTATCAACTCTGTCAAATAACTATGCAGCAAGATGCAATCAGCCGCACCCTTTAAAAGAGGAAGGAATGGTGAAGTGCTGCCTCATGGGAAATCACTGCTATAGTACTCATTCATGTTAGAAAGCCTGATGAAAGATCAGACTGCAGCCCATTACTGATTCACAATAACAGTTATTTTCTAAATATCTGTCTTTCAAGATGTTTTGCTTTGTTCATTGTACAGATTTTTTTTTTCCTCGTTTGACTCATCAGGCTTGTCTGTGAAGAAAGATGACACGTGAAAAGGGTTACCATTAGTAACACACACACTGTACTTTTGCAGTGATAATGGATGCTGTTTTTTCTCTTTGTTCTTTGTGCTTTTAATTTGCTTAACATTCTCTAGAGAGACAGAAACGATCACTTTGTATATTCCTTTTTAAATCTGAGAAGACATTATGTTGACCGTACTGTTTTGCATATTAGCAAGTCAAGTCCCATTCAGCTGTCTGAAGAACTCAGCTCTTGAAATGAGTTGTTGCGATACCAATCACAACAATCTCTTGTTATTCTGAGGTTTTGTTTGTCCTAACAATTGGTGTCCACAACAAGGCACAGTTTTTTTTTTTTCCATCAGGAATTGATTGGATAGTTGTTATTTGGTACTGCTGCGATATCATGTGAGTGACAGGTTGCTGGAGGGAAAGTATTATTGTCCTGCCCTCGTGCTGACGCACATCATTAGAGAAGAAATGCTGTTGTCGGAGAGGGGAAGTGAATGTATTTGATTAAAGATTATGAGGGCACATGAATAAAAAAAAACAAACAAACAAAAAAAAAACATCTTTAGTCAATTTTCATTTAATGATAACTTTAAACATCAAAGCTACACTGTAAGACCCAATGAGTTAAATTAACTAATTTCATTTGAGGAAACAGATTGCCTCAAACCATTTAAGTTAAAAAAAAAGCAAAACAATAAGTACTATGGATTTATTTAATTTGAGTTCACTACGTTGCAGCTAAAACTTAACTCAATTAAGTAAAACTATTAAAGCAAATCATTTTGCATGAGATCTGCTGTAACTCATTCAGTTGGAGTTCTGCTTAATATTATTAGTTATTCACATAAGTTTTTGTTAAGTGCATTGAACTTTCGGTCATATTTGACTGAAATAAACTTGTTTAATTTAGTAAATATTACTGTTAGGTTTTACATCATCTAATGTACAGATTTTGTTGCTTAGCTCAGTATTTCACCTTCAGTGAGGACAGATAAGGTATCTGACATGGTAAACATGTTGCATCGCACCTGGTTAGGATGCAGTGCTGTGGAAAAGAAAGTGGAATATGTCAGGAAGTGGATTAAATGTCAGGGCTCTGTCAAATCCAGTCAATGCATGAAGCATATAAATGCTTCTCTTGTTTTAAGAGGAAATGATATCAGAGCTATGCTAATGCTATGTTCCATTTAAAGTCAAGTGTAATATATTACAAAAGTGCTCCATTGTTTGACGTATAAAAGAGCTTTGCAGTCGTTAGCTTTGCCAACAAAGTCTTGCCATTGTGGAGGATAATGATGCTAATACTAGCATTTGTTACCAACACAAATGATAATTTAGGCTACTATGTTTTATACATCTCTCTCTGTAAACAAGAGAGGCTAAACTTTTTAGTCATTTAATGCAGGATCTTTGACTTACAGATGCATTTTATAAGGTTAATGTTTATGTTCCTCTATGGCACCATCTTCAGTTGTTGTTGATTTTGACTTTATGAGTTAGCACAATGGCTAAAAACAACATAATCATTCATTTAATGGCCATGATAAGCTAGTTCAGTTCTGAAAGAGTTCATGCTACATACATAATCAAATACAGAGGGACGTGTAGTGTGGTGCTCTTGTTTATTGATGGCTTTTGTTCTCTCCTTCATTGCTTTAAGGCTCTTAGCACACTTTACATCCAGCTCTGGGTCTCTAGAGCATCCATCGCTGTGAGGGCTCCCACACAAGCATCCAAACTCCCACACAAGTCACTTCAAACCCCACTTTGACCTGCCTGCAGTCCTGCCCTCTTCTTACCAACAGACCCACATACACTGAAAACACTTACTCACATACTGCCGTCGTCCCTGTCACCACTTCAGGTTCCCTAGTGTCAGAGGTGTGAGTCCAGGTTCTTTTACCTTGTCTCCTATTTCCCTTTTTTTTCTTCTTCTTTCCACAGCACAAACACAGTTTTTACTGTCAGTAGTCTGAAAGACCCAGTGAAATATCTCATCCCCCAGAGAGAGCGGGAAAATCTCAGAGCTGCTACTCGCTGTGCCTAGGGTATGACGGCAGCTTAGCAGGATAGAGGCTTCTAATGCTTAAAATTCTGCACCAAATCTTTCCTGTGCAATCCACAGTCAGAGAAGACGACTTTACCTTGGGCACTTTATAGAGCATCCATTACCCATCTACTCAGCAGGATATTAACTGAAGCCAGACTGCGTAAGCATGCGTCTCCAGGGTACAGCAGCCATGTCTTATTACTCTATTACAGGTCAAACCCGCCACTCCAAGCGCTCCATGTCTATCCCTGGACTTCCTAATCATATTTGATGCTCATCATGCATTTAATATATTCTGTCTTGCCGTAATATTGCGCTGTGGATGACGCTATTGTCGGAAGCATTAAGGATAAGTTTACACTGTTCATGGTGGTTTCACTTCACCTTCAAAGTACACACACAGGTGTATTCTCGTCGCTTTATAATATTAAGGTTGAACCACTGTAATCACATGATCTGTTTCAAATATGTTTTTAGTACCTTTCTGAGCATTGAAAAAGAAAATTATCTTGCTGGCAATGCAGGCCTCACTGAGCCATCGGATTTTATCAAAAATATCTTAATTTGTGTTCTGAAGATGAACGAAGGTCTTACGGGTGTAGAACGACATGAGGGTGAGTAATAAATGACAGAATTTTCATTTTTGGGTGAACTAACCCTTTAATGACATGGTCCAAAAGTTAGTCACTACCCAGATAGCAAATTGGTATTGGGCAGAATCTGGTTGAATTTAGGCTGTGAGTTTGGCCCACATTCCACATGGAATTACGGCCAAGAATTGGCCCAAAAGCTTCATGCCTTAAGTACACCAGATCCATACCGGAAGCAGACCAAAACTCACCCATAATGTCCTCAGAAATCAGCCATAACTGGCCTACAATAGTGGCAGAATTTCCAGATGAGCACTAAATGCAATAAAACTGGGTTTGGAAAATAAATAAAACCCACCGATTAGCCAGTGACTTTATAAGAAATTGCGGTAACACTTTACTAAAAGGTTGCATTTGTTAGCAATAATTAACATGAATTAACAATGAAATATACTTCTAAAGCATTTATTAATCTTAGTTAATTTCAACATTTACAAGTACATTATTAAAATCAAAAGTTGTTTCTGTTAATATTATTTAATGGACCTGAGCTAACTTGAACTAAAAATGAACAGCTGTACTTTAACTAGCATTTAACAAAGATCAATAAATGTAACAAAGATCAATAAATGTTACAAAAATGTAACTGTAACAAATGTATTGCTCATTGTTATTTAATGTTTGTTAATGCATTAATTAATGTTAATTAGTGGGACCTTATTGAAAAGTGTTATCAAAATTGCAGTATAACACAGGGTTTATATTGAATTCTACAATTGATCATTTAATCCAGGTTGATTTAAGCAACTTGAGTGAGTGATATCAAGTTGTCTACAAAAGAATATGTTTTTGTTACATATACTCTTTAATTACTCAACACATTTTCTCATTTACATGTGCAATTTGTTTGTGTATATGCAAAAACGTCAGGTTTTTTTTATTTTTTATTGTGCAATCGTGGTGACAGATACACTATTGTTGCATGTCGGCTCTGATTAAAGGACTTCTGTGACTCCCTGAATCATATTATTGAAAATCGTTAGCAAGTCATCTTTTTTTCTTTTCTTTTTTTTGAATACAGCCCTCACTGTGATTCTGGAGTATCTCAGTCTTTTATAACAATTCTCAGACTAAAAGATTGCAATATAGATACAAAGAAGCTTTATCTGATGTCTTCAGGATCTTGCTTGGATCACAACATAATATACTAGAGGAACTGGTGAAGGTTAATACTGAGCAGGGCTGTTGTAATCAAGCCTGGTTATGTTCAGTCAGCTGGTTCTAATTATTCTTTTAATTGGCTGTATTTAGCTATGTTGCACTTTTTCTTTTGTACTGTGCCAGGCTTGCAGTTTACTTAAATTAAATAAACATGTAAAAGAAGAAGTTAGCTTTGTTTTCATCGTAAAACTTACAATGTCAAACTTTCAGTTATAGAGAAAATATATACTGTTACAGCTCTAGAAAGTAGCAAATGGAAACCGGTTTCATGTTGACGTTAAGGTTGCAGAAGAGTGAACACACTGGAGATAGCAAAATAATAATGGTGGGCAGCTAATCAAACCCTGTAGTGCTGAATGAAGAGCAACCGCAGTGCGGTTCAGCACTCGATGGCTGCAAATGACCAGTGATTACAGAAAACATGGTGAGCTCAGTGTTTTATGCCTTGTGGATCATCTGAACACTCCATGTCCATTGGTTACACTGCGTAATGGGCGCATTCATTACTCGGGGACGCCTCCATCACTTTTCAGGGCTGTCCTAGCCCATCTCATTCTTTAAAAGAATCATTAGAGGCCAGTAAAACTGAATTAAGCTCCTATCAATCACCTTGTATGAGGACGCCTCTGTGCTCGGATGCTTCATTGAAGCCATTACATTCCTGATCCCACAGAGTGCCACTCCGCTTACAGACACTGAAGTTGAAGGTTATTTAGTTATGGATATTTGGCGCTGGTCCAGAAGCCTTCTGCAAGCTTGAAACAAGTGGGAGACTCACAGCAGCATCTGAGAGGTTACCATACTGGCATTCACGCTGCGTTTCTACAGCAACATAGTGCTGTTATGTGGAAACATTGTGGCTGGTTTTACGGCACAGGGTTCAAAAGTAATGTTTTTGCAACATCTGCCACTGGCAAGTGAACTTAAATAATTAATATTAATATTTCTTACCAGTCACCGATGTGCATTTTGCATTATTATTACAGATTTTTTTTATCTCAATCATATAATTTAGCAGTTTTTTTCCTTGCATATTTGCATAATGAAACTGCATCACAAAAACTGGGGGGTGTCTAATGCGATTTCATGCATTCTGACTTATTTGCACTGTTAAAGGGTAGAATTTTCTTGCTAAACATGGCCAAAGTTTCAAAAAACGAGTTGGGCATATGGCGGAGTATTAGGCCTTCTGTATTCAAATAACAGAAAAAACGAACTGGCGTCGCGTCAGTTCCTTAAGTTGAATAGGGAAGCCGTAGAACGTACAGCATAAGCTTTTTGAAGAATACGGAAGGCGGTCTGGCGGAAGGTAGATATTACTTCATAACTTGTTAAATATGGATTTTTTTTTTTTACGCAAATGCATCGCTTCGCTTGAGAAGGTCTTTATTAACCCTCTGGAGCCGTGTGGAATATGTTTATGATGGATGGATGTGGATGGAGGCACTTTCTTCAGCTCATACTCGTTTGGTTATGCATACTGCCATTATAAAGCTCAGATGCGTCAGGATACTTATTAATATAACTCTGATTGTGTTCGTCAGAAAGAAGAAAGTCATATACACCTAGGATGGATTGAGGGTGAGTAAAGCTTGGGGTAATATTTTTATTTGAAAGTGAACTAATGCTTTAATCTTGTGAAAAAACACACAAAATAACACTTAATTTCAACATTTATTTATACAGTCCGACGCAAAGCATGCTGGAAATTAGAAATCTGCTGCAATTCAACTCAATCATATTAAGTTCAGCTTACTACAATTAAATGTTGAGTTCACGCAACTTTTTTTCTATTAAATATAATGATTTTTCATTATTATTTGAGTTAATTATTTCATTGTGATCCTTCAGAAATAAAAGTATTAAATACTAAAATAAAAAATACATTTCTTTCTAAAACAATCTTAGTGACCCTTAACTTTTAAACAGAAGTGTACATACAAACTTTTTTTGTTTTGTTTTTGAGAGGTGAGGTTTATTGTTCATGCGTCTTTTGTTTTGATATGTCTTCAATTTTGAGTTTGATTTCTTTGCTCAGTGTTCCCTCCGTGCCTTGTAGGTCAGTGGTTTAAATGTATACAGTGGATGGACTTCACACTGTCATCATTCCTATGTAATGAACACTCAACAACAACAGCAGAAGGGATGTAAATGCAGGTTTAGCCTGAGGAAACCGAATACATCAATGTAATCCGTAAAGCCTGAGAAGCCAAGGTTTCAACAAACTCTACAAACAGAGCAAGGCAAACATGACGGAATATATACACAAGGCCTAATGACTTAATGAGAATAATTAATGACACACAGCTGGAAACAATCAGTGAGAGAACACTGAACAAAAACATGATGTGAACAAAGAAACCAACCTTCAAAATAAACATAACACAGAACAGAAGTGCATCAAAACAAGCTCTCCAATACCAATATTTCTGTGTTTTAATAGTCCATTTAGGTGATTGGCCTAAAATTCCTTTGTAGTGATGTGACAGACTGGTATTGGGTTACTCACCATGTTTAAGTGCAGCCATTGCTGTTAAAAGTGACACAATAGCTGCGAAAAGGCATATTTTACTTGTCTCACGGGGGATATTTGTGTTTATTATAATGATTAAACATCTTCAAATGTGTTATTTGTTCACCATGGTTTTCGTAATATGCCATTAAATCTCATGCACATGTCTCTAAACATCCTGTGACAAATACATAGAGATTATCGGAACAGTTGCAGTAAATTTAAGGGCTGGGAATGGAAATGTACATGGTTTGTTTGGTATTCAGCAGATAACCTGTACAGCTGTAAGCTGTAGGACAGACTAGTTGGTTTTGAAGAGTTGTGAGAAAGCCGCAGCATCTCAGAGATTGCTGAGTCCAAGCTGACCTCAGTGTTGTCGAGGATTGAGAGTGTGTGAGTGGGCTTATGATTACGGGCCTTGAGATCTCGCTATATGACGGGGGAAGATTTGTTGCTATTAACGTCTGAATGCTCAAACGCTGATGATTTTTGAGTTGTTTATGTGGATGATAGATACCGAGGGAGATGACTGTTTTGATTATCACGGCAGCTTCACGCATTTGAGCGATTGTTGTTGTGTGTGATTACCTTCCATTTGAAGCCTCTTCTGCCGGTTCCTTTATGAGTTTGTTGATGTCTCGACAGTGAAACAGTTGTGGTGACGTCTGTTTAAATCTTACGTTAGGTATTCCACATTAGAAATGGCTAGGCTTGCTCTTGGAGTTCATATTAGCTAAATTAAACTTCTTGTTTGTCAATGTTCCAAGTGGCTTTTCAATTAGTAGTGAAATATGGATATTGTTGTAAAACTATACTTTATTTTGAGATCCATAAAGTTGTAAAAAAAAAAAAAAAAAAAAAACTCTTGAACTGGATCCTGCACCTTATTGACCTTAAAGTAAAACAATTTTCATATCTGGACCTCTTCAAAAACTTCTTTATAAAAAAATGTGTACTGAGTAAGTTTTGCAATAACTGTATGCTAACTTTTTTTTCCTTTTCACTCGTAGCAAAGTACCAGTCGTTTATTAGGCTACAGTCAGACTGCAGGCAAATGTGGCCCAAATCCAATTTTTTTGCTCACATTTGATCTGTTTTTGTCATGACAGTGTGAACGGCACAAACCACATGGAGTCTGATCTTTTCAATTCCGATTTGTGCCATATGAGGTACTATATCCGATACTGGTCAGATGTTTTGCAATGCAACCACAGTCCAATATCAATATGAACAGTCATATTCACACAACTTTTACGTCACTAAATCAGCATTCGCCACAATTCTGCACTTATGGTCACTTTAGAGATTTTACATACCCAAAGTTATCAAGACAGTTGCGAAATGTAGTCAGTGAAGGACAGTGATGTGTCAGAGCTCATAAGTATTACAGTAAAGCTTTATATACAAGCAATTTACTAATATGTCAGCAATTGTTGTATGCATTTAGTTCTTTATTTGACTTTCAAGAAATTGTAGAGGAAACATCTCTCATACACTTTTGAGACACTATTAAGAACTCCACTAAAGGGTTAAATTTCATTATCCAAAAATGGAAATTCTGTCATCATTTACTCACTCTCCAAATAAGACTTTTGTTAATGTTCAAAACACAAATAAATGTATTTTTAATAAAACCTGAGTGATTTCTGTCCCTCTGTTGGAAATTCATTACACCAAACCTGACACTTCATGAAGAGATGTAAAATAACCCATATGCATTTTCAGATACCATGGACCAGATTTACTAACAGCTTGCACCAGTGCAAAGTAAATCCTCTTTTGGCTTTAAAAAACTACTGTCAGGATTTACTAAAGACACACAGTGAAAAATTAGCTCTGAAAAGGAGTGAACAGGGTTATTTTTGTGGCTGACCTTATTGCATACTGTATGCATTTGTAGGAGGAGACTATTTAAATGAATCATGCAAGGTGATTTACTAAGGTTTGCGCTAGACAATTTACTGGTATTTGTGCCATTATGTAACGCCCAAAATAAAACATGTCTTAAACCAGATGCTAATTTGATCCGGCTCTGTTTGTGTTGTTTAAGTTACGTGTTGTCAGTAGATCACGGGCGGAACTTTCCACTCCCATCGCTTTTTTGGAATTGCGCTCTAAAGCTAATTTGCCCTGTTTAGTAAATCTGGCCCCATATTTGATAAGCTGTATGTGCGTTGATCAAAGTTTATATGTGAATAAAAGCCTAAATTAAATCTGTTCATCATATAAAGCAGTTGTGTCTTTTCAGAAGACTTGAGGGAAAGCATTCCATTCAAATCAATTAGCTTTACAATGACTTTATAATCTTTTTGAATTGTCAGTTTTGGTGGAATTAACTTTCACTGGAGGGACAGAAATTGCTTGATTAAAAGTATCTTCATCTGTGTTTCAAAGATAAACAAAAGTCTTGGGTTTGTAATCACTTGAGGTTGATAAAATTACAACAATTTTCAATTTTGGGAACTATTCCTTTAAGGCAGGTATACACAAACAACAATTTAGCAGTTACATTCTGCACATCCTCTCACTATTTTCCTTTTTCTTTTTCTTTTTTTCTTTTTTTTTTCAATTATTGGTTGAGGAGCTGCATTTCATATCAAGTTTTAAAGAGTTTATCTGATCAGAGTGGTTGAACTTCCTCTCATAAACAAGATGCTTCACGTCACAGAGTGAGTACTGAGGGTGAATCACAGTGTCTCTCTCTGTCCATCTGTGGTTGACTCTGAGTGGAAATCTCCACAGTAATGTGTAGACAGGGTTGATTGCTCCCTGTCTGGCCTGTCAGACAATGTCAGGTAAAGGAATGATCCTTCTGTGCCAGGAAAAGACGTTAACTTTCACTCTACATGCAGAACGAAGCTTACCACACTGATTTTTAGATTAAAAGTTTCTACCTTTGAAGATAAGACTATAATTGGTATTCTTTAAGAGAATCAGCCTTTCGTTTATCATTTCAGGAGCAATTATTGTTAATTTAAAAGTGATCTAGCATGGAACTGGATGGAACTGAACCGCACAGATTTTGTAGCACAACCATTATTCCATTAGACATCATTAAAAACTAGATTTGTTTTTGAAGAAACTCTGAAGAAAAAAATTGTGTTTGCAAATGCAAGTTGTTTTAAGTGTTTTTAGCTCATTTCTGTATGGTTTCTGGTGGTTTGGGTGGTTAGCAGGGCATTGCTAAGGTGTTCTTAGTGGTTTTTAATAAGCTGTTCTGAGTAATTAGCAGGGTGTTTCGGTGGTCTGTAAAGTGTTGTCAGCGGTTTTGCGCATGCTACTGTATGTTTGCTAGGGTCTAGGTGGTTGCTAAGGCGTTGCTATGTGGTGTTCTTAGAGTGTTTTTAGCATGTTGCTCTATGCTTGCTAGGGTATTCTGGGTGATTGGCAGGGTGTTTCGTGGTGGTCTCTAAAGTGCTGTCAGCAGTTTTAAAGGTGCTGTATGTAAATTTTTGACTGTACTAAAGCATAAAAATACCATAGGGGAAACAACTCTTTTCATTATTTTGAATTTGGACTGCAGTACTAATTTCAATAGCTAGCTGTAAATATTACATACTGCACCATTAAGCATTCTACTGTATATTTGCAGCGGTGTTCAGCTAGGGTGTTGCTAAAGTGATTAGAGTCATTTTTAGTACATTGCTGTATGGTTGCAACCACGTGATTTTTTTTCAAGTTTTACCAATAGTAATATGGCACTTTTCCACTGCATGGTACGGCTCGCTTAATACCAACCTCGGTTAAGGTTCCAAGTGAGCCGTACTGATACTAAAATGTGACGTGAAAACACTGCAGATCACTGACTGGTCAGAGAGAATCGGCACTACCAGCGTCATTGGATTTAAAACAGAAGACACCAAACCCACTGGATTTAAATAGTCAGTAACAGCCACCGCAGTATCGTGTTACTGTATAAGTGTTCGCACAACTTTTTTAAACAACTTGCTTTAAATGACCTTCGCACACAACTTGAAAAAAGAAATGGCTGTATCGTGGTCAGTAGATGAGGTGCAGACGTTCCTCTTGTTGGTAGCTTAGGAGCGGATCCACGGCAGTAGAGGCGGCACAACTATACGATCAGTCTATAATCCCACCCACTTTGAAGCGGTACTAAACTTCAGTAGTAAAGCAAACTGAAAGTAAAGCGAGCCGAACTGTGCTAAGCCAAGTCTTACCATGCAGTGGAAAAGCGCCAATAGTGACACTTTCCTTAGAAAACACCACACCCTGTTTTTAAGTTGTCTTACATTCCCTGTCATTATCAATATAATTTGCAAAGTTTGCTGCTGTGCGCGCCAGTATGCAGTTGAATGTAAACTAACTTCACATGCATGTTTCTTCATGTGTTGATGTATCATATTTTGTCAAACGCAGTGCTCTCAGGTTCAAAGACCTGGCTAGAGCTTTGATTCACAGTCAGCTCATCAAATGGATGGTAATGAGCTAGTTTTGCCCACTCTGATTGTCAGTGTGTGGGCTTTACTCCCCCAGACAGACTGACAGATAAAAAGCAGGCTAGTGCTCCCAGGAGCCCTTTTAAATGTAATTGAGTTAAGAGTCAGAAGGCAGGGCCGTATTTCCCATGGAGTGCAGAAGTAACCAGCATCGGGAGGCTGTTATCTGCTTGTCTGACGTTACAAATGATTGCAGAGGGTCCTTGATTTGACAAGGAATGTAAAGTGATCGTGGCTGATGGGATATTTGAGGTAGTTGTAGTGTTGTCACAATACTGAAATTTCAGTAGTCAGTGCCGTTACTAGTCAAATTTCTTATATTTTATATGTATTGGATGTTTTTTTCTGTCTATTCTTACATTTTAAATAACTTTTTTTGTCATCTAGCACTAACTGAGCATTATATTAAAATAAAAGGATTTACTTTTTGTAATATTGTATGGCTACTTATTTATTATTGGCCATAACGTAAAAATAATTATTGGCTAGAATTTTAGCCCTAGTATATGTTCATGTAAATCGTCAGGAAAAAAATACATTAAGAGCAGTGAGTAGTTTTCTGTTCAGCTTGCAATGTTGTTGTCTGGAAAATATTAACAACATAATGGACAGCAGCAGCTCTATTAGGCTGTATTCAAGTAATATTTAAAATAATATCAAAAATAATAATAATAATAATATATATATATATATATATATATATATATATATATATATGTTAGGATCGACTTAGTACCAAAGTACCACAACTTTTGACATCATTAGTTAATTTAGAAAATTCAACACATATATAACTATTGTAGGACCATTTTTGAAGCCTTTAAAAGCTGAAATCATGCAAAGATTTGAAGAAATAAAAGTTGCTGGATAGTTTTACTCGGCTTTCTTGGATTTTGCGTCATCCCTCCATTAGGTTTGCATTCCTGTTAGGAAAAGTTAGCAAAGCAAAAGTTGCTAATGAAAAAGTAGGAGGCGATTTCATCAATGTAGCCCATCAGCCCTGGAGCAGACCTGTTACATCCACTTTTAGCCAAGATGTCTGCTGTCTGAACATTTCATCTTTGATAATAATCCCAACAAATTGAATTTCCTTCTTGGTCTCTGCTTATGCATTCCTGAAGTCGTCTCTCAGTGGTACGGTCCACTGGAGAGGCAGAATGCTGATGAGCCCCACACTGCCACTCCGGCTTCATGCACAGACAAATGGAAAGTGAAGGCTCCATTGAACACACCTGGCAAAATGG
This sequence comes from Ctenopharyngodon idella, assembly GCF_019924925.1. Lineage (NCBI taxonomy): Eukaryota > Metazoa > Chordata > Actinopteri > Cypriniformes > Xenocyprididae > Ctenopharyngodon > Ctenopharyngodon idella. The sequence goes on along the minus strand of NC_067222.1, from coordinate 36,072,869 downwards.
GAAAGGTGGAGTAGACGGGAAAAGACGCCTGCACACTACCTGTCTTACAGGCATCTGCTTGAGCCGCTCAGGGACCCGCAGCAGATGGGAAGGGTCTTTCTCGAGACGTAGCATGCTCAAAAAGGTTTCGGCTGCCTGAAACTACATCAAAAGCTGCAAGAAATTTGCTGCCTTTATCTGAATTACCATTATTATGCTCATTAATAATGTTCATTTTGAATTTGATAGAGGGATGTTTGCCATTATGATATTGATAAGCAGAAGAGGATGTTTTCATTTCCTTACTAGGAGGTGATGAGCTGATTTGGTGCAGTTGTACTTGTTTCTTTTCCTCTCCTTCATATTTTTTTACCTGCTTGATTTGATCTTATCTGAATGAGAATTTGTAGAGGACTTGTTGGTATTCACAAGGACAGATGTTCCCACAGCATATCAAACAGAGTGCGTCTCAAGAGCAATGTACAGTCATTGTGAATTCTTCTCTGGGTGTTTCGCTGGGAATACCTACGGCACTTATGCTAACACAATCAAGGCCTTCTTTGGCCTTTTTCATCAAGATGGACAATGTTAGTTGCAAACATTAGATACCCCATCATGATGAGTGTGTACTTTTGTCGTTGACAGATTTTCACCACTGTGTACACCACTGATATTCCCTTTGCATGCTCTTTGAAGAAAAGTGAGTGCAAATTGTATGGACCATACTTTTTTTTTTTTTTAAATCCTAAGGCATAATCACACAAAGAATTGTTTTAAAGGGGTCACATCCTACAAGTGTGGATCTTTTTATTTGTCCTCTAAAGTCCACTTACTTTAGTGGAGGATTCATAGGTTGTAATTTAGTTACCTTCTCTCGGGCCCCGAGAGAAATGGAGCTCCCAGAAATAAACGGGCTGTTTTTGCTACCGTACCTTTAAATGCAGCATAGCAGCGGTTTTGAGGGTTTTGAGTTTAATGACATCATTTACTTATCTAAATAATTCTGTTGTTTGTATATTTTCATATATTTAAATGTAAATGAATACTCACAACCCTAGTCTTTTAGAGAGAGCGCATATATTGTCATTATAGTCCAAGCTGCAGAATACTGAATCGATTTTGATATGCATATGTGGGTAGTTACATTTGGATTGAATAGCTTGCAGAAAATGTCCCAAATGCTTGTGACCGAAATAAGTGTTCTAAGAAATCACATGAAATTACAGATTGATCTCTTTTCTCAGTCCAACAACTAATCCTCAAAGCTGAAGGTGTGCGGTGTTGTGGGAAAGTCTCATTCAAGTTTGGGGTTTGTTATTTCTTTTTTTTTTTTTTTTTTGAATTATTAGAAATAATTTTATTCAGCAAGGAGGCATTACATTGTCAAAAGTGTGATTAAAGATATTTATAAAATTACAAAATATATTTCTAATAAATGCTTGTCTTTTGAATGTATATTTTAAAGAATCCTGAAAAATTGAATCACTGATTCCACAAAAGTATTAAGCAGCACAACTGTTTTCAACACTGATGATAATAAGAAATGTTTTACATATGTATGTATATGTACGTGCACATGAACTTTAATGACATCCGATTCTTAATCCGTAGGGTTTAATATGGAGTTGGCCCACCCTTTGCAGCTATTACAGCTTCAACTCTTCTGGGAAGGCTTTCCACAAGGTTTATGAGTGTGTTTATGGGAATTTTTTACCATTCTTCTAGAAGCGCATTTGTGAGGTCAGACACTGATGTTGGCGAGAAGGCCTGGCTCGCAGTCTCCACTCTAATTCATCCCAAATGTGTTCTATCGGGTTGAGGTCAGGACTCTGTGCAGGCCAGTCAAGTTCCTCCACACCAAACTCACTCATCCATGTCTTTATGGACCTTGCTTTGTGCACTGGTGCGCAGTCATGTTGGAACAGGAAGGGGCCATCCCCAAACTGTTCCCACAAAGTTGGGAGCATGAAATTATCCAAAATGTCTTGGTATGCTGAAGCATTAAGAGTTCCTTTCACTGGAACTAAGGGGCTAAGCCCAACCCCTGAAAAACAACCCCACACCATAATCCCCCTCCATCAAACTTTACACTTGGCACAATGCAGTCAGACAAATACTGTTCTCCTGGCAACCGCCAGACCCAGACTCATCCATCGGATTGCCAGACAGAGAAGCATGATTTGTCACTCCAGAGAACACGTCTCCACTGCTCTAGAGTCCAGTGACGCCATGCTTTACACCACTGCATCCGACGCTTTGCATTGCACTTGGTGATGTAAGGCTTGGATGCAGCTGCTCGGCCATGGAGACCCATTCCATGAAGCTCTCTACGCACTGTTCTTGAGATAATCTGAAGGCCACACAAAGTTTGGAGGTCTGTAGCTATTGACTCTGCAGAAAGTTGGTGACTTCTGCGCACTGTGCTCCTCAGCATGCGCTGACCCCGCTCTGTGATTTTATGTGGTCTACCACTTTGTGGCTGAGTTGCTGTTGTTCCCAATTGCTTCCACTTTGTTATGATATCACTAACAGTTGACCGTGGAATATTTAGTAGTGAGGAAATTTCACGAATGGACTTGCTGCACAGGTGGCAACCTGTCACAGTACCACGCTTGCCTAGGTGCTTGATTTTATACACCTATGGCCTTGGAAGTGATTGGAACACCTGAGTTAAATGATTTGGAGGGGTGTCCCAATACTTTTGGCAATATAGTGTGTGTGTGTGTGTGTGTGTGTATATATATATATATATATTTGTTGTGTTGCTTGTAATTATTTAGTTTTATTACTGATTGTTTACTTGGCTTGAAAGTTTAAAAAAATTAAAGCAATGTTTTCTTGATTTAGAAATGCAGTAGTGGCCAAAAGTGATGTCCGGAGAGGATTGGTTTGGGGATTTGTTTTTAATGAATGATTTTAATTACAAGCCTGATTGAACCATTAAAATATGAGAAAAATAATTTATATGAGGGAAGAACCAAACACAAAACTTGGTTAGGGTATTTATCTAACAAAATTATTTGGCAAAAATTGAGTTACCTACAGCTACAGGTTTTATTTTACTATGCAAAAAAAAAAAAAAAAATTGCATAGAAAAACAAAATTCTCTCAGGAAAAAGCATACATTGACTACAACATAATCAGTTATTAATATTTCATTGGTTCTGTCTTTCTCTTGCATGAGTTCATCATTTTTTATGTATGACAGTCTAGCCAAAATTATGTCCACACAATTTGGCATGTTTCATTGCGTTATCACAAATTAAACAATAGACTCCAAGCATAACTATATAATATGTTTACGAAATCTTCTAATAATATTTGAATAAAAAGTGAAGATGTCAATTTTCCCAGCCCGGACATTACTTTTGGCCACTACTGTACATGCTGTATTGTATATTGATATTTAGCTTTTTAAATAAAGGAAAATCTTCAATAGCATATTAGTGTGTTCTCTGAATTGCAATCAAGTCATGAAAGTCTAGTAATATTGGTATCAACTTGTGAAATTTTGGTATTATCATAGTCAGAATTGTGATGATATTTAAACCATATTTGCAGTGTAACTTCTATCAATGGTCTGGTCGTGCTGTGTAGGAAGAATGATTTGTGGATATTAGAGTATGTCTGAATAGTACATTGAGCTCTTCTCTTTCAAAAAACAAACAAACAAACAAACAAACAAATACATGGAAAATCCTGCTTTTTGTGATATGTCCCTCTCAGAGTCTGAAATTAAATAAAACATGCATTTTCCCCTCATTTTCACAGCATCAAATAAGAATAAGAAGCATAATGAATGAAAGCCGAATCAAGCTGGCAGAGGAGAGCTGCTAGCTAAAGAGGTGAAACACGTCAGATGAAAAATGGATTGATGCTAACGGCTGAAAACTTTCTAACAAGGTGTTCCTCACCCCAGTGAGGGCGATTAAACTTGGGTGTGCAGTTTCTTTGCCACTCTTATTGCTTTTTTATATTTACAACCAACCATAAGGCTACTAACATTTTGCAGGTTTTATGTCAGTGCTGGAGGAATGAAATAAGAGGCGTGTCAAGCCTGGCACATCCTTTGATGTTTGCAGCGATTAAAAGGAAAGAACAACACAAGCAGGGTTCTGTTTTAGAGCTTTTGTAGGAAGTCTGGTGTTCACGCATGTATCATCTGTAAGAATCAGAGCTCCTCATGTCTTCATGTCAAATATTGAGGCATTTCTTTCAGTGTTGCCTAACTCTTCTGGGAATACTTGGCCCCCAGTGCACTATTTAGGAGATTTAAATGCCTTAGAGGTGAGCAGGTGTCAGCTTGCAGGCATGACTTCCCTCTGAGGTGTACAACTGAAGAGGCAGAGAAGAAGGAAGAGGAGGATGAGCGTCAGTATGACTGAACATTTCAGTTGTAGCGCAGTCGGAGATTAATCTTAGAATGATTATCCATGATTAACATTGAGTGTTTGCTTTAATTACTACAGCTCTTGATTGCGGCAAAACCTCAAGCTGAAGAAAATGTTTTTGTGATGTATTATTGAACTGAATTTTAATGTTTTGTGAGGAATGTAGGCCAGTTATGATCTGGCTGCCTCTTTTATTTAGACCTTCAGTAATATTGAGCAAATTCAATACACTTTTACACATAAAGTAAATTGAAATATTAACTACTAAATACTTGAAATATCTAACTACTTGAAAGAAAAACATGCTGTTTTCGTGCATGTATCTTTAAATGCAAATGAGCTGCTGCTCCCCACCCCGCTGTCCAGAATAGGGCGGAGCCTGTACAACTCATGCCTCGGATACTCGGCCAAAAACTGACAAAACTCCTGGTTTTGATTATCATCTCTATCATGGTCACGCTCACGTGACATTGCAGTTCTTCATCATCATGAAAGTTTCTTATCTGTATGCATTTTAAAGCCATATTAGTCTAAACTTCTGATATATGGTTTTCTGAGCACAAAGCACGCACACAGAAAGCTGGATGTCAGACGGCACGTCCCGTGAGTATTAAACTAAGTTCTCTTTCATGTCTTATTGTGCTTAAACTGTCAAATACATAGATTCTGTCACCAGTCGTGGGTGGGGCCTGTGCAATGTGACATCACATTGGAGTACATTCCTGAACAGCTCATTTTGAGACACTGTTTCAGATTTAAGGGAAAAATAACAAACGGAGTGTATGGATTTTTACCACAATAGGGCGGTTGTGTACACACACTGTGGTCACATAAATATGTTCAAAAACAAAATATAAGTGAATTTTGCATAATAGGCCCCCGTTAATTTCATAGCTGTGCAACATGTGGGCTGCGTCTGAAATTGAATACTTTCCTACTATATAGTATGCGAAAACAGTACGCCATAAGTGTAGTATGCCAGATGACCTATACTACTTCCGGCACGATTCTGAAGTGCGCATTTGATGGTCACTTCACTATCCCATGAGGCCACGGTAGGGGATTTATAAATAGAAGTGAAGTGCAAGTGACGCAACTAGATGCTGGTAAGTCACGTGACAGTAATGACATGGCGGATGTAGTACATCCAAATTTCATTCATACTACCCATATTTATGCTATATATAGAGCATACTTTTTTTAACTGTCATGAAGTAAATTTGAAATTCAAATGTAGTACCTGCTCAGACAGTACGTGATTTTGGATGCAGCAATGGGCTCTTTAAACAGTCCCAGACTGTTCTTAACTTTGCTAGTAGTAAAATTTAGAGGCTGGACCTTGTGAATTGAATCGAATACCCATGAGCTAGGGGCTCTAGGATAAGACGTGATTGGCAAGATGTCCGTCCATAAATTTTCATTGCAGCACCCAAAAATGAGGAAATCTACTTTCACATATAGTCCTTGCATTTTGTGTCCTCCATTCTTGAGAGACGCTTATGGTAAACCCATAAAACACCCATAAAGCAATGCCTATCTTTCCTCGCCCACACCGGTCACTCTCAGATATTTCTCAATCGCTCTGACCTCAAGGACACTATGTCTCTCTCAGCTGTCACCTGGAGTCTTACTGGCCCTTGGACTCCATCTCCTTCTTTCACTCCTTTCATTCCATTTTTAAAGCCCTCATTGATATTCTCCACAGCAGCTCCGCTGCATCTGTCTACATTCTCCACCATGTGCTCTACAGCAGGTTTGTGACCCGTTTGACATTTTGCCCGTTTAGCTGAAACACAGCAATTCCGGAACCTGTACATGAGCTAAATGTGTCTGGATGTAGATATATAATTGCAAAAGAATCAATTTAAAGAAACTGCAATTTAATGGATTTTCAGTAACTATTTCATTTATTAACAAATTCATTTGCTACGTCCAATACAGAAATCCGTAGAGGCCGAGGTTTAAAAAAAAAAAAAAAAAAAAAGCCTCATTATATCACTCAGAACTGCAAAACATTGCAGTCTTAATCAGTATTTGTGCCTTGTTCAGCAGGAAAAATATCTAAACATCCCTGACACTGTTTTAATTTACTGCCATAAGATAACACTTATTTTCAGAAAATGTTAAGTTTATATTTCTTTGCATTGACAAATAGTGTTTACTGGATATATTGTGTGCATACATCAAACTAATGTATATTTAGTGAGGTTTTTGCTAAAAATTAGAAAGCATTTTGCCACTGGGGTAAGAAAAACACACTTGATTCAAAATGTGTTTTCTAAAACAAGCATTAAATTACACCATTTTGCTTCTTGAGTAAATCTTTTTGATGTTTAGATAATGTTTTTGTCTTGTTTTCCAGTAAAAAAAAAAAAAAACACTGAAAATTATTATTATTTTTTGCAGTCAGTGCGTATCAGCTGAGCCGTAGTTCTCTCGCTTACATATTTCAGATGGTTTATACACTGTATAAAAGAGCCATTGCACGGCACAATTGATTTGTCTGAGCTTTAGGGGAAACACGGCAACGCCGCTGACAGAAGTCAGATTCACTGCACCCAGGTGTCCTGTCTTTTTTTATTTCAAATCAAAGCTTGGAGCCTTGCTCTTGTGAAGTGTGGCGAAATCCGCAGATGGAGGATTTAAAAGGTTTGGCGCTGACTGTCTTTGGTTCTCCGGCACTGCCATGAAGGATTTCTCAACCTTTGTAGAAACATGTTGCGATAACCTTTGCGTGATTGCCTCTGTTTGTTTGCTCTCACTGAGGAATGGGCATAAATAGGCATCTCTATCGAATGTGGATTTCCGCAAAGTTGACGGAACTTGTTGTAAACTGAGGAAGGAGTGATGATCCTGCATATTGACTTCATCTTTGATGGTGCCTGTGCCGGGTCAGGGTAGCATTACAGCGAACTGGCACCTTTACTAACTGTGCCTCTTTCATGTCTGCCTGCAGGTGATGTGGCCCCCTACTTCAAAACGGAACCGGGACCTCCAGAGATCCACCTAGAAGGGAACCGTCTGGTCATGACCTGCCTTGCGGAGGGCAGCTGGCCTCTGGAGTTCAAATGGATGCTCAACAACACAGATATCACAGCCTTCTCCCCCGAGTACAAGTGAGTGCCAGCTTTCATCTTAAGGCTTTCTGGAGATGAAGTCCTGCTCAGAACTGTCTCAAGGTTATAAGGAGAGAGAACAGCAGAGGCTCGCGGTTAATATGAGAGACAAAAAGTCTAATATTAATCTCCCCTGCAGCTTTTCCTTTGTACAAGCAGTGCATTTATTCAGTGTCTGTGGCAGGTATATTAAAGTTGTTCAAAACATGACCATTAACCTTTAGAACAATATCCTTATTCTGCTGTTGTCTTTTATGGATCCATTTCAGGAATCTTTCTCATTACTTAAATAATGTGTAGTTTTTAATGAAAACAGCTTGGAATTTGAAGAACACTTACACTTAGAATGAATATTTAAAAAAAAAAATCTGAACATTTTTTAATTAATTTTTTTTTTAAATTAGTGTTAAATGTTTCAGCTGTTTCTAACAGGTAATTAGCATACTTGAAAATAATGTTCAAAACAATTTAAGCTCTATAGATTAGTCTATGGGGCAAGTCATTTAGAAGAATTTAACCTCTTGAATTATGAAGCTTGTTTTTTTTTTGTAAAGCACTTACTTTCATTCTTCTATAGGAAGCTTCATTCTTTTATTTTCATTAACACCAACAGATTTTACGTTTTCTTTTTCTTCCAGTTAAATGAAGGTCACATTGGGTCTTGGAAACTTTTGAAAGACCTACATTTATTTTTTGATACTGCTACATTTCAAAAGCCTGTTACAGATTTTGTTTTACATTTGTCCAAGACTTTCAATATTGAAATAAGAAAATAAAAAATAAAATAAAAAAAATGTGTTAAATGTGATGATCTAAACAAAAGAGTGAACTCATGTGCCATGTAAAGTGAGAATAGTGTGAAAAGTTTGTTTAAAATCGGCATGAAACGGAAACAGTGATTATGGCGTATATCTAAGTGAAATGGCTTATCAAACAACGACAACAAACACCAAACGAAACTAAGGGCTTAAATACATAGAGAATGCAATCAACAGAACAAGCAACAGGTGCGAGACTAATTAGAAACTATGGTAACAAGCAATGAACTGGAACACAGGCAAAACAGTGCCAGAAAGTGAAACTAAATGCTCATAACCGAGAAAACACCCCCAAAAAAACATCAAAAGTTGTCTAAATTTTCCTATTAGCAGTGGGACTATTGTTCTAGCTGCATGAACGTTTACATGATCATGAGAGAAGAACATTCTGATATAATTTTACACTGACAAGGTTAGTAAGTGATCTTACAGTCTTCTTTACATAAGGTCTTTTGAAGCGGAATTTTAGCGTTTATTTTGATGTGATACCTTCCTCCATAGACTTCCATTGTAATCGGATAACTGCAGATGCACTTTTTGTTTGTTGAAACGAGTCAACATTATTTTCTGCGACAGATGCTGTCAGTGGAGCTTAACTCGTATTGAACCTGGAACATTCCTTTAATCAAGAAATGAAATTACTAGAAGTGAAGTGCATTCAAATAATTTTTAATTACATTTTTTTTCTTTCTCTAGTTTATGCTGTAGTACATTTAATCAACCATATCATTTCCTAGTTGAGTTCTCTCCATGCTATGTGTTTAATTTCTCAATAATGATAGCCTCTTAGCCTGACCTTTTTTAATCAGCGTACAGCCTCTGTAGCATTCAGCATTTCCTTAGACGTGTGGAGTGTTAAAGCTGCTGAAGAATTGGCCCTACGGGTTCCTTCTGTCTTAATAGAAGAGTCTGCAGCGCTGCCCAGCTCTCTTCAGGGACGAATAATGCTTTCATTCGTTACCTGAAGTGCACTGCTGACACCTGATTCATAGTTAATGTCAACTTTTACATTAGATGTTTTGATTTATCCTCCATTTAGGAGTCGTATACCTGCTAAAGTAGGTGTTTCACATCTTTGCACCTCCTCGTGTCAAGTGTTTCTGCATTTTGTCCATCCACAGAGCTGGTTTGCTCTAATTGGTATTGCTTTTCTCATTATCTTTCATCACCTAAACAGCACGCTCAGAGCTGCCACGGTATTGCTATTGAGTTTCTAAGATGGAGGGAACCCACCACCGAGATGCACAAACCCACCGGGTGGCATTTTCAGAGACATAAACACATTCGGCTAAGTAGTGAGCAACAGTGCATTAGTCATATATTCAGCGTATTCGGAAATGCCAACAGATTTTAATGGCAAAGCGTTCACCACCTCTGCTTTTAGTCGAAGTGGCCTTTTGGCTGAAACCTGATATTCGTCATCATAGCTGGGCATGGAGAGGAGTTCCATGTGCTCTGTTCACACTAATGTGCGAGCTGGCGGAAAAAAGGATAGTCGTGACTGCAAGGGTAAACCTTTTAAACCCAACCCCTCTAAATGGGAACACATTTGATTCGAAAATCCTTGAATTTGTTGGCAAATAGCAGGGAACTGTTGTTTTTTATGTTGTTGTTTTTTCCATTCTGGGATGTGAATTAAAGTTGTTGATTCTGTTTTTCTTTCTCTTAGGTACACCATCTCCTCTCTCCGGCGCTCCAATATGGGTGTTTACCAGTGTGTGGTGAGAAACAGGATGGGCGCTCTGCTCCAGAGAAGAGCCGAGATACAAGTGGCATGTGAGTTTCTGTGGTAAAACCTACACTACTGTTGAAATATTTTGGGGTCGGTACAAATTTTTAATGTGTTTGAAAGTCTCCTATGCTCACCAAGACTGCATTATTATTTTATCAAAACTACAGCAAAAAAATAGTAATATTGGGAAATATTATTATAATTTAAAATAACTCTTTTTCTATTAGAATATATTTTAAAATGTCATTCATTCCTGTGATGGCAAATCTAAATTTCCTGCAAAAATGACTTTACATGATCCTTCAGAAATCATTCTAATATGCTGATTTGCTGCTCAAAAAACGTTTATTATTATCAGTGTTGAATACAGATATTTTTGTGGAAACCGTGGTAAACATTTCACTTATTTGAAATGGAAATCGTTTGTAACATTCTTTACTGTCACTTTTTGATCATTGCATTAATGCAAAAACTATTGAATGGTAGTATATATAGACATCAAAACAATTCACTAGAGCTCCTCTCCATACATACATACTGTAATGTATATGATACATTTATGGTGCTTTTGCATACTTTTTGAAGCTTGAAAACTTCTTTGTAAATGCATGAAAAAAAAAAAATCCTCTTTCTTGCACTCTCATGTGAAGACCTAAGTGATACTATTTACAGGTTCCCAGTTATGCTTTGAATAAGGCAGCATTTACACTGAAAGAGGAAGGTGCTGTGGTAGAAAAGCCGACTAGGTGTTGAACCTTTACTGTAGCGTTTATAACATGCTTTAAAGGTTCACAGTGACCCAGACTGACTGTTACAGATGCTTCCAACATTTTCACTCAGAGAAACATTCGGCCAGGATGGAGTTATCACAGTGATTAAATGAGAAATCATTCATTTAAGATCATATTTGCTTGTTATTTAGTGAAGTTTATTATTTCTGCAAAGTCCTTTTAAAGCTAGTCAGTTTCTTTGGTGGCCATCTGGTTCGATCCATTTGTTTATGTCACATAACCATAGCAATGCACAAATAATGTGTATAATTTAAGAAACAATTCCCAACAGAGTTGTATGAACAATCTCAGAGGTGTGAGGGGACCAATTATAAAAACATAATTTTGAGCCGCGTTTCCACCGCATGAACTTTCCCCAGGAACTAGGGACTTTGGGGTGGTACTTGGTGTGTTTCGACCTCAGGAACCAGGAAGTTCTGGGTAAAAATTTCTCCCTCAGAAAGTCCATGCTCACTAGGTAGTACTTTTTCAAAGTTTGGGGACTTTCAGGCGTGGGATTTGTGCGCTGAACATGCTGATTGGTTGAGTTCATGCAGCATTTTGATTGGTTGACTCCATGAAGCATTTTATTTCAACCACCATTTTTAAAATTCTATTGCGGTGCGTGCAGTAAGAGTTGTTTGCTATTCAAATCAACAATGGAGTCTAAAAAATATGACAGATGGACCGACAATGAGTTTCAGGCTTTATTAAGCTTAAATGCGGAGGACGAAATCCAGCGGGAACTGGAAAGTCACATGCAGTCCTACGTCGCCGGACCTAATCTTCACGGTACTTTAGATTGTGATGGAAATGCAGACAGCAACAGGTCTGGGGGAAAAAGTTCTTGGGACAAATTGTTCCGGGTAATTTCGGTGGAAAAGCGGCTTTGGTTTGTGAATATTAATTAGGTGATGCAACGTTCAAACAGTAGTTTGACAGTAAGTGATTTGCAGAGTCAGTGTATGTTAGCCAGTTTAGAAATACCATTGAATGACTGCAGTTGTTTTACACTTTAAATCAATGTGAAAACTGCACCGCTGGAATTATGTCACCAAATTCAAAGCACAATGTGCTAGATGTTCTTTTGTTCTGCATGGTGATGCAATCTTGCTATGCTGTGCGCTATGAATAAATGTTTGAAGAAATGTTTCTGATTTAACACCTCTACAGTTTGTACCAAAAGCCTCTGTTGTCCTGAATGTATCATCAGGGTTGCTTTTTGGGTGGGTAAAACGTTCTCCCATGGTTGTAATAACATCCCTGACTTTTTTTCTTCGCAGATATGGGCGACTTTATCGACAATGACCAAAGAAAGACGGTGACGCAGGGCCGGGCCGCCATCCTCAACTCCCCAGTGGTCAGTTGCTTCCCGCGGCCACAGGTGACATGGTTCAGGGACGGCTACAAGATCATTCCCAGCAACAGAGTGTAAGTAGAGCGTAATTGCTTGTCTAATCTTTAAACCTGAAAGCCTGTTCATTAGGAAAGTTCTGGGTGACCCAGCACAGGTCCCTATGGCTTTGGGTTTACGTGGTGTGTTGTAAGAGATGTAATTACCTTCACTGTTCAAGCTTAATCCCTCTGGGCCTCCATTTACGGCAGCCCACACTGGAAAATGTTGGGGAAAACAGAGAGACACTTCAGCCAGTGATGCAGAAGACGTGGATACTGTGCACAGCTTTCTTTGAGTGTTTTTCTCCCACTGCCTTGTCACAGAAGTGCAATTAATGCCTGTTCCCGGCCCTTCTTTAATCTTGCTACGGTAGTTCTTCATTGCCTTTTTCTAATTAGCAGCTCACCCAGGCTGAGATCGACGAGGCTGATCCGTTTCGCCGTTATCAGTCAAGTGTCTTTCATTCCGACGAGACCCAAATAAAAACTCCACCACTGAGACACATCTAATGACTCACCTTTCACTCCGCACATACAGCGATGGGCCCATTTGAGAATTGCATTTGATTTCGGCAGAAGGTGTAATTGAAAAGTAAACAGGCTAACGCAGGTAAATTTAGAAATAGACCTGGGGTAGTAATGACTTGCATTTGTTCCATTTGTCTTCGGGCTTGAATTGATTTGTTAGAATGATGTTCAGGCAGTTTTATTTTCAATAAAAACACTCAAAAGTGAGCTGCAGAACTGTGGTTGTGGTTCTGTGATCCCATTTACACCTGGAATTAATATCCATCACATGTGGACAACCAATCACCATATGTGATCTAATCACTCATGTCTAGTCAGAAAAGCATGTGACCAAATTGCATTTGTTGTATAAATGCTAATCTGTCATGAACAGTTCATCATGCCCATTAAGGACCCAGGCCACTTTTTCCAACCCATTTTCATAAATGTTGCATGTCTAAGACCTTTGGGCAAAAAGCCCCCAGAGTCTTTATTGCTACCTACAGGTAAACCCATGGCTCACTCTCAATTATAAGAGAAGTCACAGACAATTTTGTTTTTATTCCCATTTTATTTTATTTGAATGGAATTCACAAACAGTGATTGACTGTCATAAAGCTGAAAGCAATACAATGATTCAGAATCAGATGTAATAATAAATATATTTCAATCTAAGCTGTGGGTTTATACATATATATATATATATATATATATATATATATATATAATTTTTTTTTTTTTTTTTTTTTTTTTTAAGCTAGTAGAAGTTCTGAATGGCTGGTGTCTTAAAAATCTAGTAGCCAAATTGGCTGATAAATGAAAAATTTAATTTCAAACCGTGGTTACAAAGGATTTTTATTTCAAATAAATGCTGTTCTTTTGAACAGTGTATTCATCAAATAATCCTGAAAAAATTTATAATGATTTCCACATTAATTGTAAGGATATAGTTTTTTTTTTACTTGGGCATAAAGGGATAGTTCATAACTTCACCCAAAATTGAAAATTCTGTCATCATTTACTCACCCTCAAGTTGTTCCAAACCTTTATGAATTTCTTTCTTCTGTTGAACACAAAAGAAGATATTTTGAAGAATGTTGGTAACCAAACAGTTGATGGGCCCATTGATCTCCAAAGTATTTTTTTCCCCCATATTTGTGTTTTGAAAATGAACGAAAGCCTAATTGGTTTGGAACAACATGAGGGTGAGTAAATGATGATAGAATTTTCATTTTTGGGTGAACTAACCCTTTAAGAAGCACAATTTATGACACCATTGTTATTGGATTTTGTTCAAAGTAATTTCAAGAAACAATTACATAAATTTCAGTACTTTCCCACTCAAGTGTAATTGTATGTCTGGAAATTGCTGCAGGGACATAACGGCAATGACCGCTGAGTGAACTGATTTGCTTTAAAGTGACAAAGTGAACAGTGAGGAACCGGTAACAAGGAAATCAAGAAAACACATGTAGTTTTGTGCACATAACCTGTGCTGTTCTGAAGTAAAATTGTGTATTTGGTTGAAAGGCATGTTAGAAGGTGGATATATGGGCTCTTCGTAGATGTAGTTAAGGCGGCTTGGCAACATGCCAGCTCAATAATTGGACCGGTGCTCTCCTGCCAGTGCTTTGACAGAATATTGCATCATGACAGAAAGCAGGGTGCATACATAAAATCAATATGCCACTGCTGACAATGTTCACTGCCGCATATATGCAGCCGAGGGAATCTGTACCTTTGGGATTCTGGCGATCTTCCCAGACAGCGCTACTGCTTTGACCCTATACGCAGCCCAGCTGGTGTCTACGGCATCCAGACTCGAACCCAGAAGCTCACCCAGCCCTGAGGACGATAGAGTAATATCAAGCAATCATATATCCAGCCAAGCCCATTAGCGCACTATTGGATGTGATGTCACATCCTTAATTGTTCTGTGGCAGCGGCTGAAGCAATGCAATCAGCTTAGCCATTTAAACTGGCACTATGTGTTACTGGGCAAAATCCCCAGGATGGACTTTGGGAAATTGGGCTGTACTTCATAAGCACTTGACTGGCATGGTCATTACATTAACTGCCCTTGTAGGATCAAAGTTTATCTATGTGCTGTGATCTACGGCCCTGACTCAATATTAACATGGATGAACATGCCGCAGCATAAATCTATTTGTGAGTCTCATAAGATGTTTCCATCACAGAACTGATAAATGCTGCTTTGTAGAAGACTAATGCTCTTTAGAATAAGTGGAGGAGTTCTTTGTTTAGATGCACTTGTCAAAACTTTGACCACTGGCAATTTCTAAGTCAAGAGGTTCCCAAAATAACAAGATTGTTACATTAATAATAATAATAATGATACAAGCATGGACAACCTTTCTGACATTCTGCTCTAGAGATTCTGAGAAGTCAGCTAGCTTAATCAGACTATTTCTGTCATAACTGCTGCTCCCTGTACCATCAGATGTTTTGATTAATCAAAATGATGTAGATGATGTAGAACACCAAAATGTACAGTGGGCTATGAAAGTATTATAGTAGTATAAGTAAAAGTAGTATAAGGTCAGTTAAGTCACACTTAAAAGTAAAAAAATGTCTAAATGATTTTATTAAAGGGCTAGTTCACCCAAAAATGAAATTTCCTTCATTAATTACTCACCCTCATGTCGTTCTACACCGTAAGGCCTTCGTTCATCTTCAGAACACAAATTAAGATATTTTTGATAAAATCCGATGGCTCAGAGAGGCCTCCATTGACAGCAAGATAATTAACACTTTCAATGTCCAGAAAACTACTAAAGACATATTTAAAACAGTTCATGTGACTACAGTGTTTCAACCTTAATGTTATGAAGCGACGAGAATACTTTTTGTGTGCCAAAAAAACAAAATAACGACTTTATTCAACAATATCTAGTGATGGCCGATTTCAAAGCACTGCTTCATGAAGCTTCGGAGCTTTACGAATCTTTTGTTTCGAATCAGTGGTTCGGAGCGTGTATCAAACTGCCAAAGTCACGTGAACCATTAAAATTTCGAAACACTTATGATGTAACGAAGCCTCGTTTACTGAAATCACATGACTTTGGCAGTTTGATACATGCTCCGAACCACTGATTCGAAACAAAAGATCTGTAAAGCTTTGAAGCTTCATGAAGCAGTATTTTAAAATCGCCCATCACTAGATATTGTTGAAGTCGTTATTTTGTTTTTTTGGTGCACAAAAAGTATTGTCATCGTTTCATAACATTAAGGTAGTCACATGAACTGTTTAAATATGTCTTTAGTAGCTTTCTGGGCACTGAAAGTGTTAATTATCTTGCAGTCAACGGAGGCCTCACTGAGCCATCGGATTTTATCAAAAATATCTTAATTTGTGTTCTGAAGATGAACGAAGGTCTTACGGGTGTGGAACGACATGAGGGTGAGTAATTAATGACAGAAATTTCATTTTTGGGTGAACTAACCCTTTAACAAAGTTCAGGAGGAGCAGGTTCAGATAATTAACCTAATTAGCACAAGTGGAGAACATTCAGTTAATTAACTCAACCAACGACAAGAGGTATAAATACAGCAGACCTACCTCTGTTTGTTTGACAGTTTATCAGCATCCCTCCTCCACCCCATCTCCTCACTTCTAGTTCTATCTATTTTTACCACATCCGGGGGGAGTACTCTGGGTTTGGGCCAAAATTCCGAGCTTGGAGCCCTTCCCCCGCACAGCTCGCCAAATATGCATAACTTTTACTGTATTTAATTTTATGTCAATGTGAACTTGTGAAATGTTTTTATTGTATGAGGTACAAAATATCAAACCAATCTGAATCTGATTTTTGTAATCACTTGTAACCAATGTGATTTTCACTAAATGTAAGTCCTTCACATTACCAATGGACATGCATAACTCAAGGTGCTGTCTCACTAGACTTTGCTCTTCATTCACCTTCATTCATATGCATGATCAAATGTGGGAGGTGAATGGAAATGAAAGCATATCCATAGATGTTCTGTGTTTAACTGTGTACCAAAGTTCTAGCTGGTGAACTCTGACCTGTGTATGTGCATAATTGACACATAGAGGATCTAAACCCTACACATGGTTTGCATTGCTGTGGTGGTATAGAGCAGATAATATACAGTACCTTTCAAAAGTTTGGGGATAGTTAGATATTTGGGTAATACTTTACAATAAGGTTTCATCTGTTAACATTATTCAACTAACTACATTAGTTAACATTATCTAACAATGAAAAATACTTCTAAAAATACCTCAGTTAAATATGTTAATTTCAAAATTAACTAATGCATTATTAAAATCTTGTTAACGTTAGGTAATGCACTGTGAACTAACATGAACATTAACATTTTAATCATTAACATTAAGGTTAATAAATGCAGTAAAAATGTATTGTACATTGTTAGTTTATGTTAGCTAATGCATTAACTAATGTTAACAAACAAAACATTTAAAAAAAAAAAGACTACATTAATTCTTAAAATTAATATTAAGCAGCACAGTTGTTTTCAGCTAGGAAAGTGTTGAAAACAATAAGAAATGTTTCTTGAACAGCAAATCATCATATTAGAATGATTTCTGAAGGATCATGTGACACTGAAGACTGGAGTAATGATGCTGACAATTCAGCTTTGCATCAGAGGAATAAATTACATTTTCAACGTTTACAAAAAATCATAATAATATTCCACAATATTACTGTTTTTTTCTAACCACAAACTTTTGAACAGCAGTGAATTTAAACATGTAGAATTTGTTATTATTTATTATATGTCATCATATTTGTTGCGAGGTCTGAAGTAATCTCAATTCTCAAAGCCTACTGTGTAAGCCACACCTCAAGTCTGAATAGCACAACATTTTGAACAATATTTCTGTTGTTTTATCATTTGAAACCTAACAAACTTCTTTTTGTGGAATGTTTTGCTCGGAAAGTGATATGGTGCCGTGTCTCTTTCAAATAAATGCTGCCTGATTTGATATTTCGTATCCAGTGCAATCACATTCGTGCATCTTTACGTGTGTGGCTTGAGTGTCCAAATACGTTTTGTGGCCACAGCAACTTTTCATTCATTCACAAGCTGTCCATTTTGAATTCCGGTGTGAAAATAAGATGTAGAAAGCAGAGGCACCACTCAGTGAAAGCAGCTTCGGGCGGTCATATTTATTCCAGTACGGCTTCATTGCAAATGCTCATTTCATTTGCCCTGCAGATCTTTGTTTTCTTGCAATCAGCTTATGAGTTGTTGAGCTATGTATTCAATATATTAATCCAACTCTCTGTTTGATAGCCCATTGAATATTTCTTAAAGAAAAGGGATTTTTAGTAACTTCATCACATGTTGCTGTGCAGTATTTCAGCATTATTGTTTCTTAAGCTCTGTGTTTTCTATAGTTTCAGTTTTTCCTCAGCCTCAGAAATGTCCCTTTGGTCTGTTAATGTAGCATGAAATAAGTGGCCATGTGGATGGGCGATGCTTCTCTGTGTGATTTCTATCGCAGCCGCGTTCTGAAGGATAACTGTGCCGCAATCCAAATGGTCCACAGTTATTTTTTTTAACTCCTCTTCTGTGTGGTTACGGCTTCTCCTTCCCCATCTCCCTTAGTTTTTTTGGTCTTCTTTTCTTCTCTGTGAGCCACACAAAGGCAGAAAGTTGTTAAAGCATAGAGGTCCAGAGGTGAATGCCGAAGCAGGGGAGGACAGCGAAGCACGGGCCTTTGAAAGTCACTCTTATTGTTCCACACTGGCTTCCCCTTTAGACAGCATGAAACTTTCATGATGGCGATAATTACCCTATTGGTGAGAAGTGCTTTCTGTTGCCACTGCAGATGAAAGTAGCAGGTTGGAAATAAGATATTGCGTCTACCTCTCATCGCTTTGTCCTTGCATCCTCCTCTACCTTGCTGAATTTTTCATCATTCATTATTTGAGATCTTTGATGTTTCCACCCATTACGAGCTATTCAGGCTCCCATCGCTCGGCACATAAAACGGCTTCCACGCTAGAATCATCCTGTCCCGAGTACCACCAGCAAGAAACCAGACAATAAAGGAAGTGCTCACAGGAAGGCGATTACTTTCCTCTGTACAAGCAACAGGGCTGTGGTGTTTGTGAGATGACGGTGATAGCAGACATGTGCTGTGGTTCTGCTCCACCATATGTAAATCTCTTTTTGTCAAGGGACTTAACAACTCCTGAATGTTTTGGCAGATTTAGTGCACCAAATTACACTTGCCACAGGCTTTTCAAAGTACTTGTACTTTAGATGAGTAAAACTGATTGTTTACTTCTTTGAAAAAGTTGCTTGTCTCAGAACTTATAATTTATAATTGAGCATTACTAAATCCAAACGACAAGATATGCGTGACGCAGCGTTAACAAGAAACTCAATATACTTTATTATCACAGAGTACTAACATTTCTAACATAACTTTACCTTGGAACACTGAACAGAAGAAACAGAGGGCTTATATACATAGAAGAGTGTTAATCAAAGAGACAAGAAACAGGTGTGTACTAATTAGAAACCATAGCAACTAACAATGAATGAGAACTCTGGCCAATCAGGAACAGGGAAGAAGAATAATGAAAACGAAACCAAAACACAGTGAAACCTAACATAACCCTGACAGAACTTTTGAAAAATACAGATTTAGTTCATTACATTTTGAGCAAAATGGGCATTTAAAAAAAATAATAATGACAACAACAACAACAACAATAATAATATTAATAATAATACTTTTATATTTATTGAATTTTCTTTTTCCTGACATAAACTAATTAATTAAAAAAAATGGTTAGATCTTAGTTGATTTGACATTAATATATGAGCTTGGCAAAGAATTATGATAAAAATAAGAAGATTAGATTCATTCTAATAATAATAATAAAATTATTATTATTATTATCATTGAATTTTTTTTTTATTATTATTATACTATATTTTTTTTATTTAACATTTTCCATTATTTATTTACATTTTTTTTTTTTTTTTTTAACCCTATAAGCTAATCAATGAAGCATTTTTGTGGGATCTTTGGGGATTTGATAATTATGATAGGAATAGTTTATTATTATTAACATTGTTATTAATAGAATTGAGAATTAGAATGAATATAATATTATTATACTACATAACATTTTGTATTTATTTAATTGTTCGAATTATATGTTTACATTTTTACCTTGATATGAGCTAATTAATAACAATTATTTTTGTCTGATTTTAGGTGATTTGATATTAAAACATGAGCTTGGTAGGAATAAGAATAACAATAATGTATTATTATTATTATTATTATTGTTAATGTTATTATTTTTTATTAGAATGAATATAATCTTAATATACTTGTAATATATTTTTTTGTATTTATTTAATTAATATTTTTTTCATTTTTTGTCCTGATATGAGCAATACATTTTTGTCAGATCTTATTGGTGATTTGAAATGTTGTTGAAACTTGAGCTATTTTGGGCAGTTTCAGTCTTTCTTCATTCAAGTAGATTGGAGCTGTAGTAGCATGACTAGAAAATAGCATTACAAAGCTGCTGAGTGGGCTGATTTGCTTTAAAAGGGCTTTAGCAAAACTTAAAAACTCTAAGGAAGCCATTTTCAAGCTTTTTGGGATCTGAATTCCAGGAATATGCTCTTCTGAAAAGAATGAGATGTCAGATTTGTTCTGAGCTGAATTGTGCTGGTAATGTGTTTGTGATTTGCTGTTATTTCAAATCATGTTAGCTAGCTTTTTTCCTTCTTTTTATTCAGCTGTTTGTCATTGTTCCTTGTACTCCTCCCCACAGGTAGTAAATGATGTGTTAGACAAATGTAATCAGGAGGGGATGACAAGATTGAGAAATATGTCTTTGCCCTGTCACTCACAGGAGGGTTTGAGTCGCTGCCCTTTCCTCGTATCCTTGCCGAATGAACACGTCTATTTTGAATCAATGTGGTTTGGCTCTGAGGAGTCAAATGAAAAATGACGTAGGCTTGGCTAATTCGATAAAGGCCGTTTATGTGGCCTGGTTTTAATACACCTGCTGGCTGGTAGGGCCCTTTTATGAAGTTAATTATTGAGAACCATCATCAGTCAATTGGGGCATCTGTGGGGTGAGCCTGTTCTAGCCCAAGGCCTCTGCCCACATTTGTCTTCATCCACTCCCTCCTTCATTCTTAAATAAATAAATGCTAAAGCAGAGACACAGAAAATCCAGTCCAGGCACTTTTCACGAGTAGGGTACACTTTGGACTTAAAACTACATCACAGTATCTTCTGGTATATATTGTGATAACGATATCAATGACGACATAAATATAGTACCATTCACCACTGTTTTTGGCTACAAGTGATTGCTGTATGCAGTCTTGAGAGCCTCAGAAACACAAACATTGATCTAAAGTAAAACGTATCTAAAGTAACCCATCATCAAATAGGCTCATATAATATACCAATTACATAAAAGAATAAAAATTTTTTTAAAAAAAAGTAAAAACTGAAACACCAGCCCTTGCAGAAATGGAAAAGTTGCAGATATACTTTTCTTCTGTCCAAAGGCCTTAATAATAATAAAAAACAAAGATATGACATCCAAAGTATGTAAGGTAGTACAACTAGATCTCTTTTATTGAATCCAAAAGGTTTTAATTATATTTTGCTACATATAAAGGTATTTTAAAGATTTTGAAGTGCCAAAAGGTCATTCGGTTTAACCGTCCAAAGGACAATACAGCCATTTCATTTGTGATTAAAATATCTTAAAATGTAATAAATGAATATATTTTTTTATTCTGGCATGATTTTATAACATCATATATAAACAAAGTGCAAAATGGTGTTAATATTATGTGTAGAAGTCGTTGCTTTGTTATGAGAAACAACAATTTCATTGATTTCATTCAGAGTAACCAATATAAAGGGACCATTTTGGATCAAGTCATGCGGTCAATATCATGTGACAGGATGTGACATCATTCAGACCACATGATCATGAAGCAAACTAACTCTCTATTTGAAAAATTTATGTTTTCACTTGCTCATACGCATGTCCTGAAACATCAGGTCATTTGGTACAACCGCTATAAAACATGGAAAATGTTGTAATAATTTAAAAACTTCTATCAGCCTGTTGAAAATATCGTCATTCGGTATAACCAAAAGTGTCATTCGGTAAAACTGAAATTTTGGTTAAACCAAACGACTTTTTTGGTGACAAATTTTGTCCATCTTGTAAAAAATTACAAAAGCAGTGTTAACTGATTATAAAAACCACATAATCTCATTGTTAACACTTAATAAAACTCAAAATTAATTATGTCTCCATTATGTTTTTTTACACTTTTAAAAACCTTATTCGTCAATGACCTAAAAAACAGATTCTGTATTTATTCATACTCTCATGGTGCAAACAGCAAAAATAACAAAATTACAAGAGAGTGCAAATAATCAAGCATTATTTAATGATAGAACTTAAGTAATCAGAACTAAAACTTGGTAACCATGTATGAATGAAAACGTATGAATGCATATTTGTCATCTTAACTGAACTTAGGACTGGTGGTGGTGCTTAAGACATTGTTGGTCATTCAATGCTTCTGTAAAAACACTAAATAATACTGATAAGATAATAATACTAGTACAATTTCTACAACTAATAAAAATATAAACCGCACTAAGGATTGATGACCTGCTGGGTTCATGGATATTAATCACGTTGTCTGTGTTCGCTGTGAACTGATTTGCTGAAATCAAAACAGGGACCGTAATAGGTGAGCGCCGTTTGCGCATTAGTTTCTGCTTGTTCTTAAAGACTGAATAATTCCAAATGAACTCCGAGTGGGGCGGCTCACTTGAGTGTTTACTGTGCGTCAAATACACTGTGCATTCATTGAGATGAACTGAAATAGTGAGCTTTATGGATCGCTTCATGGAGAGCGAAACTCTCAAGCACTCAGTCAGAGTGTTCGGCGAGTGAAAATGTATCTGTGTGTACCAGTTCCAGATTGAAGAGGTAGCTCCTTGTTTAGTGAACTCCACCTCAGCTTCACGTCTGCCTTCCGCCATAGCTGTTTTCGCTCTGCATGTGAGCTGTGAATTGGTCGCAAACAGAAATACGTCATCAACTAGGCTTTATCGTTATTATCGCAGGAAGACAAATTCTTATCATGGGGAGAATTTTTACCAGTATATCGCAAACGATAAGAGAATTTTTACTGGTATATAGCCCATCCCTAGTTCGAACAACCACAAAAAGACATTATGGGGTAGTGCACTAGCCAGACGGGATTTAAACTGTCGACTGAAGACCCAAGTTTTTTTTAAGATTAAAAACGGTCTGAACACAATGTTCTCTCAACGTTCTTTCTGCTGCTCTCCATGTGTTTTTCCATCGTCTCCGGTCATGTTCATATGTATTTTGCGTGAACTTAATTTGTTTTATCAAAAGATGAAAAAAAAGAAAACATACATTTACCCAACCCATAGACACTCCCCTCAGGACAGGAAATAAGGACAGAAGTGGTCAAAAGTGGACAAAAGAGATGGATTAAAACACCAGGCGTAAATGGATATGTGTCTGCCTCGTCTACTTGTGATCCAATCGACCAAAACACATCTTAATACCAGGTGTAAACAGGGCCTGAGTCACCTATAGGAACACTGTCAGAGGCCATTTTAAAGTTGTTTTTGATTAAAGCATCTCTCAGGCCGGTGGCGTCTGCTGAAAGTGGCTGGTAGAGTTACACAGGTCTCAGACGCAGTGGTGGCAGGATGCCGCTGAGTGACAATAAACCATAAAAGGAGTCTGAGCTCAGAGGAGCTGTGTGCCCTCCTCTCTGCTTTCACACCTCTGACAGTGAAATAATGCAGCCGGAGGAAGGGGACACAGGCACCCAACCTCAAATCTGAAGTGAGCACATATAGCACTCATCCTGCAGACGCTACAGTGAAACCCAGCAGTCTGGAGAGATGCTGTCACGCTTCTTTCAGTAAACACAAAGAAAGGAGATGCAAGTAGCAGATAAGGAAAACGTAATGAAAATGTGAATGAAGAGGCTTCCCTCACACCCACATCAGATGTCTGCCCGATAGGAAGCTTGTTAGATGCCAATAAAGAAAAGTTTGGACTGCTCACAAGCAGAAAAGGTTTGTGTATTTGAGAGCAATTTGTGTATGTCTGCTTACTGGCAGCTCTGTTGGAGCTGAAGTGTGATTAAATGTTGCTAAAGAATTATCATTGACTCCAATTACACATTAATCAGGACCGGTATCGAGCCGAATCACGGATGATAGATAATTGCCTTTTCACAGGCTATTCCAGAGAAGTTGTTGGATTGCACATAGAAATAGAGAAGAAATGCCACCACTAAATTATTATGATTGATTGGACTGAAATATGAAGAGCCTGCGTGCTCGAAATGTTACCGTTGTGAAACTGTTTTTTATTGGACTGAAATATGGAAAGGATTGTCCCATGATCCCATAATGCTTTCATATAGCGAAGGATAGTGGTTGGCATTGTAACTGGAATGACTCTCTATATACCTATTTGGATAGTAATTGTTTTACATGTTGTCATGATGCAATTTCAGCATTAATAGGTGCTAGTCTGCGATTTTATTGCCTTGTGAATGAGAAATGTCAGTGTTTTTTTTCTCTCTCTCTCTCTCTCACCACCCAGGAGAAATTCATGGACAAATTACCTACTGTTTTCTGACAAACACCACGGCCATGTGGTAATTTAATTCCTGTTCGATTCGTCATCTCTGAGTTTTCATGGAGTAATTGGCCCAAAAGTTGTTTTACCATCTCAATGCATATGTTTTATTATAGAGAAGCCATGTAAATTGCCATGTTTTTGTCCTTTAGACTTTTCGAAATTAAACTTTTAAAACACACTTTATAAGTAAGCAATAAGGTACGAGAAGCTGTGCTGTATCGTGAATACGTCACGGCTGAAGGGCATTGTTAGGCACGATGCAAAGTGGAGTGCCTACAACCCCTTCAGCCGTGACTTATTCACGATACAGCACTAGCCTCGAGATCCTTATTGCTTTTATAAAATGGTTACCACACAATACAAATATTAAAGCCAAAAAATATCTATCAATGCAACTTTCATAAAGTAAAATCACTAAAAGCCTTCCTTCCGCCGGAAAAAAATAGTCCCTGACCGTGAGCAGCAACAGAAGTTACATTATTACGCCATTAGATGGCGGCAAAGACTGTCTTTATGAGTGTGTCAGTCAGTAGTGAAGACTTTTATATTGAAAAGACTGAATTGTTGTGAACACGGAACAAGACGCAGCTGACAAATGTTTTGACTAGCGCTGTCAGTCACGGGAAAAACCTGTTAAAAGGACAAGATTTTGCAGCGGCCATTTAAACAGATTTTTTTTTTATGAACATAAGACTGACCTGAAGGAAAATGCTAAATCTGAATGCAGGTAATAAACTCACTCACTCGATCTCTTTCTCACAACACTCTTCTACATAATACAGTAAGCTTCAATGAACAATATCAACATACAGTTTACGTTGCTAAGAGTGGTTGGGTGTTGTATAGCGATACTCAGAACCGTTGGGTGAAGCGGTCATAGCCGTGTTTTATCTTGAATAAAACACAGCTATTGACCAATCAGAATCAAGGACAGGAACTAACCATTTTATAAACATGAATATATACGTGAATGTTCATTTTCCATATATTGTTTTGAAAGGTGCTCAACAAGGCTACATTTATTTGTTCAAAAATATAGTATATTGTGAAATATTATTACAATTTAAAATAACATTTTTCTATTCGAATATATTTTAAACTCTAATTTATTCCTGTGATCAAAGCTGAATTTTCAGCATCATTACTCCAGTCTTCAGTGTCACATGATCCTTCAGAAATCACTAACTTTATTAGGTGGAAGGGAGGCACAGTTGTAAACATTGTTGTAAAATAATATGTATTTTTATTATATCATATTTTAAGAGGATTAAAATAAGATAAAAATAAATGTTTGAGGCATGATAAAAACATTTTAAGTTTTGAGATTTTAGATAGCAAAATAAAAAAAATAAAAAAAAGTTTAAATCTGTTACTCGTAATAAAAATCAGTCCGACTAGTGTTTTTAACAGTATTTGAAGTGTCTCCTTTTCAAAAAGCATCTCATAAGTCAACACAGATTATTCCTAGCTCACTACCCGCATTCAACAGAGGAAAACCTGGACTAGACTGGCTAGACGTGTGAACGAAAGAGACGTTCTGTGTTTGCTGGAAAAATGAAAAGGAAGATATCTATCTTCAGCATGTTTATCCCTTATCCTGCTTTTCACTGAGCGACCAGCACTGTCAGTCAATCCTTTTATGTGCCGCACTCTTGCTCAGCCCCCATTTCATGTCTGGAGATGTGCGCGGCCATCTCTGCGATGGCGGGCGACAGAAGTGTGTGGGTAGACAGAAAGCAATCTGTTCTGAAAAGGAAGATCAAGCTCAAGATTTCATGTGTGACATATTGAAACACTCCGATGTGTTGCAGGGATGACGTGTGCAGCTGCAGACAGTGGCGACGGAGGCCCAGTTCATTGTGATGAGGCGGATTAATTTAGTCTTAAAGATGAGGGGGGAAATGTCAGCGTATTATGAAGCGCTGACTTTTCTCCAACTGAAATCTCATTTGCGCAATTTAGTTACCTGTTGAAAACATAATTCACTCATGGAAAATAGCGACTGTCCATCTATTTTGACAGTGCAGCCATTTGGCTTTCACAACAAATAATGAAGTTGCTAAGAGTATTTATGCTGAGGGAGGCTTTGTGATGGCCTTTCAGCCTTTTAACAAGGAGTCCATTACCGCTCACATCATTAAAAAAAAACGACCTATTCACCTCTCCAAATTGAGGAAAAAAAAAAAAAACACACCATCTTTAATTTTGAAGAATGGGATATTTTCGGAAACCAATGGCCTGACCGTACCTGACTCTGCATTAACTATTAACTATTGCAATTAATTCCGAGATCCATTTGTCATGCAAATAGACCAGTGAATAATGCATACGTTTCAGCTCATAAATAACTAATTTATGCAATTGCAAAGCGCTTTTTAAGATAAATATAATTAAAGGTCAATAGCGATTACATAAACACAGTGAACTTTTAACATGTTTAAATGGCGGCTCTGGGCCTGTTTGGCAGGCTGGATGAGAAACAAAGTATAGACACAAACTTAATTGCTGATATTTGGTTCCAGACACACAGTTTTTCACTCCGGACCACTGGAAATACCTGCTTAGCTTTGCGTCGGAAGGCTTTTAAGTCTTAAAGGTGCTTACCAAAGCGTATGTTAGCTGGAGGCTGACTTCCAGGCAATCAATTTTATAATTGAATTAGAGTGAATGCTACAGCGAGTTTTGACACACAGGGTTGTTGTGTCTGTCCATCTGTCGCGCCATGGCGGTTCTGCTGGAGCAGGAAAGGAAGGCGTATCCTGCGGTGTCCAAAGCTGCTAGATAGATCAAGGCTCATGGCTCATGCACCTGAATACTGCTGCTTGATGGCTACAGGCCAGCCATGCTGTCTTGAGCTCTAAGCTTTGAGCTTTTAATCAGTGTTCATTTCCAAGAAAAAAAGTTCTACGCTATCTATCTATCTATCTATCTATCTATCTATCTATCTATCTATCTATCTATCTATCTATCTATCCATCCATCCATCCATCCATCCATGCTCGGCTAATGTATTTGCTCTGTTGCCTTGGTGCTAACGGTGATAAAATAAGCGAGTTAAACACACGTCCATTTTACGAGTACAAACATCTTACTACTTTTCATTTAAATGTTCAGCATTCACACTTAATGACCTCATAAGTCAGGGACTTTAATCTACTTTATAAGCGTTTACGCGACTATTGCGCTTGGGTTCATTTGAGTTAAGCGTGCACTACAAACAAAGCAATATGTTACGTGTGCGGCGCAATTACAGAGTTGCTTTTACTAAGAGCGGTGTAATTCTTTTTAATCCTCTACATTTGCTCACAGTTGCCATTCTCTCGCTGTGTATTTTGTGCCACTAACAGGGAACAAGCATCTGTTGGTGTCACTGACTGGTTGTTGTGCAACACTTCGAAAGAAAACCACATTCCCACCTCCTGTTGACTTTGTGCATCTAACGACTTTGTATAAAATTAAGTAAAACCACAATGTTTTTTTGGCTGCTCTTTTGGCAAGTCAAGACAAGCCTGGCAGAGTACACCCATTATCAGTTTCTCCACTCTTGCTTCTTTTAAGTGTACTAGAACAGTGAAGTTAGTATCTTAGTGGTAATGTGGTCAGGGAATTCTGTGCAGCTTTTCTAAATGTGTCATTGGTGTGATAAGCACTCACTTCCACAAATCGCTTTGAATCGCAAAGGAGAAAACAGTTCACACTCCAAACCTTTAATTACATGTTTGGTGAGGGTAATGTGCAAAGATTACAATAATTTCAGTAAACACTATTTTTCATGTTGGTGCAGGCTAAACAGCTTTTTTTTTTTTAAAGACGGATCTAATTATCACTCACATTGCCCAAGTCCCACAAAAGAAGGTGTTGTCCAATAATGCACTCAGCAAAACAAAGCGATGTACTTTTCAATTTAGATAAGTATCTTTTCCGAACTCAAAAGAATGCTTACCTCTTTTTGTGCGGTGGGACATTTAAAGATGGTAAATAAAGTCTTTTTGAGAAGGCTGAAGGGAAGTTTCTCTCTGGTGAGTGAAACTAGGTCATGTTTGCAGAGTACTTGCCTATATGGAGGATTAAATTAAATTAGGGTGAAGAAATTTGCAGAGGTATTGCAATTTTTGGTGATATGGTATTTTTGAAATATGGGACAGAAGAATACTGAAGTTGAAAAATATACAGACTTAAATCATCTAATAAGCTTGAAGCTCATGATGTATGCATTTTCTGCTTTAACTAGATTTTGTTGTCTAGAATGATTTATTTGATCTGGTCTTGAATGTGTGCCTCAAAAACTGAGAGACAGACACTTTAAATACTGATCTATGAAGTTTGCCTACACAGTTTCACTGTAAAAAGGCCATGAACCTTATATTATTATAAATATAATATGTAAGGGATCATGTACATCCAGCTGGTTGTTATCGCAGAATAAACCCCGACAGGGTGATCAGGACCCCGACTTGATGCGGCTGGATATACATTATCCCGCTTATTACAAGGCTACTTGCCACATAAGTAAATAATTAGACATGAAATATTGATCTGAGTCAAAATATTTTATTAGCTCTTTAAACGAAAAGCTTCCGCATAGAGAGCAGTTGCTAGCAAGTGGCAAGTTCAAACTAGATGGACATTTAAGGGATACGGTACAGTCATACCACATTTTACATGGCATTTCACCACATAAATAATTATGGGTATAAGAGATATTAATCTGAGATGAAACTGATTTAAAATCGTACCTGTTTGTTATCTTAAAATCCATTACAGTGAACAAAACAATAGTCGCAAAATGGCAGCCGTTTCAGTTAAATGAAACAAATGCAAGTCAGCGATACCGCATAATTAAATAACTGTACACAAAATATTGATTTGAATGAGTTTTAATATTTTATTAGCTCACCAAATGCAAAACTTCCATGAGGAAAAAACGTTCCTAACAAGCGTATCGCGCTGCAGACTTCAGTTCCCCAGATGAGCCTGTGATATCTGTTTTTAACGGTTGTTATTGGGGAATAACATACCGCTGGATGGTGCGATTGACCATTTAGAATCAAGTATTCTACAGAGCCTCTAATATTAAATAATGATGATAATAATAAATTTTAATTAATAAAAAAAAACAAAAAACATTTCAGTTCAGTTCAGTTCAGTTTTTCAGTTCAAGTTCCCTTTCGAGGGAACTCGTGCTGTGTCCAGGATGCTGAGGCGTTCCCAAAGCATCCTGGTCCCGTCTCATTCCCTTCTCAGGGAATAATGGTTACAGTTGTAACCTGAGACGATAGTTTTCTATTGTGACAGTATTTCTTTTGTTACCCTAGCAGCTTTTGCCCAGATAAAATATTTAATGTTCCATTTTTCAGTGTCTTTGCATTATAGACCAGCAAGATTTATTGAGTTATGACCTTCCAAGTTCAAAATAAGTTTTTTGTGACAAATTATGCCGTAGAAAACAAAAGGTTATCTGCATCTATGTCAGAGAGAGAGAGAGTTGTTGCTCTGGCGAACAAAAAAAGACGAAGTGGAGCACCAATCATAAACAGACAGGCTCGTTGTAATTCAGTAAAAATGCACATGTACAGCTTCTCACCTTAAGGTGACATTCTAAACCTCTTTTAATCATCCCACCAGTTTTCCGAATGCATCCATTCATCTACATTATACAGCACTGCTGCCCATCTGCTCCGGTTCCATCTTTCCCAACCGAATGTCTTTTTCGACATTGGCTTGTGAGCGTTTATCCCACCTCTTCTGTGAGGTGAAAAATAGAGTTGAGGATGTCTTCCTTCTTTGTTATTGAACAGATGTATCTGATCGATGTAAATCTACTAATGAGACTCCGAAGGCCTCCTTCCCGTTCTCTGTATCAGGGCTCTGGGCTGGCCACTTTAATTGAGAATTAATTACAGATGGGGAGGAGATGCTACAGGGATCACATTAACACAGCATCAGAGGCCTCCATCACCCATCCTGCCTTTCTCCTCTCTTGAGGGATCATTAAATACCTGAAGGCGCAGATCAATAATTGCTGACGGGTGGCATGTCTCGGCAAAGGCATGTTTGTTTCATATATGAGGTTTGGAAGTTGCAAGGTCTGTTTCTCCGAAAGGCTCCCTCATCAGCGGCCCTCCTCAGATCAGTCAGAAATGCTTGAGAGGAATCACTGGCACCCCTTGAGTAAATTATACCAATTAAACAGCCAGATTAAATTCCATACTTTATTCACATAATTGAAGACACCGACAATTACTTATAATTACCGTTCGTTATTCTAAAGACTGATTGTCGATCGCTGAAGTTCTCTTGTTTTTGTATTCGAGAGGATGGCGGAGTTGGGGAAAACAACATGAATGTTTAAAGTGGAGCGAGCAGACATGGGCTTTGGAGAGGCAATGCTTCAATAGATAATGACCCGATGGTAATTGCTTTCCTTGAATAGTCTGTGTTTATTCCACGGTGTCAGACAAATAGCAAAGCCTGTGATTGTTTAAGAAAATAACAACTGGCCAAGTAGCTTGATAAGCATCCAAGTGAGATGCATGTCATGTCTTTAATGTTGAAGAGCTAAATAAAGGGATAAAAATATGTGTGAAGTTTCAATTCCTCCCTCCTAATTTCATCCTGCTGAAAAGGCCATTTTAGACCATTTCCAGGCTGCTATATGCTTGTGAAAATTATCTTTCCGGTGAAGCTCGTTCTCGCAAAGGTGAAGTCCATGAAGAAACAGTTTACTGTTAGTCTGGCGCTGAAGAGCTTGAATGACCTGCATGAAACCCAGACCTGAACCCCTCTAATGCTCTTTGAGATGAATCGACACCAGTTTTAATTTTCTAATAACAATTTAGTTGATGAGAGTGCAAAATTAAACCAAATATTCAAATATTTCAAGTATGTTGATAAACATGTATCAACATACTGTATGCCAAAAATGTGAAAACTGTCTTTGTTGTGAAAACCTGAGATCCTGAAATAACATTATCGTGACCACACTGTTGTAAATGTTATTATTACATGGCTTTCTAAAATACTTGATTCTGATTGGTCAGGTGTGTCATTCCGAGGCCCGAGGTCAATAGCAACGCTGTACAATGACAGCTCATCCAGGTTTTTGAAGTCTTCACTTCTTTTGTCTATCGTTTCAAACACAGCTGGTGCGTGCTTGTTATTGACTGTTTTTACTGTACAATAAAACCAGAGGACTTCAGTATATCTGTCATGACATCTCTCTGAGAGATTGGTATGGTAATAGAGATTAGCATGGTAATGGATATGGCAGTGTTAATGTATTTGGTCTTGGCGGAATACACATGCTGCTGCACATGTAACCCCCGTAGCAGATCTATACGGCTGGAGCTGGGGAAGGTGGAGGGTTTCTGAAAGTGCGCTGTACACTGCTAACATCAACACTACCGCTGATGCAACAGCAACCAAACAGTTGTGCTAAGTAGATAATGATGTGATCATTACCAAATGAGTTAAAGACCTATCAGCATGCTCCATCTAGAGTTTCATGTCAGAACTAGGTAATAATAGTAGGTCTAAGGTAATGTTGTTGAAGTGTTTGTCTAGTTGCTAGAACGATTGTTTTGTACACTCTGAATTAAAAGATAATAAACAGGTAATATTTCTTCTCAAATCAAAATTTCATGTCCCCGTCATTATTTATGTGGTAAAACTATTTAGGTTCCAAAATTGACTGTGTTTACCTGAATACTCTGCAAGATGGACACACCGTTTAAACGCAGTCCTCATTTTGGTAATTCCAACTCACAAGCTGCTTGAGACTGAGGCGGCCTATGTACGTACAACTTATATAGATCAGTTATAGCAGCAACTTAAGGACCAACTCCCTTTTAATGTTCATTATTTGGCCATATAGCGGGGACACCAGCATCCAGTGCATGACAAACGCTGTCTTTTCAGCGGGGCTAGAAGCACAGGCATTCTGATTCAGATCAGCCACAGTTTGGGCCTTATGTTTAGAGACCACGTTGTTCGCTATCCAGCTCCGGTGTCAGCTGTTAATGCCCCCTGAATGCTCCATGCATATTTTGGCTGGTAATGCGCGCAACATCAGGACGGATGCCCTGTTGACCATGCTGATATGGAGCAAAGCGCCGTGACTTGGCCAGGCCCCGCACAAAGGTCACAGTTTCCCTTACGTCAGTCCATTTTCCAGCAGCACCGCCTGAAAACCTGCTGCCATCAGATCCCTGGACAGAGCTCATAATCCAGCCCCTATGATCTGCTTAATCCACATTCTTAACCAGTCAATAGAAGTCTTGTCCATGCGTTTTTTTTTTTAACACTCTGGCTGATATTGACAGATGGGTTTGATAACATTAGAGTCCAGGGGTCTGGCATATTTCTTTGCAATCAAACCGTGCTGTTTTCTGGGCTTTGTGCCCATAGCTAGATTGCAAAGTGAAATCCTTATCTCTCTTTTAAAGTTCCACGCAGTTCGTTTCTCCCTATAAGCTTGTTGTGAGTTCTGGTCACTGGTGAGACTTCAAATAGATGCAATGAGCGTCTCAGCTGCAGCAAATGCTTGCCTTATTGGAGCACACAGCTTGGCTTACTGAAGCATAAAGCACTTAATAGTGCTGGTGGCAGAGAGAGCAGGCAAATGTCCATGTCTCTTCCTCTTATGTTCCTCATTATGCTCCTCATGGCATAAGTTTCATACTCAGCTGGAGTGGTGTCTTGCATTTTTATCAGATTCCAAGGATTGTGAAACTGGTCTCATGCACTTATCATTTTCTGGGTGTTTACAAAGTGAGAAATCTGTTTACACATGATCTGTAGGGTTTTTATGGTCATGAAAACTTGGGGGGACAACAAAACTTGTAATTTTAAAAATGCAATTCCCAAGGCTGGAAATACAAGGAAAAGGATTAACAATTTAAAAAGTCTGCAGTAAATAGATTACTTTTCTGGTTATACTTAGTCATAAATCTTTCACTATTTTTATTTTATTTTAATTTAGTTCATCCATGATTTGTGACTGGAAAAGCAAAAATTCATTTGCCTAGTAGTGATCTTATTTATATTGAAAGCAGATTGTATTTTGCATAATCTATTATAATCTATTATCTATTTTGCAATATATATATATATATATATATATATATATATATATATGTGTGTGTCATGACACGAAGCAGGGTGCCTGCAAGCCCTTCAGCCGTGACTTATTCATGATACAGCACTAGCCTCGAGTACCTTATTGCTTTTATAAAATGGTTACCGCACAATACAAATATTAAAGGCAAAAATATGTATCAATGCAACTTTCATGAAGTAAACTTTCACTAAAGCCTTCCTTCTGCCGGAAAAAATAGTCCCTGGCCCTGAACAGCAACAGAAGTTACATTATTACGCCATTAGATGGCGGCAAAGACCATCTTTATGAAAGTGTCAGTCAGTAGCGAAGACTTTTACATTGAAAAGACTGAATTGTTGTGAGCACGGAACAAGACGCAACTGACAAATGCTTTGACTAGCGCTGTCAGTCACGGGAAAACCCCTTAAATGTTAAAGGACAAGGTGATACATCGGACATTTAAACAGATTTTTTATTATGAACATAGGACTGATGGAAAATGCTAAATCTGAAAAAGATCACTCGATCTCTTTTTTTCCACAATACTCTTCTACATAATACAGTACGTTTCAATGAACAATATCAATTGAGAAACATACAGTTTACATTGCTAAGAGTGGTTGCCAAGGGTGTTGTGTAGTGATACACAGAACCGTTGGGTGAAGCGTGACCAATCAGAATCAAGGACAGGAACTAACCGTTTTATAAATATATATATATATATACATATATATATGTATATAGGGTTGTCGATTTAACGCATTCATTTAATTAATTAGTTATGGAAAAATAACACAAATAAAATGATTTAACACACCCACCCCAGACCTATGATGTAGTTCATCTTACATTTTATACAGTTAATTGGTGTTTAGTTTCTGAATTAATCCACATTTTGCGTGAATCAATTGTGAACCAATGATTCAGATAAAGAGAGCCATTAGGTGTGCTCAACTTGAAGCAGCGCTGCACAGATAGATCGGTGTATGACATCAAAATACCGCGAGAGTGATTGGAGAGCAAACGACTTCGTATGCTGTCGAATCGCTCTCTCTGTACTTTGATGTCATACACCGATCGGTCTGCGCAGCACCTAACAAACTTGTAAAATGTTTTGCTAGAAAAGTGTGATTATGCTTTTATGATTATTCTTTTCTTTAAAATAAAAGACACATGCTTTAATGTTTTGTTATATAATACACAATATCTTCATGTATTAAAGGTGTCTTTTTGTATGCCTTCCTGTAGGAAAAGATATCTATTGCACTCGCAGTGTTCCACTTAGTGAATATTTTAGATGGTCTTCTTGAGTTTTCATATTAAAATAAACTAAATAAACTCATGTAAAATGAATTAATATGTAAATGAATTGAGAGGTTTCCTCCAAGGCCCTCTTGCCTCCAAAGGCCAATTTACAGTTAATACACTACATGCTTTTTCCTTGACTAATGCTATTAATCAACAGTGCCTCAGCTCTCAGTGGTTATTAAGCAGAGCTGATTGGGTTGTGTTTCTCGTGTTTTTGTATGCACGCTCCTGTCTCCACGATATAACAGACTGCATGCCAAGCACGAGAAGCGTTCTTGTACAATTTCAGCAGCGCTGAAGCACTGCATTGACAGGGGAGCGTCTTTTTTTCCAAGCCTCCCTCCTCTTCTTCCACGAATTGCTTGGTGTCTCCAGACAAGCAGACCTGTGTTGCATGGAAACCCCACCTCGACTACAACAATTCAACAGACCCGGTATGTTTATAACTGTGAGAGATGGCTGCTGCGTCATTCTCAGCGGCATCAATGCGAACGAGGTTGATAGTTACATTTTAGTTGTCATGTAAAGATATTCGCATGAACAGCCCAGCCTACCGTAAACTTTTTTCTGCATTGTGCCACGTCAAATCCCCACACAAAGACATTTTGTCTGTTCTGTAATGAGATTGTGTCTTTTGAAAAATTCCATATCAGATTTTCTGACAACTGCAAATTGAATTTTACATGTCTATTTGTGAAAGTCATTCATCATTTGCTGTTGGCTAAACAAGCACTTTTAAATGATATTATGGCTTCAAAAAATATGATTACAAGCATGAAATCTGAAGCATATTTTACATGTCACTCTACTGTTCGGTCCCAGTGTTCAAGGCTTTGTGGAGTCAAAATAAAAATCAAGAATCAACTTTTGAAATGTAAGACGTGTGGCACCTTTTATAATGTGCCTTCTATAATGCAAATTCAATCACAAATGAAAACAAACAAACTTGTTCTTTTGTGTTCGGTGCTTGAGATCTTTCTATAAACTGTCAACCACCCACTATATCATAGCTTTCTCTGGCTTATTTGTTCAGGAAAAGCAACATACACCATCAAATAAAACAATACATTGCTGCTTTAAAAGGATTGCATTTCCAGTGGAATTTTCTTTACTTGGATAGGAATGCTTTACAGAATCAGTCTTGTCAAAAATTGTCCATGGTGTCTTATATTTCATTTTGCATGTCATAGAAGCTTAGGTGATTTGTTTTTAGAAACCATTGGCATGTTTTTTCGATAGATGATACCATTGTTGGCACCTATCACCTTGGTTACACCTGTGGTTTTTACTTGCCAAGTTATTACTTTCTGGATGTGACTCATCAGTAGGATTGTAACTTTAAAGTCAACATGAAATCAAATTGGACACATCATTATTATCTTTTTTAATTCATGTGCCTTTGTAATCTTTGATCAAAATAGCTTCCCCTTCCTCCTCTCGCAGCGACAAATCTTCTCTTCTCTGATGATGTCTATACTGGCGCGAGGGCGGGACAACCTGTCACCCACATGACATCACAGCAAACCACAACCAGCCAATCGATTCCCCATTGATAAAATCAAGTCCCGCCCTACATTTTGTCTTGTTCAAGATGCCCTTTCACCCAGATATCACAATAGGGAAGAAAAGTCTATCGCAGCTTTGTTTCATGCAGACTTTAAAGATGGATTTGTGAATGTGTAGTTGAACTTTAAAAAAAAAAAAAAAAATAGTTGTTGTTTTCTCTCTGCAGCTGTTTTAAAGATGTTTTGTATTAACACAGCAATGTAAAAACTCCTGTCCAGAAATGGTTGCTCTCATCAGCAACAGAAAAGCAGTTGAGCTTGGCCACTTACACTGCAGGCCATCGTATTGCAATTTTAATGGGTTTCAATGGGACCAGCACCAGATTGTTAGAGTGAATTTGCAGGGCACTGCCGCCTAAAAGTAATCCCAGGCTTGTCTATGACCTGATCCCAGCATGGCCCTAAAAAAAAAAAAACCTAGCTTTGAATTTCTATACTGGTTCAGACTGGTGTGTGCCAGATAGTACTGGTCAGCCAGTATGGTGTTTTCAATGGTCAGTTCGTGTTTTTAAAATACATAGCAATTACCTGTTATCTAAGGCAATATTTGTTTACTTGTTTACTTATTTTTACATATATCTTAAAAGTACTTTCAAATACTTTTGTGGGCCAGTGTCTTTGTAAGAAATTGTAATGTTTATGAGTTGTGCGCAAATTACTGAAATTAATATTTGTTTCAAACTATTTGCATAATTAATTTACAAAATTGGTTGCTATGAATTTGGGTGCCAATATGGCCCTCAGATATTGGCAGGTTAGTCAGCCTGACCTATATAATTTTGAGTAAATATTGTCCAAAATAATAGTTAATTGCTTTACAGTAATTTTGTATACATTTCATGTCTGTCACTAAATTGTGTTACCTATAAATCTGCATTACACCAGCTAAGTGCCACCCTGTTCTCTAGATATTGGTGTTGGCACCATTAAAATACCCATATAGATCATCTACTTGTGTGGACACCAGCACATCTGCTTCCAACCTGAATTTATCACATTGGCCATCAGAGGTTTGAGGTTTTTCAGCTTTACACAATACCTATTTGACTGTCGGATTTTAATAGAGACTAATGGGCTGCG
Organism: Ctenopharyngodon idella; assembly: GCF_019924925.1. Taxonomy (NCBI): domain Eukaryota; kingdom Metazoa; phylum Chordata; class Actinopteri; order Cypriniformes; family Xenocyprididae; genus Ctenopharyngodon; species Ctenopharyngodon idella. The sequence continues at coordinate 36,035,382 of NC_067222.1, read as the reverse complement.
TAGAAAAGGACTAAAGTAGCCAGAGAGGCTCTTTAGAGGAATGGCCTTTTGGCTTCCCGTACATTAAGGCGAGTCTTTGAGGGGTAGTTGAGTTGAGGTGGTATAATTATTGCAGAGAAATGGTAATTACTCAAAGTGAAGAGGGCGTTTGTGCTGACGAGCTTGACTGTGTGGCTTTGGAGAGATCTGCTCTGATTTTCTCATCTGGATTGGATTATTCCTCTCTTTGAAACAAGGGGGATACAGTTTAAGAATAACGACATTTTTAAGTGATTTCAAGATGGATTCCACCAATGACGAGAAGCCTTCATAGAGTGATTGAGAATATCAAGTTATTTCTGGTCATTGCACTAGGTTGTGTTTGTTTTAAACACTACATTTACAGTATAGTGTGGATTTTATTATTATTATTATTATTATTTTTGCTTATAAACATCCCTGGAAGTCCATGTTTCTCTGACAGAGCTGTGTCTTTTTTTAATTAGATGATCACAGTTGAATAACATCCAGGATCACCAGCACAATACCATGTGGAAATGTTGAAAACACATTTCACAAGTTCATTAACATTCATGAAAATGAATTCTCTTCTCCCCAAGAGCAGACCATTTATATTATCTATCATTACTCATGATACCAAGAACCTAATTAACTACCATGGTCTATGTAGCTCCATTTCTGCAAAGTCAGGTTGTGTAAAGAAATTATTTTCCAATTTAATGTAAGAGGGAAAGGGGGAATACTTCAAGATTGAGTTGGCTATAGCCGTCTTTTCACATTTTGCATTTCAAAGTTCATATACTGTTTATTTTCTTTCTTTTTTTTTATTCTCTTCTAAAGTCTTGTCAAGTCTCACAGATGGAAATTCAGTAGGTTAAATTATCATCAAGCAAATCATTTTAATCAGCCTTGGAAGTCGTCCATAATGAATTACGCTGAAAGTCTTTGAAATGTCAGATAGCACTTGAAGCCCCAGAGCAGACGGGGACGCACCATCGTGACCTGCACAGACTGCTGGGTTACTTAAGGAGCTGGCTGGGACCTGCCAGCAAACCTGGTTGCCTGGCAACCTCATTTATTCCCTTAACGAGAACAATATGCATTGGGTGATTCCAAGAAAATGAGGTTTCAAAAATATACACTGTGTTACAGCAGACCACCTGTTTTCTTGTTTGTAGTTACAAAAAAATCAATCAGTATGGATGTTGAAATCTTAAAATATTTACTTAAAATTTCACTGAAATGAGTTTTTTATTTTAGTTTCTTTCTTGCTTGTCTTTCTTAATTAACCTCTCCTTAATTTGTATTTTTAAGGGCATCGGAATACCTTTTAAATAATGAAATGTAATTAGATCTTGCACATTATTTATTTATAAATTTGAATTGAATATATTAAAAACCAGTCAATTTAAATTAAATCAATGGCACATAGTCTTAAATTATTTTTCAGTTAAGTAATTAAGTTAGTGCTAAGTTTTTCAAGTAATTATATGGTAACACTTTAGTTTAGGGTCCAATTCTCACTATTAACTAGTTGCTTATTACTAGGATATTGGTTGTTTATTAGTACTTAATAAGCACATATTAATGCCTTATTCTGCATGACCATATTCCTCATCCCATAATCCTACCCAATACCTAAACGTAACAACTACCTTACTAACTATTAATAAGCAGTAATTAGGAGTTTAATGGGGCAAAAGTCATAGTTAATAGTTAGTTAATAGTGAGAATTGGACCCTAAACTAAAGTGTGACCAATTATTCAATCAAAGAGAGAAAAAAAAAAAAAAAAGTAACAAAGAAACAAATTCTAAAACTTGGATTTATTAGGCTGTTTCACATCCTTACACTAAAAAAGTTATTTTTCAAAAACTTTTTTTTACAAGAAAATACTATTTATTTCAGTCCTTCTACTTCAAAATTGCACGTTTAATTCATTGAAATTTATTGTGTTTGTTACTTGCTGTTTCTTTGTAATTATTTGTGAAATTAACTAGCAGTTCCTCAGTGCAAATTTTTTCAAAGTAAATGTCACACCAATTATTTTTTCAGTGTAATTATATATATATATATATATATAGATAGATAGATAGATAGATATAATTACACTGAAATTATATATGTGAGAATTTCATGAAACATTTAATTTCTCCTTATGCTAGAGGACAACCTATCTGCTTTAAAAACAAAACAAACAAAAAAAAAACCTTTCAGCAGTGAAAAGTACTTAATCTTGCAGGGTATTACAGCATTAAAACTGTCCTTGCGCTGGTTTCTATTGCCTCCTGCTTCAGAACTTGTAGAGTACTAGTAAAAGGTTCACATGGTTGTGGCTGCGTGGATCCACAGAAAGCAAAAGTGGCATCAGGAGTCTACAGGGCAAGCACTCCAAAACCTTGTTCATCAAAGAGAATAGTGCATAGTATCTTTTATTCTTGTGCAAAGTCTCACAACAACACAGCCTTCACATTTCTGATGAGGCACGTCTCGTCTCATTATTTAGTCACAGTGTTGTTGCGAACTCTGGCACAACAAAGATGCCTCTCTGCCTTTGTACTACTGTCACTCTGACTGCATCCCAAAGCTAGCTGACAGTCTCAGGACCCGAAGTCACGGCTGTCCCGATCACAGCCTGTCCACGGCGTCGCAGAGATGCCCTAAAATGAAGCTGAGGAAAGAAAACAAGATCAGATGGATACTTTTTGCATTCACTAAGACTTTTTTTTGGTTTCGTTTAGTTTGATTGACAGTAATACTCACTTCTACCGTCTGAGGTTGAAGACGGGCCTGTCCCTTCCCTCACAACTATAAAGAAGCTTTTATACCTGCTTTCTCAGTGAACTTGTAAACTTTGCAAGATAGTTGTTCCTCCAGGACTATTTGAGATTATATTTCATTGATTATAACTGTAACACAGCACCACAGGCCCTGCAGAGCAGAAAGAAAGATGCACGAGTGATTATACATGTATGTGATTACAGGTCTTAGCCAGTGTGATTGAATGGAAGAGAGCGATGCTTTTGTTCTAGTCCACATTTACCAGAATTGCATTCATTTTCAGGCCGTGCATTCCCTAGGAGCTGAAGCCATGACCTTGGCATTCTTTGCTCAACCAATTGAGCTACAGTAATTATGTCAGATCCTGCTGTTCTGCTCCAAAATACCTGACTGGAAGTTTCTAGTAGGTTAAGATGGGCAAAGATTCCCTTCTTAAAGGTACATAAAAGTACCATAATATGTTTGCAGAGATTTAGGAAGCTAAGTTCAAATACTTGTTTCTCTGAAAAAACAATTCTACAGCCAGTTAATCTACTTTGAAATGTGCGTTCCGTGTTGTAATGTCTGTTTTTGTTTTGGTCTGTGTGATCCCGCCCACTGCCAATTTACCCAACAGTATTTCGACACCCTGGGTTGCCAGTTGTTGGAAAACACCGCGTATTGCAGCCATTGAAGCCAGCAAACGAACTGGGTCAGAAATCTCAGATTCTACCTGAACTAAAACTAAAAAGCCTCAAGAATAAAAACATTGCAAATGTATACATTAGCGGATCAACTTGCAGTGTAATGCTCATCAATTTCAATTGTCATTTGCGCTCGTTCCTGTTGTGTGTCCTCAGTCTGGCAACCTGCATGACTGTCGAATCTGAGGCTGCTTTCCACTCTACTTTTAGACACGCACTGGCGAACTTCCCTAAGCACTTCCTGGCGCCATTTTGAAGTGCGTTCCACTTTGTGAAGTGGACGAAAGAAGTTTATATGGAATTTTGACTGAGGGAGTGACATTATATGTAAGCTTCAGGCAGCTCCATATGCCACAGTGCAACACGATTGTGACGTCACCTCATATCGCTTTTAATTTAACCCACTACAAACCAATCCATGATATATTAATTACTTTTTTAAATATCTAAAACAACCCAAACACACCTATATACATATAGAATGCTGTGTCCATAGCGGATTGTGATCAAGGGCTTAGGACGTTCCAATTCAGCCCATTGCAAGGGTTTCGCCAGTAGTGGGCACTCATGCAATGTAAGCAATGACGTACATCCGAGTGAATGAGACTGAGGGAGGTTAGCGAGGGAAGGGCATAAAAAAACAAACTGGAACGCAGCCTGAGGAGGACGGTGTGGGGGAAACAACTCCCTCTAATATTTTGAAATTGGACTGCCCCACCCTGCATCACTATTAGAATGACCTCCCTGCCTGGGACAATAGAGATTTTTAATGATTTATTTTTTTTTTAGAAGATTTATGTAAAATATTAAAGCAAATGATCTGTGTGAATGCATGCATTTTAAAGGTTTTGTTATAATAATAATGATAATTTTATATCCAATTTAATAATGAAGAGTTGTCATAATAAAAAATAAATTATGAATTTAGATGGAGTGATTCTGCTGAGTTGGCCTATAGGCTATAATGAATAATGTAATTCATGGAATGAAATAACTGCATGCTCCATGAATTATAAATAGTTATTACATTGAAAGATTAAAAAACAAACCAAGGGTATATCATAAACTAACCTTTAACTAAAAAAAAAACTTTTTGCCCTAGAAATCTATATGAATTGCTGTGTCAACAAATCCTGTTTAATATGGAAAATAAATTTACAAACCACTATTATCCAGTGCCAAAAATAGATAATTTAATCTCACATCTGTTCAGATTGCATAAATCTAACAAATGTTGATGTGCAGATGAAAAAAAGATTAATAAGAGCATAAGCATTTATTCACTTCTTTTGAATAAGTACTTTGTGACTGTTTAAAAACTGTTTCATATAGTATGAATGTGTGTAGTATTTACTACATCAGTCTTGCTGTCATTTTCATATGACCTACAGTGTCAGCTCCGTTGCGTTACTTCCACACACAACCTCTTTCATGTGGTTTTGTGTGTTTTAAGAATACTGTCTATAATCTCTTGTCACATTCTGTTTATCACCTACTATACAATAGGGAAGTATGTATGTAGTATGCCATGGGCTGCATCCGAAAGCTTAGGCAGCTGATTTGTTGCCTTGCTGCCCTATCAGGCAATGACTTTGCAGGCAGAATTTGTGCAGGACAGTATCTCACGAAACTTATTTCAGACAGACTTCTGAGGCAGCATAACGGTTTAATGATCTGAACAAAATACAGAGAAAGTTGGTGATAACAAAGCGAATATTTAATATTACTACAATACTAATTTCTCACTATAAATAACATCAAAAGTAGAAAAAGTTGGTAAAAAAAAAAGTACACTTACACACAAACTGACCACCAACTGCAACTTTCAGATGCCATCTTTATTTTTTAGCTTAACTGTCACAGAATGGCACGCACAGGATTGTGGGATATCAAAGGCAGCGAAGGATGAATCGATCAGATGAAGGCACCTCAGGAGACAGGAAGTGGTTCATTGATTGAATTCGGACATGCATTGTTGCCTTTCTACCTCTGTGTCCTTTTTCAGCTTTCAGACGCAGCCCAGCTGGTTTAGGTGTGTTTAATTAGGGTTGGAGATAAACTGTAAAGGAACGTGGCCCTCCAGGAGCTACAGGAACCTTTCATTTCCTTAAGCTCTCCTGAATGATCCAACAAAACATCACCTGTCATGTTCTGACTTCAGTTCAGTTCTCCTTCAGTATTGGCTCATTTATTTATTCTTTCCTCATCTCTCAGCACAAAGGTAACAATCGGTTTAATCTTGTGTTTGGTACTGTTGAGCCCCCAGTACATGCTAGGGCTCTATTATTTAGAAGAATAGCGTGGAACAAAGAGAATGAAAGGAAGTGAAGGCCCACATGGGTACGCAAGTGTTTATTTATCTCTCATATAGTTCTATCCTCCCTGCTCCTCCACTGAGGTGTTCGGTAACCCTCACCCTGAAGGTATGCAATGCAGCTAATGAAAAAGACTTGGCTGTTTTTGATCTAGTAAAGGAGGCTATTTATTTCATTTTTAGGGGGGTGGAATAAAAAGCATATGCATTAAAAGTTTGCTTTCTGGAGATAGTTCAAACCCTGGAGTTATGTGATCTGGTCTATGAGAGGCACAGAAAAACCCATCTGATGTGACTTGAAAGTTGTGTACGGATGCAATGCGTTCGGTTGCTTTGTCGAACGGTATTTTAAGCAGAACTTTTTAGATGCAGAGTTGAAGAGGTTGGAGTTTCGGTGAGAGCTTTGCCCTGTAACATTACCACAGTCTTCAATATTTAAAGTGAGAAACTATCTTGTTTGGACGTCTTTTCACCATTCTCTGAACCTGACAGAAATATCCCTTCAGACTCGTTTATATTTGATTGTCTGTATTGATGTGAACCTGAATATTTCATTAAAGGAAACCAAAGGAGATCCTTCAGCCCAGCTGACCAGCACGGCTCGCCTTAGATAATGATTGAGGAGATTTAGATTTAAATTTATTTTGCCTTCTTCTAACACAAACTTGTTAGATGTTAATGCATAATTAACCATTTTTATTATTGCAGCCGTGGGAATGGTCGCTTTTACTTAGACATTATAAACAGTTCTAGAGGATGGAAAATTGACCTAGCAGGGATGTGTGAAACAAAGTCATTTTCCACCATGCAACAAAAACATATTCATGTAAAACATCGCTTAAAGGCAGATTTTGTAAGCGTTAATGTGTTTCTGCCAAAAACATTCAAGCTTTGCTGCTTAAACAGACTTTGTTACACATGCTGAATCAGAAATATTGCTTGTATTTCAATGTAACCCACACTTGTGTTGCTTTAACAGCAGAGGTTTGGTGCAGATTTGATTCACCATTAGTTTTGTTTAATTGTCATGAAAGTCAATGACACAATACAGGGTTGAATGCCATTCAGAAATAAATTGAGATTATATTCCAGTTTAATTCCTGATTTGAAATTGAATTTGAATTGAGGTAACAGTATGCAAAATAACAATTCAAATTTGAATGTAAGAATACAGAATTCATATTAATGGAAATTCAAAGAAATATACATTTTAACTAAATAATAATATTACCAAGACAAACTTTGAATGTTTAAAAGGTTTAAATGTTTATAATCTGAAGATTGATTGATTTATTGATTGATTGATTGACCAATTCCATTCAAATTCTAACTCAAGAACTTAGGCCCTGTTTACACTAGTGCGTTTTCGTTTTAAAATGGCGTTTTAAAATGAAAACGATCCTCATCTACACTGGCGTTTCCACAGTGTTTCACAAATGATCCCCGTCTACATTACACGACCGAAAACGCATGTCACATGATCGTTCATGTACACTGGGCATGTGTGTGTACAAGTGTAAACAGTTGCCTCTTTCGCATGTAGGTAGCTGCAGTATTAAAAAAATGCAGAGTTTAACTGCACAATGGCTGCTAAAAATGACAACAAAGCCAGCAAAGATTGCAGTTCAGTCCCAATGTTATTGTTTACACGGTCGTTAAGGATACGCAGAGCGAACGTGGGCAGCCACGCCATCGTTTTCAAAAGTCTCCGTTTTGCTCCTTTTATACTGAAACGCAACCCTGGCGTTTTCAAACTAAAACAGGGTCTGCAGCGTTTTCGAAAGTCTTTGTTTACGAGGTTCGAAAACGCCGGTGTAGTGTAAACGACAGGCGTAACCATGGCAAAACATGCGTTTTAAAACGAAAACATACTAGTGTAAACGGGGCCTTAAATAGAGCACATTCAACAATTCTAAATTCTAGTGCACTGGACCAGCAGGGACGGTTGAGTTTGGGTTCTGAAAGGCCATTAGTCATGGTTCCCGTGGTCATAGGGTTGAACTGGGCTGAGGGATGGATGAGGCAGCAGGCTTATCTTCACTTGTACATCTCAGCCTACAAATGGCCAGCACATTCATCACAGAGAGGAGACTGCAGCGGACTGCTGCTTTTAATGGATATTAAGAAAGCTGATGCTAGAACCGCTAGAACCGTGGCCTGGATATGGTCTGGCAGAGAGATTTTCTGCTGTCATTGCATTCACACCATTGATCATCTGTGCTCCGGCGCAGCTCCACCGTGTTTATGTGAAAGAGCCTCAGTGTGCTGTGATACATAACAATGCAGGAGAGAGAGGAGAGGACAACAGACCGGCAATGGGCTTCTGGTCTTCATGTCTCGTCTCTTTTCTTCTCATTTCTGTCTCATATCATCTATTCTCTTCTCGCCTCGTCTCTTAACCTCCTTAAATTATCTCCGCTTGTTTTGTCCCCGCTCTTCTATGTTTTTTGTTTTTTTTTCTCATTTGGTCTCTTCACGTCTCATCTCCACCACTTATTGCAATCTCTTATCATTTTGTGCACCCCTCCATCATGCCCCATCTCTTTTCTTCTCATTTTTTGCTGTCTTTTCTCATTTCCTCTTTTCGTCTCCTCTTGTTTTGTCCCCAAAATACCGGTCTTAAACAAATTCGGTTAAGTGAATGTGAACAGAGAAACAAAGCAAAGCCTAATATTCCTGCAGCTACTGTCTGTGTTTTTAATGTTAATGAAACAATAAAAGACAAAGACTGACTGAATAACTTTTGTAACTTTAATAAGGATTAATATATAATTTATACAGTGAAGTCTATCAAATCTTAGTTTTTATTTTATACACTTCATATAAATTTCTGTATCTTCTGTTAGACCTACCTGAAAAGCACCGATTTCACTGGTATATAAAATTTTGGTGTCATAAACCTTGTAATAAACCTTATTTATTACAAGGTTACATGGGCCAAAAAAGTTTAGTTTTGTTTTGTTTTGTGGTGGGACCAGTGAACATTTTGGCAGGGCAGGTAAAAAAATGTGAAATACTGGCCCAACCAGGCCAGTAGAAAAAAATCAGTAACACTTTATTTTAGGGTCTTTTAACTAGTTGCTTATTAGCATGCATATTACTAGAATATTGTCTGTTTATTATTACTTATTAAGCACATATTAATGCCTTGTTCTGCATGACCTAATTCTACATTCTTAATCCTACCCAATACCTAAACTTAACAACTACATTACTAACTATTAATAAGCAGTAAAATAGGAGTTTATTGAGGGAAAAGTCGTAGTTAATAGTTTATATGTGTTCCTATACTAAAGTGTTACCAAAAAATTCTTAGTGTTCAGCCCTGAGAGTGCAGGGACAGAAAGTTTTTTCTGTTCTGTGGAGTTGTGAGGGCTCTGGTTAAAGGGACAGTGAGATTTGGGGATGTTCTCTCTTTAAGTTTGGGTTAAAGTCCATAGAGAACACACAGGGAGGTCTGTGCTTCTGGTTCAGCAGCTTTCAGAGAGGCTGTGCTTTATCTGTACTTTGTACATTTTTCTGAGACACCCGTATCTCCATTGGCAGCATGACGGGGGGAAAGGCTTGACTCATGCCCGCAGACCACCTTAGGCATTTGAGCCTGAAACAAGGAAATTGCCATGACCTGATTTCATTCACTTTGAGCATTTATTTATTTGATCCTTGGGCTAAATGGGAAAAGCAGACATAGTGTCACTCTCTATGGCCTCCTATATGGCCCCGAAGCTACTTTTCGAAGTTCTTTTACTCTTTATAGTCTCACATAAACAGACACTTGCACTTACACCAAGACCCACAGCATATTTCCTGCCATGATAGTTTTCTTACAATTTTTACATTCAGATAGACTTTGATCTCTTCTTTTGCGGCATCACTTAGAGGCAAAAACCGCAAAGACGACGTATTCTACGATTCCAACATCATTCCGGGTCACGACGCCTCAGGGCAGCGGTGCTTCTGTCTCTTTGCTTGCTCCCTGGGCGTCAATGCGGTAAGCTTTTCTGTCCTCAGATGTGGGTGGGAGAAAGTTTTCTGAGGCCTGAGAGCATCATAAATCAAAACGTAATGTCAGATCCACACAGCTGGGCTCCCAGGAACTAGGAGCACAATATGAGTTGCTGACATTTTAATTACTTTGTCATACATCTCAGACTGGTAAGCCTATTTTGAGGGTGTAATTTATGGCAGTAAATGAAAACAAATATTCTATAAACCATCTTTCTGAAAGCCGGTTCTTGCCATGTTGATTAATGTAATATCTCTCTAGTGGTATGTCCAGTGCCTGGGAGAATTGGGTTCTGGGCCTTTACCGGCATGCGCGCATTGCGTAACATTTCGGATTCTTGCAAATGTGAGCGCAGACACGTCCCACTGACACGGCAGGTAAACAATATTAAAAAAATTTCTCTGGAGAGTAATTCGTCTTCAATTATGCCAATGACTTTTTTTTCCCCCAGAAAAGCCATTTCCCTTCAGTTTTCAAAACAGAGAGGATAAAAAAAAAAATTATTATGGTATGATCGTCAGAGCGTATCTCAGCAAATTGATCTTTAGATTTGATTGTTCTATATTGGAAATGGCTGGCCGGTTAAATTGGTGCGTTTTAGCCTGGCAGGTGTGCAGCCTTTTCCCAACAAATCGAAATGGTCGCCTTTTTTGAATATTTAGATTACCTGGGGCTCCCGGCACCTTTCCTAAGTGGATTAACATTTCATGTGGCTCCCAACCTGCATTTTTAATATGTTGTGGGCTGATATCAAAGAGTCCTCAGGGATCAGAAACAAGCATTCCCATTATCTTTCCTGCTGTGCTTTGTTTACCAAACCGCGAGCAAGGGCCATTCATCTAGACAATTGTAATGGAATCCAAACTAGCTGGACTAATCATAAAATCGCTTTATACACAGGTCGCATTGATTCCGCTTGCAGCATAAACCAGGTAAGCGCTCAGCCCCTGCTCTCTCGCGTTTTACAAACCTCCGCTGGCAGCGTTACACAGGATCACACATGCTGCTATTAGGCCCTTAAATCATCATGAAGGTGAGCTGTTTATGTACACATCAGTTCGGAGCCTCTGATGCTTGCCAAGCCATTTCAGCCTATGCATATTTAATAATTAAAAGTCCATCAAGGCGGGCCGCTCTGACCTTTTAAAGCCGCCACTGACATCTGTGAAGGGTGCCTTTATTTCCCAGATGCAGCCCAGCCCGGATCCGCAGCCAGGTGTCAGGGTGCAGACAGCGATGTAATGCATCCTCATCAGCGGCCGCCAATCTCCATCCCTCGCAAACCCCCTCCCCACTCAAGCGTCCGCTGACTTTTGATGGATCTCTTTATGTTAATCTGCACTTAATCATGAAACAGCAAAAAAAGAAATTAAGCAGAAAGGAAGCTTGCTCTAATTACACGTCAATATTGTTCGCCGCGGAAGCGCAGACAGCTCTCTTGTTCCTACTTCGGCTGTATTTATTTTTTATTTATTTGTCTATTTGCAAACGTCTCTGAGACTTGACGATCTTTTGTAGGGATCTGTCTTGGAAATAGGTAATGACTGCGGCGCTTGTGCTAGCGGCGTGTAGGAAGACGCTACAGGTCCCGCGGAGCTGAAAAACTAATCATAAGTTTCAAAGCATCCCCGAGTCGTGCTCAGCCTCTCAAGGGCTTCTTCGTGGTGGTCACGCCTGAGCAGAAAATCTCTTAGACAGCAGTGATGTGTAATTGAGGATGTCATCAATTAATCAAAAAAACGCGGGAGGGGAAAGACTATGCATGAGGAGTGGGAGTCAGTGCTGAAGATATGCAATCTATGCCCTCTTTCATCTGCGGAAATAAAAAGAAAACAATTCCATCCAGCCTACGTGGAGCCTTGGATTATCAAAGCACCATGTTCTCCATGGCACAGTGCCAGTTTGAGATGGTAATTTTGCCTTAAAGAGGCACAGAGAAACTGGCACCTGAATTAATTGACAGTGATACACATCTGCCACTAAGCGTCTTTCCTGCAAACTTTGGATTGATGGATGAAGTATGACGTGTTCTGATTAATCATTAGCGCAATAGCAGCAGCTCTGATATCAGTCTACAACAGTCTGAATCAGATAAACCCCTCTTAAAGGGACACCTCACTCAAAAATGAAAATTTGCTTTACCTCATGACATTCCAAGCCTGTATGACTTTTTTTTTTTTTTCTTCTGTTGAACACAGTATTTAAAAGAAAATGCTAGGTGTTTTTCCAAGACGGGCAAGAAGCCATCAAAGTATTGTAAAAGACCATAATTGATGTTGTAATATATTAAAACCTTTCCTCTCCAGTGAGATCTTTACCACTGTGACCAATTCTTTGAGTTAGTGAGTCTGATTTGTGAACTGTTTTTGTGAAATGATTGGTTTCTTTAAAAGAGGCAACTCAAAAGAACATGTGTTTTCTAATTTGTTACTGTTTTCTAATTTGAATATATTAAAATGTTATTTACTCCTGTGATGACAAAGCTGCATTTCCAGCAGTCTTGAGTATCACATGGTCCTTCAGAAATCATTCTAATATGCTGATTTGGTGCTCAAGAAACATTTCTTGAGCACCAACATTTCTTATTTTTGTTTCTTATTTCACTGTTGTTAGTTTCACTCAAACCATCCTTGTTCACATTACTTAAAAAACTAAAGTAACTACAAGAACTTAATTTAACTGAGTTTCTACTAAAAATGAGCATTGTCAGCATTACTTAATAAGTGTTTGTTCAGTCAACTTAACATTGCTGAGTGAAACGCACAAATTAATGTTAAACATAACTAACTGGGCAGTGGATCCATAGTTCCCAGCATGCTTTGCAAGATACTGCATTAGAGTAAATTTAGGGATTAAAGTGTTATTTTATGTGTTTTTCAGCAAAGGGAAAGATGTTATTAGTTTATGTTAGTGTTTAACATTCAGTTATGTTGGACATTTAGAGGAGTTTCTGTAATGTTTTTGCAGTTTTTGAAGTTTTTTGAGTGCATTTTGTAGAGCAAATAGTTAAATAAGGTAAATTAAGTCAATAAATGTATTCACCTTACATAGTAAACTTTTATAAATTTAACATAACATTATTAAGTAAACTGCACTTATAAATATTATGTAACAGTGACAAATTAAAGTGATTTGTATTTACTCAGAAATGTTGTCAGCTTTGCTTGAATTTCTTTTAAAAATTCTAATAAAAAAATAACTAAATTGTTATTTGTACAAATTACTCAATATAGTTGCGTGGAACCATTTGACGCTGCTTTTTTAAGTAAAACATTTTTTGAGTGTTGAAAACTTTTTTTGTGATACATGAACTATTTTTATAATACCTTTATGAGACTTCTATGGACCTTTTGTGGCCTTTTTCAGTGAACTGTTTCTTTTCATGTTTTCAATGATGCAACAAACAGCTCCCTCACTTAGATACTAGCCTGTAGGTTTATTCCCACCAACAGCGGTATTTCTGGCCGTAATGACCCTTACCGCTCATTGATTCTCAGCTTGTGTCAGAATGAGGGATCAGGTACATTGAAAACGCTCAGGGCTCCATGAAATTCCTCCACGCCAGACGTGTCCCAGCCAAACCCAGGGCGCAATGAGTTCACGGCAAAGCTAGTTTTATGGAACCCAATATACATCAGTTAAGCACTAATTAAAATGCTGTCACTCTATTGCAATAGTGGAATTTGTTAGGGTACCAGACTCATTGTCAATAATGGTTTAACATAGCTGTATTTCATTCGCTTTGTTACTCTCCACAGAGCCATAACGTTGGAGAACCAGCTAGTGGTGCTTGCCACCGCTGCGGCGGACGCCGGGAGGTACTACGTCCAAGCTGTTAATGAGAAGAATGGAGAAAACAAGACAAGCCCATCTATTTACCTGAATGTGGCAGGTAAGTTGAGAGGGGATGCATTTCACTAAATCATTTCTATTATCCTGCAGCTAATGTCACATGGCCAGCCATTGACGCAGCCGAGACAGAACTATCGACCAGACGTGGGAATTATGGCTTTTGGTTTGTCCGCTCCCTCTTTGTTTTTGCCCACGTGTTGTAGGCACAGTTTAACACGCATGTCTCAGAAGCGCCCGCAGGCCGGCATGCAGATGCGAGGTACCTGTAATTCCCATTCCCTCAGGGGGGCGTTTAATGTGGTGCATTCATCAGAGAGGAAGGCCATCCATGAAATGACACAGAGAATCTGTTTGTTCTAGTGACACACTTGGATCTGCTAGCTGAACGTTGTTTGGTTGCTGTTGTCGTAGCTGCTTTGGCAGGTGCTACTGCGTGTCGCCTGCTTTCACAATGCTAATGCACGCATCCCGTTCATGCATATACAGCCAGTGACGGCACATCAGAGGCACGTTATTCAATATGAAAGCTACTACTGAATTGATACAATTTATAGTGGCTTTAAGCAATTTAAACTACTAATGTGCATAACTTGGATCTGGTGCTGTTGTTTTTTATCATGCTGACAGCATACAGGCTCCTGTAGTTAGTTCAGTCCAATCAGAATGTATGTTTCACTGACACAATGTAATTTGATTCTAGCCAAAATATGGCCAAAAAGCTGAAAGGAAGTAGAAATTAAATTAGCCTGCAGTAGAAATAACCAGTCATTATCAGAGTACCCTTTCAAACCAATTAGCTCTTCACTATTGCTTTAGTGCGTCATCAAGCCTGCTTGTGGTTAATGCAACAGGTGAAGAGAGGCTTTTTTAATTTTAGGCAGAAATGGAGATGAAATCCAAATGATTAATGGTTCTCAACCAAATGAAAGACTGAACAGCAAGTCCAGATATAAATGTCTCAATGAAGGAGCAGGAGCTATGTAGATTGAGTCAATTCAAGATACACTACTGTTCATATGTTTGGGGTTAGTACATTTTAAAAAGTTTTTGAAAGAAGGCTGCATTTATTTGATCAAAATTGTCATATTGTGAAATATTATTACAGTTTAAAATAATTGTTTTCTATTTATATTTATTTATTTATTCCTGTAATGCAAAGCTGAATTCTCAGCATCGTTAGTCCAGTCTTCAGTGTGACGTGTAAGACTTTACAATACGGGTGCACTAATATGTATTAATTCATGCTTAACTAATGCACAGATAATAATGAGTTAATGTATGCATCAGCAACTAGTAAAGTCTATCTCATTAATAGATTAAGTCATGTATGAATTGCTATTAGTTAAATGTGTCATCATGAATTAAGTCCTTATCAACATATAGTATTAACTAGTGTAAGTTAATTACCACAATGGGTCAAAGCCATGTACTGTAACTTCCAGTTGTCTGCTTTAATTAATCTTTAGCTAATGATTTGCAAATATATCATTATGTTATGACTTTACTTGTTGAGGCTCATGACTATTAGCTTATTATTAAAGGGTTATTACACACAAAAAATTATCCCATGATTAACTCACCCTCAAGCCATCCTAGGTGTATATGACTATCTTCTTTCAGATGAATACAATCGGAGATATATTTAAAAATATCCTGGCTCCTCCAAGCTTTATAATGGTTCTGTCAGATGGCCGTATATGCATTAATTTGTGGCGGAAGAGTAAATAGTCTGACCCAATGCATGACGCAATGACGAATGTGGAAGCTCAGAGGATAGAGAAAAAACAAAACACCGGTCATGAATTAGAAGTCTAAAATGATAGTCTTTAAAGAGAATTGTCAGAGGATTTCAATATTAGAGAAAAGGAGCCCTGTTTGTTTGAACCACGAGAAGCGCCTAAGCTTATGATACTCTTACATCCTACGTCATACATTGCATCAGGGGGTTACTCACTTGGCGCAAGTTGATGCACAGTATGCGTACGGTCGTCTGCCGGAAGCTAGTTATTTGAATTTATCAAGTTTTAAATATGGATATTTTTCTCACAAAATTGCATTGCTTTGCTTCAAAAGGCTTTTATTAACCCCCTGGAGTCATATGGATTACTTTTTATAATGAATGGATTAATTTTTGGGGGGGCTTCAAAAGATCTAACAATGAACAAAGGAAACACTGCGGTTTAAATACACAAGGGGTAATTGACCCTTCGCCAGGAGTTTGATTGACAGACGATCTAACCAGTCATAACACTGAATCCGCCATTTTGTCCAACAAAGCAGTCAGGGGAGTTAGCAGAATAATGTTGGTGGACTTGAACTTAAAAAATTGTGTGTACTGACATCTTTCCGCGATTGAAACAACATTCCTTATGATGTTCATTCATGTTTATTTGATGCTATAAATGAACTAGTAAGAAGAGATGATCGGTTCATGAGCTGATTGAACTGAGGCGACACAGCAATATATATACAATCAAACCACAAATTATTCAGATATAATTTTTTATATTTTTTTACTAGTGGGTGCAGGACACTATAGTTCATTTATGTAAGTGAGGATAGCAAAATAAAGTAAACTGTGACATATTATACCCAAAAATTCTTCATACAGTGGACTACCAGTAAAATTGATAAAAATTTGGAACCAAAAATTATTCAGACACTTTGACCTGACCATGTTTTGCTTAAGTGTTATCTGATATAATTAAGATTCATTTTTTTCTGAAACAGTTTAACTCTGAGATCTTGTCATATTTTATTACCATTTTTTTTTTAATTATAGTGAATAAACTGTATTAATGAATGAAATGTTCAAGGTGTCTGAATAAATGTTGGTTTGACTATATATATATATATAGACCAATAATGGATATTTAATTTCACTAATTTCCCCAATTTTTATTTTTTACATTTTTACACTTTGTCTTCATCTAATCAATTTAAATTAATCTTTAAAAATTCAAAAACACTGTTAAATGTAATTTTTAACAAATCTTAAAATGCATTCATACTGTACTTTATGATCTTGTGCTGCCCAAATACATGTGTAGCATTTAAAATGACTGATGTTAGTTTTTAGTGTTTATTTATATAGACAAAATAGTATGGGATTTTAATATCAGCCTTTTATTGGTTAGTGGCCATGAGATAACAAGATAATTATCAGCTTATTGGTAACATCCAGAATTGTAATGTTGGTGCATCCATAAACCTAATACAGTCTTTAGTGTGTGGCAGTGATTCCCTCAGTCTGTAGTGGGTTACATCATTGACCTTGGGGAAATGGCAGCAAGCTAGAATTTGATGTGAGATGAAGGAACATGGAACTAGCATTATTTTTTCAAAACCAAATGAAACCAACTTGATGATTTGAAGAGTATAAATGAGCAGAAGGCTGGAGGCCGCTAATAAAGAGAGACTGGCGCTGAGCTTCTATACCAACTGCAGAGTTAATAATTCAATTGAATTATGAGTTTTAATATCCTGATGAATGGAGTGCACTTAAACTAGTTTCAGCAAAAGCCTTTAGCGTGGTTCTCTCTTCATTTGCTTTTCAACAGCTTCAGTTTGCAGATTATCACATCAGATGATTGGTGTTGAATTTGTGAATGCGGTACAGATAACATACAATTGTGTTGATCATAATGAGCTTGTATCAGTGTGTATAGCTCTGTCACAGCCAGGGATTTGTTAGGTTGCGATGATAGTTTTTTTTCCGCTGTGGAAATTAAGCAGTTAATTAATTTTCCCATTGAAGTGCTAATTCCTCTGATATTTGAGGAACAATAGTGCCGAGCCCAGATGAAGGGGTCTATCATCATGTGACTGCACTCTGGCATTTATGCCAAAAGTCTCATTCTACACATCACGTTCTAAGGAAGTAAACAAGGAACACCAGAGACGAGAAAATAAAGAGTATCCGGTGGGGAGCACACCTCCCCAAAGCCCTTTTTAGTTACACTTACATACGACAGATGAAAGCTCCTACTGCCCTTAATGTGCGTTAAGCACAATTCAAATGTCAAGACTGCCCTTGTGGCATTTCCTCCTTTTCAAAAATTATCTAGCATTCACCTCAAAGCTGCAAGTGCTATGAACGACCTCTCTGAAGAACCTTGACCTTGGTCTCATTGTAATTAGCTGCGCTAGCTTGCTAAGGCAAGCGTCAAATCTGTAACTCTCCGTATGAGCAATAGTAATACTCATACAGAGGGACTGAGATTGGAACACCCCCCTAATCCTAAATAGTAAATGTAATATATGCCATACTGTTTATGCTATATTCATGACCTCAAACTATGTTGCTTAAGGGAGGGGGAGAGATGTGCTATTACTTTTACTTAAGTGATTAAGCAGTTTTTGCCTTGTAGATGATAAAACAGGCAAAGAAATCCCATAGATTTGCATGGAAAGATTTAAACCTTATACATAGGGGCCAAAGTTGGGCTTAAGGCCACTTGGTTCACACCAAGAATGATAACTATAAAGATAACTATAACGATAATTATATATGCATCCATATCAAGCAAAGTTTATTATAATCTCGCCTGCAGTTTTGTTGTCTGCCGCTTTACATGTTGAAGCTTGTTAAAGTTCTGATTGTTAAGTGACTGTCAATGTTTTTATCGTTCATCAGCTGGAAAAGTTCTGAAAGTGATTCCAACGATATCTGTGTCATTCGTTATAGTTGTGGTGTGGTGTGGACTGAGCTATTCTCTTAACCCTCGGGTTGTGTTCGGGACCCGGAGAGGATTTTTTTTTTCTCGAAAATGCTCATTGGACTAAAACTTACTAAAATTTTACTCACCCAGGGTATAATTACTTTCCAATTTTTGGGGCAAGAATTTTTGTATTTTTTTGTAATTTTTTCCCCCTAACTTGTTACACGTGTGGTGTTCCCTGTCAAAAATTACCAGCCTACAAAAAATTGCTTATAAGTCTCTCATTACTCTATCTTCTATATCTATTTATCACCAAATATTGGATTCAATCTTATCTTATTTCAATTAGGACAGGTTTTGTATTTCTTTTTGGATCTGATTGATCGTAGGCCTCTTTTATTTGAGCTAATGCACCTAAATTTTTAGCTAATGCACCTCTATCGCTGTAGAAAGACTGGTAGAATGTTTTGGGGAGATTAAGATGTGGATGTCTGCTAATTTTCGGTGTCTAAATGAATCAGAGACCGAACTGATTTTATTTGGCCAGAGTCTGTTGACACATCCAAAATTGAGCTGTGTACACTATCCCCCTTTCGCTCGCATCAGGTTAAAAATTGAGGTATAGTTTGCGATAGTGCATTGAAATTTGATAAACAGATAAATGAAGTCGTCAAAATTAGTTTTTTTCCAGTTGAGACTAATCTCTAAAATTAAGCCTTTTGTATCGCAGAAGGACCTGGAAAAGGTTGTTCATGCTTTTATTTTCTCAAGATTAGACTATGGTAATGCACTGTACTATGGTGTTTAACACAAAAGCTTAGACAGATCACAGCTGGTCCAAAATGCGGCCGCAAGGCTTCTGACAGGCATTCGGAAAAATGAGCATATTACTCCTGTATTAAGAGAACTACATTGGCTGCTAGTATTTTAAGATACTTTTATTTGTTTTTAGAGCCTTACATGGTACTGCTCCAACATATATAGCTGATCTGATTCAGGTGAAGAAACCAAGGAGAAAGTTACGCTCTGAGTCATTAAATCTCTTAGTGGTCCCGCGGACGTACCAGAAAAATGAGAGGAGACCACTCCTTTGCTTTTATCTTTTACTAAATGGCACAAAGTCACACTTGTGGTGTTCTCAACCAAAAATGACCGTCCTACAACAACAACAACAACAACAACAAAAACCTTATAAACCTCTCATTATGCTATATTATTACCAAATATTGGATTAAATCTTTTTGTCAACTTGTTTTCTTTCAGTTAGGACAAGTTTTGTATTTATTTTTGAAACTGACTAATTGTAGGCCTCATTGATCTGAGCTTATGCACCTCATTTTTGAGTGAAAAAAAAAAAAAAATTGTGGATAAATTTGTCAATATTCAACAAAATATGGAAAAAATGTGCACTGTTTATCACAGTATTTTGACCCAGAAAACAAAATGTGTTACAGGGTTTTCAACACCACATAAAGGTTAAGGCTTGTTATCATTATAGTTATCGTCCATGGTGTGAATGGGCCTTTAAGCCAGTAAGCTAACACCTCTAGCAATCACATAGCAACACACCGGCAATCCACACAACATCCTAGAAGCTTGACGGCTAGTTTGAGAGTTCATTCTTTACTTTATTGATTCATATTCTATTCAGAGGTATTTTTCTCCCTCACTGGATGGCACAAGAAACTGACAATAATTGCAGAAGAGTCCCTTACGATTGCTTAAAGGTGATCATCCACCCAGTCATAAATGAATTATTGTGCACTACACTGAAAAGCTTTTGTCAGATGTGACATGGACTCCATTTGGTGGCGCCTCCCTCAGGCTCGATGGTGTCGCATTTTCATTATCCCTCACACCTGGCTTTAGAAAGGTCAGCCTGGTTGAAAAAGCCACCTCGGAGCATGTGATCAAGGCTGATTAATTGATAACACTCAAGAGATTGTGTGGTTACAGTTCAGTATCAAGAGCGGGGTGTGATTTCAATCAGTCGATGTAAAGGGTCGCCTCGAGGGTTGCGCTTTCAACAGTGGCATGTGTGGATTGTGATTCTTTTCAAAAGATTCTGGATCATCATCCACAAAGATTCATCCATTTAATTATTAATAATTTGGTTTATTTGTTAAACCCAATTCTATTACTGTTGGTGTGCCAAAACAGATATATTTCATTATGGCTTATATGCAGAATCTTTTCACAGATGCTTTGAGAATCTTTTAGGAATTGCATTGTGACTCTCTAAAACGAATCAAATCTTGAGGGGATTAACGATTCTTACACCTGCCCTTTAGCAGTGGCTGAATTTATTGGACCATATTGTCTTATAAACGTGTGGACGTGGTTCCTCTGTAACAGATGATTTATCTGCATGCGGTCTGCCTGACGTTCTCCCTGGCAAAGGCAGCATTTTAACTCTCACAGCAGCTTGATTTATTCGAAAGGAAATAGGCTTCGACTAACCAGCTCAGTCATTATTTGCCGTTACTAATGATCTCATTTGGAGGCAACCGTGTGCTTGGTTCTGTTTCATTTCTCCTGGCTGAAATAATAATCCACCATTTTAAAACAGAGCTGGCACTTCTGCAGTGTCCATTGTGTGGATGTTTCAGTGTGGTTAAATGAAATTGAGTCTCACCATCAAGATACATTTCTACAGGTGGCTTTCCAGGCTTGCTTTCATAGAACTTGGCAAACTCATGCTCTGAATTCATAAAAATACATTACACAGTAGGCACTAGACAGCAACATTATGTTGCCCTTATTTTGACCAAATTTTGAGGCATCATCACAAGAACACTGCAGCCTTTTTTATTCAGTACTTTTGTGTTGTTTTCCAGTAAAAATCCTTAAAACAAAACATATTTACTTGAAAAGCTAAGTTACAATATACACTGCCGTTTAAAAGTTGTACTTTAAAAAAAAAGAAAAAAAAGAAATGAGTACTTGAAGACTTCAGATGCAAACATCTCTTAGCAACATACTAACATCAAACTCTTCTACACATGCTGAGCTCTGTCTGTGTGATGCCCATCACTCTGCATTAGTTTCTGCCTACGTAGACCATTTCACATCAGTCACTTATGAGGGTTCATGATGCTGCTGTTGAAGGCAGCTGTTAATGTAGGCAGTGAACTGCAGGTGAGCTCATATAGTCTGAAGACCAACACAGAATGCTGTGGTAGGTTTATATTTTCTGATTTATATATACTTTTTCTTCTTCCTATGGATTTCATTTTTAGAGTGAAGATGCTTTGCCTTCTGACTTGAACAGCGCTGCCCTGTTATGTGAGCAGATATTGAATTCATAGTGGACACAGAGAATCTGGGTGTCTGCTCAGGTATCCCATGGGTACCTGAAAAAGCCTTTCAAGGAAATCTAACTGTGTTTCTAAGCCTAGCTGACTTTCATCATTTTGGATTTGTGAAAATAAGAGAAAGCCAAGGCTTTAGGGTGGGAAATCAATCTCGGTTTTATTCTCAAAATGTCTGTTTGTGCACAAACATAATCAGGGCTGTACTTTAGCTGTCCTTTGCATCATCAAATCAGTCCCCATCAAGATATGCCAGTGTAGTTTGCATTAGATTACCGCTTAGAGACATAGAAGATGGAAATTGCAGAACTAGGATGTGTGGGTGATAACAGACATGTGGACATTAAAGGGGTCATGAACTGCATTTTTTTTTATTATTAAACATGTTTCCTGAGGTGCACTTATAATGTTAATATGACTTCTGATTTGAACGCTCTGTTTAAGGGGCGTGTCTGCTGTGAGACTTCAATGTAAACGCCCACTGCTGTGATTGGCTAACATTTTTGCATATGAAATAAGTATTACTGTAAATGTGGAACGCACTCAAATACTTTTACTACTGTTTACTCTTACAGCCGTCAAGATTAACAAATCATGAAAAGTGTTGATTATTGCATTATATTTAAATCTGATCCCATCACACGGAAGGTTGCAGTGATGAACACTGAGCAGATGACAGTCTGTTGATCACGTAAATGTGATCTCATCATTGCAACGTGATTTCTGCACTCTCACGAAATTCTTTCACCATAACTAACAATGCAAACATGATGTAAATGCAGTAAGAGATTCATTGTGTAGTGTGAGAGCATCACTGATTATAAAGGGAGTTTTGGCAAGTGTCCAGAAACTCGTGCTGTTTGATTGGCAGCACCAGCGATTTGTAAAGGCAGCGATCTTTGATCGCTTTCTGTATATAATTTAATCACAATTTAAATAACAGTATTAAATGATTTTGAGACAATGAAAATCTGTCTAAACTTGAATAATTTACACATCAGAAATCACTGATCACAGACCAGGCAGTAGAATGAACACTGTTACTTACATGATGTGCGTGTTGCTGTCGGATCCATATCGTAAAAATCTGTTCACAAAGCCTGTGCTGAAATTGTGACTGAATTACCAAATAATCCAGCGTGAAATGTAGCGAATACAAACAAATAATGCTCTGCTGAGGCTTTCACATAGTTGAAAATAAAAAAATTAAAAAAACACTTTCCTAGCATTAAGATCACTTGGAAGGTAATGTTATTTTTAGTCCGGTGAATATGTATGGGATCTTCTCCTTCTCATGTCACTATTAACTAACGTGCCAGTGAGCAGGGCCAAAGACACGATATTAGAAGTTGGTGTTGATTTTCTTCCGCAAAGGCGGTCTTTCGTGGCACACTAACGTCATAATTCCACACTTTTCAGATCCTGACGTTTTCTGGCCTAGGTTTCAATAAAAGCTGTTTTTGGAATAACAAGGAACTTTTGAGTTCTGAAACTTGATGGATATTTTTATAGTATAAAGAATTCTTAAAGGGTTAGTTCACGTAAAGATGAAATTTCTGTCATTAATTACTCATCCTCATGTCGTTCTACACTCGTAGGACCTTCGTTCATCTTCGGAACACAAATTAAGATATTTTTGATGAAATCCACACATAGGCAGCAATGTCATTAAAAGGTCCATAAAAGTAGTAAAGACATTGTTAAAATAGTCGACGTGACTACAGTGGTTCAACCTTAATGCTATGAAGCGACAAGAATACTTTTTGTGCGCCTAAACAAAAATAGTGACTTTATTAAACAATTTCTTCACTACCCTGTCATTCTCCTACGCTGTTTTTTTGTTTTTGCGCACAAAAAGTATTCTCGTCACTTCATAACATTAAGTTTAAACCACTGTAGTCATGTTGACTATTTTAACAATGTCTTTACTACCTTTCTGGATCTTGAATGTGGTAATTATGTTGCCTTCTATGGGGGATAAAAAAACCTCTTGGATTTCATCAAAAATATCTTAATTTGTGTTCCGAAGATGAACGAAGGTCTTATGGGTTTGGAACGACATAAGGGTGACATAAGGGTCTTTTTTCTGTTATTCTATCTGTCTGTCAGATTATATGAATCAATTCATTTTAATTCTGCTTCCTTATACATTCAATTTGCAATTGCAATTTTGCATACTGTTTTCTACCTCAATTAAAATTTCAGAATTGAATTAGAATTTTAAAGGAATTCCTGTTTCAGTTTTGAATGACACACAACCCCAGTATGCATATTGTGCATAATATGCAAATCAATTTTTGTGTGTATCAAATACACAACTTATTACATTTGCCAAAATATGGGTATCACTTTGTTTAACCATGACATTGTTACACATATTACATGTAGTTACTGTAGTAATAACTATAAATTATGCATAATTACATGCATCCCACAATGCAATGCGCTCAACTTGACCTTTTATGTATAGTGTGACGAATGAACTAGAAGTATTATCCATGACTTTTTATTTGATTGGATTGCCAAGAGTCTTCTTTCTTTCTTTCTTTCTTTCTTTCTTTCTTTCTTTCTTTCTTTCTTTCTTTCTTTCTTTCCTTCCTTCCTTTCTTTCTTTCTTTCTTTCTTTCTTTCTTTCTTTCAAGCTGCCCCTGATGTAAAATATCAGGTCACCTGTGAGCCTGAAAAGAGCAGCTCTGTAAAAAAAAAGTGCTCCCTTCAGGCCAGCAGAATATAATAACATTTCAACAATGTTTTGAATGAGCAGCTACCGTTGCTGCAGGGACAAATTTATGCCAAGCTCAGTCAGAGCTATGTGATAAACACTTCCACCTGCAGCTATCATTTGCAAGTCAGGTTCCTGCGCAGTTTCTATCCTGAAAGGGAGCCGAGGCTTTGGGTGAACACTAACTGAAGAATCGACTCATATTGACATGAGTCAAAGTTTGAAAGGAACAGCAAGACCATCAGGGGAGGACACGGGATTGAATGCGGAATATTCTGAGAACGGCGTCGTTAAGATTTAATGAACACCACCATAAATTTTTATCATACCCTTCCTGCTGGCAGATTACATTCAAACAAAAGCTGCTTTCCTGTGCCGTAAGCTGACCCAAGAGACTAAATATGATTAAAGCCAAGCCTTCTTCCCCATGTTATCTACTTTTCTTTTTTTTTTTTGCACTTATTGTTATTATCGCCTTCATCCCACCAGAATATCCTCTTCGCACACACCTCCCACCCCACTTCCACCATCTGATTTCCTTGAGGAATTTCAAATTAGCTCCGCCGCTCCAATGAGGGTTTCATCCCTGACACTCAGCACCTTGTTTAATTGGCTATATCTTAAACAAATAGGTCTCCTGGGAGATCGTGTTTAGTTTCTAATATCTTAGATTTGATAACTTGTCACCTGTAATTTAAACCGAGATTGATAGGAGGCGACAGCGGGCGCTTTGAGGCACTCTGATGGACCGGCTGCTGGAGAAATCTGCCGTTTCTCCTCATTAGCGTGTGAAAGACGCACCGGGGTTTGGTGCTCGCAACAACTCTTGACGGAGAAATAATAAGATGCCTGTCAGATTTTCAGATAGTAGATGTTTATAGGTTTGGCGGCACTTAACCTTTTAAGATGATAACACACTCGATTATGGGAGGCAAATCACAACAGTCTTATCTGTCAAACGCTGGCCTCTCTTTGTGTTCTTGACAAGATTTGCCCAATGTCATTGTTATTTTTGATAGTTTGCCTGAAGTAATGGGGGATGAAAAATCAAAAGTAGAGAAGAATGCATTAGAAATGCCCCACAGGGCCCAGCCTCAATTTCCTCTTCGATTACAGCATCGTCTGGACTTAATGTGCTACCAAAAAATGAATAGGCTCACTACTTCAAAGTTGGAGAGAGGACAACATTATCAGCATCCTAAACATAGCCTTTTTGCTAATGGCATTTTCAGCAAGCCAGATGTATCTTTATAGATTGGACATTAGAGTGCTTTTAATGATGATGTAGGATTTAAAGGGATAGTTCACCCAAAAAACTGAAAATTCTGGCATCATTTACTCACCCTCAAGTACTTTTTTTTGGGCTAACATAATACGAGATATAATAAAAGTTTACTTTTTTGATATATGTTGATATATGATGTTATAAAATCATGCCATAATACAAAATATATACATTTATTACATTTTAAGATATTTATAATCACAAATGAAATGGCTGTATTGGCCTTTGGACGGTTAAACCAAATGAAATTTTGACACTTCAAAATCTTTAAAATACCTTTTATATGTAGCAAAATATAATTAAAACCTTTTGGATTCAATAAAAGAGCTCTAGTTGTACTGCCTTACATACTTTGGATGTCATATCTTTGTTTTTTATTATTATTAAAGGGTTAGTTAACGCAAAAATGAAAATTTTGTCATTTATTACTCACCCTCTACACCCGTAAGACCTTCGTTCATCTTCAGAACACAAATTAAGATATTTTTGATGAAATCCAATGGCTCAGTGAGGCCTTTATTGACAGCAGTGTCACCGAGCTTCTCAAGATCCAGAAAGCTACTAAAGACATATTTAAAACAGTTCATGTGACTACAGTGGTTCTACCTTAATATTATAAAGCGAAAAGAATACTTTTTGTGCGCCAAAAAAAAACAAAAAAAACACGACTTTTCAACAATATCTAGTGATGGCCGATTTCAAAACACTGCTTTGAAGCTGTACAAATCTTTTGTTTCGAATCAGTGATTCGGATCGCGTATCAAACTGCCAAACTGCTGAAATCACGTGACTTTGACGATCCGAACATCTGATTCAAAACAAAAGATTCGTAAAGCTTCAAAGCAGTGTTTTGAAATTGCCCATCACTAGATATTGTTGAAAAGCCGTTATTTTGTTTTCTCGTCGCTTTATAATATTAAGGTAGAACCACTGCAGTCACATGAACTGTTTTAAATGTGTTTTTAGTACCTTTCTGGATCTTGAGAGGTTCGGTGACATTGCTGGAAATGGAGGCCTCACTGAGCCATCGGACTTCTTAATTTGTGTTCTGAAGATGAATGAAGGTCTTACAGGTGTGGAACGACATGAGGGTGAGTAATTAATGACAGAATTTTCACTTTTGGGTGAACTAACCCTTTAATTGTTGACTTAAGACTAGCTTAATTTTTATTTTCGGCAGTCTTCTTTGTATTGGTTTAAGGGCAGTAGTGTTAATGAGCATGCGTTGGTTGTACAATATAAATGACAGTACATTACAGGTATAAAAAGGTAAACTAAGGTTATAGAATTAAATATTGACTCTCTCTATTGTATTCAAAATAGTTCAAATAAAACCCATATAGGTAATGGGGAGTGATTTTTGTGCACAACATCACACGTCTTAAATTTGATATACTTGGATAAGGTAAGACAACAATACAAGACACATTCATGTCTCATATTAACCAAAAATCTTAGTTTAACACTTTTTATATATACTACTTTATAATGAATTTATCACAATATTTGCAATATTTTTTTCTAATTAAAGTTTTTTTGTTTGTTTTTTTGGTAACACTTTAGTATAGGGAACACATATAAACTATTAACTACGACTTTTCTCTCAATAAACTCCTAATTTACTGCTTATTATTAGTTAGTAATGTAGTTGTTAAGTTTAGGTATTGGGTAGGATTAAGAATGTAGAATAAGGTCATCCAGAATAAGGCATTAATATGTGCTTAATAAGTACTAATAAACAGCCAATATTCTAGTAATATTCATGCTAATAAGCAACTCGTTAAAAGACCCTAAAATAAAGTGTTACCTTTTTTTCTAATTTCACATTTTCCCATTAGAAGCATGATGTCTTTTCATTTGCATAAAGATCTTTTTTTATTTCTTTAATAAGTTACTTTTGTAGTTTTGCAGTTATAATTAATAGCTTACCAACCATGTGGTTGCCATAATTACCAATTGGAAAACCATTCCATTGTTTTGTAATTGCACCACCATTAGCAACCACAGTTTTGTGTCTCCTAGTTTTCGGCCCCAGGAAACAGACTGAGGTTCTGTTTAACAGCAAGACATAGTCATAGACATGCATCGCTTAAATATAATTGTGTTTTTAAATAGAACTGTAAACTCACAAGCGGATATGCACAGCGGAGCGTCCAGCGCCACATGCTTGTGAGTGCGTGCATTTGAATACAATCCAAAACAATGCACCCTATGTGTCACTGGCAAGCATAAAAATAATAATAATACTAATAAAATTCTCATTCAATGATCTTTTCTCTTCCTGCATACAAATAGGATTGTGAGTAAACATGTTTATATTAACAGCTGCATATCTTTGACAAGGATGACAAGCCGTGCCTGAAAATTCAGATACTGAGCAGGTTTTTTTTTCCTTGCCAGCATTGGAAATATCAGGTGTATTTTGGGAAAATAAGCAAAAGAGACATCACTTCTAAATATGAGACACTTCAGCCATTTCAGATAGCAGGTCTGTCCTCGGGTATCGGCGTGACAGCATGTGTTTCCGCTAGTATTCATAGTACCACAGCTTTATGGTCAGCGTGAGTTAGTCAAGTCACTCACTTGTCAGCTTGTCAGTCATATTTGCTAAAGTATCACTGGCAGCGGAAGTAGGTCATGGAAGTACAGTGGTGAAGTCTGTTTACAGGAAAGTCTGCGTGTTTTGTTTCCTGCACCGCAACAAACACTGCATGTAAATGAGCGTGTTCATGGCGGGCCGATGCATCTGAGATATCTCCTTTATGAAACTCCAGCGTGGCGCGATTGTGATGTAAAAATAAACAGCCATCTCTTTTTGCACGAATCACACTGCGTTCAGGGCCCTCTCCCGGCTTTCATTGTGGCAGTGCAGAGCCTCAAAGTGTCGCTGCAATCATTTTTGTATATCCACAGTAGCATTCTATTTCATGGATTGCAAACAGATGGCAGAGGCATTGAAGTGAAGTGTTTGCATATGCAAAGAGCATCATTCCAACATCAGAATGTAACGGGGAGGAATATATATATATGGATATGCCTCCCCTCCATATACGTGTGTGTGTGTTGTGTTGTTGTGTTGAAGTCTGGCGGCATTCAGATGGCTTATTCTGTGTCTAAAAGATGCGCCTGGAAGCGATGATAACAAACTTTTCATTCTCAGAAAAAAAAGTCAGTAATGCGGTTCCCTGGTAATAACATTTTTAGTGCCTTCTAACCTCTTTATGCCAGCATTTGCAAAAAGTCTGCCTTGGCGTTATACAGAGGAGACAATCCCTGATGAACACAATCTCATTTCATTGTGGACGCATTATTTGTATTGTGATTGTAATATCAAATCCTAGAAGACTGGCCAGCATTTTAAAGGGATAGTTCACCCCCAAAATAAGAATTCTGTCATCATTTACTCACCTTCATGTCATTCGAAACCTGATTGACTTTATTTCTTGTTAAACACAAAATGATATGATTCGTAAAACTATCAAACAATCAAGCTCCAAAAAAGGTTCAGAATAGTACCATAAGAGTAGTACCTATGACGTGTGCGCTATATTCCGGACTTGCATTGTCAGTACAAGATCTTGATGCACCTCTTGATGGAAATAACATCACAACATTTATTTCCATCAAGAGCTGCAACGATTTTTGGTTAAGATCTTGTATTGACAATGCAAGGTGTGAGCACTCTGTAAAGTCTTCTCCAGCACATCCCAAAGACTTTCAATGAATTTAAGATCTGGACTCAGAGGTGCCAATTCATGTGTCAAAATGACTCTTCATGCTCCCTCCTAACCATTCTTTCACAATTTGAATCTTGGCTTTGTCATCCTGGAATATGGCCATGATGTGTCTTCCTACAAAGTCAAATATCGAGCTTCCGCCAGACCTCCTTCCGTAAGTTACGAAGAAAGTGTAAACTGCTGTTGCGTCAGTTACACTTTTTCCGTAAGTTGAAAAAGGAAGGTGTAGGACGTTGCATAAGCTTTTTGAACTGCAAGAGTTTTACACTTTCTTCGTACGTTGAATACGGAAGGTGGTCTGGCGGAAGCTAGATATTTTACTTCATAACTTGTTAAATATGGACACAAACGCATCGTTTCGCTTCAGAAGGCCTTTATCAACTCCCCGGAACTGTGTGGAGTACACATTTATGATGGTTGGATGGATGGATGTGGATGGAGGCACTTTCTTCAGCTCATACTCGTTGGTATCGCTCACTCCCATTATAAAGCTCGGATGCGTCAGGATATTTATTAATATATCTCTGATTGTGTTCATCAGAAAGAAGAAAGAAATGAAGAAATGAAAAGCTACACACTCCATCAATTAGGGTTAAAAGAAGTGTTGCCAAACATATAACATGCTAGAAACATAATAATCACAGCAATAATGATCCAGTCATAGACTCTTTTTTGGCCGGGATTTTAATTGAATAGTGCCTTAATGGGATAGTTCACCCAAAAATTAAGTTCTATCATCATTTATTTACCTTCATGTCATTCCAAACCTGTATGACATACTTTCTTTTGCGGAGCAAGATATTTTGAAGAATGTTGGTAACCAAAAAAGTTTTACCATTATGTAATCATTGACTCCATTGTACAAACAAAAAACACAGAGACTTTTGTGTTCCACAGAAAAAGAAAGTCAAATAGGGTGACTATATAGGCAGACAGAACAGAAATGACAGAATTTTCATTTTTGGGTGAACTATCCTTTATAAATTGATTCATTTTTCTTCACACAAAGCTATGGCTTCAGAGCAGTTGGATTAATTGACAACTCTTATGCTCTTACTCTTATGCAACTCACTGCTTTTTGTCATTTTTGGAACTCGTTGCTGTCCCTGATCACCATTCATTTTCACTGTATGGAAAACAGCAGCTTGGACATTCTGCTAAACATCTCTTCTCGTGTTTCACTAGAGTCATACAGGTTTGGAACGATATGAGGGTGAGAAAATGTTGACAGAGTTATCATTTTGAATGGACTGACCCTTTAATGCAGTTTGTCTTGAGGAAAAAGCGCTCTTATCTTGTGTCATAGTGCAATAACTCCACACACACTTATTGACTGGTCAGTGTGGCCAAAACTCCTTGGCAAACAGAGGCATCATGGGCGGCCAGAGAATCAGTCGGCACCTCCTCTCTTTTATGTTTCCATTGTGTATTCTTAAGATGATGCTTATCATTCCTCATTCTGTCCGTCTATATGAATTACCTCTGAAGCAAATTGCCGAAAGCCATTTTGTGATGCTCTCTGAACAATGGATGTTAACGCTGTGACTATAAAGGAGCACTTACCGAAATGCTGTTGGCATTTGCCATTGCATTTCAACCCAAGGCCAAAGGGATCATAAAAACCTATGCAGAGGGTATCTAGAGCCGCTGATGACTCTGAGTTCCTGGAATGACTGCTGGATTGGACTGGTATTTTGTGACAGCTCAAATATGCTAATGAAGGTGGGTCATTTTATACACATTTGTTGAGCATGGAGCATTTAGGCTGGTGTAATATTAGTGCAGGACGAGGCTACACAGCGCCATTAGTGCAATTAAAGCACAATTAGCTTCAGCATGAGAATGAGGGTGTTCGCTTGCTCATTTAAAAGACATAGAGGGCGTTTGGGAGGATTACAACAGCCCTGTCATGGTATTCATGCCAAGAATGATTTATGTTTGAGAAAAGAAGGTTATGAGGGAATTTAAAACCTTGAAGTCTTGAAGTCATTTAGAGGAAATTTTACTTTGATATATGAAAACTATGGTACTCTTTGTTGACTACTCATCTGCACTGCTGGGAAAGCTACTGTAAGCATTTAAAGCGATAGTTCACCCAAAAATGAAAATTCTGTCATCATTTACTCACCCTCATGTCATTCCAGACCCATAAGACTTCAGTTCATTTTCATTTCATTTTTAAAATATTTTCAATGAAACGTGAGAGATTTCTGTCCCTCCACTGAAAGTCCACCAAAACTCTGATGCATCGAAAAGTTCATAAAGAGAACATAAAAGAAATCCATGTGAATCAAGCGGTTAAAACTATGTCTTCTGAAGAGACATGATTACTTTATATGATTAACAGATTTAATTTGGTCTTTATTCACATATAAACATTGCTCAACACACAAACTGAACATAGAGCAAATCAAATATTGTAATGGAAGCTCAAACATGCTTGCTTGATGCACAAGAACAAAGCGTTGTTTTGTCGTGCGCCAAACAAGCATGCTTGATTACAAGGTTAGATAAACATCAGCGATGCTTTGCCACAAGGAGGAACTGCAAGAGCAACAACATTCAATTCAGATTTATTTTACGACATCTTTAAGAATTTTTTCAAGCATCAGTTATGTTAGTAACTACAAGTGCAGCTACATGCAGGGGCGCCTTAAGATAACCGGAGGCACCTGGGCTACACCATTACGGTAGGCCCCCCTACACAATATATATATATATATATATATATATATATATATATATATATATACACATATACACTGCCCAGCCAAAAATATACACATATATGTGTGTGACAATTGTCAGAATTTTTCTTGTTGAACACTGTTCTGCATAAAATTTTAATATAGGTCAATATGCAATATCACTCTTTGCCACAGCAGAATTACAGCAGTTACAAGCAGGGATGCTCTTATAAACACTTATAAACATGTTCTTGCAGGAATTATACAGAGGTAATATGAAAAGAAAGTGCCATCAAAACTTTTACAGATGTGATATAAACACCATAAATATCACAAAACATTCATTATTCATCATCAGTAGATCAAGCTATCATTTGGCATAAATTTGGGCTATTTGGTGATTGCAAATGGCTCTAAAAGCACTAAAATGCGCAAAGGCACTTTTTATGCATTTTTATTTTGAAACGTCATGCTCGTATTTAATTAATTAAATTAAATAGCCGTTTAAAGTTTAATTGTCACATTTAAGCAATATCACAATTCCTGTTTTCCGTCCCCAGATTTAAAACCCCCTGAAATTAAAATTGAGACTTTGAAGCAGCACCTCTGATGGAACACAGATGACTGGATCTAAATCATTCAGCTGATTATATCCATGCACAAGTTACTGGACCCGCGTTCAGCGCAGAGCTGCTCTCACGCACTGTATGACATTACAGAAAACTAGCTGTCCGGTCTGGTTCCATTCAAGCACCTTATTACAACCTATATTTACGTTTTAAAGTCATGCGCCCATGGCGCAAAAATAATGACAGTGTCGTGTTACGTCTGTTGTCATGAAATGACGTATGAGCGTTGTTACCAAACAACCCTAACCCTAAAATATTAACGACTACACCCACCCCAACCCTAAACCTACCCTTAGTGTTTATATACATATACATATAGTGTTGGTTTATAGTGCATATACACTTCATGAGCACATGCGTTCCCTGGGATCGAACCCACGACGGTATGATTACATATTGTTGTATATTGCAGTGCTCTACCAATTGAGCTACGCAAAACCCAAAATATGACGCAGATAAAAGGGAACAATGCATTAAAATGAAAGTGTCCTGTTGTCAATAGGGCGCAACTTTAGTAAACACTCCTATGGGTCATATTTCATGCATTAAAATGAAAGTGTCCTGTTGTCAATAGGGGCGCAACTTTAGTAAATGCTCCTATGAGTCGTATTTCAGGGAAGTGACAAACGACCTATATGGGTGTATTGGTTGAAGGACATGTTGAAAAGAATTGTTGATTTAATGGTCGCCTTAAAGTTTTGAGTTCATTGAAATTGAAAATTTGATTTAATACAATGAAGGCGATTGGTTTAATCAACAGAAACTCAAAATATTATGTTATCTGAATACCATTAGTTATCTAAGTTGATTTGACAAAAGAAAAAATATTATGATAAACCATGAAAATAATTTTTTACAGTAGCTACAAAGTTATTTGTAGTTAGTAGAATGTCTAAAATGGACTATCGAAATAAAGTGTAACCATACAACATCCTCGGCTGTAAAACCGTGTGCTTTATGTGAAAAAAAACCCTGCCGATGTCAAGTTTTGTCACTACATATCAAAAAGTAGATTGATGGTTGGAAAGCTACACAGTTCTGAAAACAGCTGAACTGATGTATTATGAAAAAAATGGTAGTTATTTACTCCCTTATCACTGCATGTACAGTGGCATTCACATGGTACTTCAGTGTACTTCAAAGTATGCCATTGTATTACCACTGTATATATCCTAAAGTCCAAAAAATGGAATGTGATGATACTTTTTTCCACTTTTAAAAGTATCCTCTGTGGAAATGCTATATCTGGCTTTTAAAATCCATTTTACATTTAAATAGTTTTAAAAGTAGGAGTATTTTCCTGACAAACAGTAGTCCCTCTTTTTTAATTTACCTGGGGGGAGTTGGGGATCGCTTTGAAGAGAAAGCAAAGAGAAACTCATTTTCCCTGAATTTCATTTTGCGGTGCAGTCATAAATTGGAACGAGAAACGACTGGCTTTCTTTTTCCCCTCTATTTACCCTTTCTCATGTGCTGTATGACCGGAAGGCGACACCAGTGTGTGTTTTGCCACTGACGACCCCCTCAGGGATGACAGCCGTGCAGTCAGCAGTTAGGCAGGAAGTGTGCCGATGTCTCACCATTGTGTGTGTCTATGCACAAGTGGGCTGTGAATGTAAGGGGTAGCCTTCATCATTACTAAACCCCAGACCACACTCTTCCTGAGCCTGACTGCAGAGTGCTAATCTCCCGCTCTGTCTCAAGGGAGGAGCCCCTTGACTGCTGGATCATTAACCTCTCAGAGAGCAAGTGTCAAATCCTGATTTTCACTCCCCGGCTGAGGAGAAATTTCCCCCTCGCAGCAACAGTTCAGGAAAGAGTGGGATTCCGGGCGGAATCAGATCTGCATCCGTCTCTATGCTGCTCTCACAAATGGTGTATTATAGAAGGAATGGTGGTGTATTATATTACACTGCTGTTCAAAAGTTTGGGGTCAATAATTTTTTTTTTTTTTTTTTTAAATAAAAAAAATTTATACTTTTATTAACCATGTTATACTTTTACATTGTTATGACAGATTTCTATTTAAAATAATAGCTGTTCTTTTGAACTTTCTATTCATAATTATTA
Source organism: Ctenopharyngodon idella (assembly GCF_019924925.1). Taxonomy (NCBI): domain Eukaryota; kingdom Metazoa; phylum Chordata; class Actinopteri; order Cypriniformes; family Xenocyprididae; genus Ctenopharyngodon; species Ctenopharyngodon idella. The sequence goes on along the minus strand of NC_067222.1, from coordinate 36,000,645 downwards.
AGCAGCACAACTGATTTTAACATTGATAATAAAAAGAAATCTTTCTTTTGCGTCAAATCATATTAGAATGATTTCTGAAGGATCATGTGACAATGAAGACTGGAGTAATTATGCTGAAAATTTAGCTTTGACATCACAGGAATAAATTACATTTAAAATATAAAACAGTTATTTAATATTTTAATTATTTTTCACAATATTACTGTCTTTATTTTTGGTCAAATAAATGCAGCCTTGGTGAGCATAAAGTATATTATATTATATAAAAAGTGTTTTGTAATGAGAAAATTACACTGCAGCTTTAATGAGTATTTTGTTTGAAGAGAATGCACTCTGTCTCATACGATCTTGATAACGTCAGTCAGGGCTTTGGTATAGGACTTCTATTAAGTTAGTAGTCTGCTTTGGATTTTTAGACAACTTTGGGATTTCTCCAGACAGCGATAAGACATTTTCATAGGCTACAAGCCAGAGGTCAGGAGCCATGGAGGATCCATATTGTATTATTCCCCCATTCCACTGCACCACACTCCACAGTATTTGTGCAACTTAATTTCCAACCCAGTCGACTCAGGCGCCGGCCATGTAATTTTGCTGGGAGATGGAACTCCGTAATGATCTCCCTGGTGAGGTGAGTACGGGAGGAACCTCTGACACTGGAGATTGGTGTTGAGGGAGTGTAACATTTAAGCCTGTGTGATTGCCTGCAGCACTCAGATCAGGCAGTCAGCGTCTCCGACAGATCCCGAGCTCTCCCCTTCCAGCAATGTGGATTCAGATTCAAGACATTTACCAGTCTTATTCATTACGGTTTTTGTAGTGCGTGACTTTCTTTATCAATGATGCCACAGTCGGTTTTAGTGAGCCTTCATTTGAAGTGTCTAGAAGCACGAGGGCTTCTGTAAAATAATTATCTCAAAACCTGCTATTGTGAAACCAATGTAATTGGGATGAAGTCAATTCTTAGCTTCAGTTCAGAATGTTTTTAGCTGAAATAACAATGTTTTTAAAACCCACTGTTATTTGTTTAGATCTTCTTCATCTTACATGATTTATATTATAGATAATAGATCAACCAAACAGGTCTGTAAGATTTGACTGCTGATACAATTATATATCCATAGTTTTTTTTCTTTTTCCACAAAATTGTATTGATATTTCAGGTCTTTATAATAATAATTATTTATGTACTGACACTGTACTGTACAAAAGCGCAATAAAGTTTTAGACTGATACCACATATTTAGGGCAAGATTTAGCACAAACCCTTTTTTGGCATTAAAAAATTTCACAGACACGCAGTGAAAAATTTGTGATGAAAAGGTATGGATGGTTATGTTTGTGACTGTTCTTATTGCATATGCAAGAAGAAGGGAAGAATTTTATCAAGAATTTATTGGAGGAGAGTATTTAAATAAATCATGCAATGTGATTTACTATAGGAGGAGGCGACTGTGTTGTAAGTAGATTACCCGCATCTGATTATCATTGTCTCTGCTTGTTTGCGACTCTACACTAATTTGTGCTGCTGTTGGTTGATTGTGTTGGTCATAATGGAAATGAGCTGCTGTGTCTGTATTCCTTAATTTGCGCAATGTCAGTAGATCACCTGCAGAACTTTCCACTCCCTTCACGACTTTTATGGTATTGTGCTAATTTGCGCTGTTGAATAAATCTGGCCCTTACTCTCTTCCTGCACACTCATGCATTCAGTGCAATTTCAATTGTAATTCAATTATAATATTGTGATGCATCATATTGAATCGTGATGTCTATATCATGATGTATACTGAATTGGGAGGGTATTGAAAACCTGCAATGTATTATTTAAACCAGGGAAAAATGTTTTAAGGAAAAAATCAGGTGTTCTTCCACTGAAGCTCAAGATGCTCTTTGGATCATCTTAAATCATGTTTAAGAACATGGTCATCAGGTTTCATCAAGTTCTTTCAGCTCCAGTGCTGGTGTCATTACAGCAAAAGAGACATAAAAATAAAATTTTAGCATAAATTGTTATTCTGATAATATTTTTATGATGCCTTTTTGTCTGAATTACAAAAATGGAAAAATGAACAGTTGGACTGTGTGTCAGAGTTTTTCCTGTGTCAAAAATGTCTTCGGTGGTGGTGGACGAACACGGTCATCCACGAAGTACCCTACCAGTGTGAACTGCAAGCCCAGGGCTGACAATAAATCCAAAATAAATGCAAAGAAAGAGTTTGTATTATCAACTTATCCTATTCATTCATGAAATTAAAAATCACTGTTGGGACAGATGTGCTAAGAACTATTTATATCTAAAAATCTGTGAATTTATATGTAAAAAGTCACTGAGTGACAGATTTGAAAAGTTAGTAATGAAATGAACAACACAGTAACATATTACACAGGAAAAGTGGCAGGTCTGTTATTTTGCATTTACACTCCAAGACTTAAAGCAGAGATCATTTGACATACAGTCTCAGATTGTTTTTTTCCCATCCATTGCTATGGTTATCACTGTCAGTTGGATTTGCACATTTAAATATGGCTGTCAATCCAGAAATTTTGCAATGTATAGTTAGCCGCATGAAAAATATTATATACAGAAAGTGAGCAAAGACCGCTGCCATTATAATCACTGAAGCTGTCAATTACAATGCGATGTACACAAAGCTTTTTTCCGAAAACGTCTAGGTTACTATTGTAACCCCCGTTCCCTGAAGGAGGGAACGGAGACGTTACGTCGATACTGACGTAATGGGGTCTTGCCTGGGAGCCCAATCACCTCCAAGTGGTACAAAACAAGCCAATGGGAATTGGGCAGTGAGATTTACATGCCGGGCCACACACCCAGATCCGGGTATAAATAGGACTGGCATACTCGCTTCCATTCTTATTTTGTTTACGAGCCAAGACAGGGAACCCAGCCATTCAGCGGTGATTCAGGGCTATGGCAAGGGGATGTAACTTCTCCGTTCCCTCCTTCAGGGAACGGGGGCTACAGTAGTAACCTAGACAGTCAGTCTAGGTCAGTCTGACATTCAGTCAGTCACGTTCGATGTTATGTCGATACTGACATAACGGGGTCCCAATGGAAAACGCCATAGCAACTGAACCACGTTACGAGTGTTGGGGAAGCAGATGTTGGCAAGCCGTGGTGTGCCCAATGCAAGTGCTACCCCAGATGTCGTAACCTTCCAGCGTCCGGAGTAAGCCTGAGGAAGTCTTCCATACCAGTGGAATGGAGCGGACAAATGTCCGAAAATGCTTGCAGGTCCCCGACTCTCTTAAAGGAAGCGAGCGTAGTCAGGAGCACTGTCTTCAACGTCAGATGTTTCAGCTCGACTGACTCAAGGGGCTCGAAGGGAGCACTCTGTGGGCCTGCAAGGGCGACAGAGAGATTCTTGGGGGTCTTCCCGGAGGGAAGAATACCACTCAGCGAACAGACTCCACTTCATGGCATAAGCATGCCTCATAGAGGGAGCTCTAGCCGAAGTGATAGTGTCAGCTACCGCTGGCGGTAGGCCACTTAAGTCCTCCTCGTCCCATCCGGAGACCACACGTGGAGGTTCCAGAGGTCGAGACATGGGTGCCATATGGTGAGGAAGGACCTGAGAAAAGCAAAATTGGGCCAGTACGGCGCAACTAGCAAGACCTGCTCCTTGCAGAGGCAAATATTTGTATTTCTACATCACTTTCTGCTCTAATAACAATGAAGTTACCATTTTCTCCCTCTAAGTACTCTTCAAGCCTAGTTGTATGTTCTCCGCTCAAAATATGGTCACAGTTTAGACAAAGGCATAAACTCAGCAACTTTTCTATGCTAAACCCTCTCTGTAATAACCACTTGTTCCCTGCTGGTAAAATAGATTTCACGTATACACAGTGGCAGAGAGTAGGCTTAGCCAGGTGTAGTGATTTTTATATAGACAACACGTTTGTCAGTTTTAAAGACCTTTCAGAGAAATTTCAATTGTCTCAGTCCAAACTATTTCCTTACTTTCAAGTCCAACATTTTATTCAAGCTCAGAGCTCAACTTTTCCTAACGTGCCACCTACTTCAATATAGGATAAAATTCTACAGTCTCCTATTGTTCTTAAAGGTCCAATTGTGACAATACATAAGATGGTTATGTCCCCAAATAATGTTTTAATTGAAAGAATTAGAGGTCAATGGGTAAAGGACATAGGAATTGAAATACCTGACAAAACTTGGGATGAGGCTTTGAATAGAGCAAATGGATCAACTTCTTGTGCACGCCTCAGTCTTATACAATTTAAAGTTATCCACCGTGCCTATTACACTAAAAGTAGACTTTCAAAAATTTACCCCAATGTTGATGATTTGTGTGATCGATGCAAAGGTGATAAGGTAGACTTTTTTCATATGGTCTGGGCTTGTCAAAAGCTGAATGACTATTGGACATTCATATTTAAAACACTAAATGAGGCCTTTAACTTAGATATAATACCCAGTGTTGAAGTTGCTATTTTTGGAGTACCAGAACATGGTGTATCATTGACAAATAAGGTAAAAAATGTTATTGCTTTTGCCACCTTACTAGCAAGAAGAAAAATATTATTGGAGTGGAAGTCAACAAACTCACCCAAAGCTTCACTGTGGATATGTGACCTGATATCATATTTAAAATGAGAGAAAATGAAGTATTTAATGAAAGGATCTGTTCAAAACTTTTATAAGACTTTGCAACCCATGATCACATACTTTGAAAATATGAAGACTCTCCCACTTAATTGATCATAGTAACTAAGTTTGATAAACTGATTTAAACACGATCACCATTGTTGTTTGGATTTATAAATATGTACAAACCACAAACATGTCAAAGACTTGAATTGTATTATGTTTTCTTTATTTTTTTTATTTAATTGTTACTATTTCAATTTATTTATTTATTTCTATAATGATATTTTTCATTTGTAAATGAGTATATTATTTAAAGTTTATTCACCATTTTATATTTTTATTTATTTATTATTATTATTATTACTATTGTCATTGTTGTCTTAATATTCTATGTATTATTTTGGCGGAAGCACTGCTCGCAGGGGGATGTTCTTGGCGACAAGCAAACTGGACCATGGTCAGAATGTCTGCTTCTGAACTGTCGGGAACTGCCGTGCAATCCCTGACAGTGTCACCAAGAGATAACCTTGTGAGATGGAAGCGTTAAGAATGCGCACTTTGTTGACATATCGCATCGCTGCAATGTTTAGCCAGAGATGGCGTTCCTGGACCACAAAGGTGGACATCGTCTGGCCGAGGGCCCGTGCCGCGTCTTCTCTCGCCCAGAGGACAAGGTCAGTCAGCATGTGCGGGACCTGCATCAACCCCGGCTCAGAACTACCGTCATGCGTTGCCTTGACCAGCAGGATGACCATAGCATGCAAAAAGGAGGCGGTCTGTCCAGCAGCACCGTGAAGCTTAACAGCTAGAACTGCCATCACCTCACAGGCACTGGATGGGTGCCACAGATGATTCCTCCAGGTGGCAGCACTTTGCAGGCATAAATGCACCGCAGTTGCACAATCCACCTGAGGAACCCCCATGAACCCCCTGACCATTCCACAGACGAGGGTAGTGAGAGAGGAAAAACTTTGAACAGATTTTGGCACTAATGTGCCTCCATACTGCCAAAGTTCTTCGTGCACTTCCGGGAAGAAAGGCATGGGGCAGGGTGAGGCGATCTTTTGCGTTGCACTCTGATCCCAGAACAAATCCACCAGCCGCAATCGCTCAGACCGAGTCTGAGCGCGCAGCGGCCCGGGAAAGCATGACTGTCAACTCTGAATCCGATTCAGATGATTCCTCCAGGTGGCAGCACTTTGCGGGCATAAATGCACCGCAATTGCACAATCCACCTGAGGAACCCCCATGAACCCCCTGACTGCCCCACAGACGAGGGTAGTGAGAGAGGAAAAACTTTGAACAGATTTTGGCACTAATGTGGCACTAACCAAAGTTCTTCATGCACTTCAGGGAAGAAAGGCATGGGGGCGGGGCGAGGTGATCTTTCACATCAATCGCTCAGAGCGACACGGTGGCCCGGTAAAGCAGCTCACTGGCACATGACACGCTGAGGAGCGGGAGATCCGCAGGGTTTTTCCCGGTGGAAAGCTCTCGCTGTAACCCTCAGTCTCCCAAAGTGTTGAACTGAACCCCGGCTGTGCTTTTACACACAAGCGGCGTCTGGGCAACAACAAAGGGGACTCAACCCTTTCGAAAAAGGAGAGTCATGACCTGCGTGTCGACATGATCATGTTCCCTCGAGAACATGAATCACCCACGAATGTTGTATCAACATGCTGGGCATGTGACACAGCGACCGTGGCCATCGGATGAAAACAGGAAACGACCGCATCCTGGAATGCATGGACAGAGAGGCGTCTTTAAAAAGACACTCGCTGCCATGCTTGATCTTTTAGGGAAATAGTCTTAGCCGAAGTGCCCAGGGGCAAGCTGGATGCAAACACCGCTGGAATGCGCCATCACACCTGCAGAGAGATCCCACGACGAGCTGCAAGAAAAATAGCAATTTCACGAGTTCACACTTACAAATAATCAGATATTAAATAGTATGAGTCGACTGTGTCTAAATATATGCTTTCACTCATGCTGATTGGGTAGATATGTTGATTACTGATTGCTAACAGCTGGCTGAAATGACGTGATGATTAGTCAGGTTATTTGAACATTGCTCCTCCTGAATTTTGTTAATAAAACATCATTAAAATTGCTGTTTTCGGAATATTCTCCTGATAGCAATTAAAATTGCTGTTATTTGCACAGATTTTTTATCTCAATAGAGGTGAATTGGAAAGAGCGATGGCTGTACAACCGCTCGGCTCCGAAGCAAAAGTATGAATGGAAGTGAGTATGCCGGTCCTATTTATACCCGGATGCCGGGGGTGTGGCCCGGCATGTAAATCTCACTGGCCAATTCCCATTGGCTCGTTTTGTACCACTTGGAGGTGATTGGGCTCCCAGGCAAGACCCCATTACGTCAGTATCGACATAACGTTGAACGTGACTGACTGAATGGGAACTCTCTATAATAAATGAAGCTGTCTATGCTCTGCAATGAATCATGTTTATACATTGTTGGTTGTAATGAAAGGATTCAAGAGCATGCAGAACTCGTGCTGAACAAAAACTCCACCCTTGTGAGTGGTGTTGAGCAGATTCTGACTAACTTAAACACATCTGATTGGCCATTGCATTCACTTACTCAACAGATATATCTGTGATTGGCTACATTGCTCAACGCTGCAAAAACACGTTGTAAATAGAAACCTTTGATGCTCTTCACAGAGCGCTTACACAAACACTCATGGGATATTTTAGAGAAGCCTGATATGAGAGGGTACCAATACTGCAGAATGGTAGCTATCGTCACATTAAATAATCGAGTAAATCTTTTTGGTGGGATGACTGTTTTGTGCTGTTGCACCTTGGAAGATGTCTGATTTATTTATACTTATTTGAGCCACAGATGTTTGAATACCCAGTCTGGGCATAAGAGGAATGAGATATTAATGAGATGAGGGAAAAGAAAGGGGAAAAACGCTTTTGAGCTACAGCTGTGCACACTGTCGACCCATCTGAATCATTGAAGAAGAAGTCTATTCTCTGGATGATTACTGGACAAGCATTTTATTTGAAACGGTTCAGGCTGTTTTTCTAACCTGAATCTTGCTCTCTGTTGTTCATACGCATCGCTGTACACTAATTAATTTGTGCAAAAAACAGTTGGTGTCCTCATTATTTCACAGACATTCTAGCACATCTTGAATTACAAGACCACTCTCTGGATAAATGGACAAGCACACATTAATTTGGCAGGGCCAGCTGCCAATTCAAAACATTTATTCAGCAAAAGTCTGAAGTAAGAAGACAAGAAGGCACTTTTACTTTAACTAGCCTTTGATCAGAGAGGAGACGCTTTATCTCTGCAGGGCTTTAAACTAGTACTCCTGACCCCAACAGTGTCGTACGTTCCCACTGCAACAGCATAATTAAATCATTAATTGGAAAAAAGTGTCCTCACCTGCTTTTATTAACATGCTCAGTGAATTTTACTATCCAATTAGATGCTTATTTACACCTGGCGAGTTCACTCTCTCTCGGATCGAGTGCTGTAATGAAGTGAATTACTGTTGAGACACGCCAGAAACTATTGTCCTGCTGCATATCACTAGTGTCTGCTCGCCTTGTCTGATGCACTGCCCCATGCTGCTCTCTCAGACCCTTTTGCCTTGTGAAATGCCCAAGGGGTCACGGTTTGGCTGGTGTAGAATGTCCTTGTTAGCCCCTGCTGGTAGGTTCCCAAACTAGACGCTCTGCAGGCAAAAGCATCTTACTCTGCTGACGGCCTTTCAAAATTTGAGTAGGGCCTGAAAATCTTATTTCTACAGCATTGCTGGTCACTAGCATGAGGTCTGTTTTGCATGGTGGGACGACCATCCATCCAGCCATCCATTCATCCATCTATCCATCCATCATGGAGGCTTTTTACTGTTGATAATGTAGGCTAGTTTTCTCCAGGTATTATAGACCTCCTTGGTCCTCCAGAGTGTCATGCGTGTCCTTTCGCTCTGCTCCGTCTCGAGACATCCGGTCATGCCCTTCTTCCAGGTGAAAATACCAAGCTTCTTTAAAGTTTAGCACCAGATCTCTGGTTGTCTTTCAACTTGATTGACATGGAACACTGAAAAGGTCACCTTGTGTCAACTCCAGACCTGACTTTCTGGGGCCCATCGTCCTTATTTTATTTCACCATTCTTTCACTGGGAAGTGGGAAATCACTCATCTGTCTGAACTGAGGGTCACATGGGGTGAGATCAGTTGCTTTGATGGGGATATTTGGGACTGAGAATAAGGTCCAAACAGTCTGGATTGTGTATGGCTGTATTTATTGTTCAGTCGTCTGCATTACAAAGAAATGCAAGTGTCAATCGATAAGATGAGCTTGTGGGGAGAGAATGCTAAGCAGCTCGAGTGCTATCAGAGATGGCAGAAACAATGTGGCTCTGTGACTGAAGGAAAGCTATTTGAGGGTCTCCATTTTTAAAGAGTTATCCGCACTCCATCTATTGTTTTCTGGCCTGAGCTAATGCAGTACCGTACGTGGGCGACAAAAGCCTTAACAATGCATCTAGCTTTTTACACCTCGTCTGTCACAATAGAATCTCAAATGCAAGTTGAGTGGGGTCTGCTTGGCGGTAGAGATCCATTAAAGTGAAAGAGAAGAACACAAAAGGAGAATATCCCTATGATTTATTTAATGAAAGTCTTCTGTGTAGGTCACACCAGACCTGGGGTATATTGCCCATTTGCAGCTTTGTCCAATTCATCTTGAATGCCCGGTGGAAACCTGTTGATTGACAGCTCCTTTGATAGCTTAGTGAACAGGGTGTGCTTTTATAAGATGAAAGTGTTTCATTTGACCCCAGAGAAATAAACTTTCTCTTCTTTATTGCAAAGTTATCCACATTGAATAGATGGACCAAATGGTTAAATGACATCTAATTTTTTTCTATGTACAAAATTTACACACTAGACCAGAATTGATAGAAATCAGAAGGCAACTCCAAAGGATAAAACAACAAACCTAATAACAAATCAGCTAATATTAGAGATGGTTACAGTTTATCTGTATGTTTTGATTTTGGATATATGTTTCAATAATAAATAGCTGAAAATTTGTGCTTGAGCTTAAAGTAAATATAAGGAATTGCTGCTAAATTTTTTCCGATGATATCCTGATGGCAATATATAATGTTTCTTAATGTATAAGTATGAGCAGATATTGTCAAAATATCATAATTCTGCAAAATAATGATCAGGGGCCGTATTCACAAAACATTTTATCTTACCACTAAGAGTTCTCCTAAATGGCAGTAAAAGTTCTTAGCTAAGAGTTTTCTCTTAAAACCTATTCACAAAGCTGCTGAGACCAACTTTTACTAAGGAATAGAGAGAAGTCTTAAGCTAAGAGAAAGGACGGGATTGACCTCGTTGCTATGGACTATGCCCACAGTGATTGGCTGATGGGGAGGAGTCTCTGTCAGCGAATCATGTTTATACATTGTTGGTTGTAATGAAAGGATTCAAGAGCATGCAGAACTCGTGCTGAACAAAAACTCCACCCTTGTGAGTGGTGTTGAGCAGATTCTGACTAACTTAAACACATCTGATTGGCCATTGCATTCACTTACTCAACAGATATATCTGTGATTGGCTACATTGCTCAACGCTGCAAAAACACGTTGTAAATAGAAACCTTTGATGCTCTTCACAGAGCGCTTACACAAACACTCATGGGATATTTTAGAGAAGCCTGATATGAGAGGGTACCAATACTGCAGAATGGTAGCTATCGTCATAGAAGTATTGTAGAATGAGGTATCATGTTGGCATATACAAATAAAGGTTTTAAAATAAAAATGTTGCCATATTCAAATAAAGGTTTTAAAATAAAAATGTTGCCATATTCAGTTAAAGGTTTTAAAATGTAGGTTAAGTGTCACTAATTAAACTAGTACATGTTCAGCTAATTGTCGGCCTCTTACATGTTTGCATCTCGAGAGATTGCAGAATTCAAGTGACCAATTATGTTTAAACAAAGTTTTGGAGGAGAACATTCAAACGTTCTGTCTAATCAGCTTGAGTGGAGGTATATATACACAGACAAGAGCCGACATGGTTACCTCACATAGTTACCTCGTCCTCGACAGTTTTCTGCATCCCTCCGCCAACCCGTTCCTCACTCTTGGCTGGCTGGGATACGAGGAGAACTCTGGATTTGGGCAAAATTCCAAGCTCGGAGCCCTTGATCCCCCTGGACAGCACGCCAAATACGCTTGTTATATATATTTTTTTTACTCTATTTGATCATTTGTAAGTGTGAACTAGTGAAAACAATTGCCACAGGTAAAGATTTATTTTTGGCGTTTTATTGTAGATTCAAATCTATATGTATATGTAATATGTATTGCATTTATGAAGAAAAGGCTCAGCACCCAATGCTCTATCGCTATTGCCTCAATGGTGTACAGTGTCTTTGGGCGGATTGCTAAGGCGGATTGGCACCAACTATCATTTAGGACTTTGATTTTGTCTTAGTGACTTAGGAGTCCTCTTGACTACTCCTAGTTTTTCACAGATTTAGGAGATAGTTTTAGCGCTAAATGCTTTGTAAAATACTCTGAGAGCAAAAATTTAGGAGTCCTAAAATTAGGACTGACACGCCCATTATTTTTAAGACTTTATTCTAAATCGGCAAGTTAGGAGCTACTTTTAGCCTTAAGATGTTTTGTGAATACGGCCCCAAATGTTCTTTTGCCATGTTAGACTCAGAAAGAGGCTGAGGTGAGCTGTAGTCACTGGTGTTTCTAAGAGCAGACTTTCAGGTCCATTACTTTGAAGTTCTGCCTCCTAGTTGGGGGAAACAATAAAAGTGCATGTCTGAAATGTGAGACTCAAAGAGAGCAGGGTTTCGCTCAGGCTAATTATGCCACATCCCACACCTACCATGTGCTACCTGAACACAATTTCAGAGAGCTGGTAACAAAGACCCTTTAAAAAACCTCTACCTCCACACCAGCTCTTAGATTTAAGGGGACGTCACTTCAGAGCAACAATGTAGACCATTCACTCTCATCCTATGCAACCTCTACCGTTCTAACAGGCAACTCCATGGTTTGGCAGAACAGACGCTTGGAAAATCCGTCACATTAAAAACATCTAACTCGGGATTCCATGGCTGTTTGCAGGTGTGACTAGCTCAGAGGCTTGCATTGGTATTGTGGTGATATCAAAGACTGCTCACAGCATTTTTGGTGCCAGCAACAAGAAGAAACAGCTCTTTAAATGAATCGTTCGCCCAAAAATGATCATTAATCATTAATATATTTCCAAACCATATTGTTCAGTCAAGCGAGTCATAAACAAATCATTCTTTTCAGGGTTATTATAGTTTTGCATCTTTAAATTACACTATTCTTATTTTATTCTATTTCATCTTCAGTTTGTTTCTTTTCAATTTAGTTGAGTTTTTGTTTGTTTTCACTTTGGTTTTTTTTTTTATCAGTTTATTGGTGTATAATTTCTAAATTATTACAATCTATTGGCTTTTTTCATGTTTAATCAAGGCAGGTTGTAAAATACCATGCTTGTTTATGCACCATTTATATAAAACTTTAATTAACTAGTGGCTGGGGGTGTAACAGTACACACATATGTACCGAACACTGTTGTTTAATGCGTTTGCGATGCTTTTCCTTTGCATACAACTTATATCTTACGGATGTATACTTACCTGTATTTCCATTTCGCATTTTTGATTATCCTGACCGCAAGTGAGTCTATATTTAACTTTGCAGACATCAGTGAATGAGAGTCGACGTGCACATGCGTGTCAAATAGATGGAGCGGATTAAAATGGGAGCGCAATGATACTAACTTTATTCTAAAATATTCTGCTAACGTATTTTGCATCCAAAATATCGTCCCCCAAAACTTCAGTGTGTGTTGCTGCCAGTTGCAGCAATATTGACTTTGTTTATCTAAAGACAGACATAATTTGTTCAATAAACCACTGTTTAATTAAAAAAAAAAAAATAATAATAGTTTAAACTGTGACTTCAAAACTGAAAAAGTTTTTTTTTAGGTTTGGCATCATGAACATTTATTTTAGTTTTTCTCAATTATGATAGATTTTATTTATTCATTTCAGGTAACCAAAATATTTTAGTTTAGTTTTCATTTTAGTTTTTGTTAACAATAATAATGAATTATTTTGATGTTTGACTTAAGCCATATGGATCACTTTTGTGAAGCTTTTTGTCTTTTTTGGAGCTTGAGAGAGGTAACAAACAGTTTTTATTTGGAAAAGATGAGTATGAGTTGGCTTTTTTTGTGTATGTATATGTAACTATATGAGAATGAGTACTTTTTTTGTTTTTTTTGTTTTTCATTTTTTGCTGAACTGTCCCATTAATCCTCAGGAGCTCATCCCGTTTTGACAGACCACATTGAATGAGTTAGCATGTTGCCTGCGGGGTTAGATGTGAGAAAGAGGGAGTGAAGACCACAACAGGGTCTGCCCGTGAAGAGATGCCAAACAAACTAACAATGAATATGGATCAAGCCCTCACACACGCAGAGCAATCTGGGACACCAATCCTGTTCAAATCCATTTATGTGGAGTCTGTCTAAATAGGACCTGAGAGCCAGCTTCTGCCTGCAGGGCCTCAGGGACAACCCGGACTAGCAGAGTGGTCCCATCACCCCCTCCTTACCTGGCAAACAAGTGACAGAACACAAACAGAACAAGTCCGTGAGGAACCAAACCCCACTGTGTGCTATTGACAAGCACTGGAATAGCCTCAGCTCTGTCTTTATTCACCAGCTAACACCTGCCAGCAGTTCACCTTAACAGAACTAGTAGGCTGGAAACAGCACTTAAAATCAGAAGTCACACATCAGCTGTCAGCGTAAGGTGTGGATGAGGTCAGAGCGATTCCATTGCTATTGTTTGGGAATGTTTCTTTTTTGGGGCTGCATCTGTCATAGGGCATGACCGAATTCGAAATGTTGTCTTCCGTTATTTGTAATATTTATGAAGAAAAATACCCCCATAGAGTATAAATTATGGAACAAGCATGAGAATAAGCCTCCCATCTAATCTGGTTCATTTTATAGACCCTCGGGTTCCTGATGTCAGTCCGACCTCCTATTCCCAGGTGCCAGTCGTTCAGATTCACGAACACTGCTAGAAATCACACGTCTGTCCTCAGTGTGCTGGTGGATCACTGCTGTTTGCCTCTATCTTCTTCTTTTACGCCGACATGCTACGTTCGTCATCCACGCTAAACCTGCCGTGCAACAACAAAGCAAATATTTGTCTCTTAGGCATTATCTACAAATGCACATATTTCCTTATATTTTCTCGGCCGTGTTCTGTGGACGCCCGGCTCGCTCATCTGGCCCTGTTTGTGTGACAATACCTTCTGAAGAAACTCCTACATGTGCCTTGAAGTTTCCCCAGTCCCTGAATCACTGAATATTTTATAGCTTTAGTGTCTTTTTTGCCTGTCAATCTGCCAGCTGTTCTCCTTTCTTTCTTTCTTTCTTTTGTTTGTGTGTGTGTGTGTGGTGTGTGTAGTGTGGTATCAGATCACCCTTTTACGCTTCATAGGAATTCATTAGGCATTGTGTAAATTAAGGCGACGACAGATTTAGGGGAGGAAAACAAGGACGTCTTCACCCCTCTTCTGCTATTTATCGTCTCTGCCCAATTCTCTCCAGCCTTGAAAAGGCTGTTCTGGCATGTTCCTCCACATCTCAACTGCAATTAACTGTAGGTCATGTACTTGTACATTATCTCTATTCGTGTCTCAGGGTTGCTGTGCTGCTGTAAAAACAGGTCCAAATATAGAAACGCATATAGACTGTCATTGTGCAGTGTGAACCTTTTTAAATCTTGTTTTGAATATATTATGATCTCATTTTCACATTTCACTAATTACATAGTTTGTCTATACCATATATGGGTGTTTCCTCAAATTTGGCCACTTATCCATGTTCCAGTAGTAGATTTTAATTAAAACTTTTTCTGTTTATTAGATTAAGGTCTTCTTACCTTAGCCCAACTCACAACAGTAAACTTATAATAATGTTTTGTAATTCAAATGGTACTGGTAGGTTTAAGCAGGAAACACGAGTATGCAGCCGTTCGTCTTTGCGTCATTACGTCACGTCTGTTTGCGTAAAGAAGGAGTCCCAGCTAGTAGGCTATATGTGAGGATGCTGCAGGCGGCGGATCATTTATAGCCTTTTCTCACAGCAGCTGCAATAATTAAATGTGTCATTTTGATGACGGATTGTAATCCAGAAAGGTCCAAACAACTTTATCTGTTACTGACAATTAACAATTAACAGTGACAACTGGAGATTCACCCATAGTCAAAAGCAAAAGACGTCGGACTGCGGAGTGGCTACAGAAATTGAACGTCAAAACATTAGATTCATCTGTGCTGAATACTTACAGACTGCAGCTTTAAATGATTTTAAATAAAATGTTAGTGTACTTGTTTACCAAAGAGACAACAGTGAAAAATAAAACATGAAGTGCATGTTGTGTGAAGAAAACAAAGAAAAATTAATGTAAATGAAGGTATTTTTTGCGACATTACCATTCAAGCTGTATTTTTAGTAAATTATGTAAAAAAAAAAAAAAAAAAGGTTGAAAATAATATTTTGATTGTATTCAGTATACATGAAATTCTAGATATGAAATTAGCCTTAGAAAGACAAAGAAGTTGTTTTATTTTATTCAGCATTTTATTCCAAAAAATGTTAAAGATTCACTTCCAACAGCATAATTTCCATCACAAAATAATAAGAAATTCATTACGTCATTAAAGATGTGGTGGAATTGACAATGTAGTGAGGATTTTTTTGGGAAAAAAAAAAAAAAAAATGACACTGTAGACAAGGTAAAAAAAAATAAAGTGTGCCATATGACCAAAATTGCCCATAGTTGAAGAAACACCCACATATAAGTTTAATATGATTTACACAAGAAGGAAATGTTCCTAGATCCTGGAACAACATTCCTGTTGACCAGTTTGTGTTTTTTGGGGTTAGGCCCTATTGATGCCACAACATTCCCTACTTATGTGAATCATATGTGCGTATACAGTACATGCATACTGTAAATTCACTGTTTTGGCTGGTATTTGTCTTTTTATTTATTTTTTATTTTTTGCCTTTGCTGCCGGACAGCGAACAAGAAGTACCGTGGATCACATGGTAAGATATCTCAGAAAAACAAGTTCAAACCCACACCAGTGGAGAACATTTGTTTTTATCTTGTTTTATCTTTATCTCATTTTTATGCACTAGCTAAAATGAACATACAAGTCTGTAAAATCATTAGTTCCATCTTAACACTTCTGTTCACCTATAGCACAGGTTTCCATCCAAGGATTTTTATGCGAAAAAAGGTTTAGCACTTTAAAATGTTTAACGATATAGCTGATGGAAATGGCATTTGTTAATAAAATTTCTCAAATGTCGACACAATCTTTTTCCATTTAGTTTTAGCACATAAAATCTATATCTATAGTTTAAATGTCACAAAAATGAGTTTCTCCGTAGATCGTAGTTCAAAGGTGCAGCACAAGGATGAGGAAACTGTCTTGAAAATATCTGCAGCTCGACAAAAATAAGCAGGGTGTCTGGTGAATTAAGGAACTAGGAAGACTGTTAGAGTTTTCAATGCTGACAAAAAGAAAGGTCAAATAAAATACAGAACTGTATCTGAATAAATAAAAGTAATGTCATAAAATCGTGAGTCTTTTAGCGATATAACAAAACATGCGACAATGCATTTTTTTTAGGGATGACGTCATTACGCACACACTATTTTATCGGTAAAAGGCCAACTGGATGGAAACATCTTGGAGACAGCAAATTTCGCAAACATTTTTTTGCACATATTTGCTTTGTCGATAACAAAACAGTGTAAAAACTGAATAGGAACTTGGCTTATGAAATGTCTTTGAGTTTACAGCTAGAATTCAATGAAATGGCATTTCCAGCTCTGTGGACAATAAAAATCAGACTTGTGTTCATGGGAAATAATTGATTTAAAAGCAGTTTTAAGAATTCATAATGAACGTTAAGACTTGCAGATTGTGGTCAATTTTTTGTGATGTAAACATTCCATATTCAACTTAAAGGAATAGTTCACTTAAAAATTATAATAAAATTGTCATTTTTGTGAACTATCCTTTTAATGGGCCATTGTATGACAAAATTATTGCTACTGTGGTAACACAAATTATTACTTTGACTCAAAACCCATGGCTAGCTATTCAAAGAACAGATTCAGCAGCCCAAGGACAGTCCTAAAACAATTATTTGAGTTTGGGCCTCAGCCGAGTTGACAATCATACACCGAAAATGAGATAACATAATCTAACATTCATAAACTAATATCATTTACAGTACATACTGTAGATAAGAAAAGTAGAGATAGAGAAGTTGAAGAACCAAAACTCTTTAAAATAGAAACTGATGTCTGGCTCATTTGTCCAGTGGTGGTCATGTGGTAGAAAGAGGGAATTGGGCTGTTTACCACATCCCTGATGAATTTAGTACAATTATTGCCTCCCATGGCCACAGGTGAAGCAACTTATCCATTGAAGCAGAAGTAGGCAACCGGATGATCCCCTGAAACACACTTCATACCTCACATATGATAACACTGCAGGATTTTCGCTCTTGCTGCTCTAAAAAAAAAATATGAGTCTTTCAATAATATCTTAATGTATTGCAAAGAGTTGCCCCATCTGCAAATACAGAGAGAGGGAGGGAGGCCCATACGCCCCACGCAATCTGTTTCGGTCTTGGCTGTTACCAACACAAAAGCCCGCTGGAGACTTTGTTATAGGAAACACATTCCTATTTACAATGAGTTCAAGATTTAGCTTAAATAAGCATTCCATTTATGATTTGTGAGAATTATAAGAAACTTTAAATCATTTATCAATGTTTTCAATGTTCCCGTCTCATTGAAACATTTGTTTCAGTCCACATGGTGTTTATGCAACATAGAGAAGTTTGTCTTTTCTGTCAAGAAATACTTCAGCCCTGCAATATTGTAATATTTGCTGGAATTTTAGCCCAAAGTACAAACATAAATCATAAAGCCAAATGCAATCTTTAGCAGTGACCTTTAATATTCTTTTTGTGAATATTAAAGGTCACTGACAATATTCAGATTAAAGCTTGGCCAATTTTTCAATTAAACTATTACATTTGGTTCCCTCCATTTTGAATATGTGCTTATGACCTCTGTACGCTCCTTGACATATTTAATAAGTCACATCAGATGCTATCTGTAATTGGAGCGGCCCGTCCCTTTAAGGACTTCTGCAGTATCGCATGAAGTTACTGACAAGCTCCAGTTTTTGAGTTCAACAGCTCCTTCATGCATTTCGTCAAATTCGACATCAAAGGCTTGATTCTAGCATTCGACTTAGTTATTTAAATCCTCATTATCATAAGATTTCAATATTTTAGATATTCTCTAATTTTCCCCTGGAAAGAATGAGGCTGATTTAATAGGCAGTATTTAATTTTTCACTATTAGACGAGAGACGTGCTTGGGTCATTTTAAAAATGTAAAAAGCATATTTTCATGCAAGAATGATTTCGCATAACAGCCGGAGAAGGGGGTGGGGAGGAATCCCACCGTTTGGAGCGTGTTACAGGACTACTGCCAAAAGATTAATTATTCAAAGTATTCTGTGTCAGGCAGGCATAAAACATAAAGAGCTCAACTCTCTGTCTTTTGTCTTTTTCTGAGTGATAATACCATGGCTGATTTAGTATAGATCCCACTTTAACATGAAATCTGTTGTTTTATATTATTAACTCACTACATTCAAATTTGGGACATAACTGATCATTAATTTAAACGCGCATGCATTTTAGATCCTTGCTGAAAGAAAAGAACTGCTTAAACCTGCCTAGCCTGGTCAAACTGTCTAGGCTTGTTTGTTTTGATGGATTCGTGGGGATTTTGGGTACTTCTGGATCATCCAAACCAGCTAAATCAAATTGGCCAGTCTAAAAGACCAGCAAACTACCTTAGGCTGGTTCAAGTTGTTTTTTTCAGGAGGGAAAAAACATTGTAGAATCAGATGTACTGTAGATCTAAAGTTCTCTTTTTTTTAACCTTCTCTCCTGGTTAGATTCAGAGGCCCCGGCGGACCCTGTGGCTCCAGTGATTGTAATCTCACCCCGAAACACTACGGTGGTGGCCGGGGTCAGTGAGGCTACGCTGGAGTGTGTAGCTAATGCACGGTGAGTATGGCTATATGGACACACACTGTTCCCAGCAGCACGCAGTTCATTTGATACTCATTTACCTCTGACGGGTTCACAGCAATCAATATTTACACTTTCTCCATTTAACCTTCATTTCAAAGCCATTATTATAATAGTTGCTAAAGTAACACTTACAGGGCATTGAACGTGTTTTCCGGAAACATCAGGGATCAACAGGATATATGTAAGATTTTAAAGTTGTAAGAATTTTGTAAAGTTTTTGAAAGTTTGCTCAACATAATATTTTAAAATGTAATTTATTCCTGTGATGGCAAAGCTGAATTTTCAGCATCATTACTCCAGTCTTCAGAGTCACATGATCCTTCAGAAATCAATCTAAACATTTATTATTATTATCAATGTTCAAAACAGTTGTGCTGACACATTTTCTTCAGGATTCTTTGATGGATAGAAAGTTCAAAAGCATTTTTTTTTTTTTAAATTTTGTAACATTATAAGTGCCTTTACTGTGACTTTTGAGCAATTAAATGTGCACTTGCTGAGTATAAGTATTCATTTCTTTTAAAAAATGGAAGTGTATGCCAGCAAAAAATGGTTCTACTATCACTTCTAAGTCACAATTTTTGCACTGCTGTTCTCCACAGTCCGGTTGAAAAGCTCAATTTGGTGTGGCGAAGAAACGGCGTGGAAGTGGCGACCGGTGTGGGCTCCTTTGGCCGACGCTTGACCATCATCAACCCAACTAGTGCCGACGTGGGCATGTACGTGTGCGAAGCCTCACTTTTAGACAGCAGTGTGAAGCCAGCGGAGGCCAGAGCCTTCCTCTCCATCACAGGTAAAGCACCTCATCCAATAAAAGCTCCATTTCTTCTCTCCGACACAATGCTTTCACAGCTGTATGCCTGCAGAAAAAAATCCACCGTCTTAATGGTTCCACTCAGTGGGGAGTGATGAACAGCAAAGCCCTCTGATAGGTATAGCACTACATTACTGCGCATAAAACCTCAAATTACACACTGTATTAGCTGAGCTAAGAGCTTTTAGGAGAGCCTCAGGCATTACAGCTATCGGTCACAGTGCTCTATGAGAATATCACCAGGTAATATTACACATTAGGATCATCCCGAACACACACCGCTGAAGTGCCATCAGACCTATTTCCAAGTCATTTGATTTACTTAAAAAATACAAAGTGCACATAATTTGTAGTCTTTTGAAATAGTGGCGTGTAAAGAGATAAATCTTAGAGTTATCATATCTTTAGGACAGCTCAATGCATTATGAAAAAAAGGAAGCTGCATCTGCTAACATCTTTGTGTTACATGAATATGATGTTAAGTTAATAGAATAGGTTGGATGGCTCCTTAAGGAGACATTTCTACCTCATTTGACATGTAAAATTACTGTATCTATTTAAGTCAGATAGCATAATGTTCTAATAAAAGTGGTCTAATATTTAATATTATTAGTATTATTAATATATTTATATACTAATTCTAATTCTGTCATTAATTACTCACCCTCATGTCGTTCTACACCCGTAAGACCTTCGTTCATCTTCGGAACACAAATTAAGATATTTTTGATGAAATCCGATGGCTCAGTGAGGCCTCTATTGCTAGCAAGATAATTAACACTTTCAATGCCCAGAAAGCTACCAAAGACATGTTTAAAACAGTTCATGTGACTACAGTGATTCAACCTTAATGTTATGAAGTGACAAGAATATTTTTTGTGCGCCAAAAAACAAAATAACGACTTCAAACAAAGCAGTGTTTTGAAATCTGTCATCACTAGATATTTTTGAAAAATATATATTTATTTTTTTTGTCGCACAAAAAGTATTCTCGTCACTTTATAATATAAAGGTTGAACCACTGTAGTCACATGAACTGTTTTAAATATGTTTTTAGCACCTTTCTGGGCATCTGAAAGTGTTAATTATCTTGCTGTCAATGGAGGCCTCACTGAGCCATCGGATTTTATCAAAAATATCTTAATTTGTGTTCCGAAGATGAACGAAGGTCTTACGGGTGTGGAACGACATGAGTGTGAGTAATTAATGACAGAATTTTCATTTTTGTGTGAACTAACCCTTTAACTGTAAGGCCGGTAACACTTTATTTAGATGGTCCACTTTAAACAATCTACTAAATAACTTTGCAATTACATGTTAACTAATTCTCATTAGAGTATTAGTAGACTGTCTGCTTAATATCTGCTAACACTTTATTTTGATGCTCCCCAACAGACATTATACTAAGTACTTTTGCAATTACGTCAACTGATTCTACTTACCCGAACCCTAACAGTCTACTAAGAGTCTACTACAGTCTATTAATACTCTACTAATAGTTAGTTGACATGCAGTTTACAGGTTACTAGTAGAATGTCTAAAGTGGACTATCAAAATAAAGTGTAACTGTAAGACCTACTGTAGTGTACTGTATCACTTGTGAACCATGTGTCATGCCAAAGATTAATTCATTGCCCAAATTTGTCTTTGTCTTTTAGCGAAAGACAGCAGCATACAACAAGATTCTCAATTTCTTTATTAACTGTTCCTAAATGATTTCGCTTTACGCTTTCTGTGATTAATGCAGGTGTCAGGCTGAATTCAACAGTTTTTCCTGTCTTTGCATATATTTAACACATACTGAGTACAGGCAGTACTGCTTCTCTGTACAGTTATATAAGGAAACCCATTGAGCTAAACAGCATATTAAATATTTATGCCTTCTCTTCACTTCACATCGGTGTCCATTTGAGAGTCCAGCTGACAGGTGTTCCGAGCTCCATGTGAAGTCCAATACATATGTATAGACAGACGAATCTGTAACAGGAGGAATATATTACACTAGGCAAGACTGAGTGGATGTGAATTGATGAATGTTGGCTGTCAGTGTGGCGCTGCACATAAGTCAGGAGCTTAGTGACTGTTTGGGTGTCTGAATTATATTCCAGATCTCTAAGTATGCATTTATTCATCTGCTTATTTGTATAAAAAATGCACTTCAGATTTTTGATGGTCTGCGAGTTTTTCTTAGGAAACACGCATCACAGTTGTGTCTCTCAAGCGTAAATCTCTACAATAATGTCTCTCTTAAGCTGTACATTATAAGAGATTCATTTCTTGTAAAACTATTAAAGAGATCTACTGTATGAAATAGCTCATAGAAAATAAATCAATGAATGTGCTTTCTTGCCCCGATTTTCATGATCTAATATGAAAAGCATCTAAATAACTGATTAAAGGAATAATTTACCCAAACATGAAAATTTTATTTATCTTCATGTCACTCCAAATCAGTGTTATTTCGTTTAATTTTCAATGAATAACAACTTAAAGGGTTAGTTCACCCAAAAATGAAACTCACCCTCATGTCGTTCCACACCTGTAAAACACAAATTAAGATATTTTTGATGAAATCCGATGGCTCAGTGAGGCCTCAATTGACAGCAAGATAATTAACACTTTCAGATGCCCAGAAAGGTGCTAAAAACATATTTATAACAGTTCATGTGACTACAGTGGTTCAACCTTTGGGTTCAACCCGAAAAAAAACCAAAATAACGACTTTTCAACAATATCTAGTGATGGGTGATTTCAAAACACTGCTTCATGAAGCTTCTGAGCTTTATGAATCTTTTGTTTTGAATCAGTGGTTCGGATTGCATATCAAACTGCCAAAGTCACGTGAACTATTGAAATTGTGAAACACTTATGACGTAACAATGCCTTGTTTACTGAAATCATGTGACTTTGGCGCTCCGAACCACTGATTCGAAACAAAGATTCGTAAAGCTTCAAAGTTTCATGAAGCAGTGTTTTGAAATCACCCATCACTAGATATCGTTGAAAAGTCATTATTTAGTTTTTTTTGGTGCACAGAAAGTATTCTTGTCGCTTTATAATATTAAGGTTGAACCACTGAACTCACATGAACTGTTTTAAATATGTCTTTAGTACCTTTTTGGACATTTGAAAGTGTTAATTATCTTGTTGTCAATGGAGGCCTCACTGAGCCATCGGATTTCATCAAAAATATCATAATTTGTGTTCCGAAGATGAACGAAGGGTGTAGAACGACATGAGGGTGAGTAATAAATGACATCATTTTCATTTTTGGGGAAATCAAACTGCAAATTGTTTACTTATAGTTGCTTCTGCATATTAAACCTGTACTTTAACATTTAAAAAAAATGAAACATCACATATATATTTCTGTCTTTTCCTCACTAAAAGATGCACTGTCACGGAAAAAAAATGCGCAAACATTGTACCCTTAGGGGTACGACAGCTTGTAGTACATGAGCAGTACACTTAACAGGACAACTTTGTACCATATTTATGCCTAAAAAGTATATATTAGTACCTTAGAGTAGTAATAAGTATCCTTAAGCTACTTCAATTAAACTTCAGGGGATTAAAAAAAAAAAAAAATACAAAGTTGTCCCTTTAAGGGTACTGCCCTAGTGACAAGCTGTTGTACCACTAAGGGTACATTGTTTGCACATTTTTCTGAGAGTGATATGAATTTAGAAGGCTTGTATGGACTACATGTGTAAAAGTGCAACATGAACATTCTGACTAATATCTCCTTTTATTTTCTACTGAAGATCTGTAACAACACGGAAGTTAATAAATGATAACTGAATTATATTTTATGGGTATATTTTATAACTGTTCCTTTAAAACAAAACAACATTCATACAGACCTGTTTACAGTATGATATGAACATAAATAGCAGATTTTTCTCATTACAAACTCATAACAGATGTTTTATAAGCATGAAATCTATAATGTAAATCTGCAGCATTGTGAAGTTTCAGTGGCCATCTGTGCCTCTGCAGGAAGTCCAAACATTACAGCAGAGGACGTTGTGCATTAGGTGAATGAAGTGAATGAAACATGCCCACCGGTGCTCTCAGTCTTAATGCAACCCTTCCACATGTCTGACTGCCGAAGACACGTGACTACATTAAGCACAGAAGCTGAGCATTTCAATCTTGACAATGTTTATGAATTCATTACTTTTGCTCCAGTAAACATTCAGTTGCTACAGAAAAGGGAATAAATTTCCCCCACGCCCATCTGCGCTCAACAAAAATACCATTTTTTGGAAAATACATTGAATTCCACTGGCGGAATCACTCGATTATTTCTGCTTATTCCATTTATGAATTACAATACCTCGAAAACGTCATTCTTTTGTATTCAGTTGAGAAATGTCAGTGTTCTCAAATAAGCTTATTTGCTTTTGCAGAGGCGCCCTATTTCACCGCTGAGCCCAGGAGGAAGATGATGGGAGAGGTGGACAAAAGTTTGGATATCCAGTGCCAAGCTCGAGGTGAGTGCTTTACGTGCGAGACTTAAACCGAGGGGGCTGGATTGATTCGAGGTTTAAAAGTATACTCTCCAATATGCTTTACACACAATAGACATACAATATACTTCAGCCCCCCTCTGATCCATGCACTTCATCGAGCACTCAGAGCTTTTGTAGTCAGTAATCTTAGTTACGTAAAGGTATTTTTAGCAATTTTCGCATTGCATTCTTTGCGCTGCCACCCACAGTCATGAATGAACTCCCAGGAACGCCGTGCGGGTCTATTAACCAACCCTAAAGGCTGTGCCTGCTCTGTTTGGGGGTGATTTATAAAATCTGTACATTTAGAGGATGCCAGCATCCCTTCATCGAAGACAAATGGCAGCCTTTCGGACGAGTGGCGAAGAGTTTACGATTAGCTGTGAGATATGAGGTGTTGATGGGAAGGGGCTTAAACCATTATCATTATAGCGTGGAAAAATGGCCAATGAAATGGTATTGGTTTTCTGCCAGAAATATTCTCTAGCTTTCTAATAGTGCTGAAATGGAAAGTCGGCTCAACTGTTATAACCGTACTTATGATATTTGTCCGTTGAGGTTCAGTTTCGGCTCAGCTGCAATTTCAGCGAAGGGTAAAAATGATCCCTCAGCATCAGATGGGCTGCGAGAAATAAAAACAAGCGAGTCACCCCGCCGTATCCTCAAGAGCAGGAAGTGGAATCAATCCATTACTTCTCTTATGTGCTGCTTCTGGGACCGTTCTCACTTTTTTATGTGGCTGGATTGAAAGGAATCCTTTTGTTTTGAGAAGTTATATCTCTCCAGAGCAGAATCAGAAGTCTCCAGCTCTGAAGGATCAAGGAAAAG
Organism: Ctenopharyngodon idella; assembly: GCF_019924925.1. Classification (NCBI taxonomy): domain Eukaryota; kingdom Metazoa; phylum Chordata; class Actinopteri; order Cypriniformes; family Xenocyprididae; genus Ctenopharyngodon; species Ctenopharyngodon idella. The sequence continues at coordinate 35,975,579 of NC_067222.1, read as the reverse complement.
ACTATAACACATGCCCAGAGCCCCTCGCTCTTTTGATACGTCTCGGAAAATTTGCACGGCAAAGTCTGCAGCTGTTTGGTGCCGAGTGGAGCTTGATACAGCCGTTAACCACAGGCGAAAAGTGCTAAATGAGTTTGAATAATACAATCTGGTGGCCTTCTCTTGATGCAGACGAGAGCCACAGCGAGTGATGATTTTCTCTGTTAGCTCTTTCAGCCGTTACTTAAATCATCCCCCCCGAGAGTGCACTTTTCCAAGCTGCCTGAATATTCTTAGAAGAGTGCAAGCCGAATCTGTTTGGAGGCTTAAGGCCTCAGATCTTCTCATTTTCACTTGACACTTCATCATCTTTTTTATATCCTACAAAAGGAGCATCCAGCATTTTCAAAATTAGACCTTTGAGTATGTACAATAAAGAGTGTTTAGACCAGTGCAGTCTGTGTGGCTTCATACTGCACAGGCCTTCGCTTCCAAAGGGAAGAATGGGGATAAACATAGTGTGATTTCAAGTTAGCAAAATGGATTCACTGAAACTGGGAAGTTTATAGAATATAGTGCCACCTCAGACAATTTACCATCTATCTATCTATCTATCTATCTATCTGTTTGTCTGTCTGTCCGTCCGTCCGTCCATCTATTTATCTCTCTGTCTGTCTCTCTATCTATCTGTCCGTCCGTCCATCTATCTATCTATCTATCTATCTATCTATCTATCTATCTGTCCGTCCGTCCATCTGTCTATCTAATATCTATCTATCTATCTATCTGTCTGTCTGTCTGTCTGTCTATCTATCTATCTATCTGCCTGTCTGTCTGTCTATCTATCTATCTAACTGTCTATCTATCTGTCTGTCTGTCTGTCTGTCTGTCTATCTATCTATCTGTCTATCCATCTGTCTGTCAATCTATCTACATTTTATGACTAAATGACTTTTTCTATTTTCTGTTTTTTTAAAACTTTCTATATAGCTCTATCTCATTATTAAAATGTTTTAAAATTTTAATAAGGTTTTTTTTCTATAAAATATTTAATTTCCAAGTTACTTTTATAATTTACTTTCAACTTTCTGAACCCAACTGACATCTGACCTTCATCATGACCCATCATGTTGTGTTTTTAACTCACAGGGGTGCCCATGCCCAAGCTGGAGTGGTATAAAGATGCTGTGCCCCTCAGTAAACTCAACAACCCTCGCTACAAGGTCATCTCCAGCATGGGCCTTCAGGTCAGGAAGGTACAGCCCAGCGATGCCGGAATCTTCCAATGCTTTGCCAGGAACTCGGCTGGAGAAGCTCAGGTCCACACTTATCTGGACGTCACGAGTAAGTCTGACCCCGAGGCCGGGCAGGGGGGGCGTCATGCATTCTTTATCGCACATTTTCCAGACTCACTGTTAGTATTTATTGACACACAAACAATTGAGATGTTGCCAAGAGTATTAGATGTGACCAGTTGCAAAGTGCACCTTCTCTCAGCTGTTGTACAGCAGTTCCCCGGCGTGACAGATGTGTTGTTCCTAATCTACGGACATGTGATTCTCAAACCTTTCTGTAAGAGATGCAGCAGCTCCCTGTGGAGAGGCCTGTCTGGAGTTGATTACATCGTAGTGTTTGTCAGGGCACTGCCCTGATCTGTACATGAGGACATTAAGACCCCCTCAGAGGAGCACTCTCATCACACAGATAATTACCACAGCCCCAGCTGCACATATTTATTGCATGTAGATTGCCGTAATGATTTTAACTTCCAGCCGCATTGACCTTTGAATCATTCGATTGTCCGTGATTGTGCAGAATATTTTGGGGACTGGAGCTTGTTCATTAAAAAGAACAGTATTTCATTTTTTATTTTTTAAGTTTTACAAAGTCCTTACAATGTTCAGGGTCAGAAAAATGTAGAAAAATATGTTTTGGAGCATGAGACATTCACTAATAACATAAACTTTAGAGTAAAAATAAATAAATATAAAATGTTATAAAAATATAGAATAAGGAGCCTTTAATTCAGATAAGCTATTAATTTCAGCCCTAAAGTTTTAAGTAATAAAAATGCTGCTCTGAATGGCTGAAGATCTCGCATTCTTCTTGCATATTGATTTTGCATATCTAGACTCGCTCATTGACCGACGATTCAATCAAAGCTGTGTTAGTTCTGCTGCAGGCTTTATTATTCCTGTATAGATCTGTTTCATGCAAAAGTGATCAAGGACAAGTACAGTGGATGAATGTTAGTAATCACTCACCAGGCCTTTATCTCCCCAGAGAGAAGGGGTCATCATACAAAACATCAGAGCATACTGAGCATGTTGATTTTCAATGACATACCACCTCTGATTTTTAAGTGTGGAACATTGTGTCAGGATGTGCAGTTCAAGTGCTCTAGCAGAGATAGTGCTGACATACCTTTAGAATACAGGAATTTGAGAGATATTGAGGTTTTATTTTACATATGCGAGTAATGCGAAAATACAGAGTAGGATGTGTCCTAAATAAATCAAGACAATGAACAATAGTGGGTTATTCTGAGGTGTTGTTAAACTCAAGTTGGAGGTTGTTAAACTCTCTTTCATATCTTTCATTAGTTATGTACAGTGTCCATCATTTAATTTGCAGCATTACTCTACAACTTACCTAACAGATGTGTGTACTATATATATATATATATACAATGTAGCCTGTTCAATCAGGATTTCTTTGTCTTTCAGGGCAACTTTCTTTAAAAGGTTCTACATATTAGGAACACTTTTAGCTGTGTTGCTACGTGTCACAAGTAAAGGCCTGTTCACACCAAGAACTATATAACTAAAGATAACCATAATGAAATCTATATTAGCATCCACACCAATGAAAGCTCTGATAACACTCTGTTTATTCTGAGTGCAGGTTTGCAGAATGGATTAGGAATTAAATGATTGGCTGTCAATGTTTTTATCATTCATCAGCTAGAAAAAAAATCATTCTGAAAGTGATTCCAACCATATCGTTTCTCTGTGCCATTATTGTTGTAGTTGTGGTGTGGACATATTCAGTGTGCTATTCTTTTATATTTATATTTCTAGAACTATATCTTTATTGTTATCGTTGTAGTTATTGTCCTTGGTGTGAACATGCCTTAAGGACGATAATGATAACAATAAAGATTTATTTCTAAAAATTATTCTAAATACTATATAGCAGAGTCCACACCCCAGCTATAATGATAACAGCACAGAGAAATTATATTGTTAGTATCACTTTCAGAACGATTTTTTCCAGTTGATGAACGATAAAAGCATTGACAGCCAATCAGAATCCATCAGACTTGAAACAGCTTGAGCATTTAAAGAGGCAGACGACAAAACTCGCTTCGAATAAACAGAACAATATTGTCTGCTGGTGTGAACGTTAATATTGTTATTGTTATAGTTATCTTTATAGTTATTGTTCTTGGGTTGAAAGGGCCTTAAGGTGATCACCTCGTTTATAATAAACCAATCCAATGTATCGGCACCGGCCGCATTTTTTTGACATGATGTGCCACAACTATTTGAGGCTGTGTACATTGGACATGTCAAAATAAACATTATTAACTGGAAAATTTGTCTTTCTGAGTAAGTGCATGATGATATTGTATTGAAGCGTTCATTGTACTGTGTTACATCGCAATGGCCCGTTCGCTTTGACGTGTCCATGATGGCCTGTTTAATCTTTGTAGGTCTAAATGCAGCGAAATTTGGCTTGCTACTCTACCCGAAGCTGAATGTCTTTCCCATGTAGTGTGTCTGCCATAGTCCCACAGTGGCCGAATTTCCATTACAGATTTGCACAAAACTTTTGCAATATTTTCTAAATGTCGATAAAAAACTATTGTGAAATGACAGCGTTTCCATTAACCGATGTTATGCGACTAAAACTCTTGCGATGAGTCATTTTCCTCTTGCGATAAGTCATTTTATAAAAGACAAACATCTTTAAAGAATGACAATGTGACTGTATGTCAGGTGACCTGTAAATGCGAAAAAATTGTTTCCATTGCAGTTTTGCGAAATATTCCTTTTTCGAATTGTCTGAAAAACCACCTCATGGGAGCGTAAAAACTTTTTTGCAATATTTGGGAGTTTTTGCGAAATTCATGTGTTTCCATTGAGCGTAATTTCAATTCGCAATTACAATTTACGCAATTTGAAGGGTAATAGAAACGCGGCTAGTGGCTAAACCTCCTTTGGCTCCGCCTGCTACAGTAGCCACGCCCCGAACTCATGCTATAGGTTGAGCTGGAAAGAGATTGACAGATCTGAGCGAACCACTCTTAATGTTTTGATGGTGCCTGGTAGCGGTTAAACGGATCGTTGTTGACGCATGTGATTCACGGATCAATTGCAAGTTTAACCGCAATAGAGTGAAAATTTATCATTTGCTCGTGTTTTGTCTTGCTTGTTTACACATTAAATAGATATAAAACCATTCCAGCGCTAGAAGAGGCAAAAGAGGATTTAATTCGGTATTGCACGCCACGTTGTTATCGGTGCACACAGACGCACATACATACAAGGCTCGCGCGCACACACAGAGAGAGAGGCGCGTTTCAGATAGCTCGCAAACTCCTAATTGGTTTCTCTTTCGCGTCCTCAATGCACTTGGATGGACACATACACGCATTATGTCAGTCAAAATACCCCTCTCGGCAAGTATTCTCGTAAACACATTCGGTTATGTCTTAATTGAACGAGGTGAGAATTCGGATGTGTATCTATCGGATGTGTGAGTGCATGGGGTCCTATTCTTAAAGTGACAGCAACCTATAAATACCTGCTGTTGTCTGTCATGTAAATCAAACAACATAACACAGCTTTAACAAAGATTAATCTATATTAAATTTATACAGTGAACAGTGTCATTTTACATTTAATTATTACATTTCTGTACATGAAAATTAATACTACAGTTAGACCTTATACTTTATTTGTAACGTTATGTTGTATTTATCTATGTTTGTAATTGGTGTACAGTATTTGTTCTTTTTACAGTCTGTTCACTTGCCTTTAATAATGTATTAGTTAGGCTAGTAGTTTCTGCTATGGTATCGGAGTAGTTAAAGTGGGCTAAGTAATAAATGCAAAGTTACCCCTCACCCCCTTTTTTTTTTTTTTTTTTGTGCTGATCCGAAAAATGATCCGATCCGTGACTTAATAACCGTGATATGATCCGAACCGTGAGTTTTGTGATCCGTTGAACCACTAGTGCCTGGAGGGGCTCAATGTTTACACTTTTTGTAACCCTTACTGGGTTAAGATAATATTTTAACATTAAAAAATCTTACATACTTCACCTTTAAATATATGTTACATAATGTGACAATGTTTTTGCATTGATGTCTGATGACTATGTGACTACTATGAAAAATCCATTTAGATCACAAAAAAACTTTGCATAATATTAACAGTTTAAACAAAAGAAATCAAGAACTAAAACTACAACAGTGACAGTCAGAATTATTTGTTGCAACAATCTGTATCTATATTGGTCATATTAATATTGGTCAGTCTGTAAAAATTCTTAGATTGTGATACAGTCAAATCAAAATTTATTCAGACACCTTGAACATTTCATTCATTATCTCAGTTTATTCACTATAGTTTAAAAAAATGGGAATAAAAAATGACAAGATCTCAGAGTTAAACTGTGTCAGAAAAAAATAATCTTAATTATGTCAGATAACACTTAAGCAAAACATGATCAGGTCAAAGTGTCTGAATAATTTTTGGTTCCAAATTTTTATCAGTTTCACTGGTAGTCCACTGTATGAAGAATTTTTGGGTGTAATATGTCACAGTTTACCCTATTTTGCTATCCTCACTTACATAAATGAACTATAGTGTCCTGCACCCACTAGATAAAATATATAAAAAATATCAAAAATGTCTGAATAAAGTTTGGTTTGACTGTATATATAATGTTACCATGATAAAAAAAATTTATAGCATAATATAAGATTTTGGTTATACTGCCATGCCCTACCGTGGCATCAGTATTCATGTGATAAAAATGATGTAAAGCAATTGGAAACAAAGCTGTAATGTGTTTTATATTGCTGCCTCGTCCGTTCCAAATGAATATGGCACATATTCAACAATGCATCCAAACAGCGATCTTTTGCTCTCGAACAACAATATGCTTTACTTTTCCAAATGGAAATACCTTTTCATTTACACATCTCTGCCTATTAAAAATTACCTACAGTAGCAACTCCACATTGCCACATTGGACACCCAATCAGAACAGTATAATTAAATTCATGCCAGTTGTTTACCATCTCCGATTTGAAACACAAATTTGCAGACATGTCCTGGATCGCAATAAAAAGCATCAGTAGTGTTTTGATGGACATAACATTGTTTTAATACAATTTACTGGCTGTTGTTTGGCCTCTTTTAATAATTTACGTGTTCCTGTGGGGGTGTGTGGGTGGACTGCATTAAGCGTGAATGTGGGGCTACTGAACGAATGTGTCGTTTTCTTGTCCTGATTAAAAATGTGTGTGTTTGTGTGTGTGTGTGTTCCGCAGGTATGGCTCCGGCCTTCATCGCGGCGCCGGTCGACATCACTGTCACAGACGGAGCGGTGGCTACGTTCACCTGTCAGGTATCTGGGGCCCCTAAAGCAGCCATCATCTGGAAGAGAGGTAATGCTAGTGCAATGTGATGTTAGATTTGAGCATTTAACATCTGAATCAATTAATAAATGAGGCTAAAATCACATCTGAGCTCTGTTCCATACCTGGGGAGTATCTTAACCATTCAGTCTTGAATCCATGCAATTTAGAGCCCTCTACGTAGGCAGAAACATACGCAGTCTTTGTACAAGAGACTCAGCTCAAAATTGATTTCACGAGAGTTTGATGTGACATAAAAATACATTTGGATTCATTTTTTGTCCCTGTTGTTGTCACAATGCATTCTGAGTTTGCCTTCTCCAAGAATACACTGGATTCTGCTTAAGATTTTGGTCAAAATGAAATTGCTCACTTTTTGGAACAGTCTTCACATTGATTGCATATATTCTGCCTTAAAATGTTGTCTTCATAGGCAGCTACTGTAGCTAGGTTTTGGAACAGAGCATCAATGTAATGTCAGTATTAACATGGGTGCATCCTAGCCCTGCTGTTTTGTTATGTTTACTAGTGCTATATTTGACTTATTACAGCCAGATCGCTGGCATTCTTGCATTTTGTTACTGCAGGCAGAGCCATCAATTGATGTATGAGGTTGTGTGTTTTGTGCTTCACAGGAAGCCATTAAGATGTCTTTGTTGCAGCCGATTGGCAACACAAAAGATAATTTCATGCAAGAGTAACAAAAAAACTTCCATTAAATTCTACAACTGTTTTGGCTATATTCATGAAGTCATTTCCATAGCATTCCCAATTATGAAGCGGCATATATAATAGCGGCCCCTAACAAGGTAGAGAGCTCTGCAGGCGCTTTTTCCTCTGGGAAAACTTTAAGCCTGTAATAAAATCATCCTGAGCTCCAACACCACGCATAGTGATGCTCTATTAATTCCTTATATGGAAGCCGAAGCGAGATATTGAACTAACTGGTTTGTGTGTGTGTGTGTGTGTGTTTGTTTGTGTGTGTATGCATAACAGATACTCAGATCCTTGCCAGCGGTTCAATGCAGATTCCACGTTTCACCCTGCTGGAGTCCGGCGGTCTGCAGGTTCAACCGGTGGTGCTGCAGGACACGGGCATGTACACCTGCTACGCCGTTAACTCAGAGGGAGCGATCAACGCCAGCGCCTCCCTCACCGTATGGAGTAAGAGAAACACACTTAATCAGAAC